>NC_090595.1:2867500-3467500 GCF_017918235.1 Porcisia hertigi
GCAGTACGGCGACGATGCCGCTGATTGAGGCAACATTGCACTCCGTAGAGGACCAGTTTTTACGTGCGTTGTCAGAGCTCGCGTCGCCGGTCGGATCCGACTACCCGCAGTTGGTGCCGCTGCTCACGTGGATCGACTTTAGCCGCTTCTATGATCACAACAATGTCTATCACGTTGCACACGGTGCAGCAGGTGTTGCGGCGAGTCGTACTCTCTGATGCTGAGGAGAAGGACATGTGTGGGCGGAAGCGGCCTGGAAGGTCTCGTGAGAGGGCGTCAAAAAAGAAGTCGCAGGGCTACAATCGCGTAGCGTCACAATTTCTTTCTTTGGATGCCGTTTTGGGCGCTCTAGCTGCCTCCTTGTCTCCCCCTCCCTGGTGTTTCTCGCCTGACGTGACTACTGCGCAAATGGGGGCACGATCGGAGAGAACGAAGTTGGGGGTGTTTCTGGTCATCGCTCCTTGTCAGAGAGGAGGTGACAAAGGCAGTGAGGGGTGTGGAGGGCCTCTTCTCCCCATATAGATTGAACTGTAGAGCAGGCTGAAAAGCGGAAACGGCTGAGGTCCTGTGTGTTGCCGACTCGGTCCCGTGCGGATCGGCCGCCTACCGCAGAGGATTTGCGCGGGTGATAGTCGGATGCGGTGCAGCCGCTCGTTTTCTATTTTATTACTCACCAAAATATACCGGCTCCGTTGAATCACCCCCCCCTCCCCCTCCCCCTCCCCCTCCTCCTCCTCCACAAAAAAAAGCAAAAAGGGGAGAAGTGTGAGTGATGACCCTTTATGTGTACTGCGCAACGCCAGTATTGGGTGATTTCTGCTCCGCCTTATCTTCCTCTCTCGTATGACACACCCGTCCACAACTGTCGTCTCACTGCCCTCCTTTTGTCCTCTCTCCCGTTTACAAGAGGCCTGTGCTGGGGAAACGCGTTTTTTCCCCCAAGTCTGTTTGTATCCACGCGCGCAGTAGTGGGCCAATTGTGTCGAGGAGATTTTCAGTAGCGAGTCTTTCTCCTTTTTATTTGCCTTCCTTCTCCCTATTATTTCTCTGCTAGTTGTGGTTGCCCAACAAACTCCTTTTGTATGTTCCACTCCCCCCTTCCCTTTCCCCGTCTCCGCCTCTAGGTCCGTTGCCACACAAAGTGATCCCCTGACCCCCCCCCCCCCAACACACCCACTACTCGTCTTCAGAGGGGGGCACGCGGGTGAACAGATTCTCCCGATTCCCCAGCTTTTTCTTGCCGTCTATTCAGTCACAGTGGGTCGCTCAAACGAGTGCGTCTATATTTTCCTGTTCTGAGCCGGGCGGGAAAACACACCCATCACTGACAATGACGCAAAAAAGAACGACGTTCAAGCAGCGGATTCGCAAGAATGACATGAGACAGCGCCACGAAATCGGTACCGGCTTGCGCAAACGTATGGGTGCCGCTCGCCGTATCTACAACCGGTTTGACTCGGTGGACAATGGTGCGCGGCCCATGGAGATGATCATGTCCGAGATTGCAGAAGGTACTGCTGTACCGAGTCAAGAGGTGGCTCTCGATCCCCGTAGCCTGACAGATCTGTTGCTTCGTCCGGCCAAGGACGTCGTGGACGACAGCAATCCGCCGACGCACGCCAACGTGGCGAACACCTCTTCTGGTGGGGGTGCACCGAAGTCGAATGGAAACATCCATGTTCCATCGAAGAAAAAGTCAGGGAAACCGCACGCACTCCTCGCCTCGGCCCCACTTGCAGCTGAGAGGGTCCTGCCGTCGCAGCCGTTGGCTGTAGATGACCCGCTTGCGTTGCCGGATACTCGCATCTTCGAGGAGGAGGAGCGACAGGAGCGCCTCGCCCGCGCGGCGGCGGCGCAGCAAAACGAGAACAAGAATCTATACCGCCACAGTGGACAGTCATACCTGTTTTGGGAGCGTATTGCGCTACACCCTCTTCTGCTTCAGGCTTTGAGGAAGCTGCACTTCACCCACCCTACCCCTGTGCAAGAAGAAGTCCTCCCGAACGTGCTGGCACAGGGTAACAAGGATCTCGCAAGGCAGCTGAGCAGCCAAGAAAGCAAGAAAAGCAAGAAGCACAAGCGCAGCAGTGCTGCTGGTGCTGCTGGCAGCGCTGGTCAGGATGTGGTGGTGTCGGCTGAGACCGGCAGCGGCAAGACGCTTGTGTTTGCGCTGCCCATCCTGCAACACCTTCTCACGACTCTGGACCAAGAGGGAGTAGAGGCGCCTACGCCGGCGCCATCAACTGAGACTCCAGAGACGACGACCACGCCAGTCACTTTGGACGCTAATTTGGCGCGCGCCGAGCGAAAGTTGGCCCGCCAAAGACGCATTATGCACTCTCTCATTATTTCCCCCACGCGCGAGCTCGCACTCCAGATTTACTCGGCTTTTCGTCAGCTAACCGAGTTCGCCCCACAGGTAGTGGTGGGGTGTGTGGTCGGTGGCATGGCCCAGGAGCGCCAGCAGCGTGTTCTGAACCGACACCCTCATATCCTTATCTGTACCCCGGGTCGTTTGTGGGACTTGGTGCAGAAGAACGAGGGTTGTTACCTAGGCCATAGCATCAGCAGGCGTCTGCACTACGTTGTTCTGGATGAGGCCGACAAGATGCTGCAGTCTGGGCGCTTCGATGAGCTGCGAACGCTGCTAGAGCGCATCCATTGCGAAGTGCTCCCGGCAGGCTTTGTGCAGGAGCGTGAGGAGGGTGCCGAGGCGGGCGAAATCTCTGTCGAGAGTGGCCGCTGGGACCCCGATACGAAGACGTTTATACCGTTCGGCAAAGAAGAGGTGAACGCGGCGAAGCGGACGGGGGTGACGGGGGATATGGACGGAGACGCTGCCGAGGCGACGGAGTCGGCAGTAAAGACGAAGAAGGGTAAAAAGCGCGCTCGCGCCGCAAAGGAAGCGACGGAGGAAGCCCCTACACCGACCGCACAAATGAAGAAGAAAAAAGCGGACGATGGGGATATGTCATCGACAAAGAAGCACAAGGCATCCAAGAAGTACGCGAAGCAGGTGGCCCGTGCGGTGGAGGAAGAGGACGAGGATGCGAGAGACGAAGAAGAAGTGACAAGTGAGACTCAGAACATATGCGATGGTCATCGAAAGAAGGATGAGCCGCAGCCTACCCCGATGCCACCAGAGCCGGCTGCGGAGCACCGCGTCATCACTTACGTAACGTCCGCCACGCTGTCGTTGCAAACAAATTACGAGCGGCGCGACTTTTCGGCTCGCAAGAGCATTATTCGCACCTCGAATGCGGATGTGCTCAACAAAGTTCTACAGCAGCTGGAGATCAAGCCGAGTAACGCGCTCGTATTTTCTCTGGCAGAATCGGCCACTGTCGCCGCGCGCATTAACGAGACGTACCTCCGCTGCCCCGAGAATAGCAAGGATCTTTACTTGTACTACTTCCTGAAGACCTACCACGACGATCGCGCCATCATCTTCGTGAATGCGATTTCTATGCTCCGGCGCTTGGTGAACCTGCTCGAAGTGCTCGGTATTGCGGTGGTGGGTCTGCACGCCTCTATGCAACAGCGTCAGCGTCTGAAGTTCATTGACAAGTTCAAGCGGGGTGATATCCGCGTCCTCGTGGCCACCGACGTCGCATCGCGTGGTCTCGATATCGATGGACTAAAATACGTGGTTCACTATCAAGTACCGCGTACTACAGATGCGTATATCCACCGCTGCGGTCGTACAGCGCGCTGCGGTGGCACCGGCCTCTCTCTCCTCCTCGTCAACGCTCAGGAGCACATGTCTTTTCGTAAACTGATGGAGTCGCTTGGTCGCAAGGAGAGCGAGGTGGAGACGTTTGCGCTGCAGGCGACAGTGGTGCATCAGCTTCACAGTCACCTGCGCATCGCATGGCAGATTGATAAGCTGCAGAAGGAAATCAGGAAGTCATGCGCGAAGAATCAGTGGGTGAATCGCATGACGAAAGAGGCGGACTTGGAGACAGACGACATGTACGACGATACCGTAGACGCTGAGAATCGTGAAAAGAAAAAGGCCCTTCGCATCTTGCAGCGTGAGCTCGAGCTGCTGGGAAAGAAGTTCACGGGCCAGTTTGGTGGCAAGGGCGCCTTCCGAACGAGCGCTTACGCTCTGGGTGCCAAACAGGCCGAGCAGCGGCTGAAGGAGCGCGCTGACCGCCAAGCGATTTGCGCGTCTAACAAGAAGAAAAACCTCGCGAAGGGCGGTGGTAAGTAACATCGGCGGCACTCGGCCCATGCGTCGAGGAAGAAGAAAAAAAAAACGGCGTTCAGAGAGGATGTCTTCGTACCCTCACCCTGTTTTTTTTTTTCTACCCTTTGCTCTCTCCTTTCGCACCGCACACTTCTCCTCCTCAGACCGAACCTCCTGCCTCCTCTGCCCACCAGGCATGCTTTCCTCCTCTTGTTCCCATGGCATGCGTGTTGCGGGGGCTTAGGAATCGTGCATGCTCTGTGGCTTGTGAAGTTTTTTTTCTTGTTTTTTTTTTTTGAACTCACTTGTCGTTAAGCGACTGCATGGAAATTGCAGATTAACATCGAATAACGAAGAAAAAAAAATACCGCAAACGCACTCTCAACACTTGCGTAACGTCTTTTTGGTGGAGACCGTTGTGAATGTGTGCGAATGTGTTTCCTGTTTGGCTCTTTCTGGTGTGTGCTGCCAATTAACCTTCTTCTCGCCCTTTTGGTTTTCTTCTCATTGAATTTGTTGTCTCGCTCCTGTTGTCTTCACAGATCATCGCAGCTTGTCTTCTGCTGTAGCGTTATGACAGCAACCAGGACAAGGAAAAGGGAGGAAGCGCACGTATCACTGCGCCTACGTAAGAAAGATGCTGGGGGCTATGATGCTTTTTTTTTATTGGTCGTTCTTACTCTGTGGTGCTGATCACACATTGGAGGTCTTGGGTGGGCGCATCGCTTCGCGAGCGGTTGCTGCTGCGTTCTGAGGGGGACCTTCTCTCCCTTCCCCCCCTCCCCCCCAAAAAAAAGAAAAAAGTGTAGATATATATATATATATATCTATAAATGACTGTGTTGTAGCTTCGCTCCGCCTTTCTCTTTTCCTCCAAAGTTCAGTCGTTGACCTGGTCGGGATGGAGGCTATGGTGAGGGAGTGGTGTTCCTGTCGTTTCCCGTGACCACGGGCTGAATATGCCACGGGCTTCGTGCAACCGAGGCAAACCAAACAGAAGGGGGAAAAAGGGGATCATGGCGGCGAGGGGACAACGTACTTTACTTTCTTCACATACACCTCTTTCTTCTCCATCTCCGCTTCTCAAGGTCCAACACGCACACGCACACATTTTAGGAGAGGAAAAGATTACCGGGCTCCTCTTCTCCTCCTTTCTGTAGCGCATCGCACTCTAAAAGGAGTTGGCAACGACGAGCGATATTCAGCGCACACAACCGCTCATTGAGAAGCAGAACGGAAAAAAAAGAAGGGGAGGGGGAAAGAGTGAGGGAGGGAGCAGAAAAGAGGAGCCAACCACGAAATAAACTAAACACACAGGAGCACTCCTTTGTCTCACCGAATATGCGACGTGCCGGATTTCCCAGGGCCGCTACGACGGCGTTTGTTACCGGACGCATTCTTGTGTCTCAGCTGCTTGTTTCACCAACTCTGTCGTCGTCGTCGTCGTCCTCGTCGGGCCTATGCGGGAATGTCTCGGCCCAGTGCTGCCTGTATCACACTGGCGGTCTTTTCGCGCGTACCCCACTTGTCCGCTTTGACCTGCGCAAACATGAGATGGAGAAGCGGCGACGTCGCGAGTTGGAGAAGGCTGGTATCGACCCAGCCGATGATGATGACGCGCCATGGATCGCCCCAGAGGAACAACAACGACTAGAGGAGGAGGAAGAGCAACAACGTGCGGAAAAGGAGGCACAGCGGCAGGCATTCCTGAAAAAGCGTGCCGAAGAGGAGATAGTGAAAAGGCAGAAGTTCAAAGAGTTTCGCGCACGGCAGATCGCCATGAGTCGCCAACGGAAGGAGTCGATGGCAGAGAAGAAGGAGGAGGGGCGACAGCACCGCCAGCGGACGAGTCGCGTCGAGACTCTTGAAGATGAGCCCGCGGAGGATGGCCTGAGTGCAGCCGTCGGCGGTGATGATGTCGAAAACGCACCTGCACGCAGTACGCACTAGAAACAGACGGAGGGACAGCGTCTGTGCTTCCATCGCTCTGTACACGTATTGTGAGGGTTCTGCAACTACGGTAGGGGCTGCTCAACACGCTTGACGCAGGCGTGCTCGATGCACCTCGTCGTCGTCAGCTTTGCATTCTAATATTCACCACAAACTGTTATGCATATCGCCATTTGATGTGCTTGTCTTCCTTCCCCCCTCCCTTCCCACCTCCCCTCTCCCCCTTCCAGTCACTCAAATCTTTGTGCCTTCATGCTCGGAGGTTGATGGGAGTGTTTGCTTTGGCGTTTCCAAGTGCTTCGCCCCCTACTCCCTACCCCGTACCCCTACCCCCTTCATCGGAGTAGTCCAATCAGAGATGCTCCGATTTGCCCTAGCACGGACACCCTGGAACATCATCTTTATAAGATCAGGGGTGCTCTTCCTTCCCCTCTTGTCTGCTCGCTTTTCACTCTTGCCTCTCTCTTTGATGATGTTTTGCTGAGCGCTGTCTTACGTAATTTCCCTCTCCTCTCCCCCATCCCTCATGTGCACTCTCACGCACTCGCTTCTTCACTCCCCCGAACACCTGGTCACGCACACTCTGCAGTCACCACTGCATAGCTTAATTAGCTTCGTTCGCAAAGGATGGTCGCTGTTCGCGCTAAGGTGGGCTCCCGCAGTCACATTCGCCAGAAGCAGCTGGCCAAGGGCAAGAAGGTCTTCAAGATCGACTGCAGCATCCCGGCCGCTGATGGCATCTTCAGCGAGGATGTGCTTGGCAACTTCGAGCAGTTCTTCCAGGACAACACGAAGCTAAACGGCCGCAAGGGCAAGCTGACTGAAAAGGTCCGCCTGACGATGAAGGACAACGTGCTGATCATCACCACCACGATGGTGTACCGCAAGAAGTACTTCAAGTACCTCACCAAGAAGTTCCTCAAGAAGAAGGACCTGCGCGACTGGATCCGCATCCTTTCCACTGGCAAGGGGACGTACCAGCTCAAGTACTTCAACATCCAGGACCAGGAAGAGTAACACCACGCCGCCTCGAACGTTTTCGCCGCTCCTTGCTCAAAAATCGACGTGCAGCCTGGGCAGCACCCCGCCTCTCTCGCAGGAAGCCTGCATGCGCATGCGTATCTGTGAGTGCGATGGACCTCACTGCCGCTCGTATGTTGCGCACGCGAATGTGCATAGGGGAACCCCCCCCCCTCTCCTTGTGTAACCCTTCCACTTCTCCTTTTTCGATCATCTCGTTGCTGTATCTCTTTACATCTCCACCATGGGTCACGCGTGTGTTTTGAGCGGACCATGGCTGTCCGCATGACGGAGGAGGGCTAACGGTGTGAAAAAAACATCCAAGGGGGTAGCTGATTAAGGAGTGGAGGGAGACAAACAAACGGGGGAGGGAGGGGGGGGGGGGCGGAGGTACACCTTCGGTGCATTTTTCGCTACGTACGTCCGGCACCTGTCGTGCAGATGTGAGTGACGTGTATGTTGAGCTGAACAATTCAAGTACTTTTTCTTTTTTGTTGTTCTTTTCCCCTTTTTTTTTCGCTCTATGTCCCCCTCCCCCACCTCTGGCCTGTCCTTTTTTTTTACCCACGTTTTTCAAGGTGAGGGCGGATGGCTAAGAGCGCAGGGCTTTTTGTTATTTACACATTTCGGGGGACAAAGAGGCGCCAACTCGAACTTGACAAATAAACAAGCGAACACACACCCTCAGGCAGGCAGGCAGAGAGAGGGCGAGGGAAGAAACCCTAGAAGCAAAGGGAAAAAATCGTGACGGCTACAGAAAAGCGGTCGCTCGTTGCGGGTGGGGATGATGCAGGGGCATGAAGAGGGGGGGGGGAAGGGTGAGACATGAGCACTGTCAATGATAGGGAGGCGCCCCTGTAGTCTCGTCCAGGTCAGAAAAAAAAATGGCGTGTGAGATGTCTACGAGAGGGTGAGCCAGGATGAGAGGTGTGTGTAAACACCTCTACTGTTTCGTTGAAATTCCTGGCTCAGCCGTGCCCGGCTCCCTCGTTCCACCCACGCTGCCATTCCTCACGTGCCATGCGAAATGGCGTGTATCACTCCTGACTGATGCCTCTTTCTCTCCCCCGAGGATTTCATTCACTCGCTGTGCCCATCACACAAGGCGTGGCTGAGAAGTGGCATTCGAGGCATGTGTGAGATGGTACAAAGCCTTCTTTGGTCTCTCTCTCTCTCTCTTCGTGTATCAAGCTGAATGGACCGTCACTATCCGCCCCATCCTCTTGAACTTTCCCTTTTTTTACCCTCTTGCTTGCTGTCGCACGACTCCTCTGCGTGTGATGGCAGTGGCCACCCGATCACGTGTGTGTGTGTGTGTGTGTGTGTGTGGCGGCATTGGGCAGAGACGCGACTGCTTTGGTTCCTGCGTAACGCTACGCCGCTTCTTTTACTTGCGTATCGTATGTGGCGACTTTTTCCTGAAGCGACACAGTAGTTCTTGTCTCCAAGACAGCCCCAGCTGCTCATCTCAACCGTGTGCGGGGCCAATGTTTTTTTTTTCTCCTCCTTTGAGGACAGCCGCATCGGTGGCTCTGCACTGAGCCTCTGTTTGTCCTGCCAAACGCCGTATTTGATGAAGTGCAAAGCAGATCATTGCTTCATTGCCGTCTTGGCATTCCAACGAGTTTTCCCCCTCTTCCCACACGTGATGCGCGCACATCACCGGCAGAAATGCTCTACACCGGGAGGAGCAGTTCCCCAGTACCCCTCGGAGTGAGGGGGGATGGCACGCCTCTCAAAGAGAGCACATCGTGTGTTCCGAAGTGCTTCCCATGAACGCCGGAAGCCATCCATTTGATGCGCTCCATCAAAAAGGCACGGGAACCACGCTGTGTGATGCAGCGTCTCGCATGCCACTGCCAATAGGCTCGAGACACTTGTTCAGGTGCGGTGTGCGCACATTGGACACGGAGAAGAATCAGCGCAACGTGTTTCTTGAGAGTAAACCCATGGGAGATTCGTGGCTCTGAGGTCGTGTGCCCAGAATGCGTTTCTCAAGTAGGGAGGTTTAGTGGGGAGAGGGGGGGGGCAAGTCAAGACGACACGAGAGCCACTTCCGTGGCGACCGAGCTTGTTGCTGGGGGGGGGGGGGGGGGGTACGACTTCGTGGTGATGCGCGGAAAGAACTGCTTCCAGGCGGTGAGTCTGCCCAAGTACGGATCAGCGTTTCCATTTATCGAAGCTCGAGCAATCAGCGCTGGTGCCATGACGTGAAAGACTACCCTAGCGCATCTGAGAGATTTTGCCGGATGGTTGGTATGTCCCCCAGTGCAGTAGTCCAACTCCTTGGCAGATGCCCAGACGATATGAGGGGGTGCCCCTCTTTCTACCACAGAGAGGTGTAAAGCCTCTGGGGAGCTCTAACTTTCTCCACTGAGTCGTCAGGAGTTCCTTACGATGAACCCTCTCCAGAAAAAAAAGGCACTCCCGTTACCCCTTCTCCCAGCGCCGTGGGTCACGTCACCTCCTCCTTTGATCATAGTAATAAATACGAATATCCGCCCGCGTTGTGCACGCGCCTGCGGTGCATTTTTTTCTGCTCTCTGAATTTATTATTATTATTAGTATTCCGTCACCGGGGAAGCGACACTGTGTGTCTTCAATGGCTCCTCTCTTCCCCACATGTAGGTGGTGACGAGTGCAATCTGGTTGGACACGGTCGCTATTCCCATACAGGAGACCTGGAAAATGGGAAAGGTTGAACCACACGAGGCGGCCAATGTATTGTGGGCTCACGGGAATATGCACACGCACACGCACACGCACACAGTTTCTACTTTTAGTGGCGAGGTGTTGTCACAGAGGTCTTTTGTGAGCTGATCGCTGTAACTTTGCGAAACGTGACGTGGGGGGGGTACCCTACGGGTGTCGCTGGCAGATGTGTTTTTCGTGTTCCTCGCCCTAATAAAAAGAAATACCAGCCTCCCCATAAAACATATTCCCTCCTTGAGGGGGGAGGGGGGGGGTGTCCACCGCGTATCCGGCCAACGTCTATGCGTCTTTATAGCTCATTCCTTTTCTTCCCTTTCCATCTTTACGGTGTTGTTGCATTATTCACACGGGCATGTGGGCTGACGGTACACCGAGGACATACCAACTAAAATGGAGCATCTTTAGCAGTTGTGACGGCGAGGTTTTTGGGTGGTTCACGTTTACCGTGCGTATCTTGTCTGCACCGTGGGCGCACTCCCTGTTTTTGTGTATTGGAGGACTTAATCTTATTATATATACATACATATATATTCCCACCTACACGCACACTTCTTTGGAGGGGGGGAAGAGAGTAATATTGTAAAAAAAAAGAAAGCTTCGTTTTTTCCCGCTGTTCTAATCGAAACGAAAAGGAGGGGTGGAACAACACGCACACACGCGCGAAAAAAAAACCTTTACTCTGAAAGAGGAGATCACGCGACCGTGTGTCGTAGAGACGTTAGGCATCCCGTGCAGTCCCTCCACACACACACAGCAGCGGCGCTTCCTCTGCGGCTTCTTGTTGGCCGCTCTCGCTCATTGCCGTCTCTGTGGGGAAACTAGCATTGGCGAACAAGCAAGCAAGCAAAAAAAAAAGCGCATGGGAGGTTCAAGTAGCAAGCAACCGAAGCCGCAGACGCCGGCGGCGGTCGAGGTCGGGGATGCGGGCGCCCCGGTGAAGGCCCCGGCAAAGTTAAGCGAGTACGATCATTACATCGACTTCCGTAATCAACTTCTGGACTTTGCACTCGGGGAGAGCGCATTCGACTACACAGAGCGTCTTTTTGCAGAACAGCCTGACAGCCCTGAGGTCATGGCGCTCCTAGCGGAAACCGCCTTTTTGTATGACAAAACGAAGAACAAAGTGTCACGTGAGCACTGGTGCGATCGTCTGGACCTGCTGCAGCGCGGTGTTGACGTGAGCCGCAAATGCATCAACGAAAACAAGGAATACGGTCCGTGCTATCGAACCTACGTCATGTGCGCTGCACGCGAGGCGGAGGCCCTTTACTATCTGAAGAGCTTCACGGGACTGGGGCTGGTGGAAAACTATGCGGCAATTATGCGTAGGGGTACCAAGGGAATGGAGTTGCTACCCACAGACGCGGAGATTCCCAACACCCTCGGTGCTGTGTGTGCTCGGTGCGCCTTCCGCTGGTATGACCCGTCTCGCGTGTATGCATGGTACTACGGGCTGCCACCAACACGCAAGTTGCGTGAGCTCAGTGTAGAGTTCCATAAGATGGCATGTGAGAACGACCCCAAGAGCCTGGAATACGCCTGCCGCTTGGCCCAGGCGTACTTCCAGTTGGGCGATTTGCCGAATGCCAGGCGCTGGTATGTGAAGGTGCGGGATGAAATGCCGCCGCAGGAGCTGAAGGATGATAAATGGCAGGGCGTCGCTCACACGCAGCTGTCGACGGCCTTTGCGAAGCCCAAATGGAATGTTCCCTTTGCTTGATCGGAAATGTCAAGTAACGTTTTGTGTGTGTCTGCGGGGTGGGGGGGGGGAGGCGAAGTCGGGATACGAGGGGGTGGGCGGCGACACTCGATGCCCCCTCCTCAGCTCTTTTTGGCGCATGCTACGCTGATAGACTGGGCCTGTGTGTTTGGTTTTGGTTGCACGGCTCTCTGGTCTTCCCTGGGACAAAGTTTTTTTTTCGTGAACTCTCCTTGTATGGCCTTTCACATTACAGAGCGATGGTGCAGATGCGACAATGGTGTGCACAGGCTTTTCTTCTTTGCTGCGCAGTTGCCAAGTGTGGGTTGGGGAGTGCTTTTTTTCTTCAGGTCTTCCCCCGCCTCTTCCCCTCTTTTCCTGCCGATGACTCTCTCGCATTCTAACCTGTGCGTGTGGTGCAATACACCTTTTGCAGTGCTACTCTCTCCTCTTTGTGCACGCAAGGGGTTTCGTGGCGGTGTGTCTGTGTGTGTGGGTGGGTGTGGGTAAGTGTGTGAATGTGTGAGTGATATGTGTATGGCACCAGGGGATGGCCATTGTATACACCACTTGTTTCACTCCCCCCTCTTCTCCCTCGTCCTCACATTGCAGATGCTTTCATTTCGCGCTGTTCACGGTCTCTCCAAAATGCTCTTTTTGCCGCACCGCTCCCTCAGGTCATATCCTCGAACTCCCTTCCCCCCTCTCTCTCTCTCTGTTCCCTATTCTGTGTTGTTGTTTGAATATGTGTGGTGGTACACGCGTACCACTTCCGCTCGCGCGCACCCTCCCTCTCCCCCCCCTCCCCATCCCCCTGCCTCCCTCGGCGTGTTTTTCATCCACGACTGCAGTTCCATCTCATTTGCCCGCCGGCGTTGCGTTTCCTAGCTGCTCTCTTTGCCGGGTTTGTCAGCGCCAAAGCCGCTTCGTCGACGTCCGCATTTCCACTTTTTCAGCAAGATGTTCCGGCGACTTGTGTCCTGTGCATCACCAGCGCGCTCTCGATGTTTTGGTGCAACTGGCGTCTTGGAATCTGCTCGCTTCGCCTCCACAGCGGATGCGTCGGCGGTGGCGTCCTCCGGGTCTTCTGAGGTGTCAGCCTACGGTAGTGTACCCGATATCCCGAACCTCAACTTCCTCGCTGACCCCGAAAACCTGCTGAACACCGTGGATGCCACGGTGTGTGTATGCGACTCCCTACTCAAGGGAATACCAAAGGCCGAGACGCCGCAAGCCAAGCATGACTTAATCGACTCCACCAGCAACGTGCTGTGCCTGCTGTTGGACCCCTGCGAGTTTGTGCGTCAAATCCACCCAGACGAGAAATACAAACGCGGCGCCTCTCTCGCCTTCCAGAGGGGCTACGAGTACATGTGTGAGGTGAATTCGCGCCGTGACCTGTACGACGTTATCAAAGAGTTGGATAGTCCCGAGGGCCGCAAAGGTCTAACCGCGGAGTCCATCAAGAATGTGGTGCAGCTAAAGCGGGATATGGAGAACAACGGCATCCATCTTCCAGACGCGCAGCGTGCCAAGGTAACCGAGATGAACATCGAGAAGGAGGAGCTGGCCACGCGTTTCCTAACTGAGCAGGGATCCGCGAACCCTTTTGGCACTCTCCGGTACCTGCTGCAGTGCCGCTACGAGCTGGCGCAGTTGCTCGGCTTTGAAAGCTACGCGGAGCAGCAGCTGCGCGGGACGATGCTGGAGAACCAACAAAACGTGTGGCATTTTCTGTGTAGCATCGCCAACAAGTATCGTCCACGCGCGGAGGCGGAGATGGACCTTATTCGTAAACACATCGGCGAGGTCCGCAACCGCGTCAACATCACAGATGAATTTCGTGCTCGCGTGGCGGTTTCCATGCGACGTGATGCAGAGCCGGAGAACGCCCTGGAGTACTTCTCCGTGGCAAATTGCGTGCGTGGCATCCAGTGCCTCTGCTCGGAGGTATTCGGCGTGAAGCTGGAAGAGGTCCCTTTCAACCCCGAGGAGATCTTCAACCTCAGTGCCAAAAAGTTTCACGTGTACGATGAGCACCGGAAGTTCCTCGGTGTGATCGTACTAGACATGTACATGAACGAGATGAAGTACTGCCAAGCGGGTCACTTGACCCTACAACTAGGATGCGTCCCGCATCAGGAGGCTCTCGCCACAGTCGGACTGCAGTTGCCGAAGCGCCAGTATCCAGTGGTCGTGCTCACGGCGAACGTTGGCATGCTGAAGCCCGCGCAATGTCGCCCTGACGGCACATATGACGACGAGTCCACCCTCATGCAGCCCAATGAAGTGACGACTGTTTTTCATGAGTTCGGCCACGCTATGCACACTATCTTTGGTCAGACGCAAGTGCAGAACCTCGCCGGCACGCGCTCGAGCATCGACTACGTGGAAACGTTTTCGCAGCTTTTTGAGCAGTTCCTCTCGTCCCACGAATTCCTCAAACTGTGGGCGCATCGCATCAATACGCGCGAACCGATTTCTTTCGACATTGTGCAGAAGCGCAACGACGCAGCGAACATGTTCAAGCACCTGGACATGCTCGACCAGGTGGTGCTGTCCGCTGTGGACCAGGCGCTGCATGGCCCACAACCGCTGACGGTGTACTTCCCGCACGGCGACAAGGGACACGTCGGCAAGCGCACACTTGGCGATCTTGGCGACTACGGCCGTGGCGGGTTTAACATGGCACGTGCACTTATTCAGGTGGCGAAGCCGCTCTCCGTGGCCGAGCCGACTGAAACCGGCGTCTTGGGAACGTTGTCGTTCGAGCATCTTTCCGGCTACCCGGCTGGATACTACGGCTACCTCTACAGCCTCAGCGTTGCGCGCCGAATCTGGACCAAGAAGTTTGAGCGAGACCCGCTCAACCGCGACGCCGGGCGCGAACTGGTGGAAAAAGTTATGCGTCACGGTGCCGCCTGCGACCCACGCGAAACCATTGAGAAGTACCTTGGAGACAACCTCACAGATATTGATATTTGGGCCTAAGACGGGGGGAGAGGGAGAATGTTGGGTTGGTGCGTGGAAGTGTGCACGTCTTTCTCTGGCTCGGATAAAACGCGACTCAAGAGCAAGGAGGGGGGGGGGAGGTGGACGGTTAGAGACAAGGAGTCCACTGAGCTGTGGCAGAGGTGGACGTGCGTGGGTCTCATGAGAGCCGGCGCTTCTCGCAGATAATTTCTTCGGGTGTTTCTTTTTTTCTTCCTCGCTGTGCTGCGCTGTTCTCCAAGGTTTCTTTACCAGCTGTTTCAGGGCCGCGTCGGTGTGGTGGCAGATGTTTATGGTAGCTCGGCTGCTGACACGGGTGGACTTGGGGACGCTGGCAAGCTCGACTCAGGCGGCCTGCTAGGCATTTATACTGCATATTGGAAGAGTGATATGCCTCTTTGATACTCCTCGTGTTTTGTGTGTGACTGCGTGCGCAGAGGTGCGATGAACACCCCCAATGATTTGTCAATGCCTGTTCATTGCCTGTCCGCCTTGCAGTTGCGTACACACACATATATACAGTAACCGGCTACTTCACTTATTTGAAGCTGGCACTTAAAGAAAGCTCAGACAGAGAAAAAAGGTGGGGAGGAAAGAGAAAGAGTTACTGTTAGAGAACTGTGGCGTTTGCAGGATCATCCGGAAAAGAGGCGGGGTGAGAGAGCAGAAGTGCTGCATTCATCCTCTGAGTCCACGCCAGCACGCGCATCGCTGCCAAGCGTCGACGAAGGGCGGGGGTGGGGGGAGGACGCCACTTTGATCGCAAGTGACCACCATCTAGTACTAAAAACGCCATCAAACGCAACAAAGAGGACGAAAGGCAGGCATGCTAACCGATTTGTACGCGCCAAGTATCGCAACGTACAACTTGCTGTATACCTAGAGGGACCTCCACCCCACACATCTGACGCGATCGCCCCACCAGTACATGTTGGTCTCCTCTTCCCCCTTTTCCCTTCCCATTCCCGCTTGATCGCTCCACCGTGCCCTCAATTTTCCTCTTTTCTATTATTTCCGCTGTTTGATATATCCATATATATAAATCCTCCAAACGGATCCCGTGATCTCCACGGGCGCACTGTCCTCGAATCCGTCTCGTTGCACACACCGTTTGCACGTGGTGGTGCGGTGAATTGAGCGTGGAATTCCTCGCCTGCTCGCGCGCTCTTCACACGTAACTCTCACCACCTCCTACCCGCGTTGGTCTTTC
This sequence comes from Porcisia hertigi, assembly GCF_017918235.1. Taxonomy (NCBI): domain Eukaryota; phylum Euglenozoa; class Kinetoplastea; order Trypanosomatida; family Trypanosomatidae; genus Porcisia; species Porcisia hertigi. Next base: position 2,883,275 of record NC_090595.1, read on the forward strand.
CGGGAAGGTCTTCTGTGTGCCGTCTCTCGGAATTTTTAACCTGGTTGCCTTGTGTCATACTCCCCTACCCCACCCCACTCCACCCCATCCCAGTCACGGGCTTTTCCTTTATCTGACTCAAGCCTATTTGGGTGATTTTCGACTCGAATCATGATGCGCTCCTCCTTTGTTTGTATGGCGGTTCCTGTAGCGGCTACCGGGGCTGCTATTGCCACCTCTGGCGATCCCAAGATGACCTCTCTACACAAGCTTCTCACTGGCGAGGTCCAGTTCCGCAACAATGCCCCCCTGAAGGCGTGCAATATCGAGCACAACTTTGGTGCAAACTGGAGGTCGGACATCGAGGCGTACGCAAAGTCCCTGCCAGCAGACCAGAAAAGCGCTTTGGAGCGCCAGGTTGCGCGCGTTATGCTGACTCGCTACACGACTCGCGAGCTGGCTGAGTACTGCAGTGAGGGCCCGGAGCATCTCGAGGCGGTAGCGCGGGAGGCGAATGTCGCGCAGGCCAAGACGTACGCGCAGATAAACGGTCTCGACAAGCTGGAGGCCTACGTAAACGCCGAAGCCAAGAATGCCGGCTGGTCCAGCGGGGACGCGAAGAAATTTTTGGATGCTGTCAAGGCGGCCCAATAGTCGCTTGGCGGGGAAGGGGCGACTTTACGCCAAGACATGTGTGTGTGTGTGTGTATGCGTGTTTGTCTGCCTGCCTGTCTGAGGAGTTGAGGGCGTGGGGACGGGGACGGGGACGGGGAAGGAGGGGAGGGGGCGGCGGCGGCTGCGCAGTATGTCGCACTGGCCCTCCTCTGACGTTGTCTTGTTCGCCCCTCCCGGGTGTTTTTGCATGTGCTTTTTTGTTCCACAGCCGTGTAATTTTTCATTGGCTCTCCGTGCTTCTGACACGGAATTCTCCCCTCTTTTCGATGCTGCAGCCTACCATCTATCTGCCTCCGCACATCGCCACCCAAAGCGCGTATCCGATAGAGGCAGGGTTCACATGTGTCAATTGATGGCAGAGAAGGAAGACCACGTGGAGAAAGCGGTAGCAGCAACAGGCCAGTGTGCATGTGTGGTAATATGTGTGCACTGCACTAGGAACGACTCCACAAGTCAGAGGCAATAGAGCGCCAAGGGGCTGGTGGGGAACGTGAAGATGCGTGCGAGAAGCGGCCCTCCTTCCAGTGCACTGTCCGCTTCATTGTTATAGTGTAGTTTAGTGAGAGAAAAAGGAGGAAAAAAAGGATACACTAGGCGGGTGCAATGCTGCCCTTCAGTGAAAGAAAATACATGCGTTCTTGCGCTTGTGCGTGCGTGTGTACGCGTCTATTGATGGTGTGAAAAAGGGAAAGAGAGCGTATTAGTGACCAAGAGTGGCCACAAACGGGGGGCAGGGCACACGACTCAGACTATGAGAGAGAGAGACCACGAAGCTCGTCGTTCTTTGGTTTGCTCTTGATGCGTGGTGTGTGAACGGTGGTGTATCTTTGCGTTTCGCTGTGCGTGCACGCTCCTCCCCAATCTTTTTTTTTGTTCGCGCCGATCTGCCAGTGATCGCAACCTCTTTAAAAAAAAGAAGAAAAGGCTGTCTTTAAACGGATCAACACTAGAAGAACACAAGCAATAATTGTATTCGGGGAAATAGTGCGCGCAGCGACGTGTGTAGGCGCGCGTTCGGAATCCCATGGACGGGTGTGTGTCCCAGACCCCCTCCCCTCCCCTCACACACACACACACATACACGTCTCTGGCACACGTTCATCCGTTCCATTAGGCTCTATGGTGCTGCGACATTTCCCTTGCTGGAACGAAATCTCACCGTGGTTCGTCAAGAGTCGCTCGCTCACCTCTCCGGTGGCGTAGAAGTCATCGCAACATTGAACACCGCAGGCCGAGGCACCTCAACGGGTCATCTGGTCGTAATCGCTCAGAGAACTCTCTAATTTTCCTCCACTACTCTGTGTTGCTCTGATGGCGCTCGACGCGCTTGGTTTGCTGCTACAAACTATATGTATGCCGACACCCCCTAGGTAAACAAAGGATCTGGTTATCATCCACCCCGCCTAGATCACCACACGAAGACCGTCTGATCGACACATCACAGTAACACCACAGTTCTGCGTACGCCAGAGGGCGACCTGACTATTTTAACGCTCGTTCCTACGATATCGGCCCCGCTCTTTTTGTCCGCCTTTACTGCTCTCCCTCTGTGTGTGTGTGTGTGTGTGTGTGTGTGTGTGTCCTTGGGCAGGTTGAGAATTTACTGCGCGCTTCAGCTGTCCGTGTGGGGCAACCCGGCACAGAAGCAACTCACGTAGTGCTGACCATCGGCTCTGTGCTGTCCTCAAACGTGCAATTTCTGCGGATCGTTTCCAAGACCATGGGTACGGCCAAGTTCCAGCTGTACACGGCACTTGGAGTCTCCAAAGAATGCTCCATCGAGGATGTCACGCGCGCGTATCGGCGGCTTGCACTAAGGTACCACCCAGACCGCAACCCAGACGGTGCGGAAGAGTTCAAGAAAATTTCGAACGCCTACACGGTACTGTCTGACCCACAGCGCCGCGCAGTGTACGACTCGACGGGGGTTGTTCCTGACTCTGCCGACGCGTTGCATGGGGTGTCTGATGAAGCGGCTCGTCAGCAGCGCTCGGCGGAGCTAGCGGGTCAGGTGCGCAACTTCTTTGCCATCTACGCTGGATCGGCTGAGGAGCAGGGGGACGTGATTGAGGGCTACGAAAAGTGCCATGGCGACTTCAAAAAGATGGTGCGGCAGTACTTACTTTTCGACAACGGTCTCGAGACGGAGGTTCAGCGGCTCCATCGTCTTGTCTCGACGCTGATCGCAAAGGGGAAACTCTCAAGGACACCAGCGTGGGAGTCGACGAGTACCCAGAAAAGCATCCTACGCCTGGAGAAATCTCTGCGTCGTGAGCGTGAGGAGGCGGAGGAGGTGCTGAAGGAGATGGCCTGCAACGGGGCGGCTGAGGCAGAGTCCGCAGACGGAGGCCTTGGCGCCCTTCAGGTTATGATTCGAGAGCGTCAGCGGTCATCATATGAGTCGATGCTGAACGATCTCGAGAGCCGGTACGTGATGAATGGCACTAACAGCGCACGGCGGTCGAACAAGCGCACACGCGAGACAGCGCCGATCGTTTCCGCAGACGAACGTGTCGCTAAAAAGCGCCGAAAGGCTTCCGATCGAGCCTAAGGAGTTGAGCACAGGCGCACAACTTTGGTGTTCTACAGGTGAATCTCTCCTATCGTGCAACGTGTCCCTCTGGCCTCCGTTGTTTCTGTTGGATTCTTTTGTTTCGTAGTCGGCGGCATTTTTGATGCCTGAGCGGGTTTGTTTTTTTTATTCCACACCCACACACGCCATCTCCCGGCGCGAATTTTAGCGGTTTTGTCCTGTTTTTTTTTTGCCGTGATTCCTCAACCGACTTGTACTCGCTCCTTGGGTCCTGTCTGAGATAAATGTCATGGATACCGTTCTTCTTTTTTTTTTACGCTTTGCACACATCTGCAGCCCCCCTTTTTTTGGTTTCTTTGTTTGCTGTCTACACCCTTACGTTGATTCATTAGAGGAGGAAGAGGAGAAACGAGAGACAGGCGTGTGTACCAGGTGATCACTGCGCACCTCTTCATCGACAAAGCAAAAAACAACAACAACAAAGGGCAACGAGATCAGGCGCGGGAAATTACAGGGGAAAATGGGAGGAAACAGCGTTGACCGCCTCCCTCTTCCCTCCCCCCGTCTCTCAATCCGGCGGATGCCAGGTGAACAAGACAATCAATGTTTCAGTTTCCATCAGTGTGGTTGGTAGAGAAGTCACTTGTGCAGGACCTGTGGCCATCCTTCAGTGGCACTGTGAGTTTTGCTTTCCCCCGTGACCTCGTTTCTCTGTGACGCAGATGTCTCGCATCATTTCCTGACGCACTCGTATGGGGTGTTGCTAGAGTCGGATACTTTGTGACTCGGTCACGATTGCATTGGTGTCGCGCACCCGAATTCTACACCGACCTTCTCTTTCTGTTGGTTCTGTTCTGTTGTGTGTCTTACTCTCTCACCGCACACCATCTCCTCCACCTTCCCCCTCCCTCCACCGCGGAGGAAGCGTTTTTTTTTCGGAGTGGAATGACGCTCTCTGTGCCCAGTGCCTCACATTTCTGTTCTACATTTACTCCGCCTGTGCCACGATAGGCTGGAACGGCCGTCATCGGGCCGACGCATTAGTCAACGATTTTTACTCACCGTGCTCTTCTCTACTCGCACCACCCGCCCTCCGCCTTCTCCTCCCACGACACTGTATCGCATCCCGTTTCTTGGACAAATTTTTCTGCGCTCATTTGAGCAGGGATAGGGAGGCCACGGTGCAGGCAGCCTTGTAGGCACGGAGGCTGACTTTTCCCCCCTTTCAAGTTTCTTTTCACCAGTCAAGAGAGAGAGTGGCTGGTGTGTCCTGTGACTGACTGACACCTTTCAATCATTCTTTTTCGTTGCCGGGGGAACACGCGGCTAGCAACGAAGCCGATTTTCATTTCTGAGTGGACTGGTAAAAAAAGAGGGGGAAAAGAAAAAAAGGGGCAGGAGCGCAAGCCGTGGCGACACAGGCTTTCATCCTTGATATCCTCGTCGCACAGACACGCACACTTTGCCATCAACGACTTGAGGATTTTTTGTTTTCGTTCTACACACCGAACTGGCTCATATTATGCAAAGAGAAGAACAGCGCAGAACGTAAAGCCCTGTGTTTTCTATTGCGTTCTCTGTCAATATTTATATGAGAAAATTCCTTGGAAGGAGACGTACATATACATATATACATATATATTTATATATTTATATGTTAATGATTCGGCTCGCATAACGACGTTTCCCTTTTTGTTTTTGTTTTTTCTTGTTCGTCTACCTGGTGCGCTGTTTTGCTTACCCTGAATACGCAAGGGGATCGTCTCATATATATTTATATAGTCAGAGAGAGAGAGGTGTAGTCCCCCTCCTCCCCCTCCTCCCCTCCCCTCCCCCTCCTCCCCTTCCCTCAGTCCTACCCCCTACCCACCCTACCCAGAGTTTACGCATTATCTTTTTTTTGTCTCTGGTGTTTACCGATTGGTTCTTGGTTTTCGTCACCCTCCCTCCGCTTCGTTCTTCTTACTCGACATTGTCTTGCGAGGTGGCAATATCGATGCAGTCTTTTGGATCGCGCTCCTCTCTGCTTGTGAACGATGTTCGCGCGTCGCAGCGGCGGTCTTTTACCAGCCGTATCAGCCATCGCGTCGCCTTGAGGCTTTCCTTTGCGGGTCCTCCGGTTGAGGCGCGCTCAGGCACGCTGACTGGTACCATCATCAACACGTTGTGTAGCGTCATTGGCGCCGGGGTTCTGTCCTTGCCACTAGCGCTCTATTTCTCTTCTATCGTAGTTGGGCTGACTATTCTCCTGGTTCTCTCGGCGTTCGCAGCCTTTAGTGTGTACTGCCTCGTCGTGGGCTGCGACGCTACAGGGCGGTACTCGCTCACGGAGGTGGTTGCGTTTTCCCTCTACCCACCGCAGTTGTGGGAGGAGTACATCTCCACTCAAAAAGCTTCCGTAGATGTGGCGTCACTGCAAGAGGCGTCGTGCTCGGGAAGACAGCAGCATAGCGACGGGGCGGCGACGAGAACAGCTGTGGGGCAACACAGAGTCCAAGAGGAAGGCAGGGCGAGCGACAAGAAACGAGGCAGAGGAGCCTCCCAGCACATTGGCGACCACGGCCGCCACCGACACAACCCCCAAGAGCACGCTTGCACGGATGATTGTTCGGCCGCGTCCTTTGTCGTCTCTCCCACGAGCGCCGACGCTGCACTGCGCGACGAGTACGCGCGAAACGAGTGGCGCCGCCGCCGCTGCCGCCGTGTCGTCGCAATGCTGATGGAGCTGGTCATTTTCTGCAGCAACTACGGCGCCCTTGTGGTTTACTCAAGGGTGATTGCCGATTCCATGCCACCAGTGGTTGCATATGTCACGCAAACGGACGGCGTGCTCGTATCGAAGCACTTTTGGCTTGTTGCCGGCGGCATAGTTTTTTTTATTCTCAGCTGCGCACGCAACATGGAGGAGCTCAAGTGGACTTCACTGCTAGGTTTTCTGACAATTTTTTACCTTGTTGTGCTCATCACCTTCCGCTACTACACCCAGCAGTATTATGACTACCCGCACGTTGACCCGCGCAGCCATGGCGAGTTGCATTGGTTCGTCCTCTCCTTTGGTGTGCTGCGGGCGATCTCAGCCTTCTCCTTGGCTTTCAGCTACCACTACAATGTACCGTACTTCTACAAGGAGCTTCAGGATCGCCGACCGCAAAGCATGATGCGGTCCCTCTTGGTGGCCTTCCCAATCATCATCGGCTGCTACGCCTTGACTGGAATATTTGGCTACTGGACGTTTGGTGATGAGGTGGCGGCGCGGAAGGTTGGCGGCAACATCATCTCCAACTACCCAAAGACCGACCTTCTCATGAATATTGGCCGCTTAGGCCTCTTCGCCCATTTTGCATGCGTGTTCCCGGTGGTTTCGATCTGCACACGTCGCGGTTTGCATCGGCTAAGCATGATTGCCTTGACATGGTCTGATCAGTCCGCCTTAATGATGGAGGCTGCGAGGGCTTCTGGCGCAGAGCTTACAGAGGCCGAAATGAGGGGGTATATGAGCACAGCAACAGGGCCCTCCTCGGCGCCGGCACTGGACTCGATGAACGGCGGAGGTCACGGCGACGGTGTCCCTCCTGGTGAAAATGCCCCTTTGCTGCCACGTCGCGTCAGCTCCACACCGGGCTACGAGGGGTTCGGGAGAAGTTATCCATTCCACCACGCCGACTTTCCACCAGACAACGATGCTGAATCTGCTTCTTTTGCAAGTACAAACTTCAATGCAGGTGCCGGGTTGTGCGGAAACTCGTGCCAACACCCGACTCACTCGGAGCCCGCGCGCATTTCACAACCCGATCCGGAGCAGCCGGGCACCATCGATGTGGATCGCGACGTCGGCTCGCCTGACCAGACCACGACCCTTGCCATTGTGATAGAGGCGGCCATTCTCGTCTGCACGACGGTGATGATGGCCGCAGTAGTGCCCGGCATCGACTTTGTGATTCACCTGATCGGAACTCTGACCAGTGTCTTTGTTGTGATGGTCGCGCCTGGAATGGTGGGGTGGTGCGTATTTTCGCCGAGGGGTCCGTTCGGCTCTGCGTCAGCTGCGGCGGCCGCGTATGAGGGCGAAGAGGGGAATTCCTTGGATGCTGCTGTAAGTGGCGCGTGCTCGCGTTTCCGCCTGATTCGACTGAAGCGGCTTATGTGTCTCGTGAGCGCCGGCCTTGGGATAAGTTTGACGTGTATTGGCACCACGATGATTGTGTACGACACGCTCTGGAGAGTACCGCTGCCGGTTGGGTGATGCCGAGCCCCTCTGTTGTCGCACTGTTGGAGCAGATACTGCACTCTGTAGAACAATGTCTGAGAGTAGATGCCTGATGGGGGAGGGGGGGGGGGAATCGGTCTTTAGAGCTGCCCGTGTTTCACGAACGTGTGGCTGCGCAGCTCTTTTGTTAACGGCTGTCACATTCACCGCGTTCTGTCTTGACGCGCCGTGCGCTCGGAAAAAAAAATCCTTTTTTACTGCCCCTCCCCCACTTCTTCGGTTCCACATCCACCTCCTCCTCCTGCATCCTCCACCCCCCAACCCCCACTCTGCGTTTCTCCACATTTAAACCGAAGGAAGCGACGCACGTTTGAGTGTATCCGGCAGCGTAATAAAATCACCTGCGTGTTTCCTTACGTCTGTGTGGGTGCATGTGTGTATTTGCATGTATGCATCTTCACTGGTCTCTCTAATTTGCATGTAATTCTGCTTATTCTTTTTTTTTTTGAGAGAGAGAGAGAGGGGGGGGGATGATGTTCCAGTGGGCTTTATGCTTTTTTTTTTTTGAATGACAGGAATCGCTCATATAGGTGCGCTATTATAGGGGGGGGGGAGGGGAAGAGGAAGATCGCTGCAGCTTTGTGTGGGGGTATTATCGCTGTAGTGAGCCTTATTCAGCAACTCAGGGACTAGAAGACCCCTCTTTTTTTCTCCCCTTCCTCTAGGCATGTGGGGTATTGCAATGTTTGTGGGGACCACGACGTGTGGATCTGCTTTGAGGTTTGTGCGTGTGCCTGCGCAGGAAAACCAGGTTCGGTTTCTCAGGTGGGCGATGCGGGACAGGGCGACAGCGCCAAACGCGCTGTAGAGGTTATGTCGCTGCATTCGAGTCCCGACCTGCCTTATTGTCTCTTCTCTCCCTTTTTTTTTGCGCCTCGACACCGCACGACGAGCCAATAGAACTCTCAGTGCCGTGAAGGACGCCCATGAGTGTTGTCCTCCTCGGAGTGTGCAGCTACACATTCCAGAGAAGAAAGTAGAAAAACCTTTCCATGGATATTAAAAGCTTTTTTCTCTTTGCCCTCTCATTCGAGCCTTGGGCACGCCTTTGGTATTTCACAGCACATGGCGTGTGACTGACCCAGCGCCGACCGCAGCCCTCCCATCCGGACAAAAACAGAAAAATGTTTTGTGCTCCCCTCGAACCCTCTTCCATCTCCCATCCCCCCTTTTCACGGTGCGTAACCGAATTAGTCCCCTCGAACGTCGTAGAACGGGGCTGCATCTTGACCCTCATGAAGACCATCTTGACACCTTCTTTTGTGCAAGGGGTCGTGGTGCTGTCGCCGGCGTGCGGGCATCGCGGAGTGGCTGGCCTTCGCCGCAGCGTTGCCAGACGAAGCGGTCTTTTTCTGTGCGCGCTGCATTTTCGGGGGCCGTCGTTACTGAAGGCTAGTGTGCGCTGCCGATCAGACTCTAGGTTTTCGAAGAGCCGCCCGGTGAAGTATGTGTCTACTGAGGCGCCAGAACTTCGGAGTGAAAGCTCTAGCCTTGAGACAGAGCCGTACTGCGCCGGCGGCGCTCTCTCCGCAGACTACGCCGGAGGGCTGAGCAATGTCACGGCGAAGAAGTTCCGCGGCATGGAGGCGGTAGGCACGTGGGCAGAAGGCGAGGACGACAGAGGGGGGGACCACGCCAGCACGAGCAGCGCTGCGGAGCCGAAAAGCATAGACTTTACGTGCGGCGAGAAGCTGAGCAAGCTGGAGAGGCATTATCACCGGAAAGCCCCGAGCGACCGGTTTCTCTCCTCCAATGAACGCCGGCTCTTCTCGCGCATGATTTACGAAGCTTTTTACAAGGAAGGTGTGCAGACGGAGGTCGACCCCGCAACTCTGTACCAGGCCTCGCTCGAGGTGCGGTGGGTAGAGGAGTGGGTCGCTAGCCGCGCGCGCGAAGAGCGCTGGTCCGAGGACAAGGCGCGACGCCTGGTGAAACGGTCGCTCCTCGAACGGGTCGACCTCCACAAGCCACTCTCATACATTATCGGCTCGCAGCCATTCTTTGGTTGTGAGATCTGTTGCGAGGCGCCGCTTTTGTGCCCGCGGCCCGAGACGGAGATGTGGACGCACTGGCTGGTGTACAACCACCTTGCCCGCGCGGTGCCCACCAACGCCGCCACCGGTACGTCTGCAGTTGAGCCATCGATCCGCATCCTCGACGTATGCTGCGGTACAGGCTGCATCGGTGTGGCCCTGGCGAAGCACCTGCCATGCGCCGCTGTCACTGCCCTTGACATTCTGCCAGTCGCGGTGCGGGTGTCGCGAGAGAACGCCACACGGAATGGGATTTCGCCTGACCGCTACTCGGCAATAGAGAGTGACATGTTTAGCTGCTTCCTGGATGAGCAGACGCCTGGTACGCAGGTGAACAGCGCCACAGAGAGCGGAGACCGTCCCATTGGCACTGTCAAAGATGTATACGCTGGCACGTATGATGTGATCGTTAGCAACCCACCGTACGTGTTACCAAAACAGTACGTCGACCTTCCTCGCACCATTACGCATTGGGAGTCTAAGACGGCGCTCGTCGGTGACGACTACCGCGAGTCCCGCCAGTACCTATATTTCAAAGAGCTTTGTGTGCATGGGGCAAAACTGCTCAAGTCGCGTACGCAACGCAACGAAGTGCTGCGTGACTCGCCGAACATAGCAATCGAGGTCGGATTGCAGGCGCACATGGTGGCTGACCTGATGGAAAAGAGCAACTACTGGCGAGATGTCCAAATTCATTTGGATTACGCCCAACAGGAGCGCTGGATCACTGCGAACTCTGCGCATTGAGTTCAAAGCCCATCTTCCCTTGTTATGCGAGAAATTCGTCTGGGTCATTTTTTTTTTCTGTGGTCAGCCTCGGTGTTTTTCTCTCTTTCCGTTCTCCTCCTCCTTTTTTGACGACTCTGTTTACGCTTCGTTTCAATTCTTTTTAGGCCCCCCCCCCCCCCCCCCCCCTTTCCACGGGCTGCAGCCCGTCACGCCGGAGACGTTTGAGATGATACACAACGACATCATGCAGACGACCTCGCTTCCGACGAGGCAGGCATGCAAAAAAAAAGAAAAAAGCAGAAATGTCTATTGAAGGGAGGATGTCACAGCAGAACCTACTTTTCGGGGGTTCTCTCTTCACGGAAGGCGATGAGCAAAGGAGTGCGGGGAGCGGCTCATCGCTTCCGTAGAGAACTGGGTGCACTTGTTTGTGTGTTGACTGGTTGCCTCGCTGACGGCTCCTTTACTTTCCTATCTTCTGTGAACAGTCTCGTTGACCATGGGTCCTTGTCCCGCCCCCCGCTTGCCCAGAGCCCACCCAAACGCCTCGAAAAAGGACGCACACGACAAAGGTCGATGAGTGCCCTGTTTTATTGGAGATGGACGACTGTCGCTAGTATTTGACCGAATTCGTGTTTGACTCTCCCCTCTTTTCTTCATTTGTGTGCTCATGGAAGCTGTTGTTATTATTGTGCTCCCCCGCTCCTTACCTCCTCCTCGCCTCACCTGTGGTGTCTCTTCCCTCAAGCTCTTCTCTTGACCACCTCCTTGCAAATTCGTACACGGAGTGACCGAGATACACCATCAAACAAGGAGAGGCATACAGGAGCATCTCAGGCACATCATCACTAGATCAAACACCTCATTCCTGTGCCTCTGACCCTCCCCCCTTCCCCCTTCTTTTCCCGTTGGGTTCATCCGTGTTCCATCTCCTGTCGCTCATCGTCACAGGCCTCGGCTCCACGAACCCGCCCCATTCCGTACTACAACAATGGTACTTATAGAATGTAAACGGCTGCCCAAGGAAGAGTATAGCAAGGACTATGATGCTTTCCTTGTGAGCATGCCGGCCACCACCAATATTGGTGAAGCAACCGACGCCATCCAACGCATGCAAAACACGCGTGTCCGGCTTAATTGGATGATGACGGCAGCGAAGCAGATGATCAAGGATGGCATGGTGAACGAGTCGCAGCAGCACTACTTTAGCGGTCCAATTGGGGACACGGAGCGCTACCTGTCACTAGACCGCACAGAAAAGCGGCAGCTGTGCGTGCAGAGTGAAATGGATGCCCTGGTGGAGGCCTTCAAAGGGGGTGCAATGATTGTCTTCCCAGCGGAGTGCAGTGGTGTCGATGCGTGTCGGCGCCTGGCGGCGATTCTCGACAGTGATGCGGCATCAGACAGTGAAAAATCCAAGGCGCACCGTATTCTCAGCATCATTGACGAGGGAGCAACGAATGAGAACACCCTGTCAGGGCGTGCGGTGATGTGGTGGAGCGCCAAGCCACTCGCGCGCGACACCGACTTTGTCAAGTACGTCGGCAAGAACGACAAGACGAAGATTACAGTGAAGCTGGTCGCTGAGGGTGGCCCGCCACCACCTCGCGAACCGGTCGTCGATGCAAAGGCGCAAGCAGAACTGATGCAGCATTTCTATCGAAAGCAAGAGGAGATGAAGAAACTTGTCGAGGACGAGGATATTTCGTACGGCAACAGTGGCTGGGCTAATCCACATGGGCTGAAAAACCAGTTACAAGGCCTTGATTCGATCCACTACAGAGGCGCACTCTAGAGGGGTGTGTGTCTTCACGAAACGTGCCACGAAGAACGTATTGATCATCATACCCTCCTTCCCCTTCCCCTCCATGGTCGAGAATGTGACTCCTGTGTCTGTAAGCGTTGGCCCCCTCCCCCCCCCCCCTCCCCTACTCCCCTCACACACACATACAAACACACACACATGCACATACGTGTAAATGTGGGGGGGGGGAATATGTATCGATATTTCAAGAAGAGGCCTTGAAGGTTGGTTAGCCTTGACATGGAGATGCTTGCTTGACAACAACTTTTGGTCCAATCGCTCGCGCTTTAGCCCCGCAAGTAGTGGATGTCTACTGTTGTGTAGTCGCCTTTACTCGAAAGCAAACCCGCACAAGTTCAGCGGCAGTACATGTGGCTGATGTTGCCATGTATCCCGGACGCTCCCCCCTTTTCCCTTTCTCCATGGGCGAGCCTTCTCTCTCTCTCTTCCTTGTCATCATCCCACTCCAATTCTTTGTTGTTCTTTTCGCTCTTTCTGAATGGGATTTTTTTTTTCTGGGCGCGTATCTCTTGTCGTATTTGACGTGTCGTGGTACGCCTCACTACGCGACCGACTCCCATTTGTTTTTCCTCACCTACGGTCTACGCCGGATACTGGCGCTCAACTCTCGTTTCTCCCTATGAACTCGCGTTGCGACGATACCCCAGCAGAGTAACTAAAACCCCCATTTGGTACCTTCCGTGGCAATCATGGGCGTTGATCTGACTGGCATCTCCAAGAAGAGTCGTGTGATTCGCCATCACACGTACTCCACGAACCCGTACATCAAGCTTCTGATCAAGCTGTACAAGTTCCTCGCGAAGCGCACGAGCTCTGGCTTCAACAAGGTCGTGTACCAGCGCCTGCTCAAGAGCCGCAGCAACCGCGCCCCGATCTCGCTGAGCCGCATTGCCGTCGTCATGAAGCGCAAGGCCGTCTTCACTGAAAAGAGCAAGAAGGCCCCGATCGCTGTCGTGGTCGGTGACGTGCTCGATGATGTGCGGATGGCACGCATCCCCGCGATGCGCGTCTGCGCCCTGCGCTTCTCCAAGAACGCGCGCCAAAGCATTGTTGCCGCCGGCGGTGAGTGCCTGACCTTTGACCAGCTCGCCATGGTCGCTCCGACTGGCAAGAACACGTATCTCCTGCGTGGTCGCAAGTCTGGCCGCGAGTCTGTGCGCCACTTCGGTGCCTCTGGCGTGCCCGGCAGCCACTCGAAGCCGCACGCGACCAACCGCGGCAAGGAGACGAAGCGCGGCCGCCGCCCGGGTCAGTCGTACAAGCGCAAGGCCTTCCGTCACGTCTAATCTCCTCCGGCTTTGGGCGACGTGTGTTCTTGTCACTCGACTGGTATGCTGAAACAATGTCATTGGCCGTATGTCTGTCGAGGCGCGAGAAGAAAAAAATGGGCAGTCCAAGGCCGTTTGCGCGTGAGAGGAGAACGCAAGAGATTCTTGCGATGGGGGCTCTTCAGCTGCTCCTCGGCCACTCTCTCCATCATATCATCCGAGCGCACGACGTCCTCTTCGCACCTTCTTTCAGGCCCCGCTACAGCACAGAGGTCAGGCTACGAATAGACGGAACAGCTTATCCGAGGCAGCAGCAAACGCATGCATGCATGCTATTCGGTGTGGTGGGTGAGGGAGCAGAGATGTGAAACACAAGAGCCCATCGCGTGTCTCACATCTTTGTTCTTTGTATTTACTTCTCTGGTCTGTATTTTCTTCTTTCGATTTTTGTTTTCAGTTGAGTTTCCAAAACATGACATCCAGGGAAGTTCACCACCGTCAAGGGGCGGCGGGGGGGGGACAGGGAAGGGAAGGGAAGGTGGGATTGGATAGAGCGGTGGTGGGAGTGGCGTAGTACATCTACTTGTCTCTCCTTCTCTTCTCGGTCCTGCTTCAGGCAGGCCCGACCTCTCTCAGATTTCCCCCTCCCTTCCCCCCAACCCCCCCACCCCTCACCTCCTCCCCCTCTTCCTCCCCTTCGAGACTTGTGCGGGCGCACAATTTCCCAGAGGTCGGAGGGGGGGGGGTCTTTTGGAGAACCAAAACTCACAAGTCCGACGGTGGCAACCGTTCCTCAACATCTGAGTCGACAGCCTGAAGGAGCATGCGTGAACCATCTCACTCGGTGCCCGAGGGCGTCATGCACATGCGGTGCAGTCCTCTCTCTGAACGTGGTGGTCACCTCCCTTCCGCTCTCTTCTCTCCTCCTCTTAGGTTTCTCTCTACTGCAGATCGGCCTCCCTTCGGACGACTTTTTATCTCATCTCTCCCCTCGAGTTAGCTTTCCCCCATATACACACACCACCGGCATTTCCCTGGGCGTCCAAGATCTCAATAACAAGTCTCTTGTTAGGTCTCTGCGCGCGTGTGTGTGTGTGTGTGTGTTTCGTCGCTGACTTTATTCGAAAACGTTTCCTTCTCTTTTCACGAGGGGGAGGGGGAGAGAGAAAAAAACAGAACAACGTACCGCATGCAGTAGCTCTGCGCACAGGCATACTATTGAAGGGGCAAAACGCACACACATAGACACACACACACACACACACAAAACTGGATGGCATCTTGGAAGCCTCCTCTCCTTCCGGCTATATTCTTGTCTGCCAGGATCCACTGATTGCCGCTCACCGCTGCGTTTGAAAATAGGAAAATACACACGGCTACGTCAAACCTACTCATTTATTTATTTACTCTTATTTAAAACATCTTCGTATATGTCGTCTGCGCACCACAGCGGTATTCTGGGTGGTGCTACGGCTGAAGCTAGGCGAGTGAACGCAATGAGTTTACAACGGATCGCCGCCATACTGAAGGCGTGTGGGGTGTCAGAAGGGCACGGCTCCCCACAAATTTATGCGAATCCGGAGTCGATACACATCATTGCACCTGGTGACCTGAAGTTTTTGGTTTCGTACGCGGACGTGGTTGCCACGCACAAGGATCTGCGCTACGATGTGCGCGCCTTCACTGGCATTCTGTGGGGCATGACCCAGCATGCAGAGCGGAACATTGACAAAGTGCTGCGCGGTGCCGTGGGCACCAGTGCGGCGGTCGCGGAGAGTACAGGAGCTGGTAACACCGGTGGCGCGCCGTCGTCGTCGCTGTCCCCGGCATCTTCGCAGACATCCGTGTACGCGAATGTGTCGAAGATGTACTTGGACATTTACCCACACCTCCTTCAGGTGTCCAGGGTGACGACGTTGCTGCGCGCTTATGAGAGTCCGGGCGCGCGCGCAGGAGTGCGAGGCACACGTCGAATAGCAGAGGTGGACGTTGATGTGGTCGCCCGATTGGCAACTCGACTGACCCATCTTTTCTTGGGCGAGGCGGGTGAGCGCTCGTCCTTGCTGTCAAGCGGCGCGGGTATGCTAAATGTGATGGCTGCCTACACGAACGTTGGTCACCTGCTCTTCCGTGCCACTGAGGGTGCACTTAGCTCTGTCACCCTGCTGCTCTCCTCGTTGGCTGCTCGCCCTGGCGGTGATGCGGAGCCCATTCTCCGCTACTTTAACGACGATAACGCCTGGCGGGCCAGTGCACTGGGACTCTTCATTACTGAGAGCTACAGCACTGCGATTCAGACGGTGCTGTTCGCCCTCTTTCAGCGTCGTCGTGACTTTGACAATGTCGAGGAAGTCACCGCAAAGCTCTTTTTACGACGTCTCGCCTCTCGTCCGCCGTATCGATGGCGAACATTTCGTTTATTGTACTTCACGGTGCAGGAAGTTGGGGCGCACGACACGCATGCCGCAGAGAATCAGCAAGGCAGTAGCGCGTACGGCCAGCTACTTGTGTTCCGCCGCATCCAGCGTGCGATTCAGAGGTGCCTCACCACACATGGCTCTAGTACCGCTGATGAGCTGGCGGCTGTAAAGGCGCTGCGGAGGGGTGTGACGGCGCAAGTTCATCGCGCTTGGTTTCTGCCGGCAAGCGCCGGCGGGCGGTCACAACTTTTGTCGTACTACGAGCTTCTCGTGTTCTCAGCACTTCAGGGGATGCCGCAGGTGAATTTTACGGAAGACGCCGAGTTGCTACGGCGCGCTGAGCAGACAGGCCTGTCGGCCGAGCCGGAGGTCCTCACTCCTTCGTTTCTGCGTTTGCTGATGGCCTGCTGCTACACCATTCCACCACCAACGGACGGGACTTTCGCGCACGCCCCGCTGACGACGCCTTCCACCTTGGCTCTTTACGAATCGCTCTCGAAACACGTATTTCAAATAGGTATGTGCTCGAGTGCCGTGAGAGCGGAGGAGGTGAATCCACTGTTTTCTAGTCCTGCTTTGCAGATGGAGACACACATAGATCTTTGTCTATGGAACGCAATCAACAACACGCGTGAGGACGAGCTGGATGTGGCGGAGGCCCTTCCCGCGAAGGAAAAGAGTGACGGCGCGGCAGCGAACCCCGCCGTGGAGTCTCGAGCCCCACCTGTGAATACCACAACTGGGGCACCAAAGGAGACTGGGTTCCCCCCTTCCACTTCGTCTGGCGGGTCCGCAGAGGTGAGTGTTCTCTCAGGAACGCCCCCCCTGCCGAAAGCCCCGACGCCCATCGTTGCGCTTTTTCATCGTATTCGCCGCGACGTGTCGCTCTTGTTTGCTGGCAACGGGGATGTCCTGCAGCACATCCCGGAGGCGGCGGGGGCTCGAGCAACGAGCTTTCCGCTAGGCTTCCGCGTCATGACCCTCACCACGGTGAAGGTCCTCTTCATCGCGTTGCGCACCGCAGACTTTTTCCACCACATATCCCCCACAGAAATGTTGCCGGTCGTTGCGCAGCTATTTGCTCTACGAGCTTACTACCCCGTGTCACTCTCAGCGACCGAGACAGAGCGCAAGGAGGCGCAGCGTCTGCTGTCCTTGCTGCAGAATACATTGGCGCTTCTGCCGCAAGAGATGAAGGCGGCAACGGTGAACGAACTTCTCCGGCGCGTTCTCGTTCCCATCAGCACGACGGCGCATCACGCCAGCCAGCTTCAGCTCGCATTGTTCGAGGCCTATCTGCATTCCATGGCGACCGCGAGCGCCGCCAACGCTGTCGCCGAGGACCTCATGCTGGAGCACTGGGTTGACATCGCAGTGCCAGCCATCACGAACCGGCACAGCGTTCCGCTAGCCAATGCTGGTCATGACTTCCTCATCGCCGCCTTCAGGGCCGAAAAGTACGTCAGTCCTCTTTTTGTGCCCACGTATGTCTCCCTGTACGCCCCCAATGCGGAGCTCTTCAGCAACGGTCGCAGCGTCTCCCAGGC
Source organism: Porcisia hertigi (assembly GCF_017918235.1). Classification (NCBI taxonomy): domain Eukaryota; phylum Euglenozoa; class Kinetoplastea; order Trypanosomatida; family Trypanosomatidae; genus Porcisia; species Porcisia hertigi. Next base: position 2,900,551 of record NC_090595.1, read on the forward strand.
GGCTGCTTACCCGCCACTGTCCGTGAGTGCAATCCAGCATTTCGCGCGTATGGTGAGAACTGCGTGTCATGGCATTGAGCGGTGTGACTCGACGGCGTTGGCGCGACTGCTCGATGAAGTCCCCGGTGGTCCAGTGGAGGATGCGGTGCCGGCTACCGCGAATGCCTTGACAGCGTATATGTCCAAACTGTCACCAGCGCAACGCGCCGCACTCCGCAAGGTGACACCGATAAATGCCGTTCTTCTTGTCGTGTCTGCGTTGTTTGAGTGGCTATGTCTGTTGTGGAATAACTCGCCTGGGTACGTGAAGGTAGCGCAGGACCTCTTCGTGGCGTATTTCTCGGGGCTGTGTAACTTGCTGCAGTGCACGAGCACGCCAGTCCTGCAGCGCGTGTGTGCCTCAATTGAGGCGATCGAGGTGGAGCATTTGCGCGGCTCTGGCAACGTGCAGCTCCAATTTCTGAAGTACGTGAGCTCAGTCGTCGACTCAGTCCAGGTACCATCGAAGGTCGGCATCGCCGAGTGGTTCCTCAAAATGAGCAAGCGTATCCAAGAACAGAACTACGGAAGGCAGTCGAAGCTGTAGCCCAGCGCTCAGTGTGGGCCCTCGTGTCGTGTCGTGTCGTGTGTGTGTGTGTTTGTGTGTGTGTGTATTTGTGTTTGTGTGCGTGTTTCCGTGGCCTTTGCCTTGGTACGTAAAAAAAGAGCAACCACATATATTTGTACATGTGCATTCTGTGGAGCACAGTCCCGGAACATTTATCGAATCCCTCCTGCGGTGTTCTCGTAGGCAGCGCAACAACGCTGTATTTCTGAGGCGAGAAACTGTGAGGCAGACATTGGCGCTCACACGAATCTTTTCCTGTGTCGCGCTGTTGGCTTCTCTGAACCCCATACATACATATATGTATATATATATATTCTCTTCCTCCTCTCGTCCTTGGTCGGGTGTTATCGCCGCGTATCTGTGGACATTTCCACTGATATCTCAGGTCGTGTATTTTTATTTATTTTTATTGTGCTTTGCATGGGCCTCAAGTTTAAGCTGGGGGGGGAGGTGACATCTTCGTTTATTACCAACAAGGTGGTTTCGTCAGGCGTTGCTCCGAAGCCTTTGTATTGGTGATTCTTGCGAGAAGGCTGTGCAGACCTCATCACTGGTTTTGGGCAGAGAAAGAAAGCCCGGGCGAGAAAAAGAAAGGATTAAAAAAAAAAACGGATCTGCCACCGCTCGGTCCCCGGTCTCAATTTTTGGGTGTTCGTTCCGCATCATTGTTGACTCTAGTCTTGGAATGCGTGCATCACAGCTATGTCGAGGTGCACCACTCTGCAACATCGCCCGCGGTTTGCACCGCATTGCTGAGGCGATGCTCATGAGTGCTAATGGATCAGTGACTGGGGCGGATCCCCGGCACGCATCAACCGCGTCGTCGGCCTCAAACGCGGCGGGTGAGTCAGTGAGCTCTTTAGTTGCGCAGGGCCCCACCACACCTTCTTGGGCGCTACCGATGGATTTGGCAGAAGATTTATCGAAACCACAAGCACCAAGGGACATGCAGTTTAAACGTGTTCCCTCCTCCCGCGTCGGCCGCGCGGCTGGCTTCGCGTCCCTGTTTGCCCAGCTTGGCTGGGAGAAGATGATGGGCAGCACTCCAGCTGGGGGACTGATCTCTGAGCGCGGCCATGGACACATTGTCAACACTTTGTGTCGCATGCGTGGTGCTGTCTTGAAACTGGGCCAGATGCTCAGTATCCAGGATGAGAACACGATTCCACCCCATATAGCGTCCCTCTTCGAACGTGTGCGTGATCAGGCGTTTGCGATGCCGCCGGCGCAACTTGACCGCACCCTCGCCAAGGAGTTTGGCAACGCGAAATGGCGCACAGACCTGTTTCATAGCTTTGACGACACTCCTGTGGCAGCGGCGAGCATCGGTCAAGTACACCATGCCACCTTGAGGCCCGGCGCTGCGGGCACTGACCCGACAAAGCCGCCCGTAGAGGTTGCGGTCAAGGTGCAGTACCCTGGAGTGGCGGAGAGCATCGACTCCGATGTAGCAAACCTGAAGATGCTCATGTCTGTTGGCGTACTTCCACCCGGGATGTTTGTGGAAAAGATTCTTCAAGAGCTGCGCAACGAACTGAGCGCTGAATGTCGGTACACCCTCGAGGCATCCAAGCAGATGAGGTACCGCGAGCTGGTCGCTGCTGACCCCTCTCTTTCGACATTTTTTTACGTCCCCAAAGTCTACCAACAAATCACCACGGATCATGTGCTCGTCAGCGAGTACGTGCGCGGCGTCACGATTGATCACCTCGGCAAGCGGCCTGGGGTTCCACAGGAGTTGCGAAACTACGTGGCGGATCGGTTGATGGACTTGACGCTGAAAGAGCTGTTCGTGTGGCGGTTTATGCAGACCGATCCAAACTTCTCGAACTTTCTGTATAGCGCAAAAGAAAATCGAGTCTACCTGCTCGACTTTGGTGCGTCTCGCGAGTATTCGAGCGAATTCTTGGAGGACTACCTCGATGTCGTGACAGCGGCCGCTAATGGGGACCGCGAGACCATCATTGCGAAGAGCATTGCGCTGGGTTTCCTTACGGGTAGAGAGGTGGAGGAGATGCTGGACGCACACTGCGCTAGTGTCTTGCTGCTGGGGAAGCCATTCAAAGATCGAGTGCAGGCCTTCGACTTCGCTGCTCAGAACCTGCCATCCCTTATCCAGGCATATGTGCCGACAATGGTGAGGCTTCGTCTCCGTCCACCACCGCCCCCAGTCTACTCGCTGCACCGACGCCTGAGCGGCACGATTCTCCTCGCGACTAAGTTCAAGGCGGCTATTCACAGTGGAAGGCAGTTCTGGGATATCCGGGACCAGTTGCGAAAATGAGCTTGTTCTTGTCTGAGGTGGAGCTTTGAAGCTCTCGCTCGGCTCAAGTCGCAACTGCTGGGGGATAAAATACTTGGAGTGGCCGTGATGTCATTCATGGAGGAGGGGGAGAGGAGTGGTTATGTGTGTCTTTGTGTGTGTGTTTGTTGGGCGGTGGGGGTGGGGGGGTCTTGCCGAGTCTCTTGCTACCCCTTGTGTGTGCGTTCCTGCACTGAATTGTTGTGTGCTCACATGATCCTTTTTTTATTCCTTGAGAAAGCGCAGACGCAATGTGAAGGTAAGGAACCGCCCCAAACCAAAACCTGGAAGACTGCATATGGCGGCGGGACAGCTTGAAGCTTTTGCGCATAAGAGCACACGTGGTCAGTGGCTTCCGATTCCTCCTCTCTCTTTTCCCTCTCTCACTGTCTCTCTCTTAGCGTCACGAAGCACTTGAACAACGTCGGCTACGAGGATAGCGGCGCCAGGGCTGTGCTTGTTGTTGTTGTTGTCGTGGCCGACGTTTTTCCGTTTCGCTGCAGGCAAGCGAGGCATGAGACGCCGTTTTTTCCTCAGTCCCTCTCCCATCCTCTAATCACTGAGAGAATGGGCGTGTGCGCTGTTTGAAATGGCCAGGGAGAGAGAGAGACGGACAGCATGCCATTATGTGGTACATGTCCACGTCACCATGAACTTCGTTCTCGGTTGCACTTGTCAGCATCGCCCTTAACTCTTTCTTTGCATCCTCACCGCTTCTTTTTTTTTCCTCTTTCACCACCACCTGCTCTCCGTTCTCAATCACCTGACACACGCACACACACACATATATATATATATATCTTTCGTCTTGCTGCGGTCCCTTCGCCCCCTCGCTTCCCCTTTCGTTGGTCGGTTGTGTTCGCCACGCGTTTCACGTGATCGTGCGTTTGTATCAGAGACGGACAGGCGTCTGCGACTGCACATCCCTTCGGGCTCACATCAGCTAATATACACCCTCGCGGGGCGTCTTGTGCTGCTCTTGACCACCCCTCCTCCCACCCGTCCTGAAGGTGAATGAAGTGTGCATCGAAAGGAACCCTTCGCAGGGGACAAACTCAGACCCAACCTTTCCCAGTCGGCTCAATCTCTAACGGGTGGTGTTCTCCCCCCCCCCATTTCTGCTTTGCTTCATTTAGTCCACACTAATTCCGCCTGCTGCTTCTCTGCCTCCCTTCCCCTCCCCTCCCCTCCCCTCCCTTCCCTCCCCAGTGGCTCTACTCCCAACCACGCCTCCTGCTCCCCCATGAGACGTACCTGGCTGTGTGTACTGTTTATTTGAAAGCATCTAGTTGCTCTGTATGTGTCTCAGCTCTCGCTCCTCTCCATGAGTCGCACATCGGTTTTTTTCTTTCGGTTTAGAACGACGTTGTGGGCTGGAGCATAACGGGAACTGGACACTTCGTGCTTTGCAACGGGCTGTCACTCTTTTGTTGCTTTGGTCGGTGGACTTCAGAGTCGGTTCTTTGGGGTTTCCTAACATATCCGCTGCGGCACTTGCGCTTCAGAAGCATCCACCTGTCTGCCTCATCCTGTGCTCTTTGCTCTCCTTTGGGTTTCTGTTTTTTTTTTTTTAATCGTCGTCCCTCTTATACTGACTGATATGCACGGTGCCTCCCCTGCTTCACGCAGTGAAGTGAATCGTGCTTACCCACTGCAGGCCGTGCAAGGTGTACTGCTCGCGACAGTCAAGCGCAGCGGTGGTGGTGAAAAGAGCCAAGATCCGCTTCGCTGTGCATCGGACAGGGTGCGCGGGAAACCCCAGTCCACGCCAGGCGACACAGAGAGCGTGCCTCGGGTATGCGCTGCCCCTACCAGCATTGGCAGGACTGCCGTGTCGTCTGCACCACAATCTCTAGCGAGCGCACTAAATGGGTCAGTCCAATCAAGTCGGTTTCTTCCTCCGCCTGCGGCTGCAACGTCTCCCTCGGCGGAAAACCTCCAGCGCAGTAGCGGTCGCTGTCGCAGCGCCGGAACGGGAACGCTTTTTCTCCCGACATCTTCGGTTTCGCTGTGTCTGTCGGTCACATCGCCGACGATACCGGTGTCGTTTACTGAACAGAAATCGTGTGCCACCACCGCAGGCGGAGCAGCCTCTTCGGCGCAAGTCGCCAGTGAGGCAGCGAGCACTAAGAAACCGTTGTGCATAAGAAAGAGGCGACCGGTAAAAAAGAGTGACGGTTCCCAGGGCGCGTCACTTGCCAACCCGCCCTTGCCTGAGAATAGCACGACGCGTACGGTCTATTCTCTGCCTCACAGATGGACTACCGAGAGTGGGGTGAAGTCCCCGCCCTGTGAGGCGCAAACGAGGCTCTCACCCTCTCGCCTGGCGTCGCCGGCGCTCTCGGAATCTGCCGCCGGTGAGGCGGAAGCGATGGAATTGAACGCGGTGGCGCCCGTAATGCCACAGGTGGCGGTCTTGCCGCAACTACCAAGTGCGCCTCCTTCGGCACCACCCTCGAAGGGATGGTCGGCGCCAATGCATACGCACGGAATCCCCGAGCACCTACCTACAGACGATCCTGACGTACTTGTGCCTGCGCACAAGTATGTTTATGATCTGAAGACTTGCACATGGAAAGGGGTGAGCGCCATGATTCGCGTGCTCCATCCAAATCGAGGTCTCAGTCAGGGGGAAATGCGTGTGTGCTTTCCGTTAGAGGAGGTGGACGAGGCCGGTTTCCGTTCTCTCATGGTGGCCAAGATGTTTCGCCATAACATTTCGAACGTGACCGTGAAGGACTACTTCAACGAGGGTGAGTCGCAGTGCATCTGCGGGATTTTCGCAGAGAGGTTCAACCGGGCGCAGGCATCCAAAGACGTTCAGCGGCACGTCGTCTCCTTCCTACAGTGCGAGACGTTACGCATCAAGCGATGCGACATACCAGAAGCGCATCAGCACAAGCGTACTGGCTTCTTCTCGTACCACCCAACCGACTCCGCTGACATCTTCTTCACAATGGAGCCACGACTCGACGGATTTTTCACCAAGTACACAAGCAACTTCGGGGGCGTTTACGAGGGTTTTGAGAGGCCGCTGAGCTCGGAAGAGGAGCGCAGGCGACATGGTGTGCTCTTGGCCGTGGAGGCCTTCTCGCATTTCACCCTAGAGGAGAGTGGCGGGTCGATGCTGGTATCCGACCTACAAGGTGTTCATGACTTCTTGACGGACCCGCAGATTCACACCGAGGATGGAAAAGGGTTCGGCATGGGCAACATGGGTCGGGAGGGCATTGGGAGGTGGAGGGAGGCTCACGTGTGTAACGAAGTATGCACGGCGTTGAAGCTGAAGCCGCTTTCCAAAGACTGGAGAGGCACCCCGTCAGTCGCGGAGAATGAAAATCGCACGAGCTACTATGAGATTCTGCGTGCCAAGCTACGCAGCTCAGCACTGGCTGCGTCCGAGGAGATACTGCCGCTCCCCGAGCCGCTCTCCGACATGTGTGATGATGAACGACTGGAGTATGCCATGCGGCTCTCAGCCCTGGTGACACTGTGATGAGATCCAGGCGTTGGGTTCTGGTTTGTGCCCTTCTGTTTGTGGAATGTAATTCGCTTCACCTGTAATGTGGGTTTGCAATCATCACTTTCCTCTACCCAGGGGCTGCCTCACCCCTGCGTCGTGCCACCCTGTTTTGCCCACCGCCGTCTCCTTCCATTCTGCGGGGCTAGCATCCATGCACACAGTAGTGTAGCCTGATGTACTCTTGTGGGCGCCAAGAGGACTACTCGCTATCCTGCGTTCCCATCCGGCCCCCCTCTTGGCAGCCTTCGTGCTCCTCACTCGCTATGAACGGTGAGCGACCCGAGTGTCCCCCTCAGTGCACACCCTGATATATCGGCCAGAAAGCACTTTGACCACGAAGCGCCCCGTGACGAGTGCGGGGAGAGGAGGCTGGCCCACCCCTCATGTCACATTCGGCCCATGGTTTTGCTCCCTGCATCCCAAGGTTGGAGGAGGCTGTATGGCCTTTTCCACCTTTCACCGCCGTCGTGTTTTTTTTTGACTTTTTGATGTCGTTCTTTTTCATTACTCCGTTGTTGCATATATATTTCCCCCCCCCCCCATGTGCAAGTCTGCCAAGACACCCATTAGCGGGGTTAATGCGCTTCGGTGCGCCCGCCTGTAGTTGCACGTCACCGCTTTTTATATGCCGAGAGAGGTGAAAAAAATATATTTTTCCCTGATTCTTTGTGATTGGCGCATGGATTTCTTTCACTTCTTCCCCCCTCACCCTCCCCCCCAACTCCCAACTCTCCCCCCACACATATTGGCACTTACACATCGAAAGAAAAATTCTGGGTGACATGGTGGTGACAGTGACGTACAAATGAAGAAAAACGTCTTCATAAACGAAAAAAAAGGAGAACCGAAAACAAAAGTAGAGAGAGCAGCGCGCCTCCTTCATGCGCACACAGAGTAACACCGACCACCAGGGGACTCGGGTCTTGACGCGCTACAGTGGGAAAGGAAATCTGGGCTTGCTCTTAACCTTATGCTTTTGGTTGCAGCGAACAATATTTTGAGCGCTATCGATCCTGACCTCGGCTGCTGACACTCCACTACCCCTTCCCACCCACGCCCACTCATTTCTCTTATGAGCAACCCACTAAAGAAGCCACAGCCCAGGCTTTCTTTCTCGCAAGGATACAGACACGCACTACCTTTGGAGTGTCCTACCAACGCCTGATTCATGAACCCGGACACCCAAGACGTTCTGCCATCGGAGGAATATCCGCCGGTGGTGTGTCCCGCAAAAAAATACATCTTCGACCTTCGCTCCTATGTTTGGAAGGAGATGGATTGTCTGATTCGCATTCCCCATCCACACAAAGGAATGGGCCACGGTGGCATGCGTGTGTGTTACAAAGTGGAAGACGTGGACGAGGATGGGGCTGGGGCACCCATGGTGGCGAAGATGTTCCGTCGTAACATCAGTGATGTGGTAGAGAAGGACTACTTCAACGAGGGCGCTGCACAGTGCATGTGTGAAGAGTTCGCAGACAACTTCAATCGTATCCATCTCTCAAACGTCTCCAAGCCAAACATATCGTTTTTGCAGTGTTACGTCGTCCGGATACCACGCGCCAACATTCCGACAGCGTACCAGAACAAGCGCACAGGATTCTTTTCTTACAAGACTCAGGATACACAGGAGGTTATGTTTGTGATGGAGCCAATGTTGAACGGCTGCTTCACCAAGTACAACAGTAACTATGGAGAGACTTACCGGGAGGACAAGAAGGCGGCCCTCACCTCAACGCAGGCAAAGCGGCGAACGGAGATATTCGAAGCTGCTGAGGCATTCTCACATTTTACCCTCGTGGAGAGCGGTGGCTCAATGCTGCTGTGCGACTTACAGGGGGTGAACGACTTTCTCACTGATCCGCAGATCCATACCGAGGATGGGAAGGGGCTCGGCATGGGTAACATGGGACAAGAAGGGATCGACAAGTGGATGGAGAAGCACACATGCAATGAGATTTGCTGCGCACTCGGTCTGCAGCCCTTAGATGGTAGCGTTCTCAACCGCGCGACGCGCGACCCCGATGCCAACCCGTATCTGGGGCTTCGCGCCCGATTGCAAAGTCAAAAGCCCGTCCAACTGCGTGATTTAGTTCCACTTTCGAAACCGCTAGAGGAAATGACAGAGGCGGAGCGCATTGATTATGCTTTGAAGCTGTCTGAGCTGACAAACTAGACGAGGGCAGTGATTCGTAGTCTTCCAGCGTCCTCTTTATAATTTGCTACCTTGTAGTAGCGAATACCCATGTTTCGGTTAATGTCTATGGCGAGAGAAGGGCAAGAGGAGAGGAGAGAAGGGGGGGGGGAGGGAGGTGGGCTGATGTGTGTGTGTGTGTGTGTGTGCGCTCGCCTCCCAGTAATTCTGGCTTCTCGAGGAAGAGGTGTGTGGCAGCACTTGTATGTCCCGATCTGTTTTATTATTATTGTTTTTGTGGTTCGCACCACTCTTTTCCTCTTGCATATGCACACACACACATATATATATATATGTGTGTGTGTGTGTGTATTTATTTGGGAGAAATCCCACTTACATCCCACTTTTACTTTTTTTCCCGTGTGAAGACGGCTATTTTTGTACAGTCGTGTCTGCGTGCCACCGGTGTCCTCAGTGGCCGTTCGTCAATGAAGTGCCGTAGCGTTATGCAGCGATGGTGAGACTGACCGCTTTTTCAACCATTATGTTTCTGTTCAAGAAAAACAAATATATTAGAAGACCACCTGTTGTGAATTATTCCCATCCGAAGGCGGTGATCGCGTCAAATTTCAAAGGGATGTATTTTCACACTGACCTGAGCCGTGATCAGAAAAAAAGTTGCGTGGCCGTGTCATGGACACTCTATCGCGATCCGGCGATGGTCTGAACGAACGCTAAAGGTGAAACATGACAGGCTCCCTCCCCTCCTCGCAAAAGGGTTTCGGCTTTTTGATAGCTATCGCATGAAAATAGGAGAGGTGACAAAGCGGGGCACACAGGGGACTGGGAAACTGTGTGCTTGATAAGAGGGGAAAGCGCGGGGTCTGTGGAACCACTCTTCTAGATTTTTTTCCCGTCAAGTAGACCCTCTCTTCCAGGCAGGCTGAGCCCCCCCCTCCCCCCCCACGCACACACACACACGCGCACCTTCTCGGCAGGCGTGTTTCCCGTAACACCGATCTTTCTTCTCTCTGTATCCACTGTCAATTGCAAAACCCCTCAAGTACCACTTTTTTGTCCTTCTTGCTGTTGCTCTCGTGTTTGCTCTTTTTCTATCTCGTCACTCTTCACTTTCTACACACACACACACACACACACACACACACTATTGGCACTCGTGATACCAGTGGTTTCTACCCAGATTCGTTAACGTAGGTCTTGAAGGGACTCATTAGCTGATACGCTTTATTTTCTCTTGTAAGAAGTACCCCCCCTCTTTTTGTATTTTTTTTTCTGTATTGTTCTCCATTCGCTGTGCGGCTCGCCTCTCTGGGGGTTTCCTTCCCGTGTGTACGATTCCATTCAATTCTCAGTCGTTGCTTCTGTTGTTGTGGCTGTTTGTGTTACAGCCTTTCTTTTTTTTGTTTGTTTGATCGTTTTTTTTTTTCGAGTCCCCTCTCCTCCCTACGAGCAGTTTTGTCGTCCACCTTTCTTGTATTCTCATTAGTTTTTTTTCCCTCCCCTACTGAACTTCTGCTTTTTTGTGTTTGTGGAGGGGACGGTGTTGGGAGAAGAGGCGAAGGGGGGAGGGGGCTGATCCTTTGTCGTTAGATCCTGCGTTTTCCGTTACATATTTTTCCAGTTCTGTTGTCTTCTTTCGTAGGCTGAGCTGTCTGCTACTCGTAATAACAAACACATCCACACACACACACACACACACACACAGGGTTTCTAGACAAAAGCACGAGGACGACAGAAGTGGTGGTGTGGGGAAGAAAAAAATCAAGCAATCTCACAAAGAGTTTTCAGTGAAGAATAAGAAAGAAAACGCAAGAAAACACACAGTGAGCTTTTGTCGGTTCAATACAACTCGTGAGAAATATTTTTGTGTACGTGCACCTTTTTGGGTGGTTACTTGAACACACACACACACACACACACTTACTCACGTACAGCGGGGATCGAGTCACTTATTTATCCAATCGTTCATACCGTACGTGTTTTCACTCTATAAGCGTTTCACTCTCTTCTCGATGCCGCAGCCAGCTTCTAGTCAAGCTTTCGATCGGGAGCAGCTGACAAGCATGGTGCACAAGCTTGCGATGGATGCTGAAGACTTTTTCACCCAGCAGCAAAAGACGCTCCAGACTGCGTATGCCGACCTCAGCAGTCGCATTGAGCAGCTGCGAGTGCGCGTGCAGCAACAACACCAGCTCAGCACCATGAACACGGCCAACAGCGGGTATAGCAACACGAATCCATCGCTTTACTCCACACATTCACATTTGCCGAATGCGGACCTGCTGGACCCCACCCGTTTAAAAACTGGCATGATAAGTAGTCTTGCTGCGACGCCCAGCGCTGTCAATGCGATTAATGCCACCCCTCTCCGGTCAAACATCGGGGGCGCATCGCGGTCACTGATGAGCAGCCTCAATGGATCTCACGCAATGGTTTCCATGGCTGATGCGATGTCAGAGAACGCACGCTCTAACGGTGCGCTTGGAGGCTACCTGAGCGCCGCTCTGAATGGAGTCAGTGCAGCGGGGGTGGGGCCTGCGGCAATGTGCACCCACCAAGCTGATCCTGTGACACCACCCAGCAAACAGGCCGCTGCAGCGCAGCCTACCGGCAATGGCGCCGGAGTGATGTCGCTGCACGTTGGAGGCGGATTGACCACTGTGTCCTCTGCGGACGATTCAATAAACGGGGAATTTTTCTCTTCTGCACCAAATAGGGGCAACCAGAGCCACGACGAGTCGCTGATGGCGTCCCCGCAGGCCTCACAAAAGCTCTCGTTGGCCGACTTCATTGAAGGGTTCAACATATCCTCTCACTCCGCGAATACGACCGCCTGCTCCGCCTTTAACTTTGAGTCGCTTTATGAGCACCTCACGGATGGAAGTGGCCCAGAGGAGTTGGTGCAGACCCCCGTCGACCACACAGCCAATGCACCAAACTTGTTTGCAGCCAGTCCAATTCCTACTGCACAAGTGGCAGTACACGGCCACCACCACGACAACGGAAGCGAACACCCCACGGACGCGAACACCCGTAGCAGCGGTGCGACAGCGAAAAGCAGCATTCCCATCGACACGCTCCGGGCTCTGCACGACCAGCATCTAACGACGAGCGTGCACGTTGTGTACGAATGTGGGAGGCCAAGAGTCTTGAAAGTCGCTGATGGCGCCTCCGATGCACCCGGGAAGCTCGGTATTGACCCCCGTAGTCGCTGCGAGGTCCTGGTGGAGTTTAAACGGAAGCGTGTGCTAAAGTACGAAGCACAGGAGTACGTTGCACCGGGTAGCTACGTCATAGTAGGGGGTGACCGCGGCGAGGACTTGGGTCTTGTTGTGTACGTCTGGTGTGAGGTAGCACAAGAGGGTAACAACCATGGTCACGGAGGGAATGGCGCTGGCGCACCGGAAAAGTCTGGCTCACACGCACGGAAGCGCAAGGTGGTTGGTGTTGGCCTGACGGACAGCAAGTTGCCGCGCAACATGGGTGTTGGAAACGGCACCGTCTTGCGAATGGCAACAGAAACTGAGGTGCATCAATTACTTGGAACACAGGCGGAGCTAGAACGTCGCGCTTTTGACGTATGTTCGCAGCTGGTCCTGGACCATTCCTTGCCAATGGTGATTGTGGACGCCGAATATCAGTTCGACAAGAAAAAGTTGACGTTCTTCTACGAAGCTCAGCAGCGGATGGACTTCCGCGAACTGGTGCGTCATCTATACAAGACCTTTCGTGCGCGGATTTGGATGGAGCTGCTGGATTCTTGAAAACAAAAAAGCCCCTAAAGTGATGTGCTTTCCCTCCCTACAATCCCTTCCCTCCCTGTGAAGAAGTCTACGTCATGAGAAAAGAAGCGTACACTGATGTGGTTTTGCCTCATTGCTTTAACCATTTGTCTCAACTGTGTGCGTGTGCGCGCGTCGTGTGTGTGTGGGGGGGGGGGCGGGGGGAGCAGCGTCAGTGGGTGTTTGTTTCTATTATTTTTCTTCACTGCTTTCATAGATGTCACCATTCTAACTTTTTTTTTCCATTTCACTTTCTTGTATGTGTGTGTGTGTGTGTGTTTCTTTACAGGTGCATTTTTTACTTTTCAGACCCCGAACGCCGAAGCACGAGAGGGGAGACGTAGTGGGGGGAGAGAGAGACGTAGATCAACCCCGCCACCCCCCCCCCCAAAAAAAAAAAAAAAAAACGAGATCGCGATCAGAAGGCAGAGCAGGTGTGAGAAAGGTCTAGACCAACAGCACTGGTTAATCAGAGGGGTCACGAAGGAAAAACAACGAAAAATCGAAAATAGGCGGGAAAAATAGATTGATGAACATAAAACAAGACGCTGTATGAACGACAGACTCGGGCGACGCGCCTCATCGCATGCTCTATCATGTGCCAATTTATCCTCTCTCACACTCCGACTGCGAGCAGAGTCACCATAGGGGAGGGTAGTTTGGAGAGGGCAACAGCTATTGGACTCTCGTGGCATCTGTGGCCGACAGTGCAGCAGAGGGCACTCGAAAGTACTTATCGTTTTGATGCTCCTTTTTTTTTTCGTCTAGCTTTAGCAACTTTCGGTTACCTACCGTGAATGAGAACGGAACAGGAAAACCCGATGCGGAGATGGTCTGACGCTCTCCGCCCCTTTTTTTATTCCGCCTGCCTCCCTCTCGCTGCCTTTCTAGGGTCAACGAGAAAATAGAAAGAATAAAGGATAGCTTGAAGAAGTGACAGCATTGCTTTCCCAGATATTTTAATCGGCAAAAAAAAGCGACTTGAGAGGCGCGCAATGTGACCTGAGAGAATTACAGATAGCCACATATGCAAAAAAAACTCATTTTGATTGGTTACAACAGTTTTTATCCCGATTGTTCTTCCTCTAGTTTTATTACTATTTATATTCATATCTCTTCTGTTGGGTGAAGAGCAGATGCGAATGCGTACACACCAAAAAACACGGGTAGTCCCCTCCCCCGATTTTTTTTTTGTGTGTGTGTGTGGTGGTGGGGAGGGGGGAGGGGGGGAGAAAGCTTTGCCCCGCTTTCATGCCTCAACACAGTTCATTTTCTGGGAAGGATTCATGCGAGTGTGTGGTGTTCGCTCCCTTGGCCCCCTCCCCCCCTCTTTTCCCCTCTCTCTTTGTTTGCTGATAACCCGCTGGGCAATTTTGTTTCAGCGCCCCCCTTTTCTCCCCGTACTGCTTCAGATTTTCTATATTGTAGCCACTTTCGCTTCATGCGGTCTCTCCTCTAATTTTTTTTCAGCTCTTTTGCTTTTGTTCAGAATCAGATCACGGATGTTGTTTCAATTCTCGCTTTATAGTCTGGGGCTCATTATGGCGACCTTCATGTGGAGGTTACGTGTATATGCATTCGTTTCTCTTCCACATTTTGCATTTGAGAGCTCCTCCTCCCCCTCCCCCTCCCCCACCTCCCCCACCCCCCCGCATCCCTCCGTTCGCGTCTTTTTTCTCTTAGTTCACTCTACGTTTAAGTAATGTAGGGATGGACAATGAGTGCTCAGTTACGAAGGGTGCACCTCTCCAGTTCACGGATCGAATAGCCTTCTTGTTTGTTTATGTTTGTGTGTCTGAGTGGCGCCTGCTTTCTTCTGGTCGCGTGTATGAAAGCCTTCTCCCTGCCCTCCCCTCCCATCCTCTTTGTTTCCCTATTGTTCAGATACCCCCCTTTCTTTTTTTTTTGTCCAAGGCTGAGGAGGAGGGGGGGGCGGAAGGGAGTACGTGAAAGGGGTAGGGGGAGGGGGTTTACTCTACCCTGCACTCTCTTTCTTTGTTACCACCTCATTCTTTTTTTTTCGCTTTCTTCGGCGTTCTTCAGATTTACTACGGTTCTTCTCACTGCAGCTCTACAGCTTCTTTTCCTTCCATCTCCACTTGTCTGTGTAGACGATATCCCCCTGCGGCTCTGCTGTCCATAACAGCAGGGGATACATGAGCGAGTTATTCGGAACCTAGTGTGCTGCCATGAGAGGAGACCAAGCGGATGCTCCTCTCCTTGCTATAGCCGCTGCGCTTCTTTCCGCGGAGAGAGGTGAGGCGGGGGGGGCGGGCAAGGGAAAGGGCAGAGGCGTACAACGTAGCACCATCACAGCGCTGCTGGGGGCATCTGTCCGGTTATGGACGGGCCGTTGCAGCCGAGCGACTGAGCACGCCTTGTGCCAACCACCCGATCTGAAGGCGATTGTGACTGGACGTAATTTCCCCATGCCCTGACTGGGGGGGGGCCACCTGGGGACGGAAGGACCCTGCATGCCCTCGAGGAGTACACTTTTTTGCGTGACTGTTGTGATGGAGGCGGCTCTGAGCTGATGCGGGAGTCGCGCAGGTGAGGAAGGTGCGGCGTGGGGATGTCCGAGATTATGCATCGCTGCGAAGGCGTCTACAGCTGGTGCTTTTTCACCACGCAGTGAGGCCCGATATGCTCTCTCGGGGGAGGGGGGAGGTGTGGAAGAGGGTACGAGGGCATGGTAGGGGTAAGGGGAGGGGGAGGGAACAGTAAGGAGTCCACCCGCTATTGTACGACAACGTCGATAAGCAGGGAGAAAAATCAAAGAAATGCATTTTTTAAATGTTCATATACATATCTGCGCAGCATCGTTCATGCTGACTCTCCATGTATGCACGCGGGGTCTCGCTAGTTCAGTAGGAGAGACCCACAAGAGGTGTAGACGTCGTACTTTTTCTCCACTACTTTAACGGCGAGAGTCGTTCCGAGCAGAGCCCGATGTGGCCTAGCAGACTGCCGCTTTTTGTTTTTTTCCATGTTGTGCTGGTCATGTGAGGGCTGACCATTCTATCCCTGCCCACTATCACCTCACCCCTTTGCCTGACCGGGCGTGCGTTTTTGTTTTTTTGTACCCCCCCCTTTTTTTGTTTTTTTGTGGTTGTTTTTGTGTTCTGTTGGTTTTCTTGCCGCTCCTTTTCTAGAAATGTGTATACTATGCCTTCCCTCCGTGTTTTGTTTCCCTCCTGGCATGGTGTAGAGGTGTGACTGCGTTTTTGGTGTTTTTGTGTTTGTTGTTGTGGTGCTCTGCTCTTCTTTTTTTTTCGCCCCCCCCTCCCCCTCCCCCGTTTGTGCAGGTGTGTTCATGTATGTTAATTTCTGTTGTCCTGTGGGCCTCTCTACTTTTTTTTTCTCTCCCCCTTTTTTTTTCGGTGGTGTCCAATGAGCCGTGCGCTTTCGCATGGATCACACACGATGCCTGGAAGAGAAAACGAGGCCGTCAACTTAAGTGGGCAAAAAGAAAAGTGTGAACGGGCAAATGCGATTGCATGCAGGACAGGCGTAAAAAGAAGGCCCCCCCCCCCCACACACACACACACATGAACAAGATTCAAACAGACATCAATGAGAGAAAAAAAAGAAATGAGAAGACAGTTGGTAATGCACTTCTTTTTTATTATTATTAAAGTATTGAGGGTCTGTTTTGTTAAATGTGCTTTTTTTTGTCTCTTGTTCGTTCACTTTGCTGTTATTGTGCCTGTTTCTGGTGTGCGCCTAGGGCTATACACGGTGATAAACCTCCATGCTTAGTTCCACAATTGATCTGTTTGTTGATCACCCCCCTTTTTTTCCCCCGTTTCTCGATGGTTGTTGTCTTTGCATCACCGGCTCTCCCCCTCCCCTCCAAAAAAAAAATGTCTATGCGTGGTCCTTGTAAATCCCCCTTTCCCGCTCACATTAAATTTTCTGGTTTATTTCCAAACAGAGGGTCCCCCCAAAAAAGGTAAAACAATCGAAGTAAGGCTAACAACAGTGGTGGTGGCCGGCGGGGGGGGGGGGCGGGGCGGGGCGGAGTGAGGGGGTGAGGAGGAAGAAACAGGAAATCGTTAGTACAGGCGATGAGCTGCCTGGAACAACAACAAAAAAAAACACAAAAAAAAAACGCCCCGAAGACTGTCCAGTGCTCAATCGCCCGTCAATACCCGAGAGGAGAAGTGACTGGCTTTACTACGCAGACTGAAACGAGGAGAATCCGCACGCCTTTTGGTGACTACGCCAGCTGTCGTATCGCCTCGATTACAAGGACGGCAATGTGGCAATCAAGAAAGCCTTGTGCACCCAATGCATTTATCACCACAATCCACTCGCTGCCACAGTCACACCTGTTTGCAGTGAGCAGACGAAACACCTCATCACCTGCCGGTGCTATTATTCTCTATACGAGCGGCCTTTGTCCATAACGGATCACCTCTGATGTTCACCCCACCGTATGCTTCTTGTTTTTCTCAACGCTATTCCCCCCCCCCCCCCACGCCGCATCTCCTGCCATCCCTCTCGCCACTCACCCAAATGATCTACGCACTCCAACAGCACACCATGTCCACGGGTGCAACGAGTGCGGTGCCTTTTTCAGCGGGACTGAGATTTGACCGAAAGGCCATCAACGGCTCCCCTGGAAAGGACACGTCTCCTGAAATAAGACATGGCATACACCATGAAGAGCCGCCAGCGGCTGACCAGACGACGGGGTGGGTAAAACACCACCGCATCGAATCAGAGGAGGAGCGGCTGATGCGGAGAGCTGCCGAGGTGCGCCACTGCATTGAAGTGGAATTGGCGCCACGTCAGGAGGAGGTCGACTGTGTACTCCGAAATAGACGTCGACAACTCGTTGAGCTGCGACGCTTGTTACCGAGTGAGCGCTTTCTGAATTTTCGACAGAGGTGTGCTCGATGGCGAGATGAGCTGCGGCTTTTCGAAGAACTCGTTGTACAGGCCTTGATGAGAGAAGCTGTGGGCAGTGCGGTGCGCGGTGGCGAGGTGATGGACCCCGCCCGGTGGCGAAAGTCAAACCAATGGCCGAACATTCGAAATTTTCTCCAGTTAGAATTGCATTTGTGCCTTGCCTTTGAGGGGAATTTCTCGGCAGGGGTTACCTCTTCAGAGCAATTGAAGGGCGGCACGGCTGCGATTCACCAGCATTTAGCAGCCTTGTGGAGAGACCACCAAGATAAGATTCTCACGCATGATTTTCTTGACTCTTATTACAGATTGAGGGACGTTGTAGAAGGCTGGGGAAGTGGCTGGTATGCGAGGCCGTCGTGTGTCGACGCTGGAGACAACATCCGCACCACTGCGCATTCCAAGTCGGGTTATGCAGCGTCCCCCTCTCGCGCCTGCCCTTTTGCCACATGGGAGACCCTCTCTCCGGCAGAACGCCTCAACGGATACTCCACAATGTGTCCTCGTCACCTCACCGAGGAGGTTGTACATTCCTTGGAGACTCTTCTCGCCACCCACTTTGCAGATGTGTGGAGGCACGTTCACACAGTCATCGACAGTCGAGACAACTGGTCAAGTACATGACAAGAAAGACTGCATATCGATAGTTGATTTCGAAGCACCGAGATCCTGGAAACTACAGGGCCATTGCTTCACAAGTAGTTGCGGTTGCCCCCCTCCCCCCCCCCCCTTCTCTCCCCTCGACCATATCTAGTGACTGGTACTCCCTAGATGCTTTGGGGGGGGGGGTTGTATGAGGCGTTAGCCACCGCTCCTCATGTTATCCACATTACCTCCTCCACACCGCCCGCTCTTCTTGTCTCGGGTGGGTTCACGATGTACATGAGTATTTTTCGTTTGTTATTGCCAGGTGTGATCTCCTGGTAACTGTATGCCCGATGACATCTCTGCACTTCCCTTCCTGTACCCTCACAGTGTTGTTCTAGTACTTTACTGCTGTATGTATGCGTGTGTGTGTGGGGGGGGGGGGGGGGGGGGTCCTGTTGTACCATAACACAAGGGAAGTTACCAACAGACTTTAGGGCGTGCATGAGTCTCGGTTTTGCCGATGACGGCTCTTGAAATTTGGGTTTCCAGATCGGCATTCGACCAGAAAAAAAAAAGAAGCGGCCAGCAGCGATACTGCAAAGCACGTTGGTATCAAACAAAAAGAAATGTCACCTTCTCGAAGGGCCTCTTATAGGGATGCACACGACAGCCTCGCCCATGCCGAGAAGGTTCACGAGCACCCTGTGGCCATAGCGTACCTGCGAAAAAAAAAGGGGAGGGCAGCCCCAACTATCTGACGTGTTCCGCTCGTTTTTCATGCGTCTCTCTCGCGTGTTTACTGCACTTTCTTCTGTTTCTCATTTTTTTTTGTTACATGGATATACATATAACTATACCTACACATATTTATATATATTTATATTTGGGGGGGCACGTGTGTGTTGTGGCTATTGCTTTTTTATTTTTGTTTTTTGCCCTCTTGTGGGTGCTGGTGGTTTTGGCGCACTTCTAGACGGCTGGTGTGCTTTGCGCGTGCGCGACTGTTGGCCGCTTCCCCCGCCGCTCATCTTTTTTTATACTGGGTGGCCCTTCTCCGTGTAGTCTCTCCTCATATTTGTGTTCTCCGTCGCTTTTCTTTTTTCCGCCACCTACGCGGACCCCCATGTCGGAATCGGAGGATCGGTCGCAGAGCGCACTAGCGCCAACCGTGTCCAAGAGGACGCCGCACCGTGCGTGGGTGGATGAGGAGGATGAGGCTGTGGAACGTGACACAGCGGCGTTCTTGAAGGAGAGCCACGTCAAGCCGGCGTGGGCGCTTAGCGACACTGGGTATGCTGAGGAGAATGAGCTCGACGCCAGTGGAGGCGCCACTGCGGTTTGCCGGCGCGCTGCCGAGGCCTTGGCGCGCAAACGGTTCCGTAGCGAGGATCTTGATACCGTGCTATCGCGCAAGGAGCCGCTCCTCTGGTCTAAGAATGACCGACCACATAGTGCTGCACCGACGGTGCTGTCAGTGCTACCCCTTCCACGCGACTCCGCAAGAACGATCCACTGGCATCGCAACGGGCAACTTGCGATCGTCGGTGGCAACCATGCCATCTATACTTTCCACGCCGCCGGCCGCTTTGTGGAGCTGCTGTCCCAAGTAAAGATTAGCGAGCGAGTGCAAACCACGGCGCTGTCGGACAACGGGGAAGAAGTGATTATCGGCGCCCATGAAGCCTACGCCCCGCAGCTGCTCAACATCGCCACTGGGCAGTTAACACCGTTAACATTCCTGAACACGCGTAACACTGCCGTGCATCGTAACGGGCGACGCGACAACACGCGAAATGAGTTCTTCATATCGAAGCTGGTGTGCCGACCCAACGACCCCGTGAGTCGTGGTTTGGCAATCGCTTACGGCTCGTCGGTGACACTTGCCTCGCTCTCCACCGCTAGCGTTATTTGCGAGATCACAACCGATACAACCGTTGTGGATGTGGCCTTTCTTTCGTCGACTGAGCTCGCTGTGGCAACAAAGAACAAAATTCTTCTCTACGACGTCCGTAAGCTGAGTC
Organism: Porcisia hertigi; assembly: GCF_017918235.1. Taxonomy (NCBI): domain Eukaryota; phylum Euglenozoa; class Kinetoplastea; order Trypanosomatida; family Trypanosomatidae; genus Porcisia; species Porcisia hertigi. Next base: position 2,920,440 of record NC_090595.1, read on the forward strand.
GGTTTACCCGAGAGCTGACCGACGACGCCGCCGTCGACATCACGACCTGCGGATTCTCCGCCTCCCATTCAGTCGGTGGGAGTGAGCGCGTCATGGGAATCGGTTGCGCAAGCGGTGTCGTGAGCGTTTACGACAGCACGACACTGCCTTCCGCGGCAACTACCGAGGGCTCTGCGAAGGGAGGAGGTGCACGGCCAAAACTGCTTCGCGAGCTGAAGCAACTGGTGACACCCATCTCGTGTCTGTGCTTCGGCGAAGATAGCCAAGGCAGCTCGGTGCTGGCGTTCTCAACTCATGGGCAGAAGGGCGGCTTCCGTCTTGCACGGCTCCCCGACCTGAACGTAGTTCCTTCTTTCCCAGCCGTGTCGACACGGCACGGATTTGTTCAGAGCATAGCCATTGCCCAGACAGTCCCAATCCTCTCTGTCGGTGAGCGTCGGAAGGTGACCAACTACGCGCTGTAGTGGATAGGGCGCACCCGCGAATCGCGCATCGGAGAAAGCTAAATAAAAGGGAGGTGTGTACCTCTCGGCTCTGTGGCGAGGAGAGAGCCGGGAAGAGCTCTTCGGAATCCACGCAGCGAGGCGTGTGTGAAAAAGGCTGCCAAGGGTTTACAGAGGCAGCCCATTTTTTTCTCCAATTCTCTCTGTTTGGCTTGCTGCGCCATCGAGATAAATAAGCGGCGGAGGATTGTGGCGTCGGCTCTGTTCACCTGACCTCTTCCTTGTTTATCAGCTCCCTGCCCCCCCCCCCCCCTTACTCAAATAGCATCTTCGGTGGGGGAGGGTTTTGTAAAGAATAACCACGGCGGCAACTTTTCTGTGCCAGGTGAGGATGCATGAGCTGGAATAAGTTTGACGTACAGAAGTTCGCCCACTCCCAGGTGGCAACACGGACGAAAGTAAGTTGTTGTTGGCCTCGACGCACACGTACTTTGACCTCTTTTTTTTACGTCACCTCGTGTGTGTGGGGGTGTGTGTGTGTGTGTGTTTCTCAATTTTTTTTTGGTTCGCGTAATCGATGATTGGACACCCGTGACAGTCAGATAATGAAAATGATGTAAGGTTATACACCAGCTTCCTCGCGTGCCGCACAAAGTTCCCTTCTCTGCCACGGTGGGCTCGCCTTGTATTTCACAGCGTCAGCGATGTGTGCGAAGTGCACCCACATCTCTTTTGTTCCACTGTCGGCAGAGATAGTTGCAAGGCCTTCTATCGAAACGCAAAGGAAAATATTCGCGCGATCATTGATACGTAGTTCTCCCATTGCATCTGTCGTGGGGGAGTAACAAGAAGGTCCATGCGTACGCATGTGGGTGTGCACTGAGGATGACGATGCATGATGCCGCGTGACTTTATCCCCTTCATCAGTGCTACCTCTTTCGTCATCCGCTTTTAAAAATCTGTCCATCATCTGCAGTTCCCTCTCCGTCCTCCCCCCGCCACACACACACACACACACACACACAAACCCCTTCTTCCTCAAAAATCTTACATTTATTCTGTTGTGGAGAGGGGAGCGCAGTGGTGTTTTCGGGTCAAGGTAAATTGGTGCTGAGTCGTTGCTGTGACTGAGGACGGGAGCACTATTCGATACGTCAGCAGGCAAGCGGAGAACGGGTTTCCGTTTGTGCGACATCTATCCGTCCCTCCCCGCTGCCCGTTTTTCACGCCCCCCCCGCTTCGAACTTTATTGGGCAGCTGATTCCGTGGGAGAGTTCTTGGTCTTTCTACAACGTGCTATCAGAAAGCCTTTTTTTTACCGCGTGTGTGTGTGTGTGGGGGTGCTCCTTCACTTCCCACTCCCCTGTTATGTTCACAGCTCGTTTCTCCCTTAGAGAGTCTCGACTTGTTCCGCTGAGGCGAAGAGGTTCGTTTTCGACTTTACGAGCATCTTTCCACCCCTCCTCCCCATCGATTTCTTGACCACGTGCCTTTACTGTTGGAATTTCTCACATGTAGTGTGTGTCCCTCGCCCCCCTCCCCTCCACTTGTTTTTTTTTCCTGTTTACGCCGCACTTTTAATTTCTACTCCAGTTTTTTTTCTTCTCCCCTCTCGCTCGCTTTCGCTCTCCTCTTGGTTTCATTCGGCCCCCACCCCACTACTCTCCCCCTCCCCCCGTCATCGACAAAGCACACGCACACACACACACATTCGGTGTCTAGCTGTCCGATCTCCGAGACCATCGTTTCCCCTCCCCTTCCCTCCCCCTCAAAAAAAAGAGTGATTTGTTTAGGGAGTCAATCCCTTCAGCCCTGTCTGTATCCTCGCCAGTGGCGGTTATACGCAAGTTATCGTGGACGTATTTGAAATCTTCCTTTCTTCCTTTTGCCGTTGCGGTGCACTGTCTCGTCGGCGCCTCAGAACATATCAGGCGACTGATGCTGTTTTGCCTCCTCCTCCCTGCCCCCTCCCTCCCCCTTTTTTCAAGCTTTGAAAAAACAACAACAACAACCCCCAATTCGTGTGCTTGGTCCGCGTTCATAGCCGTCCAACGCTCCTCGCCGCATGTCCGTTTCAGCTCCCGGTAGACACGGCATGGCAGGGCCCGCACAGCAGACAAAAACTGCAGCAGCAGCGAAGAGTACTTTGGACTACATCCCTAGCAAACTTGGCTACGACACCGTTATTCCCGTTTCCATTCTGGAGGACCGCACGGAATTCATCGAAAAGTGCAAACCCTACGATATCATTGATGGACCAAACCCTCTCGATGAACCCGAAGTGTCGGATGTCACACTGCCGCAGACACCCGGTGTCAGTGTGTCATCGGCGGCAAAGGTGACCCAGTCTGGGCGTTCTTCAGGGTGCAGCATTCGCAAAAGCGCGAGCTCTTTGTTGAGGGCAGAGAAGGACAATCATGTCAAGCAGGAGACGGATGACGAGGAGGAGCGAAGCGGGGGGGCTAGTCTGGTCTTTACTCGACCATCAAGAACTGGATGGGCACAGGAACGTCTTGCGGAGCGTCGTCCGTATCAGATTTTACGGTCGCACGATATAGAGACGCGTGCTCGTTATGTCTTGGACGACATGGACTACGATTGGTGCAAGTGGCATGACATCTCGCCGGAGAGCCTTCAGCGTGGTGTGACGTACCTAGAATGGGCCTATGTCTCCTCACTCATCAAGGCAGCGATGCCGACCGTTGGCGCTTTGGGAGCCTCAGCCTCGACCACCTGTGTTTCTGTCGTCAAGCGCAATGCCGACGAGCTCCAGTCGTCGAAAAAAATCTCGTCGTCTTCGTCCAGCTCACCCACAGCAGGCAACGGAAGACGCACGACTTCGAGATTGCAGAAGGGCAGAAACGGACTCAGTGCCGGGGAATCTGCAGTGCACGTGTGCGCACTGTGCTCTAAACCGGTACAGCTCCTCCCGTCACAACCGCAAACGGGTGCCATGAAAGGTGGTATGAGCACTGCTCATCCTGTCCACGAGAGGCCTGCTGAAGTAAGGCATTCGTTGGGTGCGCCCTCATCGCTGCCCATTGCACATCACGATCCAGGGTTTGTTGGCGGTGGTAGGCGTGGGGCACCCGCCCCCCACTCGTCGTTGCCCGTGCCGGCCACTAACGGCCAATCCGCGAATGCCTCCTTCGCGGTAGCCTTTCCTTCGCACGACTTTCATAGTAAAGGACTCCGCTGCACCGGCTGTGGTGTTGTAGCTCACTTGCGCTGTTGGTGCTTAGCAGAACCCCCGAAGTGGCCGGAGGCGTGGACCTGTGAGGGCTGCACGATTAGCGCCCGGCACCGTAAGCGAAGTGCCGGTGTTTGCTGCATGTGCGGCCGTCCTGGTGGTGTGCTTTTGGCGTATGTCTCCTGTCCACCAAAGGGCGAGGGTAAAGGTGCGCAGCTCCGATCCTCTTCGCACGTGTCCGCCCAGCGCAGGTCGTCGTCGTCGTCGTCGTCAGCGATTGCGTTATCGGAAACAGTCTGCCATGCAGTGTGTGCCCTAAGTATACCGGAGTTGGCGGTACACCCCCAGGACACAGTGTCGCCGCGCAACGGAAGCGGTGATGCGCCAATGCGCCCGTACGTGTACGCGACTCGCCGGCTTGGCAAGCACAAGTTCGCTATGACTTGCGCCTTTTGCCAGTGTGGGGTTGGCCGATGTGTACAGTGCTCGCACCCCCATTGCTTCGAGGCGATGCACGCGTCCTGTGCGGCCGAAGCGCACACCGTCGATTGCGAATCTGAGTTACCCCTTTCTCTGGCGGCTGCTCATTCAAGTATCCCTTGCACGGTTGCTCGTAATGGTGCAGCGCCTCTACATGGAGTCATACGCCCCATTTCCTCAGGCAATGGGTGTAGCGGCTCTTTGAAGAGCACCATCAGCTGGAGTAGCTGCTCGCTTTATTGCCGGAGGCATTACGGCTACTCTGCCAGCAACTCGGTGAAGTCCGCTCAGCTTGACCACAAGGCGGAGGCGGAGGCGCTGGCACTGGATTTGACCGGTCTACTCACTGGCGGTGATGGAGTGACGTCACCGGTGGTGCGCAAGCGTGGCCGCGGGCGACCGCCCGCGGCCCTGGTGCAACAGAGAGAGGCGGAGCGGGAGCTTATTGAGAAGTTGCGCAGGTACTGGCTTGAGCGCCGGGAACAGCGCCGTCAGTCATCGGCGCAACTTGTGAGCGAAATTAACGCACGGCTGCGGCCGATTGTGGAGGCGTCGCTCCGCCCCGAGATTGTGAAGATATCGGTTTCAAAGGTGCGACTTTCTCATTTTTTAAGTCTTGTGCCCGAGTGGCAGTCCAGGCTCGTTGCCATCGTGGAGGGTGAACTTCCCTTGCCAGACGAGGAGTACGACGACGCGCAGAAGTACCGCAAGGCGGCACATACCCGTCGCTCTGGCAACACGCGCAGTTTGTATGAAAGAATGTGTGGGTGCGCCGTGCAACTTGATTTGTTATGCCAGGTATCCGGGGTTTTGAAGAAGCAGTGCGCGTTGCGGCGCTCAAGCGTCGAGCAGGAGCTGGCTGCTCTCCGACTTCTTAGTGGATGGCAATGGGAGGGGGTGCAGGTGGAGGCAAGGTCGGAGTCCAAGAGGAAAGCGAACACATCTTTGCAATAGTAGGCTGGTGTGCTTTCTATATAGCGGTGCGTCGACTAAGTGGGTCGTAAGGTGTAGGGAACCCCCCAAAGCCCCCTCCCCCCCCCCCTGCAAGATACCTTTCAGGCGAATACCGACGTGTTTTGCTCCTTTACTTGCGGCAAATCTCCAATTTATCTTGCGTGGTGTGCATGTCGGTTTTGTTTTTCCCTCCCGGATTGTAAAGCACGTGGTTCGCACCCCCTCCCCCGAAAAAAAAACTTCACAGAGGCCATGAGAAGAAGCAGGAACTGCGACTCCAGTGGGGGAGAGGGGGCTGAGGGAGGAGTAGTGGAGAAAGTGAGAGCGACGCGCTGTCAGGAAGCGTTGGTACATGGTGAGTGATGCCACCCATTCGCTACGCTCTTTTATGGCATGGGTAGCACTTCTCCGCAGGAAGCTATGCGATCGAATTCGGGATCCTCATTCCAGGCACTGGAATGCCTACCATTACGGAATGCCTTGTGAAAAGTGTTGCTATGGAGAGTGGTGCACCCTGCTATCTCCCACGTGTCTCCAGACTTTGTTCTGTGTGCGGCTCTGGAGACACAATGCCCACAAAGAGTACGCACTGGCTAAATCACTTGCACATGTGTTATTGCATTCTTCACTTACTCTCTTCCCCGTTTTTTTTCATAATTCTGTCGAGCTGTTTAAAAGGTTTTTGGCGGGGTTTTTCTCGGTAGGGCTACAGGGACGCCGGCGCCACCGAGAACGCCCTTCCACGCACGCCTCGGGTGTATAGACGTTTGCCTCCGTAAACGCACGCATCCCATTATAGATCACCGCCTTCCCTCACCTCTGCCCCTTCTCCCACTGCGCGTTGCTGGTCGGATTTCTCGTTTTTATCATTCGGCATATTGACTTTGCGCGGCTTTAAAGAAGGGAACACTTGCGTGTAAGACTTCTGCACGGTCCCAACTTGGGAGGAGGAGTAGAGAAAGGTGGGGGGGGGGCGGGAGGGCGGGGAGTAACACGCAACACACAGAAAAGACCCCACGTTTTTTTTTTTTGGGGGGGGGTCCAGGTAAATCGCTGGTCAGTTTGTCTGACTAAGCTGTGAGCGTGTGAAGACATCTCACACCTCCTCTCTCCCGGACACCAGTTTTTACACCGCCCTCTCTCTTTCCCTCACAAGAAAAAAAAAACAGCGAAAGGATGCGCGTTCGCACATACCACAAACACATCATTCAGCGCAACAGCCCTGCACTGCACGGTCTCCTCGCCCTACACACTGTATTTTCCCTCTTCTACTCCGCCCCGATCTGGTTCACCTATCTTGGTATTCGCTTCCACCGAGCCAGTGTCACTACAGTGCAGCGGACATGGATGATCTGTGTGCTCCTCCTATGGTTCATAGGGGAGATCCTTCGACTTTACCTGGGCCGCGTGGGCAACAAGCACACACTCTTTGTTGAGCTGATCGCATTCACTATCATGACCCTTGTTCCCCAGCTTCTACTCGTAGGCGCTCTTCTGTTTTTCCTCCCGGAGCCCAACGACTTGGAATTCGGTGTTTGTGTCACGCAGGTCCTACTGCTGGTTCTGGAATTCTTTGCTGCGGTGCAACTGTTGATGCGGGTGGCGCGAAACAACGTCCTTGACTTTTATGTCTCTCTTGGCACGCCATACCGGTGAGGCGCCAAGCAGCGCACTTCTGTGTGCCCGGCACTGCCTGTGTCTGTCTGTGATCCTCGGAACAGGGATAGTGCACATGTCTGCCTCTCACGGTACACTGAGTGAAATGGGTAACATGCGGCAACGGTGTCCTAGAGGGTCTTGTGCGTTTTTCTCTATTCCCCCTTTTTTTTGTGGTGCCATAATTTTTACTGCTGTTTCCATCACCCCCCCCCCCCCACACACACACACACAATCAGACTGGCTCGCTCGCGCGCTCGTTACGGCAACTCGACATGTTTTCAAGACATCAGGGGCTCACCCTGAAAACTGTAAAGGTTGCCACGCGAACCAGTGAAGAATATAGATACCCACCGCAACACCAGTGGCGTGCGGAATCTTCAAAAAAAAAAAAAGAAGCGAAGCTATGCACCGCTCGTGGGGCAAAGTGTCTTGACAGCAATGTCAGTTGAAGAGTCAGGAACACCAACAAAAAATACAGTCTAAAATGTGGCCTGCATGTATCTGCAGGCGATCGGCAGCGCCTGGAATCACTCATTCCACTCGTGCTCTACTCTGTATTTTTTGTGTTCTGTAGACTTCCACTGTATCGGCAACGTGCGTTCAAAGAGGCTCTCTCGGCTCTTTTTTTGACTTCTGATGGCGTCCCCTCTCATCACAATTTATTTCGGTAGTTCTTCTTCCTTTTCTCATGTTCAAGTCATGGGCGTTGGCACCCAGAACTGACCACGCTTTTTCACACCGTACAGCAACGTTGACCACTTCTTTTTCCCAGGCACCCCCGGGCTCTGGGGCATCAGTCTCAAATCGAAACTTCCCCCTCCCCCTTCCTTGCAAAAATGGATATATCGGCTCAGCTTTGGTCTTTGGTGGACCAGGCGCGGAGCTCATCGTCCTCAGCGCGGATGGAAACCCTTTCCACTGGTCGCAAACGGACGGCGGAAGAGCTCCAGGCGACTCAGTCTTTGTTGACAACCTCTCAAGCGCTTGTCAATGCCGCGACAATGGCGATGGTGCGTGCAACGGGGCACATTTCAACGGTAATGGCTGCACTCGACGCGGTGACGCCCACCTCCATGGGCCATCTGCAGAACAGCCTCCTCCTCTCGGATGCCGAACTTCTTTCCGTAAGCAGCTCCTTGAGGGCGTTCATGGACACACTCGAAAAGGCCACCCTGCTGACAGCTACACGGCGTCGGTGCGGTCGATCAAGCTCTGCATCCCCGACCACGACGGGAGCCTCTCATGCGCTGGATAGTTTCTCAACAGACACATCTGATGGATCCGGTCACAAGGGCCAAACTGGTCTCGTCGCGCATCTTCGACAGACAGTTTCTACACTGGAGACACACATCGCCGCAAAACGCCTCCACGTCGCCCTTGCAAAGGAGGAGTTGGCCCTGTACAAGAGAGAGCTGTTTGTCTACGGCCACTGTGGTGTGCTCTCTTGCTCCGAAGAGGTTTCCACTCAGCTTGCCGCTTGCGTGGATACAGTGCGCAAGGCGGCGGCGTCGCGAGACGAGCGTAACGCCAAGACAGGAGAGTATGATGGCGCCGATAAACGCTCTGCAGAGGCGGATGCGCAACGAGGAGGTCATCACTTGTCGTCGAAGCCTCAGGCTACCAAGTCAGGCTTTGGCTCAACTTTCCGTGTCGTTGACACCATTATTCAGCAGACTGCAAAGTCTGTCAAGACAGCCGGCAGCCATGCAGATTCGGCACTGCAGGTGGCACTTACAGGTGGTCACGCGGTCCGGCAGCTACTCCACGCGGGCACGATCTCGGTACATGGCACCCTCATGCTCGATTCAGGAGCGCGCAGCGGCAGGGACCACAATCACGCCGAGCAAATCGCTGAGACGTCGATGCTGGCTGGTGGAGTTGGCGAGCCCTCGCTACCCACACTTCAGCCATACGAGCTCACGAGCGAAGAAAAAGCGTCTCTGGAGGAGCAGAATGCTGCGCTTCTACAGGCTCAGCATGAGGCGTCTGCGCAAGATGCCAAGGCAGTGGAGGCGTCGGTTAGAGAGTTGTCACAGCTCACTTCCCTCATGAATGAGCAGGTCATGCAACAATCAGAAAAGTTTTCGCTGCTCATCAAAAACACAGAGTTGGCGCACAGTCACGTCAAGAAAGCGGTGGGCGAGGTGCAGAAGCCTCTCAGCACCTTTTGGAATCCCACCCGCCAACTGATTGCGCTCCTTTGGGCATGCACGGCCATTGTACTCACAGCAAATTGGCTTTCCAGGTGAAAATTGCCGTTCGAGGAGCACGGAGGTTGTGAAAAGAGAGAGAACGCTGGAGCCCCTTCCCCCTCCACACACACACACACACCACGTCTTGCCACATGGGCTGGAAAGGCCTTCTTCTTCCCCTTCCTTTTTTTTTGAAATTTCTGGACACCGGTTCTCCAAATCCGAGTGGGATGCAAAGGGGGTGGGGGTGGAGACCGCTGCCCTCCTCCTTCTGTGCCTCACTGCAGTGAGGGGGTTCAGGCAAGCACATCGAAGAAGCGCTCAGGTGGGAGCAGCGGGAGACAAGCCAATGAGGATGTCGTGGCAGCTGCACATCCACAGCGACAGTGCGGAGAGGAGGTATGCCCACGGGCGCTATTGTGCGTGTGTTCACGCTGTCCTGGTCGCGGGGAATAACCTCTCCCATGTTCGTTATGCCTCACATTAGTACAACACGTACACACAAGCCTTTGAGTGTCGTGCTGAGGCGACAATGTCCTGGCGCCCTCCCAGTAGCAGCAGCTATTTTCACACATGTAGGTTGTCTCCGATATATATATATATATATTCCGGGAGCCATTGTGAACCTCCTCCTCCCCCCCCCCCCGCTGCGTGTCGTCTGTTTCGACCCCCCCCCCCTACAATGCTTGGAGTGCACGTTGGTCGATTTTCTCTCCTCTTTTTCACTCCCCCACTCCTCCGCCTCCATCCTATCGTGACACGCCGCCGTTACGCTCCCCCAAAGAGTTTCTCTCCTCTTTAGCTCCTTTCTTGGCTGGCAACTGAGTCATTCCTGCGACCACCAACATTCCTTCACAAAGAGAGAGACACAGGCAGACGCTCGAGCTCCCGAAGGGACTCTCGAAGCCCCTCTCCACTTCCTCCCGTGCAGTCACGGTAATTGAAATGCGACTTTGCGCTTCTCCTCGGTGGGTGGTGCGGTACCTCCGTAGTGCAGTGGCCCCGGGCACGCGCGTAAGCGTGGCGACACGGCAAGAGTGCCTTGAGGCAGTTTCAACTGTTTCCACCTGTAGTACCCGCTGCTACGCGACAGGCTCTACGGGCTTTGGGAAACCAGCCGGTGTGTCGTCTGGCGCTGCGGCTGCCGACCTGAAATCTGCTCAAAACGCCGTGTCATCGAAGGTGAGAAGCAGCCGCTTTGTGCGAACCATCGCTGGTGTGGAGGATTCTGTCCAACCGAGTGGCCATCCGGAGAGCGGTGGTGTCCTGCAGGAGGGCGGGAGAGTCACACGGCCAGCGCTGCATTTGAGACTCTCCGCACCCCCTGATTTATTCTCTGCGGCTGCCGTCACTGCATATCTTCAACGTCTCCACAGTCTTTTGCGCCACGAACGTCATGCGTATACTCGTTCATCTGCTGTGCACGAGCTCGGGAAGATTGTCTTGCCTTTGGTGAAGGGTATCGACGGCGGCACCGTGCTTCTATTGTTGCAGACGCTGCGTATGGCGGACGCCCCCCGTGATATGCCTCTTGTCAGAGACGCGACTACATGGATGGGCTTGCATGGTCTAAACTTGACGGTGCCCCAGACGATGGCTGCGATTGAGCTGTTACTTCACTTTGACGGCACAGTGGCGTCTGAGGTGGCGGCGGCGTTGACACAGCGCACGCCGCAGTCGACCCTTTTGTCGTTGCCCACAACACGTGTGGTGTCAATTCTTACGGCAATTCTCCTCACGGTGACGTACGGTGAACATAGTCAAGTGACACTGCAGTCAATCACACAGGTTGAGTGCGCCAGTCAACATAAATTGCTTTCGGCGGAAGGGCTGCGTGACGCGTGTATTAGTGGCGATTTACACTCTGTGTCCCCTGGAAGCCTCGCGCAACTTTTGCGCTCGTTGTGGCTCTTCAAACACGTCAATCGGTTTTTCTACAGTACTGAGGCTGCCGCCGAGTGGCGCTCCCTGGAGGATTCAGTGTGCCACGTCCTCGCCATGACTGACAAGTGTGCCGAAGTGCCGCTATCCGACGTTGTCGCGCTCATAGGTGATCTTTACGAGTGGAAAAATCAGCGCAGCAGCTCCGAGGCTGTGGTAATGGGAAAAAATGATCCACTGGAGCAAATCTCTGTCGCGCTGCTTCTTCGCCTCAAAGACGTCACGAGGCGCGTACGGTGTGGTGCTCCCGAGTCGAGCTTAGCGAACTCGATCTTGCCAGAACCTTGGGCGATGAGCGACATATCCGCGGTGTGGTCCCAACGCTTGGCATGCACTGACGGTCACGGCGTCACAACGGTCGTTCACTCTCTTGGGCATGACGGCAACGGAAGTGAAACGGCGGGTGCCTATGTGATCGCTCTGCGGGATCTTCAGGAGGCCATCGTGGGTGTGGTCAGCGCGCGCTGCAAAACAGAGCCGCAAAGCATAGCTGTTTTGCAGATGACTGCGCGCGTTTGCAGTGAGTTGGTGGTCTCGTGGATGGCAACCGCTCAACAGGCACGCGACAGCGCTGATCTCCAGGGAGCGGGTGAGGACTTGTCTACGATAATGCCGGATCTTGCCTCTCTCATTCCCGAGGCTGTGCTGCAAGAACTTCTTGACGGCATCTCAGCACAGTTGCAGGCCGACAGCATCACATGGACGCCGCAGATGGTTCGGGAAGCGGTTACCACGCTAGGGAATAGCAGAGATTCTGCGCACCGCGCGCAGGCGTTGGAATTGGCGAAAACATGGTACCGGCAGCTGCAGGCACGTGCCCAGGATGGCGCCCGGCTTCAACCGATTGAACTCCTGGCCTTTTTCATGCCGACGTTGTTATGCGAGGAGAAAAAAGGTGTGACGGAAGCGGTGAAGGCGTCACTGTCGAGGTGGAGTGTCGCCGAAGTGCTCTACTTCTTCTCCGAAATAGCGATCTGCGGCCAACGAGACGGTGGCGTGGAGGGTATCGCGGTCCTGCGAGAGTCGGGAAAGCTCCTCTGCCCCTACGTTGCGAAGGCTTCTGCAGCGCAGCTGGTGGGGCTCGTTGAGTGCTACGGCGCAGCACAGGTGCGAAGCGATGACTTTTGTGAGGCGGTGGCGGCCCGACTTTCGGAACTGTTGCGGGCCACTGTTGCAGACGCGTCTCGCGAAACAATGTACTCGTCAGTGGCGCCATCTACCGCTGCACCCGTAGATCATGCAAACGCTCCTACCGTAGGGGACGCGCAGGCGTTGACCGCTGACGCCGCGGCTCCCAGTCGAAACAGGACAGCGGGAGCGGTCACATCTCCACAGGTGACGCTATCACAGCTCGCACGGCTCCTGCGTTCCCTGGCGCTTATGGAGACGCGGCAGGCGACACCGTTTGTCGACGCCGCTCACACGATTACGTGCGCTGCGGACGCCGATCAGGGCACCGCAGAGCAGATCACACATCTCATTGCGGCGTACGCGAAGATGCTCATTTGGTCCTATCCCGTTATTCGTGCACTGGCGGAGCGTCTGTTGCGCATAAACAGGTCGGAAGTCACCCTATCGCACCTAGTGACTGCACAGTTGGCGTTGCTACGCATGGATGTTTCCCTGCCCCCCGTCACGGGACGCTTTTATGAGCAAATCTCTCAAGTGTACAACCCAGCCACCACAGGATCCCACATTTCTTCTCCATGTGCCAATGCCCTTCATGAGATGGTCGTGCAGCTGTCTATTCTCGCGCGACTGTGCGGTCACCCCTCGGATACGCCCTGGGACGAGGTGGCGTTGCAGGTCTTAATTGACCGAGTCGTTGCCTGCGCAGATCGTTTGAGGGTGGATGAAGTCGCAGAGGTGCTGCTGTCTCTTGGTCGGCTTGGCAAAGGGGACTCTGCGGCCTTTGAAAGTCTCACCGTTCGCACCCTGGGCATGTTGCCAAAGGTACCACCGCAGGTGATGGCGCACGTGGTGGAGGCGTACGCGCTCGCTGGTCGGGGTCGGGACACCGAGTTGTTTACCCTCGTCGCCGACCGAACTGTAGCCATGCGCCACGAAATGGCCTCGGTAACCATCGCCAGCATACTGGCCTCTTTTGCCAAGGCGGGGGCGCGTAACGACAGACTTTTCATTGAGGTCATTCCACGCGTCCGCCACGTCGCGACTTATGGAACTCCGCGCGATGTGGTGAACGTTGTTAGCGCCTACGCTAGTGTGAACTTGTGGCACTACAAACTCTTCGCGCGCCTCGCTGAGAGGGCCATTCAACTGCGCGGCGATTTCCGCACACCCGAAGTGGTGGCCCTCTTCCAGGCGTACGCCACAGTGCAGATGCGCTACGACCGCCTCTTCACAGAATTCGCGCCACGCGTTCAGACGCTGATTCATCTCTTCTCCCCAGCCGATTTGGCATCCATCGTCTCCAGCTACGCGCAGTTGGACATACGTTGCCCGCCGGTGTGGAAAGCGACGGCGGCCCAGGCTGTGACGGTCGCAGAGAGCTTCGCCCTAGAGGATGCAAGGAGGCTTCTTGATGCCTTCGCGTCCCAGTCGTTTTTCAATCAAGAGTGCGTGGAGGCGCTGACAAGACGCTTCCCGGAACTAGCGAGTATTTCTGGAAGCTCCTCTGCGGCTACCGCCGACGGCCGCGAAAGCGATGGCTCTGACTCTCAGCGCCCTGGGCGTGAGGAACGTGTTGTCACTGAAACTTCGGAGTGTGTGTGAGGTCTGGGTTACAAAGGCGGGTGGGGCAAATTGGTCACTAGGGGTACACAATTTCGTTTGGAGTTGCGAACTGATGTCCACCCGCGCCACATACGAATCGGCTAGTCTACAGTGACAGAGAGAGAGGCATCTACTGACCGCTGACATCGCCTGACGTTCTGGGGCGGGTTTTTCTTGCCTTCTCTCACAAACAGGGAATGGCTCCGCACTGGGGGGGGGGGGGCGGGGCAGGCGGACGCTCCTCTCCTTGCTATAGCCGCTGCGCTTCTTTCCGCAGAGAGGGATGAGGGGGGGGGGCGGGCAAGGGCAAGGGCAAGGGCAGGGGCGTACAACGTAGCACCATCACAGCGCTGCTGGGGGCATCTGTCCGGTTATGGACGGGCCGTTGCAGCCGAGCGACTGAGCACGCCTTGTGCCAACCACCCGATCTGAAGGCGATTGTGACTGGACGTAATTTCCCCATGCCCTGACTGGGGGGGGGCCACCTGGGGACGGAAGGACCCTGCATGCCCTCGAGGAGTACACTTTTTTTCGTGACTGTTGTGATGGAAGCGGCTTTGAGCTGATGCGGGAGTCGCGCAGGTGAGGAGGGTGCGGCGTGGGGATGCCCGAGATTATGCATCGCTGCGAAGGCGTCTACAGCTGGTGCTTTTTCACCACGCAGTGAGGCCCGATATGCTTTCTCGGGGGAGGGGGGGTGTGGAGGAGGGTACGAGGGCATGGTAGGGGTAAGGGGAGGGGGAGGGAACAGTGAGGAGTTTGCGTCATGGTAACAGGCAGAGTGAATGCCTGAAGAAATGAAGACTTCCTGTGCCTTTTTTTTGGCGTTGGCCTTCTCAGTGGTCGTGTCCTTCGTTGAGAATTGTTGCGTCCCCCCCTCCCAAAAAAAAAGCAGAACGGGCGGTCTTTATAGGGTCCAAGTCTTGCTTATCGGTTTCAACCGGAGGTCCACATGCCCGCATGACCATTGTCGGATTCTGTTTGATTCAACTCTTCGGGGGGAGGCCCTGCGACGCAGCGGCGGCCCGCGTGTTGCTCGTAGTGTGGGGAAAGACTCGCTTGCACGAGAGAGGGGTAGTGGACAGTCAATGTCGGGGATCGGTGTTCATCCTCGATGTCATACCGTGCACCAACAATGACCGCTTCATCAATAACACCAGTTCATTGTCGACGAGAAGAGAAACATTTTACGGGCGACGGGTCCGAGCTTCTCGAGGAGGAGCAAACACAAACACACACACACGCACACACACACGCACAGTTCCAATCCCACAATCAAGCTAGCTGGGACGAGATATTCACGTGTGGTTTATTTACCCGCGCCCATACAGAGTGAACGCGTGTTTGACCACTGCTGCCCGCCTCATGGGTGCAGAGCAACGGAAGGTCATGAACCAAAGAGAGGGGTAGCTTGACTCCCTACTGTGAAATCGGCGCGAGAGTGAAGGCGGCGGCGGCGGCGGGTGGGGGGGGGTAGCAGCGACTCAAACAACGAAACCAAAACATAGAGAATATATATATATATATTTCTCACATATCGTGCAAACCAAATCGCGGTGACCCACGTCCCGGGGGGAGACGCTGTCCTCACTTTCACCCTCTTCTGAGAAAAAAAATCATAGGAGCCACAAGAAAAACTTGGAGACGATTCTATTCGCATTGCCCCGTCCTCTTCTCTCGTCTACTCTTTTCATATACAGGAACACAGGATCGTTCACACAAGAGCTAAATCGCACGCCTACATCGCCACCGCTTTCTTTATTCGTGGGCGCACTATGGCTACCACTGGAAAGCTGTGCCTCGTATCGGGCAACAAGGGGAAGCTGTTAGAGGTGCAGCGCTACCTTACCCAGGTCAATGTGATTGTAGAAGCGGTGAAGATTGACCTGCCCGAGATGCAGAATGCATCAGTGGACAAGATTAGCTGGAATAAGGCGGTGGAGGCTTACAGGACAGTGAACAGGATACCGGCTGGCGAACCGCTCCGTCATGGCGGCACACCGGTGCTTGTGGACGATACCTCGCTCGAATTTGATGCCCTAAATGGGCTCCCTGGCCCCTACATAAAATGGTTCCTTGACCGGCTGGGCGTGGAGGGTCTTTTGAAAATGGTTGAGGGCTTCGCCGCACCTCCTGAGGAGCACACAGCTCCAGAAGGAATTGCACACCGCGGTGCAAAGGCCGTCTGCGTTCTCTCCCTTTGCCGCGGTGTCGACAAAGCCTCGGGGCAACCGTTGGTGGAGCAGTTTCGTGGTGTATGCCCTGGCGCACTGCCTGTTGCCCCTCGTGGTGGTGTCGGTTTTGGGTGGGATTCAATATTTGCCCCTGAAGCTCAAACGCCCACGTACGCAAAGACTTTTGCAGAGATGTCCGTGGACGAAAAGAATACCATTTCTCATCGCTGCAAGGCGCTTGAACTGCTCACAGAGTACCTCAAGACCCACGAGCTGGAGTTGTAAGGCATCGCGGATTTTTTTTGTTTTCTTTGTGCGATACAATCCATGCAACAAACCGGTGTGTCAACACGCACGGTGGGGTAGGGAGAGGAAAAATAATTTAGGGTATTTTGGCAGCTAGCAGCTGCGTTGAGCACTTTTTGGAAAACATCATGTACGATATCATCCCTTTTTCATTGACTGCATCTGATCTTACCGCTTCTCCTCTGCCCCCCCCCCCCCCCCCTCCCATCCTCCCTTCCTGGTGCGCATGGGAGTTTCGACAACTACCGCCAAGCGCACAGCGGTTTGTCAGATTGTGCCAGAGGCAGAAAAGCTCCAGAGGCCATGCGTACGTTATCCGTTCTCCTCGTCCCCCTAAACGACAATGGTTTTTTTTTTGGGGGGGGGGCGGGGGTAATTCATTTTAATCCCCACGCTTTTCACCTCGCTTGCCTGCCTCTCTTCTTTCCAGGGTTCCTTGACATTGCATCTATCAGCATTGACTCCTCATCTCGGAGAACGGAGGGAGAGGGCCACACAGCGGGGAGGGGGGGGGGTGCGTTGGGCGCTGCGCCGGAGAGCCTTGGGGTGGTCATCTGTCCCTGGTACAGCTCTGCACACATTCTGCCCGCTACGAGGCGGCCTGAGGAAGCGTCTCACGCCGAGTTACTCAACGGGCCACTGAGACCACTGGTTGGGTGGGGGACTGGGATGAGGGAAGAGAGGAGAGGAGAGGAGAGGAGAGGAGGGAGAAAGGGAAGAGGGGGGGGGGTGAGGCTCGGAGCACCCTGCGCTCGAGGTTACGATCTCGCACGGGAGGACGCGACGACGTACATTTGGCCGGTGCGCGTCGCTGCCCTCCACCCTTTCTGGGTCCTGAGAGCGATGCGCGGGTGCGCTGGCACAAGCACACACAAACACACGCACAAAGAGGTCATCTGTCCCCTTGAGTTTTCCGCGTTTCTATTTGCTGTTTTTTTTTTTGTTCCCCCCCCGAGTTGTGTCGTACCGAGTGCATTCGGCTCTTTTGAACTCTTTTTTTAAAGGCTTCGTCGTATAGTGTTCCTGCAGGGAGAAGGCGATGATGTTTTTGACAACTAATTGTCAGAATTCAGTTCTGGCATCATTCCCTCGTGCAGAATGGCTTCGCAATTAATTCTCTGTTTTTTTTGTAACTCTCTGTATTCTTTTTTGTTTTTACTGCTGCAAAAAAAAAAAGACGACACCACGCTGCGGTGCTACTACACTTCCACAGGAGTAGCCGTAGACGGAAGAACAAACGCACACGGCTGGAGTAGCACGAGGGTGGGTGGCGGGGCAAGCGTCTTGCCGGTTTCATATTGAGGGACGCAACCGTGATGGACGATTCACCATTGAATTACCGCGGCCACTAAGTGCAAACTGGTGCCCGCATTTCCTTTGCATGTTCGCTCACATTCACTTCTCTTCAACTACTCCTTCTATTGAATTCTCCGCGATTTGTCATTATGAGCATAGTGCCCACTTCTGAGGCGGGTAGACTTGCCGCCTTCTGCCTCTTGCCAACCACAGCTTGTTCCGCGTTTTCCACAAGGCACGTGTCGGACTTTTTTTTTCAGTTCCTTTCTTGTTTTTTCTTTGTTTCCTCCCGTGCTTTGCACTCGTTGATCGCGTCTCTATGTCAGCGGAGAAGGCCGTGTTAAAGGATGGCGCCATGACGTTAAGCGAGGAGGTGGCCGTGGACAAAGTCCTAGTCGATGACATGCCTTCAAAGGTGCCTCGGCAACCCTTGCGTTGGTTCGCTCTTGTCATGACGGCCGTTCTGCTCTTTCTCGTGGTGCCCCTGCGCCTCTGGTGGGCCCCTCACTTTATCCGTGGGCCTGCTTCGAACCTGAACTCTCTGTTCATCTCATACACCAACGACAGTGACACACACTACGAAACCGACACGTCAATCGACGCAATGAAGCGAAGAGCTGCGCAGGGCCATGCATATCCCCTTAGCGCTGAACCATCCGAAGGCTGCGCCAGCGGTGCCCCGGTATTCCCCAAGGGTGAAGAGACGGTTGTAAGTTTTACGACAAAGGATAACGAGCAGCGCAGCGCGGTGGTCTACGTGCCGGAGTCTTACCCGATGGAAACCGAAAACGGATACACGAGACCGGTAGCCCTTATGGTTCAGCTTCATGGATTAAATGACAACTGCATGCGCTTTCTAAGACACACCGGGTTCAAGACTTACGCAGACCTCGACGGGTTCGTGATTGTGAGTCTGTGTGGCTCTCAAGGGTACTTGGGTACTGGCTGGAACGCCGGCACATGCTGCGGCTTTGCTGGCGACCTGCCTGATGACGTGGCCTTCGCGAAACAGGTGGTAGTGGAGCTTTCGCAGAAGCTTTGTATTGATAAGGACCGCGTAATGGCCGTCGGGTTCAGCAATGGTGCCATGCTCTCGGAGGTACTGGCCTGCGAGGCACCTGACATATTCCGTGCAGTCGCCTCCGTCGCCGGTGTAGTGGAGCTGCGCCCTGGAAATGAAGCGGGGCTACAGGCCTGCACCACTGCCGTCGAGAAGGCCTCGTCCACTGCGCGGACGAGTGTGCTCATGGTTCACGGTACAGCAGATCTCCTGGTTCCGTGGGCTGGTAACGCCTTACTCGGATTCCCCTCAACACAGCTGAACGTGGATGGATGGGTTACGCGCAACGGGTGTACAGGAAATCCCATCACCACTATCAACACACACAGTTACTCAAACCTGATTTACGACAACTGCACTATCGGCACGCATCCTGCCGACGTTTTTTCGAGAGCGAAGCCAGGGAAGGAGAGGGTAGGTTCCGAAGAGGCTCATGAGTACCAGTGGTGTCGGGAAGAGGAAAAGGAGGCGAGTGCTTTGCCTGGGGCGAGGACGAGGAGCGAGGCGGACGTAGAGTGCTTTTTCGCGGAGGTGAGTCTTGGCGGGATCGGTGGCATGGGTGAGGACGGAAGACTCGTCACGAAGCGGCGGTACATACCGAGTTTTGACGGCGAGGTCGCTCACAGGACCGGCACACCGATGTGCAAGAGGAAGAAATACCGATACATGGAGGGCGGAGGTCACATGAAGGGCCTCAGAGCCGAAATGTGGAACATCGCCGAGGGGAAGCACGACCATGCCCGCTCACATCCGCGCACGGAGGCACACTGGCCAAGTCAGCCTCTACGCAAACACCATTGGGAAGCGAAGCATCGCAAGCGGCACGTTCGGCGCTTCAGTCGCACTCCAAGGGAAGGCTGGGGCGCCTCCGTAGAGCACAACATCATCCCACGTGGGCGGAACGGCACGAGTGAGGTAGAGCTGGTCCGCGTGAATGGTGGATCGCATGGTTGGCCAAGCGACATTGAGTTCTCGACGACGGACTACATCTACAGGTTCGGGCTTCGCATCTTCGGGCTCTACAACTGATAGTGCTTCACGAGAAAACACATGCGGGCTCTATTCTCTTTTTGTTTCCCCGTTTTTCGCTTTACTCAGATCCCTTTCCCACTACACACTTTCTCGCTCGACAGCGCGTCTAGGACCGTGGCGCTCCGTGATGCTGTTGGCGATACATCAAGTAAACGCGGAACGTTTTCGGGATCGCTTTATTTCGTACCTCTCTTGTGTCAAACTCTGCGCGCAGTCCACTCTCTCTTTCAACCATCACCAGCCCTGCCCGGCTCTTCTGTGCTTTTTGCGAAGGTTGGAAGGCGAGAGGAGGAGGAGGAGGGCATCAAGTGCAATCGAAGGAATTGAAAATGATCGGTGTGGAAGGACCGCTGACTGCATATAGTCAAATGTGAGGGGAAGAAACATCATGTTCAGCCCCCCTTTTTTCCCCTATGTAGGGGGTTTACTACTTTGCTTCAAATCCTTTTGCTGATCGTTTTTTTTTGTGTCCGTTTTTTTTTTTAAAGGGTTGTTCACTTGTCAAGCTCTCGCCCTAGTATCTCAGCGAGGCAAGACCTGCAGTGTGGGCTGTGTGTTTACGGACGCTCCTTTGTTTTTTTTGTTTTTCACTTGTCATGTATTTTTTTTTTCTGTGCCTCTTGGAGAAGCCCGCTTTCCAAAACCCGCATATTGCCCTTTCTTTTCCAATTGACTTATGAGCGCGTTTAAATTCAATCCCCGCCTGATTTCTCCTTTGTGTTGTTTCGAAGTACTTCTTGCTTTTTTTAGCGGACGCCCGCCATTGTCCAATGTGAAGTCGGTACTCGCCGACTGAGCGCACACGAAATGTAAAGGGAGTAAAGGGAGCGGGAAAGACACACTGGCCTTTTGAGCGCATTTTCTGTGCGTCTCTTGCTGCGTTTCGGGTTTTTTTTTCCCTGATGGGATTGAGGATCATCTCTGTGGTGGGACTTGCTCCGCCTTTTGTGTGTCATTATAGTTTCCCTGTGGCATCAGCGAAGCATAAAAAAATAGAAATATCGCCAGCCGGACTACGGAGAGCACAACAGACCGCTGCACGCGCCTACATATTTGCCCGACAGGCCTTCGCCTGCTTTCATGCATCCTCATTGTCTCTTTCTACACCTCGCTCTCCTCTGTGTCCTCGTTTCTCCCTTCCTTTTCTGTCTGTATTGCCGACATCGTTTCCTTTCGTTGGCTTTATCTGGGTTTTTCAATACGGGACAATCCTCTTTTTTTTTTACTTCCTCCCCTTTTTTTCATCTTCTCCTCTTCTTCATCCTCCTTTGCCGCCACCCGCTTCACGACAATTGGCACAGCAATCTCCCCCCAAAAAAAAAGAAAAAAAGTCCCCCGAGAACAGAGGAAAAAAAACGGAATGCCCAAATCGAAGCGTGCCAAGATTGTCCCGCTCACCAAGACGCAGGCAAAGACACGCGGGGATAAGGACAAGCTCATTGAGCGTATCCGTGAAGCCTTGGATGTCTACAGTGATGTGTACACCTTTCAGCTACACAACATCCGAACCAACATTCTGCAGCAGATTCGAGAGGAGCGTGCCGGGGACAGTCGCATCTTTCTGGGAAACAATAAGCTCATGATGATTGCCATTGGTCGTGACGAGGAGAGCGCGCAGAAAGAAAATTTGCACAAGCTGTCGCCGTTTCTCACGGGACTATGTGGGTTGCTCTTCACGAATCTCAGCAAGAAGCAGGTAAAGGAGTACTTCGCAACTGTCGGTGCCCCTGTCTATGCCCGGACCGGGCAAACGGCTACGGACTCGCTTGTGCTCAAGGCAGGGCCGCTGCCACGGTTTCCGCACAGCATGTTTGATCACCTTGCGAAGCTTGGTCTGCCCATCAAGCTGGACCGCGGTGTAATAATTCTTTTGCAGGACACCACCGTCTGTGAGCCGGGTGATACGCTTAGCGCAGAAGCTGCGCAGCTCTTAAAGCTCTTCGGAGTTCAGTCTGCCGAGTTTAAGATTGACCTCACAGCTCACTGGACGAAAGGCGTGGCGAAGAAAGTGAGTAGTAGCGCGCCTAAAAACGGGAACAAATAGAGAAGGCGTATCCCATCGGGCTGTGCGATTGCGTGCACAGTGTGCCCGGGGCGGAGAGAGAGCTCATTTCACTCTTAGTGATGACAGCTGTTGTGTTGTTTTCTAAGTAGAATGGTGCGTTGTATAGCAAGGGCGCAAGAAGTCTTGATGAATACTTAAGCCAACGTTTCTTTGCCCCCGACACGCTACGGTTGACATTATGTCAAGACGCGAGCTGGTTGCGGTGTCTGTCCCTTGCTGCCCTCCTCGTTCTTTCCTCTGGCCCTGATCACGTGTGCTTGGTGTTTAACTGTTAATTTTCTGCCGTTCTGCCCCGTGTGACTCTTTAAGAAACGTATAAGCGTATCGTTCATTCTCCTCCTCCTTCACATGCTTTGTGAAAAAAAAAAACGGGCCTTTCTCTGAGTGGGAGAGGTGCTCACCTTGACGTGGTGGAGACTTCCTTTTGAATGCGAAACTGTTAATGTTTTATTCTGTTTCTCCCTCAGCACAGCACAGTGTGCCCGCGTGGGGAGTGGGTGAGGCTCATAGACTGTGAATACTCCCCGGCGATCCCTGGGAACTTCTACGAGTGTGTTCCTCCGAGAAACTCAACCCTGTGCCAAGTGACAGCCGAGTCTTGTAATCACGGAGGATTTCTGTGTACGTGACCGTTCCCCTAGCCTCCATTCGTGCTTTGCCCGTAGATGGCACACACCGATTTTTCTCTCTCTAGAGTTGTTTTTTCTCCCAGGGCTCTTACCTTTCCTCTACTCAGCTCGTAATCGTGCCCTCCGCCTCGTCAACCCCACCTCTCTCTCGCTCTGGCTTTCTTCTCGTCCTCTCTTTTTTTCCCCCTCTGTGCATGCCCAAACGCATCAGCTGTGACACTTCTCGATGTGCAATGAGATGAAACACTAGCACCACAAAAACGCAACATTTCCGTTGTTTTGGGTGCTGCGCGTCCGTCAGATCGCCGTGAAGGTAGCCATATCCCTCTCTCCCCGCGCATATTGACCCCCCTCCCTCCCTCCCTCCTTCCCTCCCTTCTTCCCTCCCCCCTCCCCTCCAGTGCTAGCAAAGCACGCGTATACTCACACACACACACACACACAACTGCTCCCCCTTTCACAAGCCATTACTACGATTCCCTCTTTGCGATCTTGTCCGCTTCTTATCAACTACTCTTTTCAAATTTTTTTTGGGGGGTGTGCATATTTTGGACACCACTCTAAAAAAATAAGGGAGTGGATTACTTTCACTAGATTGTGTACCCTCATTGTATCTCTGCTCCCATAGTCGGTGCGGTTGCTGACGGCTGGTGAAGGGGGTAGTGAGCATAAACATCAGCGCGAGCGTCTTCATTTATTTTTGCTCATCATCATCAGACCCGCGCACGTACTATACCAGACGTGGTTCTGGGGAGAAATAATTTTCATATATATATATTTTTCGTAGAGCGAGGAGAGAGAGGCTGGGTGGGTGGGTGGGGAGGGAAGGAGAGCGGGAGGCGACGGGGCGAACCGTCAACCGTTTCGGAAAATGATGTCCTTTGAGACCCGAGATGCAGTGAAAGATTACGAACTGTCTCAGAACGTCTTATTGCGGAGTATTCTGCCTGGCGGCCTTCTTGAGTCTCTCGAAGTGAAGCAACGCTGTGAAACCCTTTTGGTGCCACGACAGGCATCGCTTGAGGTCGTTGATATTGCCCAGTATTTTTTAGCCACTCCACAGTCGTCGTGCCCCGCAGCGGGCGTCGAATCCACATCTTTGCTCACCGCGCTTTTTGGGGAAGACGAGGAGACCCTAGAGAAAGGTAGAGGCGATACACCAAAGACGAGGGATGGGTGTGGTGCGCCCGGGACCCCCGGCGTGACGTTTCCGCCTGAGAATGGCGACGCCTTTCGGGCTGCGCTGGCCCGATTTCTCGACTATCACCTCCTCCATTTCGACAGCTTTGGCATCTCCGAATTCGTCAACCTCAACGGTCAGCGGGGCGCTTTTGCTGAGGACTTGGACCACGTGAAACGCTTCGGTCACTTTGGCAAAATACCCGTGATTGCTGACGCCGGTGCGCTGTGTCCATCACAAAGCGATCCTGGTACTGCCGTTACCGTGTCGGCTGCTGATGCCGCGGCGCGCACTCTCTCTTGCCGCCCTTCGTCTCTACAAATGTTTATTATTGACCAACCCTTGATGGACTCGAATGAAATCAGCTTCATCAGAAATACATTGCGCAAACTATGTCTTCCCATGGCCCCAAGAGTCACGGCGAGCGAGGGGGCTGTGGAGTCCACTACCGGTCTGGCAAAGATATCGTCTGCGATGAACGATCCTAACACTGAACACATCCCAGCGCAGGCGAATCTGCCCAACCTGTCGGCCTGTACGTTAGCCCGCATAGCGGCGCTGGACATGGAAGAGGCTAAAGAAACCGATCCTGCTGAGGGGTTGTGTACCGAGACTGTCGTGATCGAAGACTTCGAGGATGAACCACCCAAGGATGCTGACCTAGAGGCTTGTGTGACCAAGCACACGTATATCAGCGAGCAGCAGCGCCAGCGCCAATCCAGCGAATGCAAATGTGCAGAGGGGACAATGGCGCGTGCTGCCAGCAGTGCTCGTTTTGACGGATGTTTAGCCAGCGCGCCGTCTCCCTCTACGTCGTCGTCCTCCGCGAAATGTCCTCAGGCAGTTCGCATGACCCCCACCTGCAGCTCCCAACAACCATTCAGCGGGAGTGGTGCCACTGCTTCCGCTCTCCCTACTACTACTCCTGCTTCTCTGCACGCCAATGTACTTCGCCGCGAGTACAGTCGCGAATGCATCAAAGATTACCGTCGTGTGGTAGCCGCAGACAACGATATCGCCTACAACGTATTTGAAGACTTCATGTCGACGCAGTGCCCAAATTCGTTGGCGATGATGTTGAGCGAGTACGTCTCAAAAAACCAACAATTGCAGCAGCCGATACTAAACAACATCAAGTACAACACTTTTATTGAGAAGTGTCACGCACAGCTGCGCCACATACCTTTTCTCTCCAGGAACAAGAGCCGACTGACGGCCGTGAGGGAGGGTATCGAGCGGTACGTTACGACAAGACTCTACCGCCAACTCTTCAACGTCTCCGAGGATGATAAGCGCAAAAACACGCTACTGCAACAGAAGCTTACACGACTGGAGAACATGGCGCCCGAAAGTTTGGATGCGCTGCCAGAGGTGGAGCGGCACCATGTCTGGGGGCAGGCGATGTTTGAGCTGGATGGTATGGACTTTTTCATATCACCACGAGAAAAGCTCCGGTGTGGAATGCGGGCATATGAGCTGCTGAGTCTCGCCATCGGTGATATTCTTCGACAGCGGCGCCATGCGGCACAGGGAGGGAGCGCTTCTCCTACAGGCAGCACTCCTACCAACGTCGGTGACGAACCGCTGGTGTTCGGTGCCGACGCAAGTTTGCCCTGCTTTCTCCTGCTCGTACTGCGCGCGCGACCGCTGAGCTTTGTGCACAACGTTTCCTACATTGAAAAGTTTCGCCACCCCACACTCATGTCTGACATGGAGTCCTACTGTTTAGCGACGCTGCAGTCCTCTCTGATATTCTGGCAGAATTGCCGCGACGACGGACAGATCTCTCCAGCCGCCGCCGCAGGCACTACGCCTGGCGGTGGCGCATCGCTGTTGCACACTGCAGGTTCAACTGATTCCCATGCGCTTGCCACGTGCCCCTCACCAATCTCAGGAATAATAAAGAAGCAGCCACCACCGCCACGTATGACAGAGAACGATCTACTGCCGTCTGTGCGACAGACATCGTTGTCTCGTCGCCAGCAAGCTACGGCAGTCACCAGCAACGCGTGCGTGGATAGGGCGGCAGTGCTCCCAGGTGGAAGTGTAAGTTCGCAAGAAGAGTCACCGACTGGTCTGGATGTACTATTCGGGTGCTCAAACCGCAAGTTGATGCCTGTTGCTAGTGACGCCAGCCCGGGTACTAAAGGTGTTAGCTCAAGGGGCAACCCAGCACCGCCCCCACACACGAAAAGTGCAGGCGACTCGCTTCCCGGCACAGCACCAGGATTGGCTGCCCGCCAGTTACCGCCGCAAGGCACCCTGTTGGCGTCGACATCCGTCGTTCCGCATGCGGGGGCGGTTCCTCAAGTGAATGTCGAACCCTCTTTCCACACTGACTGGACAAAATCGCCCATCTCACCACAGTGTGCTTCGAACGCGTCCTCACGCGAGCGGGTGCGTGACCTTTTGATAACGCAGAACAAGAGCTTTGAACAGCTCACCCCCACAGAACTTCGCATGGTTGTCGAGCAAGCTCGGTTACTTCTACGAGAGGGGCGGTGAAAAGACGTTTGTTTGCGCCATCTTGGGTAGTCTTGTTGTGGAACCTGCTTCCTGGTCTGTGACTGGAGGAAATAAATAATAAAGAAAAAAGGTGTGTGTGTGTGTGTGTGTGTGTGTGTGTGTATGTGTGTGTAAAGCTGGGAAGGTCGAACGCTCGAGCATATCATGCATGTTCAGCGATTTCTCAAAGACTGGTGATTCGGTCCCCTCCCCCCTCTCCCCGATGCACGGGTGTAAAGCGCTCTGCGCTTCCTCGTATACTATACACACCACCTATCAGGGTTTCTCCTCCACATCTTAGATGCGCTCGAGTTTTTTTTTTTTTTATTGAGGGGGGGCGTGTAGTGGTGGCGATCCCACACCCCTCCCTTTCTCTGGCCTTTTTATCACACCCCATATTGCTCTTGTCCCCACACCAACTTTAACGTAGTTTATCCTTTTTTCCGAATTCCTGTATTTTTGAATTGTCTGTATCTTTGTGTGTGTGTTCTTCATTGTGCCATTGCTATTTCTCCTTCAACAAGTATTCTACCACGAGGTTTCCCTTTCGCTTCACCCCCGGCGAGGGGCCACCTATCCATGAAGCCTGATCCAAAGGCCTTGCGGATGGGTTCCCCCCTCCTCCTTTTCAAGGACCCGCCAAGCAGGACAGCCTATTTCTCTGGGGTTCACTTGAACACTAAGGAACCCCCCAGGCGATGCGCGAAAGTGAAGCGAACATCACCTGTCGATCTGTGTCCTCCTCCCCCCTCCCCATGTCGTAAGAGGTTTTGGCAGCGAATACACTCCGCCCTGCCTGCCAGAACAGGGCAACAATACGAAGGAGGAGGGGGGAGGGAGGGAAACAACGGCAATGCAAAGAGCCGTGATGGGGCGCAGTACTTCTCTGTTAGTGTGTTTCCGCGTCCCGCGAGATGGCATCATTCCACTGCTTCTCCTCTCTCTCTTGTTGGCATTTCCCATGTGCTCGGTTTGAATCGTACTCACACGCAAACACGCGCACGCGCCTGCACGTACATCCGTACTCCATCGGACATGCATAGTGTTGTTGGTCAGGTTATCGAAATCGCGCTGAGGCAGCTCAGTTTTTCTACACGGAGCGGGAACAAAAGGCGGTGTGTATTACATATCAGCCGAGAAAACGAAACGAAAACGTAAACAAACAACCAAAGTCTAGAAACATTCCGATACACACACACATATTCATATATATATATATATATATTACATGCTTTGTCGCAAAACCCTTGTTTATTTGGCCCAAGGAATCGTACGTACACCCCGACACATGATGACAGAGGAGAAGAGTATTGCGCAGGTTGCGGAGCTGGAGAAGCGCGCCACGAGTGCTGAGCAGCAACTATGTGCTCTGAAGGAGCAGCTCGAAGGTGGTGCAAGCTCTGCTGCCAGCCGGGCGAACCTGGAGGCCCGTTTGCGTGAGCTTCTTCAGCGCATGTACGAAGACCGTGAAGAATGCGAGACGATCCGCGCCCAACGTGACGAACTAAAGGAGGAGAACACTCGTCTGCAGACGGATGTTCGGAAGTGTGAATATCGCATTGCACACTTGATGCGCACGATTGATGGGATTGAAAACGGCAAATATCATGATGCAGACAAGGACCAGCCAAACACCCAGACATGGAGGCGTTAACGCGAAAGTGCTCTATGATGCATCCACGTTTTCTCTCTCTGCGATACGGTGGAGATTGGACCCGTGGCTCGCTCAGACACAAGAGACTCCATCCCTCTACTTCATCTGCGTGCAGACCCGTCAAGTTGATTTCTCTCTTTTTTTTCCGCCTTCCTATTAACGGACAAACATGAACCTATATACACGCCGGTTTTGATTTTAAACAAGAATTTGTCACCAAAGGCGTACTCGTGCGTGTGTGCAGGTAAAGTGATTGCTTCTCGTCACACGGCAATAGGACATCCACCCAAAACAGAGATGAAGAGAGAATAGTCCCGATCGCTTCCCATGAGTTCCACGCCTCGTGGCCTCGGCGCAGGTGCGTCACGGGTAGCTTATGCACGCATTTATGCACGCATTTATGACGCGTATCTTGCGGCGCTGGTCACCTCGTCCTCCTCATGTGTATGCCTTCTCCCTCGTTAGAGCCCTGTCACGACACGTGGTGTGATTGGCTTCCCTCTTGATGTCGATCGTACAAGAACATTGTCTCGGCTCCGCTGCTCACTCCCGCTCACTGTACTGCGTCGGAGGCCGGGGGGGGGGAGGGGAGGGGAAGGGGGAACAAGCGCTGCTGTCTCCTCCTTTTTTTCTTCTCATTCACTGTTTTCCTCCTTTTCTTTCGCTGCTCTTTCTCCACAGGGTAACGCCACCAAGAAAAAAGTTTTTTTTTCCTCCTTATCTGTTGCATTCATGGTGGCATACACGCGTGACGAGGTGGCGGCCCATTGCACCCCGAAAGACTACTGGACGATTGTGGATGGATATGTTTATCACTTCGATATCGACTTCATTACAACGCTACACCCCGGTGGACTGAGCATCGTGGAGGCGGCGGGCAAAGATGGCTCCCTTATGTTTCATGAAAACCACGACTTTGAAAAAGTAAAACCCCTATTGGATAAGTATTGTATCGGTGAACTGAGGGAGTAGTAATGCTTCCCTGGTGGTGTGGTGACCGTTGACTGTGTCGCTCTGGTGCTGAGGGACGGCTCGTGGATCTCAGTAAATGAGTTTGCCTCTGTTTCTGTTTTTGTTGTTGTTCGCTTCGTTTGCGGCGGATTTCATGCATCTCTGTTGTCGCAAAGGCACACGGATGCTACACAGCGACTTCTTGCGTGGTTGCATGGCTTCCTCTGCGCATACTTGTGCCGGCCTGCGCTTTTATTGGCAATGAACCCTTCTTTGGACATCACGGAAAGCCAGAGTCTTGCGACCTGAAGATGGTGAACTTCTCCTTCTGCATACGAGCGAAGCCGCTCTTCAAGAAGGGCCTCAAACCTCTGTCGTGCTCAGAAGGGGCGCTCTAGGTCGGTGTATCGCTTTGCGAAATGGGTATGAGGGTGCCACAAGGGTGGTCGATGCGGGACACCCGTAGTGTCGGACCCCGGGACATATTTTCACGTCCTACTATCGTTCAGCACCCACTGCACCTATACACGTACACATCTGTCGTTTCTCGGAAGCACATGGCTGTGTGTTTCCTTGTGTTCTTGCTGTGCTGCCACGAAAATTCCACGTTGCTTTGACGCTTGTACACGCTGTCGCCAGACTGAAAGAGGTGTCGGTGCATACATATATACATATATATAGATATGTATGTACATATACATATGTTTATATATTATAAATATATATATGTGTGCGTGTATTCCTCAAGCGTCCATCACACGCACACATTTCTTACAGACTAGCCGAGTCTTTTTTTTTGGGGGGGGGTCTTTTATTTTCCGCAGAAGGGTGTGTGTACGTAGTTGCATGTACGTAAACTCATCTGTTCACCAAGAGAGTGAGCTTCTTCCGCTGCACACATACGTTTGCGTCTCTGACTCTACGCCCACGGTCATCTTCTTATCGGAGCGGCTGTGCGACCTTCAAGACGAAAACGAGTCGGTCCGTGAAGAGTCCCCGCGGGCTCGGATATCATCCTCCCCTCCCTCCCCGCATATCGAGGGGAGAGGGTGGGGAACTGTGAATATGCGAAACGGTGAGGTCTTCTTCTTTTTTCTTTTTTTTTAAGTGAATAAGCGTTGTATGCATGTTCGATGCACCGCGAGAGAAGGTGCTGTGCAAGCAGACAATATGTCATACGAAACTTCATTGATTGCGTTGTGCGTTCATCTCCGTCTTGGAACTCTCCGGTGTGTGTATGTGTTTTTGTACTCTTTTTTTCCTGGGTTCTGGGCGGAGGGGAAGGAGCAAGGGAGGTTACGGGGGGGGGAGTGGGGGCGGTTCAAATATATATACACACACATATTTATATATGTAACCATGTCACTACTCTTGCTGACAGCATTCGTATCACCACATCATTGCCTGTGCCATGTATAGACAACATATATATGTATGTTGATAGTGGTGAGGGCTCGTCTTTGGCAGGAGAAAAAAAAACGCAGACGTCTGCCGGTTGCCGTATCCCCCTTTTGTTCTCCCCTCTGCTGCAGCAACTTTTTTCTTCACTTTCTCTCAGTGTGGGCCTTCTCTGCTGTCTCGTGGACAAGGAAAAAAAAACGTGCCTTTGTGTTTTCTTCGAGTGGTGTTGTGGGTTCTATCCCCACAACTCCTCGTTTAGAGCTTCCGCTTTGGTGACCCAGAGCTGAAACTTCGGCGATGTCTACCTCAATGTTTCCGTGAGTGTCAAACATAGCATATATGCACAAGTAGTGCCTAAATGTCATATTCAATACGAAGTTTAGACATGCACTCGGCACGATTACACTTCTGCGCGCACCCACACCCACATCGCCTCTATCGGAATAACTGACCGGTCCTGTGAAACCCATGGCAGAACCGCATATCTTATCATCGTCTTTCATCTTTCGTGCCTTCCTTTTCTCTCTACTTTTCTCTCCCCCATACTCTGATCAAGGAAACATATATATATATTTGCATGTATACATGCATGTACATGCTGATATTATATGTATATGTATATAATCCAACCTCGTTTTCGTTCGTAGGTGTGTGTCTGTCTGTCCGTCTGTCTCTGTGTGCGTGTGCGAACCTGCTGCACCTGTAGACATATTTAAAAAATTTTTTCTTTTTTTCTATTTTTATCCCCCACCTCATCGCGAGGAAGCCACTTACGGGTCAAGTAGCGGGAGAGTAAGCTGCTTTTTCTTCTACTTCCCTCCCTCCCCCCCCCCCCTACTGTGCGTGTGTGTCTCTGTGTCTGGTCAGAGTACACTCAGTGAATAGCAATACGGTCGCACACACCAAAAGGGAGAAAAAGGGGGGTTACAAACAAACCAAAGAGAGGCAGGCGACACTTATAAGTGAAAGCAGAGACGGGAGCCGACAAGAGTGCTAAAACAACTGAGTAGGGTGCGAGACTGGAAATACACGATAATACAAACAAGTCATCGAGGAAAGTGACCACCACTCTTTTGTGTATGTGTGTGTATGTGAATTTGCATCTACTCAGGTCACAAAACGTTCTGGTAGTCACACATAAAGTGGACAGCAGGTGCCGGTCTTTCCCTTCTCTGCATTGACCTCCCCCTCCTCCCCCCCTTTGTGGATCGCCGCCGCATTGCACACAGGTCCTCTCTTGTGTGATTTCTTCCGTGACAAGCGACGGAAAGAAATCACCACAGCGCCTTTGTTTCCGTTATCCTCTAAGAATCCGTGCACTGCAGTCGGTCTCTGATTTGGCGTGTGTTTTATCTCGCTGTGTGTGTTTTTTTTTTCCATGCCCACGTAGCGTTTTCTCTGGGAACACGCTTACCTCTCCTCCTCCTCCCCCCCCCCCACACGTGGTGTCTTTCGGTTCTGTTTGTGCTTCAGGCCGACTGCATAGCGTTTCATCATCATATCTTCGCCAGATTCTACCCTCTAGCCCCCCCCCTTGTGCTTCTTTTGCCTTTGTGTGATAGTGCATGTATTGATTTTCTCTAGTTTATATCTACTTCATCGGCTGTATTTATTGTCCCCCCCTCCCTCCCTCCCCCGGGCGTTTCTGCTTCGGTTTTGTGGGTGTTTTGTGTGTGAAGATACATTCACGCACTGAAGAAAAAAACCCAAAACACCCTTTCCGCCATTTTCCTCTTCACTCTCTTTTTTTTGCGTTTCTTTTTCAGTGGCTGTTCTACGTTGTTTGAGCTTTGTGCTCTCTTGGGTTCTGTTACACCATTTTAAAATATATATTTCCTCATTTCCCTTCTCTCCTTTGCGTCATCAACGACGTTTTTTTTTTTCGTTTTTTTAACCCCTCACCCCCTCACCCACCTTTTCTCCCTCTTTTCCTTTTTCCTTTTCTGGTGTGCGTATCTCCCCGCATAACTTGTTTCCATTTTTTTCTCCCTTCTCTCTTCGTCGGTCGTTGGTTTTTTTTGTTTTTTTTTCCTCGATCTTTTTATCCCACTCCCCTTTCCTACCCTCCCCCTCAGCTGTTTCTTTCAACTTAGTGTGGACATCGGTTGTGCTGTTCATTTTTTTTTCCTCTTGTGTGGTTCCAAAGGTTGCGTGTGTGTGTGCACGTTTTCGCTTTCTTTTTTTTAGTTGCCGTCAGTGGGGGATCCCAGCGGAGTTTCTCGTGCAGAGGTGGGGGGGCTCTTGTGCTTTGTTTTTGAGCTCCTTCCACCTCCACCGGTGAAGTGTGCACTAGTGTAGCCCCTCTGAACTTCGCGCAGTCACTTTTGATTCCGCTGTCATTGATTCCTACTTGGCGTGGGCATTGAGAAGTGCGGGTTATCGAGTGACTACTTCAAAGGGCAAAAACAGTTGGTGAAGCAGCGTTCATTGCCCACGAACTCCCGCCTAAAAGGTAAGGCGCAGGTCAAATAAAAGGCAGAACGACTGTGGTGAGAGGAGAAATTTGTGCCACAGTCGCGCCCCGGTGTTTGTTGTTGCGTTGCCCCCTTTTTTTTTAGTTTGTATTTGTGTGTGTGTTTGTGTGTGCGAAGCGA
This sequence comes from Porcisia hertigi, assembly GCF_017918235.1. Lineage (NCBI taxonomy): Eukaryota > Euglenozoa > Kinetoplastea > Trypanosomatida > Trypanosomatidae > Porcisia > Porcisia hertigi. The sequence continues at coordinate 2,952,879 of NC_090595.1, forward strand.
CGCTTTTTTTTTTGTCGCTTACTACTAATTTTTAAACCAGAAAAGTGTGATTGACGAGAGAGGTCATGGGGCGTGCACACCGACACTCAAACGGACATGGGGTGAACGGTATCATAAGCGGCACCAGTGCGGCGGTTCTCGCACCCGCAGACGCAACTGATGCACAGGCGCGAAAAGCAAGAGGTGAGGATCGCACTAGGAGCGACGGCATCAACGAGTCCAGCGATGCAGCGAGGAATGCGGCAAAGCGAGTGGGTCTACTCGAGCGTTGCTGGAAACCCCTCGATAGCCTCCTTATAGACATTTTCTACACCATTGGGGCTCGGTTTCTCATTCCCCATAATGTCGCTGCCGTGTCCAACTTCGCCGAGGAGGGTCTCGCTCATCGGCAGGGTTTTTTGTTTCTTCTAGGGCACTTTATCTCCATCATCACTCTTATAGCGTCCGCAGCGTGCTCGCGCCGCTTCAGCAACCTGATGAACGGCGCGTCTCCAGTGATGGGACAGATTCTGTTCTGCGTCTCGCATCTGTCGCAAGTGACCCCAGAGCAGCTGGGCTGGAGTCTGTTCTGCAGTGGCCTCCTGCCACCCAGCGCTTTCGATTGGACGGCGCTGGAGGGCAGCGGAAACGGCGGCGTACTGATGTCCAGCAGGGCAGGAGGTCAGACAGCCAGACGACAGGCGCTAATCGTAAGTGGTGGCAGCGGACTTTGCGCCAAGAGCGCATCCCTGGGTGAGTCGCAGAGCTTGGGAAGTGTAGGCGGTGGCAGTGCAGGGGGCATCACGGGTTTCCGGTACACAGGTGGGAACCTGGTGCGCTTTTTATTAGGGCGTAAAGCAACCGACACGAATCGCCACGAGTCATTGCGTTCGTACCTCTACTGCAGCTTTTACTCGCCGTCGGCGTTCTTGGTGGAGCAAACGGTGTGGTTTGTGGTTTTGGCCCTGACGCTGGATGTGCTCTCACTCCAGCGGCTAGCGGTGGCCGCCTTCCTTGTAAATCTTCTGGGGTGGTTGCCGGTCTACTCTGTCAAGCCGTTGGCAGGACTTGAGGCGGGGTTGGTGCTTCTCTTCATGTACTGGATCCCGTCGTATGAGATAGATGACGCCGTGATCTCCCTCACGTGTTTTCACCACTTCGTTTACCGCGTGCTCACGGCCTACTGCGCTTCCCTTTGCATTACCCTCCTATTTGCTGAGACGTTGCTTCTAGATGACGTCCGCCGAGGGCTCGTCCAGGGGGTCATTACGCTTCCACAGCGCCTGCTGCACGTGACGGGTCACCACCATGTTGTCGCCCGGCTTGTGCATGGGTGCATGCGGCTGCGGTGTGAGTACTTTTACTTTGTCGACTTTTATTTCTTCTTGGGAATCATGTGTTGGTTCTCGCTCGGGTTGTTGGAAACGACTCTCAGCATACCTGTCTTCGGCACTGCTGCGCTTCTGACTGCGGTGCCGTTGTTGGTGGGTAACGGGTGGATGGAAACACCGCTGCAGGCACTCAAGGACACGGTTATTTATCTCAGCTTCTACGCTCTAACAGCATTTTTACTGGCATACGTTGTGCCGTGGAGCGGACTGGCGTTTCTGTCGAATGCCATGCAGTCAGCCGCAGTACTGTTTTTCATGGCGTCCCGTTGCGAGTATAAGCAGCCGGGCGGGTGTGCTTATCTGCTACTTTTGGTGGTGATGATGCTCATTTACCTCTATGAGAAAAGCAACTCAACGCGCAGGGCAATGCCATCGTCCGTGTGGGGCGACTATGACCCCAACTCGCTCACTAAGTCAGGGAGTGCGGTGCGAAGTGTATCACACAACAATCAGGTGGCTGGGGAAGCACAACTCAGCTACTTCCATATTGTGTGCCTTACTTTCTACCAACTTCTTTGTAGAGGCTTGAGCGAGGAGGGGGTCCAGCTGATGCACTTTAATGTTGTTGTGCTTGGCACCATGCTGCTGTTCACCACCACCATACGCGCTGTGGTTGGGGAGGCCGTGCACGTCTCAAGCCTCGCTCAGTTAGCATCGACCTCAGCGGAAACGACCGCTACCTCTGCGGTGGCATTGGCTGCTGCGACCACACCACCGGTGTCTGCAGCCACGAAACAGGCTGCAGGTAAAGTGGAGCATACGGTCAGCATCGCCCAAGTCTCTTCGGGGCGCAACAGCAGCCTCCGTGGTGTATCGCACGGCTCCCAGGGTGGTTCAACGGCGTCCTCTGCGCCTGGGAAAAACAGATCTGCACCGCAACCGGGGGGAGTAAAGGCTTTACCGTCCTCTATTTCAAACAGCGTGAAGCGTCCATTGAAAGGGTCATCGCAGGCAGGTGCGATTGTAGTGGACGTCTTCGCCAACAGCGACGGCAGCGATGGGGCGGCAACACCCGTAGAGACTGTGTTTGAAGCGGCTGCAACAGTGGTTAGTAACCAAGAGGAAAAGTTCATTGAGGAGGTTAAACGGTCTACCACAGTAGTGGAGTCTCCTCCAAGGGAAAACGATGCCCAGCTGACCTCCTCAATAACCCCGGTCGCGACGGGTTGGGGGGCGGCCGAGAACGCGGTGGTGTTAGAAACAGTAGCAGTGAAGACGGATAACCCCGCGGTGCACCCTCCAGTGGAGTTTCGCTCAAATAAGTCGAAGCGCGGAGGCAAACAGAAGGGGCCGTCACCCTCACTTGCGACGGTGTCGTCGACCCCGAATCAAACGCCGGTGACGACATCGCTCGAGAGAGTGGGAAATACAAGGATTATGCCTCCTCACGCATCCAGTGACCTCGATGGCAACGGAACGGAGGAGTCAACGCCGGCGATTTGGGGAGGGGCCAGCGCCATTATGCACGATGGAGTGCAGAACTTCTCTCCGGAGGAGAGTGTCATAAACAAAGCAGCCTCTTCGCTCAGCTCCACAAGGTCACCCTGTGTCGTGAGCGGGACCGCGCTCACGAGCACCTGCCCTGAGCAAGCCGCGTCTGTCACACACCGCAGTTGCACACCTTCAGAAATGCTTGATGAAAGTCGCTGCGAAAGGCCAGAGCAGGAACAGCCACGCGAAACAGAGCGACCAGGCACACAAGAGCCAGTCACGACATCCCCATCGACCGCCTCTGTTACCGCGTCTACGCTGTCGCCCAAGACAAAAGCGGAACGGAAGGACCAACAGCAGCACCAGCGGACACCCACGTCGTCTAAAGACCAGAAGAATGCGAGAGAGACCGGTCCACTGAACGCGGCGTACCCAGCGCCCGTGCTTCCACAATCCCGCTCTCAAACAGAAGAGCTGAAGAAGGCGGTGGAGCCCTCAGTAACGACCTCCGAAAGCACCCGACTAACAACAGCAACTGAGACGGCCGAGGCGACGCGAGCTAAGAATTCGATAGCGGACGCCCGGACGCCAGCGACTTTGGGCGCCAAGGCTACAAGGCTGAAAACATCAGTGGGATCGACCAGCTCTGCGTTAGCTGCTGTGGGAGTTGAAAAGAGCACCACCACAACCAACGTGATTGAGAAAGCTGACGGCAGCGCGAAGGCTGTCGCCGGCAGGCACAGCACCAACAGCAAAGCTGCAGAGGCAGCACCTGCTGCCAACGAGGCTGATCCTTCGGCACTCGCGTACCGGCGCAACAATCGGTCGGCGGCGGCGGCAGGAGCAGCAGGAGCCCCTACAGCTATAGATGCAGCGCTCGCTGAAAAGCAAGTGCATGAAAAGGCGACATCACCCACTCTACCGGCGAAGGAGAGTGACGCCAATATGGCAAGCATCGCCGCCATCCCCTCCGCGCAAGCCCCGACTGTGCCATTGAAAGAATTGTCAACGGCTTCAGCTTTACAGTCGACCGCGACTGCACCAGCGGCCTTCCCAGTGCCGTTGCCGCGCTCTGCAAAGGCAGCTGACGATGCCGGCAAGGTTGAAGCTGCTCAGAGGCCAGTGAGCAGCAACGAACAGCGCCCTAAAGAGCCGCTACAGCGAGCGTGGCGCGAGGTGCGACGGGCAAATGCCGTTAGCATGTCCTCAGGCTTGATGAAGTGCGAGTCTGACCTGCTCACAGCGAGTGATCTGGGGAATGACTCGAAAAGCAAATCCTCTGCCGTCATCACTGCCGAGGAGGAAGAGGAGGAGGATAAGGAAGAAAGCGTAGCCTATGACCTGAACCGCGTGCTCAGCTTTCTAAAACTGAAGGGGGACTGCTCCGCTGATGTAGACTATCACGATGAGGATCACCATTACGGAAGCAGCTCGGTGTTGTCGGGCGATCGCTTCAGTCACGACACCACGTCCTTTCATGTTCATGGGAAGCTGGTGCCCTCGGCAGCCTCGATGCGCCTGCCGCTCACAAACGCGCATGTGATGAACTGCGGCGTGTCTGCAACAGCAGACTGTGAAGTCCCTCTCAAGGTGTTTAGCACGGGGCTGCAACTGCATGACGAGTCAGGCTCCCAGCACGGGTCGTTCGCGGCGGCTCATCTATCAAGCAGTGCGTCGCTGATCGACACCACGCCGCGAGTTTCTCATCCACCGACGTCAACATCGGAGTGGACCGCTACCGGTGGAGGCGGTATCGAAGATAGTAACGCCGCGTCTTCCGCATCTTTGAATTGCATCAGTACCAATGGCAGCGGCACTTTTGCGCCGCCTGGCGCCTCCTCGCCTGTTTTTCGCGTCTTCGCGACACACCCCAACGGAGCAGGCGTTGCCACGACCACCACGGGGCCATTGTCACCGCAGCCGCAGTCGGCGTTCATGGCTATCTCGTCCCATGGCAGCGCACCGCCGCACCCTAGAATTGTTGAGGGCAGCGCGGAACCGCCGTCCGTTACACGGCACATGGATTATAACGCCTCCAGCAACCACCTGTCCTATTACCAAATCCCCCAGGCTACCCCTGCCGCCGCGCCGCCTTCGCCGGCGGTGGAGACGCGATTGTTGTCGTCGTCTTACGCGCCTTTCGGCATCTCGACTCACAATCCCAGCCTCTCGTCGATGCCGTCCCTGTCAGGCTTTGGCCAAGGCGATTCTGGCCCTGGTGCTGAGAGGAGCTCGTCGGTGTCGCGTCGCCGTGCCACACCAAAGAGCTGGGTTTCATCAAACGAGCAGGCGGAGAAGCAGCAGCGGCAGCAGACCCAACCCCAGGCCACTCCTGTGGCTACCACGATGCAGCCGTTGCAATCTGCTGCACCTGCTTTCCAGCAGCCTATGATGATGATGATGCAAGCCCCTAATGGCCAGATGGCCCTCTATCCAATGGTGTACAAGCCACATGTGTATATGATGAACGCAAGCGGGATGATTCAGCACCCGCATGGTGTTCAAATGGTCCCACACCCGCAGCAACAGCAGATGTTGTACGCAGCTGCTGAACCGTCGCGAGGGTTCGCCGGGCCAATTACCTACCAGATCCCACCCGAGGGTTCATATGTGACAACGGGGCTTCAGATGTCGCAGCAGATGAGGGTCCAATATCCACATCAGCAATAAGGAAAGCAGCGATTTCGAGTAGACGGGCTGATGGTGATGTGTGAAACTCGAGGCCACGTTGGCGGATGCGACTCCCGAGGCCCGGTACCCTTCCACAGTGCTCTTTACGAGTGGTGGGTGTGATGAAGCCTAGAAAATAAGTTTCCCTTAAAAACGAATGTGCATGTTTATAGTGAAAAGCTCTTTTTCGCCCGGTACAATGACCGACGTGCGCGCCTTCGTGTTTTCCTCTCATTTTTTTTTACATACCTCTCTACTGCTCCCTGTGCTCCACTTTTACGGTAAGTTTTTGAAAATGGTGGACGCAACACAGGAAAAGAACCTAGGCTTACATTCTCTTATCTGTTCCCCCCCCCCCCCTGTTCCTCCTCCTCCTCCCCCCCCCCCCCAAATGTGCTCATTTACAAAGAAGCTCATAGTCGCTGCCGACCCCCTTCTTCAGTACCGTCAGTGAATCACAGTCCTGCCGAAGCATCACCGGAAAAGAGTGAAGTGGTATCGTATTCCGTGTGTTGCCTGAACCGAGAGGGTCGTTTGCATGTATCTAGACACCACACGTAAGGGTAGTGAACGTCAAAGCGGATGAGGATAGTGGAGAGGTAGAGAGGTTTGAAAATGAATCCGACCTCGGGCTTGAACACTTGGCTCGTCTCGCATCACTCTGACTTCTGTTTTAACTAGCGCAGCGCTCAACCACAAAAAAAAAAACACGTACCCTCGCTGTATGCGACCTTTTCTGCACTCACCTCAGCGCATCTCAGGAGGGGGCAACAGCAGGCGTACAGCGCGGATTTTCCCCAGTACGACAATTTAGGCCTCTGTAGCTGAAACCTGTGGAAGAGTGGCCGGTATTGTGTGTGTGTGTGTGTATCCCACCTCACACTGGACTGCGCTCCTTTTGAAGGCATTCCTTGTTAACAACGCCCACCGTAAAAATATATATATGTCTCCGTAGGGTTTAACTGAGTCGAAGTGACACCGAATAGCCACTCTCGAACGCATCTACTCGGACCATGTCTCATTGTAACGGCTATCCCCCCCCCCTCCCCTCCCCGCTTCCCTCCTCTCGTCCCCTCATTTCTTTACACAACCAGCAACTGGAGAGGGAAAAAAAAACAGATGACTGATGTAGCACTGAAGCGCTGCTTGTTTGTTTGTTGTTGATACCAAAGTACATGAAATGGTTCTGAAAACACCTCTCTCCGCCCCCTCCCTCCCTCCCTTCGATTCTCTTCCCTCCTTTCGATCTTGTCCCCACCTGCCCCTCTTGAAAAAAAAAAAAGACATTCCCTTCAAGAGAGAGTATATCATTACCGGTTTCTACATTGGACACACTCCGTCTTTTCGCAGGCGTTCCACTTTTGGTTCATCAATCATCCATAATTTCTTTACGTCTATAGTGGGGTTGTGAGGGCTTGTTTTTTTTTGCTGTAATTTTCTGTGTGTCTGTGTGTGTAGCGGTATCATCTCCGACCGTCATTGCTTTGGTGTGTACCTGACAAAAGACGGGGGGGGGGCGGATATCAGTGCCACTCCGAGTAACACTCCCGCTAACACAGGGTTGGACGAGCCCTCGTGCTCTTTGAGTTAGCACATCCACAAATACACAGCGCACATCTATGCACTCCGGTCGGCGACTTGTTGTGGTGTCAACGATCAGCCTCAACTCCCCCCCCTCCACACACACGTACACACAACACAAAGCGTCTCCCTCTTAGCCTGCAGGGATGAACATCCAAATATCTGGGAATTTGAGCAAGCCGACTGTGATCTTCATTGCCGGCTGGCCCGATACCTGTGATGTTTTCCGCGAGAATTTAATGGCTACCCTGGCTACAGATTATCGCATTGTGGGGGTGACTTTGCCCGGCTTCGACGCCGAACATCCGTTTCTACAAGAGCTGCGCAACCGAGGGGGAGGGGAGGACCCGAGTGTGCTGCCAAAACTGTGGCGCGGGGGGGGAAACGCGCAATCGACCACATCCAGGACAAATAGGTCCACATGGATGAGCACATTCTCACCTTCCCGAATTCTCCACTTCACCAGCACCGCACCGCAGGCAAACGGCGGTGACGGTGACAGCGGTGGCGTTTCATCCAGGAGCACTCTGCTAGACTCTCTAGGCCTTCGTAGTTGCTGCGCCTCATTAGAGCCCTTTAAGACCCCCTGGAGGGGTCACAGTTTTCAAGACCTTGTGACGCTGCTCGAAATTGCAGTGGACACCGCCATGGAAACGTGCAACTACAGCTCACCTACTCTCACACCCACCCCTCCGGAGGCGCACGTCCGCACTAGCAACAGCGCAGTCAGCAGCAGCGGCAGCCAAGTCCCAAATGTTACCACCGACACGTTGGCGGCGCACCAGTTGCCACCTAGGTACACTCAACCTGTGCTTATTGCCCACAACTGGGGGTGCCTCTTAGCTTACGAGCTTATCCTCGCCAGACCTGGGTTGTTCTCACGCATGGTCGCCTTAGATGTCGGCGCCTACCTCTTCGAGAGCGACGCCACTCACATCGAGCGTATGTGCTCTCTGATTTCAGGACAAAACACAGGCGGGTGGTCAGATCCGGCTAGCCGTTTTTCTGTAGCCACCGCAGTACATACTGCACCCAAAACGATGAAGAGGAATGGGGAGTTGTCAACATCTGGTCAAGAGATTGATGCTACTGCAGAGACCTTAGCCAACTGCGAACCTAAGCCAGCTCAAGAAGACTCAGGGGTCACACGGACTGGTGCTGCGCAGCCGGCTTTGTTGACACCACTTCAGCCGCGCAGGGGGTCCACGAGATGGGGGACGAAACGCTCTCTCGCTTCCCAGTATGCTCTACGCCAGCGCAGGGGGGGTGCTGCTGCTGCTGCTGCACAGCAGCGCTCTGATACACACAAAAGGTTTTTCCTTGTCTTCTATCAATTTTTCCTGATTGTTTGTGGGCTGTTTATGCCCACTCGACTGGCGCGTTGGTTTCTGGGCTGGTTTTCGAATCTTGCCGGACGACCCTCCTACACATACGACCCACAGATGGTGGTGACGCCCACGGTGGCATTACTGAATCACACCCTCAACACACAGTTCTTCGTGCGACACCCTTTTGCCGTGGAGAACCGTTGCGCCATGCATGCACCCATGCTTCTGCAGATGCGAGAGACAGCAGCCTCATCATCTTCTTGGGTCCCTGGAACCGCTGAATCTCCGAAGGTGAGCTGCGACGCAAATCAGAGCGCCCCGCATCCGGCGATCTCCGGTTGGAAGATCGTGCTCATACCATATGTGGAAAATACATCGGCCGCACCCTTCCCGAACAAAATACCGCCTGACAATCAGTATCAGACACGAGCCCAACCGAGGCGCACGGTATCGAGACCTAGTCCCCTGTTCAACAATAGAACCATGGGGTCATTTGATAGAAACTGCGGCATGGCCCGCAAGTCTACACACTCTGGACGCACACGGCGGTACTCACTCTACGGCGACTGGACCACAGAGACCTCCACCATCGTTGATGGTGTCGGTCACCGCAGCGAGGGCGGCTGCGGTACCAGAAAAAAAACCAGCAGGCTCGAGAGAAACCTGACAGACCGTGCAAACGTCGTCATCTCATCCTACACGAAGGGTGCGCCTGTAGGGTTTGCTGAGTGGGACTTGCTTGCGGCAGATACTTGCGGCACCCTGGGTCCAACACACACTAGTGTTGGCAGCAGTGGCAAACTTGATCCCTACACATCACTCAACGCCATCGCTTCGCCGGTGTGGGTGTCGGAAGACCCACTGGCTCTCGCAGGCGCGCAGAGCTTTATGGAAACGCACCGGGCTGCTGTAGTAAATGGTGAGAACGACGCATTCTCGTCGTCTGCAGAGTACGCCCTTTCACGCAGCGACGTTCGTACGGGCAATTTTGACTCTTCGATCGCGGGTCCCGGGCAAATCCACGTGGCAAAGCGGCGCCTATTTTATCAAGCCGTGGTGTTCCCGCCGCTGAACACAGACGTCTCTCCACTAATATCGGCGTCGCCTCACAGTAGCGGCGACGTGAGCGGGTCGGGGAGTATGTCTTCTTTTCAATGCTCGACGGAGGGGGGCCGTGTGCGCAAGTCGAACTGCGCTGCCCCGGTGCACGCCTCTGTGCCGGTGTCCCCTTCGCCATGCCAATCATGGATATATCTCCGATACTGGATGGGGTCCTTCTTGATGTGCGTCGTGGCGCTTGTGTCGTGGCTCCTCGGAGAAAAACAGTCTAGGCAGGCGACGTCGGTGTCAAGCTTCAGAACGGGGGCACCGAGGGCCAATGTGGCTTCTAACAAGACATCATCCAACCTCATGACAACCGCGATGACAACAATTTACCGTCGACTACCCGCCACGCCTTCTCTTGCAGCAGACGTGTCTACGCTGCCTGGAAACGGTGACATTGTACTGCACCCCAAAGGCTACTCTCCCTTGGTTACCCAACGTTTCTTTGTTCCCCTGCCAATCCCAATTTTGTTCATGTACGGCGGCGAGAAGCGCGTCATGTTTCACGCAGACCACTGGTGCGCGTACATTCGTCACTATCAACGGCCACGTGACGGGATCTCTGACGTGGTTGAGGTTCAGGGTGGTGGGCACTGGTTTTTCGCTGAAAAGAAATACCAAAAGAAAGTAGCCGATCGCATCGCTGAGTTCCTTGCCGTAGAGCCCACAGTCTCCCATGGGGTATGACGAGACGATGTTCTGCGACTCTGAGGTGGCGCTACAACGTTGAGTTTTTCTCTAATGTGCTCACGGTCGGCGCTATTTCCCGTTTTCTCTCCCAATGACGGTGCCACCGTGCCAGATACCGCACCGCAACACATCAGAAAGTGATCTGCTCTTGTTTGATGAGAACTCTCTTTCCTGGTATATTCGTGGAGACGGGGGTTTCCGCGTGTGTAACCGTGTCTTTCACCTGTGTACCGCTTCTGTGACGTAGACCCCCTTCTTCTAGAAGGAATGCATGTCACCGAGGCTATTCATATATATTTTTGGTGTTGTGCAGATGAAGCGCCTCTCCCCATCTCGTTATCCTCTGCGTAGGCGACGGTTTTTTTTCGATACATTTGCCCAACATCTCCCCCACACGATCCATGATGCCCATCGCCTCGCATAGGCTTCTCAAACACCTCTGCGCAACTCTGTGAGGCCTCCAAGAGCCTGCGATCTCCCGCATCGCTGGGTGCCATGGCGGTAGACTCCTAAGGGAGGGAAGGCAGAAGAGGAGAGACGGAGAGGAGAGGAGAGGAGGGAGGGAGAAAGGGAAGAGGGAGGGGGAGGGGGAGAGAGAGCAGGCGGTGTGGCGGCGACTGACACCGCGCTAGCCGTGTGGCCTCCTCCTCCCCACCAGGCCGTCTACTCCACCCGGCGTTGCCGTGACAGCGGTCCGCGCGGCGTTGTGCCCGACCTTTCCTCGACGTTGCTACGCGGGCCCCGCGGGGAGAGGTCGAGGCTTGGAGCACCCCGCGCTCGAGGTTACGATCTCGCACGGGAGGACGCGACGACGTACATTTGGCCGGTGCGCGTCGCTGCCCTCCACCCTTTCCGGGTCCTGAGAGCGATGCGCGGGTGCGCTGGCACAAGCACACACAAACACACACACACAGACAGAGAGACAGACACACCCATGTCAGCCTCTTGTGACACACACCACGACCTTCCCCTCCCCTCCCCTTCACCCACCCCCTGTACGACAAGTGCCACGGCGTCTGCGCGCTGAACCAGGAGCCCGGGGGCGATTTTTCCTCGAGGAAGGTATGCAGCCGTCCCGAGCCCGATTCGCGGTGGACTAGCGGCACCTTCCTGCCGGCAGAAGCTGAAGGAAAAGGGGGGAGGGAGGGGTTGATGGTACGCATCACGCAGTTCAAACCGAGCGATTCCTAGGGCTACGCACCCCGGAGCCGTGTTCGGTAGAGCAAGCTCATATGCGCTGGGAGTGGCCGAGAATGTCTTTCCCCAGATGGTGAACAGGGAATGCACTGACTGCTCAATAACTGTGCGTGTCCGAGGTGCGCCTATCTTTACAAATTTATAGAGCCACGCGTGGATGCTCAGAAGTGGCTTTATGGTAGGTGTGATTGCAGACTTTTCATCGATTTGGTCTCTTTTTTTTTTTCACCAGTTTTCTCACCTCCGATCTCCGGGCCTGTGTGGCTGCCCACCTCGTTTGATCTGGTGCTACAGAAGGTACACAGTAACTACCCTCCTTTCCCCCTCCCCCCCCCCAAAAAAAAATGGAAACATCAAGTCTTGCTGCTTGGCGCTGCGAGAAAAAAAAAGACTGCAAATGTGATGGGTGAATATATGCCGGTGCTCTATGAGGGACGAGGCAACATGCACAAACAGCAAATCGCTGTGGCGGTCTCCAAGGAGAGAGGAGTGCAGGGCTCGCTCGCGTGGCAGCACTTCTGGTCGACTGGTAATATCGCTGTAGCGCTCCTGCCCATTTTTTCTCTGCTATACCCCGAAATCCGTCCCTGATTTCAACTGACGTCTTTTTTTTTCTTTCACTCTATATTTTCACCTCCTGCTGGTTCGGGTAGGAGTTCTCCCGGTACGGTTACGGAGGCTTTTCTGTGGGTGAGAGACGAGCCTTTCATCCAAGTGCTCATTGAACCGATCGATGGGAGTGTGTGGAGGGGAGGGGAAGGAAAGTTGGTGGTGTTCTCATTAGCGTTTCTGCGTACTGGTCTTTGATTCTCTGTCGAGGTTACACGGACGCCAGCAGAAAATGGAGCTCGATAATCTCAAAGAGGATGTTCTCATGGGGGACACAAACGAGGTCACGGTGCCGGCGGCAGTCGTTGCCTCAGCTCCTGTGCTCGATATTGGCTTCCATCCGCGCCTCCCAATCTTGGCAGCCGGTCTTGTCACTGGCGAGATCGAAATATTCGAGCGTAAGAGTGTCGATGAGATGGTAAAGGTTCCCCTACAGAACGATTTTTCGTCATGGATCTTCAATGGACAGTACAAGGAGGACGAGGTATTGATGAACTACCACCACCAGAACATGCTCATGCACCCATCCGGCGGTGTCTCATCGATGGAGTTTACCGACGATGGCGCCTACCTTGTTAGCGCCAGTGGTGATCGCACGATATCTGTGATGGACTGTGTATCACTCCGTCTGGTCATTCATATCCCCTCGGATGAGGTGCAGGCTCGCACTGCCGGCAAGAAGAAGCTGAACGCCATTAACAAAAAAAACGACCCCACTGTAGATCTTGGCAGGGCGGCAAAAAAGAAGGCAACCTCGTTGGAACGCTGTAAGAAGAGTGGATACACTGTGCCAGTGAACCCACACAAATACGGCATCTCCTCACTCAACGTTTGTGACGAAAATCTGATAGCCACCGGAGATGACGACGGACTCGTCGCGGTGTGGGACATGCGTGAGCGGAAGCCTGTTCACACCTACCACGAGCACGGCGACTACGTGTCACAGCTTTGCTACTTCACAGATGCACAGGAACTTGTTTCCAGCAGTGGAGACACCTGCCTCGGCGCCTACGACATGCGGGCTGGAAAAATCCGGGATTTTAGTGTACGCCGCAAGGACGAGCTGAACTGCTTCGCCTTCATCAACAGCAGTGGTATCGGCAACACCGCTTTCATCCCAAGTATTGTGTGCGGCACACCTCACGGTGGTCTGCCTATATGGAAGTACGGCTCCTGGACTCGCCCGTACGATGTGATGGAAAGCCATCCTGCAGAGTGCGAGGCCATTATCTCTTTTCACGGCGAAAACACCACTTTCAATCACAATCTCATTCTTACTGGTGCATGTGATGGACTGGTGCGGGTGCTGCAGATGTACCCGGTGCGCCGGAACCTTTGCCAGCTAAGTGCCCGTGACTACACGTATTCGCACTCGAGCGTTCTTGGAATCCAAAGCAGTAGCAGTGGACATCAACACCAAGGTAACTACGTGGTGCGTCGCGCACGCGGACAAGAAGCGATCAGCCGCATGCGCGTCTCGCATGACGCTAATCTGCTCGCTGTTAGTGGCCATGACAACATCATCGACTTTGTCGACATCTCCTTCATGAACGATGAGTCAGAGCTGGATCAACTACGAGGTCGTGCAGAGCAGCGCCATCTGCGGACACTGCGCGAGCTCGATCGTGAACGAGACGAAGAAGAAGAACGGGAACATCTTCTTATGGGCGGCCGTGGTACGGATGGTGATGACGACAACAGCAACGGCGACGAGCTCAGCAGTGACTCCTCGACGAGTAGAAGTTCATCTCAATCGAGCGAGGATAACAGCCAAGATTTCCAGACGGGGGAGGCGAGACAGGTCAGATTGGATCAGCGAGAGGCGCTACGGCAGAAGCTCGAAAGGATTCGTTCTGCTCCAAAGAGACGCGCCCACTCAGACTCCAGCAGCTCCGATGGCGAGGCTCATGGTAATTCCTCACGAGCGTCCGAGAAAAAGGCCCCGGCGAGGTCAGAAAAGACTTATGCAGAGAAGGTGGATAAAACAACGAAATCGAAGCGCGGATCTGCAGCGACACCCCTGGCGCCTTCTCAAGACAACGGGGCACGGTTGCCTGCAAAGATTCCACAGTCGGCAGGTTGTGATATTTCTGATAGATGTGGGACACGCGATCGTGTGTCCTTTAAGAAAGCAAAGCACACACCCGCAACAGATACCACCCCCTCTGTCACTAACACCCCTACTGGCACTAACGTCGCTTCTTCTGTTGATGCGGAGGCGGCAGAGAACGCGATGGAAGTCTACCGGACCGAGCGGCAAAAGAAGCGTGAGCGGGCCGCGGCAGCCCGTTGGTTGAAAGAGGAGCGGCGAAAAAAAATAAACTTCGCATTCGAGAAGCGCCGCAGGCGCGTCGGTGGATTTTTCGGTGATATGGCGCGGAGAGACGACGATAGCGACTAACCAAGGGACATCCGCCCACACACTTTCTTGCCTCTTACTAGTGAAGGAAAAAAAAGGAGATGGCGGAGCCTATTGGCGCGAGTTTGTCTCTTTCTCTGTCTGTCTGTCTGTCTGTCTGTGTGTGTGTGTGTTTCCCCTGAGAGTCGACTGGATTTTCGCCTAATTTAACGCCCGTGTAAGCCTTGGTCGAGTTGGCGCACTTTTGTATTTTTCTTTCACCATTCAGCACTCCTCTGTCTGACTCCTCTCCAAAAAAAAAAAAGAAAAAAGAAAAATATATAATAATTGTAAGGTAAAACAGAGAACCTGTAAAAGGCGCAGGAATATACGTAAATATATTTTTGGGAGAGACTTCCATTCTAGAAGTGATGGGGGGGGGGCGGGTGGGGAGGGGCTGCACCAGGATGGGTGGGGCTCACGGGCTGATAGTCGCACCCACAAGCATTTGCATGTGAGGAGAAAACACGAGTGCAATGCCACACAGATGCCGTGCTGCGCTTCTTGAATCCTGACTCACGTCCATATGGTTTACAGGTCACTCCCCCGCCCAAAAAAAAAAAACGCAAAAACATTTGACTGGAATGGTAACATTGTCGAATAAGCCAAGCGCTTTGGCTCTTTTGAGCTCGCAGAACAGCGCTGGTGCATGTAAAAAATGGCGCCTCAATGTAACCTACTTTTTACTGTAGTGAAGTGTATTGCCGTCGAACACTGTCTGCTATCAACGGTTTTGAAATCCCTGCCAGGGTTCTCTGCCCCGCTTCGCTCTCACAAGTATTCGACCATCCAAAGTCAAGCACACCCATAACCCCCATCTTGGTCGCACCCCGTGAGGCACGTATCTGTCTCTTTGTTTTTTGTACGCAACTTAGGTTTGCGCGCTGCTCACCGTTTTCATTCGCTCGACCCGGGATCACCTCTCATGTAAACAGATAAAGAGGGAAAAGGGTACATCCGCTCATCATGCCTGCACTCCCCGCCGCCAAAGGAAAGGATGCCGCCAACGCGCCCAAGAAAAAGGTCCACCCGCCGGAGCCCTGCGGCTGTGGTGTGGACACCTACCGTGCACCCCCAAAGGGGAAAAAAGGTATAGCCCCCGTAGTGCACAATGCTGGCTGTGTATACCAGCGTACCACCTGTGATGCCTACCCTCATCTTCCGCGTTGCTTGGTGTGCCAAGACCCGTGCAAATTTTGCCTTGGCAAGTACCGCTGGTGTCCCCACTGCTACGAAAAACAGTGCACGAATCTGTACAAGCGCATCGTCATCGGTCTAGAACAGCTCACTGGCAGTGATGTAGGCCCCGGAAAAGGAGAGCTTCCTGCATCCATAAGTCGTCGTTTTACCACGCGACTCCGATCGACCGTTCGCTTCGTAAATGGGAGCCGCGGTGGATCCAGGACAGACCGCGGGTCCTCTGAGCAACGGCGTAGCAGTAGCACGGCAGTGAAATGACTCTCAAAACAACAACAAAAAAAGAATACGTGGAATCCCACCCCCTCGTGTGTGTGGCAGATGGCAATGCGACAGGGCGTCTTCCAAGGTGGGTTTTGACGCGCTGAAAACAAAGAAGTGGGTCATGGTTGATGTACATGAGCGCCTCGTGCACCACTGGTGCTTTGCAATCGGAATCCTGACATTCTCCGATTGGGTGAGCGGACTTGTGGAGCTAATCACCGCGGCTCTTTGATGCCTCGTATCGGCTGTTGCGCTCGCTGCGACACAACTACACAAAGACTCACTCGTCTGATTCCGGGCTTGTGGCTCTGCGTGTGTGTGCGTGGATGGGGGGAGGGGGGGGTTCTCTCCTCTTCCTTCATGCGGTCAGGCAACGCTTCCTGGATGAGCCAGGTGGTATTAAGTCCCAGCACCTGTAGCGTCGGGGTGGGGTGGGGGGGGGCCCTTCCTCTCATCTCCCTCTCTTTTTATGGCTGGGAAAAACGCTGAACCCGTGTCTGCTGTCAACCTATTTAGTTGGGAATGGAGTTTTGCCCCTTCTTTTGATGGGCTCGAGTAAATGCGTGCATGTCTCTCTGACTCGAGTATGTAAATGTAGCCCACAAGCATAGACAACAAACTAACGCGGACATCGATAAGCCTACATGCATGTGTATTAATACATCATGTGCACCGACACGTGAGAGAAATCTTTACATATATATATATATATATGTCGGACTGAGAAACGCCGACAAGCGAGGAATAGTGGCGAAGGAGGCATCGATGGGATGCACACGTGAGGAACCATTGTGATGGACATAGCATAGGTCGCTCTAGGGACGTCCCTATTAGTCAAGAGCGGCGGCTGTTTGAGCTACTTGGCTGCGGCGCGCGTAAAATCCAGCGAACATGTCGGCAGGGCTTCCTGTAGACCCTCTCTCCCGCCCTCTCTCTCAGCCAATCGCGTCTGGCGGAGGGGGGGGGCACTGCGGCCAATGGCTTGGGGAAAAGCGGGAAAGACGCGCAGGTCTCCATCTCGACCACTCCGGGTGCCCGCGGTGCCGCAGTTTGGAGGGGCACGTGCATAGCGCTCTGACCCGTCGATGTGGAACAGGACCGCGCGGCAGTGCTTGAATCTGCTGGTAACTGCACTGACGGTGTTGTGCAGCCGTGGGATACGCTGATATGCCCTCACAGTTGGTGATCCAGTCTCCCATTTTGCACTTTTACGTGGGTGGTGGGGCGCAGTTTGGAGCTCGGGACAAGCGATCATCATTTTTATTCCATCCAACACCATAGCTGTGGACGGGGTGCAAACCTGTGTCCCTTTCACCTGAAGTGCCGTGATCTTCACCCTCTTCTCCCAGAAGACGGCTTCTGCGGTATGCAGAACCACGTGTGACAGGTAGTCACCAATTATTTGTCCCCGTTACTGGTGCGTTCCTGCTTTTCGCCGTGAAGACCTCAGTGCAGGTCGTCAATGACAGGGTTCTTGACCGCATCCCACGAGGCCTGCTCATGAGTGCATCAGACCGTAATCGCCGTTGCCGCCGACTCAGCGCAGTGTCTAGCTTCTTCCCGCTGGATGCTACTCCGGCGGCCGGTTCACTGCAAATCTTACTGAACCGCCCCCGCGACACCGTCCTTCGCCGCCAAGGTGGTGGCGAAAGGGGCTTTCAGGGGACAGGGCGTTGCGTGAGCAGTGTGTCTCTTCACAGCGGGGCTGTCTTGTCTGTTTGTTTCTGCAGCGACCCTAACGAGCACAGGAAGCAGAATAGCGCGCTTGCGTGTGCGACTATTTCATTCACTGGTGTGTGGGGACCGTTCCAAACCAAGGACTCGTGTCTCTTCTCGTTTCCCGCTGGACTTCGACCTTTCCCATGGCGTGTGAAACGCTTGTTACCGGAATTCTCATGAAATTCCGTTTCACCATCGCCTGTTATTTTTTTTTTCCGCGGAGCTGGGAGCAGAGAAAAAAAATGCGTGGCACCCGGCTCTACGGAGAACCAGCCTCAACTCGGCATTTTGTCTTGGAAAATCTCCGAGTGGCTGTAGTATGTAGCGACACATCTTCGCCCTTCCGGGTCCGGCAGCTCGGATGTCTTCTTTTTTTGGGGGTCAGCGTTTGTCATGTTTACTGCGTATATATATATATATATATATATATATGTATGGAGACGACTTGTTGCAATCGGAGGACCAAGCTGTGCCTGTTTCACAAATCATTCGTGATTTCCTGTGGCGCAACTGAGGGCTGTGTTCTCCGATACGGTGTAACGGCCGGGAGGAGGGGGAAAGGTGGTGGTGGTGGTAGTGGTTGGGGGGGGCTCCAATGTGCAAGACAAGAGGAGAAAAATGGAAAGTGTTCTGAGGGGGTTGTCCATTCTACAGGGCATGAATCTGTTCGCACTAGGGCGACGCTAACAGAAGCAAAGGGCTGAGGCGCGGTGCACGCGCCGCGAGCTCATCCAGCAGGGTCTCACGCTTACTGACGCCGACGCCGCCAAGTACATTGAACGAATGGGTCCGCGTGGTAGATTTGGGGGGCACGGTGCGCGGTCGATGAGGAGAGTCCAGGTTAGTGTCCACAAGCAGCGGGAGCGGTTCATCGTACCAACAAGGCACCCAAGCTGGAAACCCTTCTTCATGTGGCCGCACTTTGCAGCTTCTCTCCGCTGCTCCACACACTGTTCGTGGTCAACAGCGAATGACGGGGTGGGGGGGTGAACGTGCGCTGGCGTGTAGCGGCCCGGAAATTCGCTGCACCCTTCCCAATTTTTTGTTTCCCAGGCACCACTGCCTGTTGATGTAATTACAACATGGGTGATTTTATCGAGTTGCTAAAAAGCGCTTACGTTCTTTGTGCTCGGCCACCGATTCCCTTCTTTCTTTTGCTCTCTCTTTACAAGTACAGACACAGCGGGGGGGAGAGGGGGAGACGAATATAGCCGTTGCTTTTTTTTTTGGTGTTGTTCCTCCATACGTGCCCAGCAGGAATCCTCAGCGGATTCGTGTTGGGTACCAGCTGCTCTTTCGAAGCGGCAACAAACGCACTGCGCAGCTCTCCAATTGCTAGGCCATGTCGTGTACCCTCATCACCTGCGCGGACACACGTCGGCCTCGTCTTGTGCTCTACCTTGCAGGGAGAGGAGCATGCCCCTAGCGTACCGAAAGTGAGACGACAGGCCGTACCCTTCGTGCTTCATCGTTTCGTGTGTTCTGAAGTGCTTCAGCATAGGAGCAGTGAGCACAACTAAGCCGCTCCTTGCTCTCCTCTCTTCTTATGTTTTTCACTCTCCTCTGGATCTTTACCCTGGATCGACTACGCCTGGCGACGGTGCACATGGACTACTCTCTATTGCGTGGACACGGGACTTAGTGGAGGCTGGTTTACATTACTCGCTTTCCGGGATACGCGTCTCTGTGTCCGTGTCTGTGTGTGTGTGTGTGAATGGGGGAGTGGGGGGGTGCGAGGACAACGATTCTTCTACCCATTCTCGTGTTTTACTTCCAGTACCTGTATGATCTCCTCGACATGACCGTGTCGATCACCAGCAGCACTGTCGTGGACTCATTATGGGCTCCAGAGGACGTGGGCGCCATTCCGCTCCACGCGAGCGGGCAGTTCTTGGCGCTTGTCTTATCGCCGACAGCCGCCCTAGCCAATAATACCGTCACTTCAGTTGCCTTTCACCCCGTCGACGAAACGTGTTTTGTATTGGGGACCGAAGCTGGCCGAGCATATGGGGTCTCTTTGCAGGAAAATAAACTTTTTCTCCTTGGAGACGTGGGCGAGCGCGGTGCACTGCGATGCGCGACCTTCTGTCCCGGCTACCTTACAAGCCCAATTGTGGTGTTCGCCTGCAGCGACAATCGGCTCATTTTCCTAGATTGGAAACGCGGGGTTGTTTTGCAGGATGTACCGGCGGCGGCACACGATAGGCCGATCCTGGGCATTGTAACCGGGGCCTCAACAGAGTCTCTCTTCTGTACACTAAGTGCAGACGCGATATCCTGCTGGGAGCCCCTTGCAAACAGCGACACCGCCTATGCTATTGGTTCATTAAGCTCGGCTCCTCTTGCATCCAGCCACCAGGGGTCATTCAATACAGCGGGCGAAGCCGGCCCTTTGCCAAACGGTCGCAGCACATATGGATCTTCGATGCCCCGCTACGGCTGTACTGGTAGTGCGTTGCCGACCCAGTGTACCCTTCAGCTCCAGGAGAAAGATGACCTGAACGCGAATCGTCTGGACACAGTCATGCACCGCTTTCTTGGCGTACACATTCTTCACCCAGCTTTGCTGGTCTCTGTGGAAACCAGCGGTGTGTTATCTCTTTGGTCGCGCACCGCAGTAGCTGCAGATGGCGACCCCGTAGCGCAGCGGACCCCACTTCAACTGCAGAAAAGCGCTACAACACCGTCGGTGCTGCGAGTACGCACCTCCGTGCAGTGCGGCACCCTCATCGCCCTCGGTGCGGACGCCGCGACAGCAGATGAGCTACGCGACCAACTTGTGCCGGCGGTGGCCTTTATTGCGGGCCAAACGCTAGAGGGCGCGGGGATGGTGCGACTGCCTGCTCGCGGCACTGGTGGCTACACAAAAGATCGCGCCGTGACTGTTTATCAGCTCAGTGCGCTGCATTCAGATTGCGTCGCATGTCTTTTGAGCACCGGTGTCGTCCATGTGGTGCTACCGAGCACGTTTCACCTTGTCTTCTCCATTCCCCCGCCATCGGTGGGTAACCCTGCCCAACACTTCAGCCCACGGTCGAGCTGGAACTTCACCCCCTCTGGGCCCACGTTAGGCGCCATGTGGCGCGAGCATCTCCTTATCCTTCTGCACCTACCAACCGCCCATCATGGTGATTTGGGCACTGCGCCCGTCTTCGAGCCGGCTGTCTTACGCGCCGGGTCAATGATGGTATCCTCGACGGAAGTTATCGTCAACAAGGAGCGATCCTCTGCCAAGTCAAAGGCGCCACAACTGGGCAACTGGGTCGACGATCCCTCCACTGCTGCAACGAACAGCACAGTCGTAGTGGCGCAATCTTTTCTGCGCCCCTGTAAAGCAGCGCAGATGAAGTTTTCATTACCCCTAAAAACCGCTGACGCTGTGCCCAGCGCAGTCGATGCCGCGCTCGCAGTTCTGTCTTTTTGCCGGCCACATGTCGTTGTCCCCCCAAAAGGACTCCCAGAGTCCTGGGCAGACGTGAACGAAGTGGACCTGTGCTTCATGGCCACAGAGATAACCGACCGCCGGTTCGGTGGCAGCAAGGAGAAAGACAAAAGAACGACCACTACTTCGCCAGTGGCTTGGTCGTCCACTGCAGCGTTCTGCGATACCCTCTGCGCCTCCTCCTGCCAGTATAATCTGAACCAACTTCAGGCGCACCTGCTGAAGTATGGCGTCTATCCACATCAGTACCGGACCGCAATTTGGCGCTTCCTTGCCGGATTGCCGAGCAAGGCGAAGACGGCGTCGCAGTTTGCCGCACTCGCGCGAAGACCAGTCCATTTGGGCGTGTCGCAGCTCATGGCCCCCTTCCCGCTCCCTCCGTCCGGTACGCGTGACGCTGTAGAAATGGCGCTCTCCTGTCTGTGCTGGGCCTCCCCGGTTTTCACTCTCGCCTCTTACCTCCCAGTGCTCGTGTACCCACTTAGCATGATCTTCCAAGACGACGTTCAGGGCGTGGTTGAGCTCGTGTTGATGTTTTTCCTAAACTGGGGAAAGGATTTTTTTGTGTGCCACCCTCACGGCCCAGCGACACTGCTCATGGCCATGGAACACGAGCTGCGCCGCCTGGATGCGCAACTTTGCCAGCACCTCGATGCCATAGGCGCGGGCGTAGCGGTGTGGGGCTGGGAACTGCTAACAACGTTTTTTACAGACTGCCTCACTGGGCCGGAATGGGTGCAGCTGATGGACCACACCTTTACTGCCTCGCCGCTGTGGCTTTTTGCCTTTCACGTCACCCTCGTGCGTACACGACTTCGCTCGGAGCTGTCGACGGCGCTTAGCGTAGAAGAGGTCCGACGGGTACTTCGTTCCATACCCATGGTCACTGCGTCCCCTCAAGCCTCATCGCCAACGAAGTCCTTGAAGGGGACAATCGAGGAGACGTATCGACTTCACCACAGGTGGTCGCGTGAGTCGTTCGACTTGCCAGCGAACTTCGCTGGATTCAAAGTGTTTCAGACCCTCACGACAGGGTTTGCTTATCCGTCCAACTTCACCCACGACTCCGTCATACTCGCTCAGAAACTCCACGAGCTCTCGGTTCTGCAAAGCAGTCGTGATGAGGAAAAAAAAGCTGCAGCCTACCTGGACGGGTTGCGCAAGACCGCCGAGGTGTCCTCCTCCGAGGACGCGGCGTTTCTGCAACAGCAGCGCGCTCGCATGACTGCCAAGTACGATGCATCTGCTGCTTCTTGGCAGGCGCATGTGGCGTTGGAGCGGTCTCGACAAGAGAGGGATGAGGAGGAGCGGAAGCTGCGGTGGGACGCGTTGCAGAAGCAGACACGTAACGCTGAGGAGTTGGAGTCGCTGCGAGCCGAGATGAACATGATGGAATCACAGCTACGACATGACATGGTGGATCGCCACATGGAGGAACTCAAGTGGCGACTAGCGGCCCACTTGTCAGACGAGGAGCTGATGCGGCTGCAAAAGGACGCTGATGCACAGGTGGAGCTTGCGGTTCGTCGCATATCTGAGGATGAACGGCGGCACGCAGAGGACACTGTAGAATTCAGGGCGGCGCCGCTGCTTTTAAGCGAGGCGCTGCCTAAGGAAGAAGACGATACCCAAGCAGAGGTAGCGGCGGCGCAGAGATCCGACGACCAGGGTCCCCACCCACTCGCCCCGCTGCAGCCCACCGCGGTCCTAGCAGATGATGAGTCGAACCAGACGAGAGAGATGACACTCCGACACAGCGGGGATTTAATCCCAACACCGGAGGAGGGGCTGGAGTCTGCAGAGACACTGGAGGCCTCGGGAAGCGTCGTTGGGTCAAGTCAGCTCCAGGGGATGTGTGCCCTCTCCAATGCGCAATCTTCAGGCCCTTCCTCTGCTCTTAGCTGCAAGGGCTCTCCTGCTGTATCACACGCCGCAGCGTGCGACGCTGGTCTTCATCTCGGTGGACGACCACAGCATAGAAAAGATACTACCCATCCACTGGAAGTTGTTCCATCACCAACCCAGGCGCCCATGGATCACCCTTGTGATGAAGATGGCGGGGGGGACCAACGCAGTGGCGTGCTCGAAAATGCGGTCGCACACCGAAAAGTCGATCGGCAAAAAGGCAGGAGGCGGTACACGTCACTGCCGCGACACGACTATCGCGACCCATCTGAGGAAAACCACAAGATTGCTCATTCACAGCAGCGTTTCCTAGAGCTGCGCAATCGTGTCTTGGGTAGAAGAGACCCCGACCCTCGCCCTAAGGAATCAGGAGACCCGCTTCGGCGATACCGACCACCGTGTCGCGGCGACGGCAGCACCACAGTGACGTCTGACTCCACGCCGACAATGACGGCGACAGCGTCATACCCGTCGTCCTACGCTGTGCCATGCAGCGGGCGTCGCCTTTATGACAACTATGAGCCTGGTGGACGTTCTTGCGGCGTCACGAAGTGCTCCTACAACCACCACCGATGCAGACATTTAAAAACACCCCTTTACCCATACAGCGACACCACGACAACGATCACGGCTGGCAGCGCCTCCCAGGAGCAGACGGTCAGCGTCACTACCACAGGAAGCAGCTACGACTCACTGTCTAGGTACACATCCCAGGGCTGCGTTTACTCCACCGCCACCTCGACGCTGTGGCGCAGTGGCGAGTCTCCATCAATGGCCTCGACGACCTCTGTCTCGTCCTCCCATGTATCTGACACACTCCAACACCACAGACATGGGCCTCTGCGGGAAAACCACCACGCGCAGACATAGTTCCCACACCGCCGATGTTCGGTACCGCGACGTGAGCGAGCCACCACCGCAGGAGACACCGTCGTTGACTCTTTCTTCTCTGCTGAATCGCCTGTTGGGCAAGCTTTTGGAACGTCGCCGCTGAGTGCCATGGCAGTAGACTCCTAAGTGAGGGAAGGCAGAAGAGGAGAGACGGAGAAGAGAGGAGAGGAGGGAGGGAGAAAGGGAAGAGGGGGGGGGAGCAGGCGGTGTGGCGGCGGCTGACACCGCGCTAGCCGTGTGGCCTTCTCCTCCCCACCAGGCCTACCTCACCCTCCTCTGCCCTCCTCAAGCCAGGCCGTCTACTCCACCCGGCGTTGCCGTGACAGCGGTCCGCGCGGCGTTGTGCCCGACCTCTCCCCGACGTTGCTACGCGGGCCCCGCGGGGGGAGGTCGAGGCTCGGAGCACCCTGCGCTCGAGGTTACGATCTCGCACGGGAGGATGTGACGACGCACATCTGGCCGGTGCGCGTCGCTGCCCTCCACCCTTTCCGGGTCCTGAGAGCGATGCGCGTTTGCGCTGGCACAAGCACACACACACACACACAGACAGACAGACAGACAGACACACCCATGTCAGCCTCTTGTGACACACACCACGACCTTCCCCTCCCCTCCCCTCTCCTACCTTCACCCCTCCCCCCTGTACGACAAGTGCCACGGCGTCTGCGCGCTGAACCAGGAGCCCGGGGGCGATTTTTCCTGGAGGAAGGTATGCAGCCGTCCCGAGCCCGATTCACGGTGGACTAGCGGCACCTTCCTGCCGGCAGAAGCTGAGGGAAAAGGGGGGGGGAGGGGTTGATGGTACGCATCACGCAGTTCAAATCGAGCGATTCCCAGGGCTACGTGCCCCGGAGCCGTGCTCGGTGAAGCAGAGAGAGGTGCCTCCCGATGGCGTGGGAATGCTCCCGAGAGTGCCTCCATGTTATAAGCAGCGCTGCAAGGAAAAGAAAACGCGCAACCGATGGTTTTTGTGGTGCTGAGCGGGCACTCACGACTTTGGCTCATCTCGCTGTGGACGTCGCGCGTGCGAAGTGAACTAATTCCCGGAGATTATGTGGTAGGAGTTCGCTTAGCCTTGGCCGTGTGGGATTCTCTGATCTTGTTCTGCTTTTTTCTTGTGTTTTGGTTGTGGTCAATGTCACAGATGACTTTCCTTGGATTTGTTATTTTTTTCGTGCACAAATTGGAAGTCGTAGAAATGGGGGAAACGCACGCTGCCAGGTGAACAACACCTTTTGGTTTCGTGGGGGCGACTCCTTCTTGCATGAGGGCAACCGCCCGAAGGGCCCTGCGTTGCACGGTAACGCTAGCCGTACTTGGCTCCCCATTCACTCACTCACTCATACACGCACGTAAAAGAGAACTCTGGGTTGATGATATCCTGGATTTTCAAATGAGTCTCCTTAGGCTTCTTTTTCAATTGGGGATTGCACGAGTGCTTACATCGACGGCTGCGTCTTGTTTTCGTTTTCGCTTGTCTTCACGGTTTGGGGCTTCCGCGTTCCCTTTATGGGTATTTGCCCTCTGATTCTTTCATTCACACGTTATGTGGCGCGTGGCGCGGAGTGGTGCCGATCTGCGTCTGGCCTAAAGCGAAGAGGAATATGTGGTGTAGCGTGACTGATGCAGCTCTGGAGTTGAGACTATCGAGCTGGAAGCAGCAGAGGTTTTGGGACACAGACGCCCCCCCCCACATACACACACTCCCCCCCTCCACCGGGTGACCATTTCAGTGCCTGCACTACTCCCCAACGTCTCTTCTCTCTAAGTAGACACTTGCCGCGGTGATGGAACTGTGCCCATTTCTTGTCCCACGTTTTCCCCCTTTTTTTGTATATGGCTGCGGTCCGCTCCGTAGCGGATATCGGGGCTCTACTACTGCCTTCTGTCGTCTGTATCCTCCTCTCCAGATTTTAGCGGTACCGTGGCAATTACTTCCACCGTATTGTGCAGTTTTTTTTTTTCCTGCTTACAGATGACGCTCATGTAGCGCCGCCCCCCTTCACCCCCCCCCAACCCTCCCCTCCCCCCGCCATTGCTCACTAACCGAGAAGACAACAGTGCCTGCAGTGACGGTGTCGAGCTCTCCTATCATTGGACCGCCATTCTTTTTGCAAACGACGATTGCGCTGGTGTTGCTGCTACCCCCTCTTTTTTTTTACGCCATCTTGCGCGCGTGTCTGAAAGTCTCCAACGCATTTTTTTCTTTTCTCTCTCCTTAGAGGGGCGAAAATGGAGACGTCACCGAACAGGGCAAGCGCCAGTATGGACCTCTACGTTCTGGAATACATGGCAAATATGCGCTGGTTGCTCCGGTACGCTGCCAGTGAGCTCGATCCGACTGTTGAGCAACAATACCCGGGTTTCATCGCTCAGGTGGCCAAGCTGGACCTCCATCTCTCCGGCATAGCGTTTGAGCGGGGCTGCACACTTGGAGATCTGCCCTTTGGCATTTTGCGTCTCTCACGTGAGGCAATGTTGTATTTGCTAGTGTCAGATCATCTTCTTGGCGGATGCCCGCCGACCATGCACCCGTTCCTCATGCGAGCCGTCGCAGCGGATTCGAACAGTGCACCACGTGCGCTTCCCAGAAGGGCGCCACTTTGCCCTGACCTCAATGTGAGCTTCCCCAGCGACGACGATGGTGATGGCAAAGGACGGGACACACCACGTACAGCCACGGAACTTGACGTGCAGCCGCTCGCTGCAATCGACCTTTACAACGAGGAATTGATACGGCAGGCTGAAGGCAGGGACCAGGAAAGAGGGAAACAGGGGATGCTGCTGCTGCTGCGATGGCTTTTTAGCGAAGGCGTGCTCTCAGAATATGAGGTTTCGCTGACGTTGGAGACAGGGAACAGCGCCGCTGGGAGTCTTTGCCCCCAGGCAATGATGGCGACCCCTGCGGCGACGGACGACGAGCAATTTCGCCGGCATCAGCAACTAGCGCATCGGCTTGCGGAATTGGCACCCTTCTACTTTGGCGCACACCTCCTAGTTTCGCGCTCGCTGCTCCTGCAGTACTGCGCGACGCTACTCACCGTCGAAGCGGTGATGCAGCATGTCGCTTACCTGCGATCGGTGGTGTCGTCCTCTGCCCAACGCTTCTCCGCGGCTCCGCCGCCGTCTAGCGTTGAGGGGGCCTTTCTCGAGTGGTTTCAGGCCATTGTGGACTCCATCAACACAAGCGAGGCCGGCGCGGTGGTGATTGGTGGCCTGCGAGATTGCGCGGCTCTTTCTGCCTTCATTCAGCACGGGCCGTTTTGTGATGATGTGATGGATCCGGCAGATCGTGATTTTTTCCGACTCGTGCAGAGCGGCGAATCGGTGTGTGTGGCACTTCTGTTCTACTACCCAGATGCTTTCCCGCTCGTAGAGCTGTCGGACGCATTGCGAGCGGCGGAAGACCGTGTTCGTCGACACGAAGACACGGACTTGTCTCTAGACGTGCTGCACCAGCAGTTGTCATTGTGCTACTGGACAGCCATTAAGGCAGCAGCGCGTCAGCTGGGCATACCGATGCTTCTGAATGCGGAGGAGATTGTCGCATATGGTCGCACAGCCCTTCCCCTGCACTTGTTTTGCCTTACCCAGCAACTTTTCGCGGTGCTCGCCACCAAAGCAGAAGAGGATGTGCGCGTGAGCGTTGACACGGCGTCGTGGGAACAGGTCCACAGCAAAGGTTCCTTGGCAGCGGGTATGAAGGGTGCGCAATTTGACGTGGGAACGGATGCTCAGGGACAGAGTGGCACAGCCGCGTCAAAGGAGAGCAACAGCGCGCTTTCAGGGGCGCAACAGGTGCTGCGCAGGTCGATGCAAGAACAGTTCTCGGCACCTTTGTGGGCGACCAGAGAGGCCCGCGACGGTGATAGGGGAACCGACAAGGTTCGCGTGGATTTTGGCCATAGCGAACGCCTCCAGGAAAGCGACACCGCTGCGCAGCTTTCCTTGCCTGGGCGCGCTACAGGGAGTCCTGAAACAGACGAGTGCCGCTCAATTCAAGCGGACACGGACGTGCCTCAGTGTGAGGAGGATGGCACCGGCCAGGATACAACACAGTTCTCCATCCAGCTGGCCCACACCCAGCGTGGCGGTCACCTTTCTTCGGCGAGGGCGTGCGAGGACATCCCTGAGACGGCCACATCAGTTTTGCGGCCCATGACTAGGCGACGATGGAGCACGCTGACGCGTTCGAGCGCAGGTGCCGCTCCGTCAGCTACCTCGACGATTTCGTTCGACACCCTCACAAAGGTACCCTCTGCGGGCTGTCCCGATGAACAGCACAACACTGATTCACGAAGTCTTCTCTTCGGCTCGCACGTCGTCGACACATACGTTCGAGCCGAGGAGGTGTATGCCCACCGCCGGCATGCCACAACTGAAAGTGACCTCATCGCACAGCCTGGTCCTGAGCGGAACCTTGTGCGCCCAACATCTTCAGACACGCTGCTTCATGCGAGAGCGGTAGAGGCTGGTTTACATGCCCGCTCCACCGCGTCCTGTGCGGGGCTGACTGCCGTGACTGTTGTGACAGTCAACTTGCCAAGTGTGACGGTTTCGGTAGCCGAGAAATCGCCTCTGAGCAAGGAAAAAGAAACGCGGTTGTCGTTACACAGTCCGGGAGAGGGCAACTGCGGCGAGAAAAACCTGTCCGCTGTGCTAGATCTTTCAGGTGATTCACAGGGTGTAGTAGTAAATACTGCGCGTGTGGTCGAACCGTCTGTGAGCTCCTCCCGCAGTAGCCTTCTCGAGTTCGTTGTCAAGATACCTTCAGGGCCTGCTGAGGGGGCACCCAGAGTAGCCACAGAGGTCATCCCGGAAGGCGATCTCACAGGGAAAAAGTACACGCTGACCGCCAAGGCCGCCTCGCCTTGTGCAACAGTTTTGTCTCCGCGACCGCAGGTGCTTGGAGCCGCTGCAAGGGCTTCCATTTCCAGTCGAACTGACGCGATCAATTGCCCCCGGGTGGTGAGCTCCATGGTGAGGTGCTCTGCAGTGCCTATTCCTCGACAACTAGCGTCTCCCAATCACGATCTCGGCGAGCGGGATCACGATGCAGGCGGCGATATGGCTGTTCTTGAGCGACAGTCCGGAGGTGGATCCACCGGCTGCCCCTCACCAAGGGGTTCATTGGCAGTTCCGAAGGACAAGACGGCTCTCGGTGGGAAATCTTCTTCTGCAAGGCACACGCGTGCGCCATCCAGTTTCGCTCCTCCTCGGGAACCAGCGATATTACCTCCACAGATACAGACGAGGTCCATCTTCAGCGGGGATAATTCAAGCCACCCTCATTTGCACAGGGCTCTCGGTGCCACAGACCTGAAGGTGAAAAACGAGTCCGTGTCCCCACTCCCCGTCGACAGACCAACGGCTCTTGAACATGCCACAGGTGCTAGCAGAAGCCCGTCGATACCGGCAAAGAGAACAGAACAATCTGTGATACCAGGGACAGATTCTCAGAAGGATGTTGCAGAGGTGAACTACGTCAGGGTGAGGTCCAGATCGCCCGCCTCGCCATTCCAGAAAATCACGCCGATGCGAGCCAACGGTGACGCACTGTCCACCATCCTCAAAGAGGACCTGGAAGAAGACTACACCCTCCCTCCCTGTATGTTGGCCGCTTCCCCGGACTTTCAAACATCTGGTCTCGGCAAAGCTCCTCGACGCGTCGGGGAGCGAGCGCTAGATCCCACCACACCCCTAGGCACGGTGAGCGCAGTAACGGACTCCCGTGCAGTTTCGCCGCTTACACCCGTGCAAACTCGCAGTGGGTCAGATTCCTACGACACCCAATACGCAACGCTGCTAGAGGATATGTCCGCTTCTGAATTGGACACACTTCGCCGCTGTCACCGCACCACTGACGAGGAGAGCTGGTTCTCGAGCACAGTACACCCGTGTCAGCGCCCGCTGCGCAGCACCGCCGAGTCTGTTGCAAGAGCCTTATCGCCGACGCAGAAACCTGCACAAGTTTGCGACCTTCTAGATCGATTGACAGGGATTAATTTGGCTGAGTTAGTGGAGAAGGACAAGCCAGAGCTGTACAACGCTCTGTCACAGCAGCACGCCATTGTGAGTGAACTAAAAGCTGCTTTGAATGGAGGGAGCACTCGTGTGGCGAGCAGAGGGCTTTTCTACACGGCGGGTCGCCGACCATCACTGCCGCGCAAGCGATACGTGCACCTGCATTCCCCGACTGAGAAAACGCGCGAATTCGACGCAAAGGCGGTGAGCTAGGTGAGAAAAGGTGTGCTCAGCCGCAGCGCCGACGCGTCTACGGATGCCCCAGAAATGCCGCGAAGTCTCCAATCCATTACCGGGAGAGGTTTCGGCGTGTGTTTGACCCCCCCCCCCCCCCCCCCCAATAGAAAAAAAATACCGCGACGTTCCTCAGCAACTCACTGGGACTCACGTATTGGAAGCTTATCATTGAAGCCTATCGCCTTCGCCTCCAGAGAAGGCAGCTGGAACGGAACGGTGCCTCGGCGTGTGCTAAAGCGGAAAACAAAGGGGCACACACGCACACCAACCCGCGAGGTACCATTTGCCTACGAGAGATGAGGTGCTCCAAAACCCATCACAACGCGAAACAGGCACCCACTAGTGTGGGAATGAAACCTAAGCTCACCTCATTCTGCTTCACCGAACACTGCTCCGGGGCGCGTAGCCCTAGGAATCGCTCGGGTTGAACTGCGTGATGCGTACCATCAACCCCTCCCCTCCCTTTTCCCCCAGCTTCTGCCGGCAGGAAGGTGCCGCTAGTCCACCGTGAATCGGGCTCGGGACGGCTGTATACCTTCCTCCAGGAAAAATCGCCCCCGAGCTCCTGGTTCAGCGCGCAGTCGCCGTGGCACTTGCCGTACAGGAGGGGGGGGTGAAGGGGAGGGGAGGGGAAGGTCGTGGTGTGTGTCACAAGAGGCTGACATGGGTGTGTCTGTCTGTCTGTCTGTCTGTGTGTGTGTGTTTGTTTGTGTGTGCTTGTGCCAGCGCACCCGCGCATCGCTCTCAGGACCCGGAAAGGGTGGAGGGCAGCGACGCGCACCGGCCAAATGTACGTCGTCACATCCTCCCGTGCGAGATCGTAACCTCGAGCGCAGGGTGCTCCGAGCCTCGACCTCCCCCGCGGGGCCCGCGTAGCAACGTCGGGGAGAGGTCGGGCACAACGCCGCGCGGACCGCTGTCACGGCAACGCCGGGTGGAGTAGACGGCCTGGCTTGAGGAGGGCTGAGGAGGGTGAGGTAGGCCTGGTGGGGAGGAAGAGGCCACACGGCTAGCGCGGTGTCAGCCGCCGCCACACCGCCTGCTCCCTCCCCCCCCCCCCCCTCTTCCCTTTCTCCCTCACTTAGGAGTCTACTGCCATGGCACCCAGCGATGCAGGAGATCGCAGGCTCTTGGAGGCCACACAGACCTGGCCCAAACGCACTGGCACTACTCGCTGAAGTGACCGGGAATAAAAAGATGCTCACCTCAAACGGTCGAAGAGGAAAAAAAAACGGTCGCGCCCCACCTGAACTCCTTGTCACTTGTTCGGATTGCTCACTGCTGCTTCGAGCATCCTAGAAATTGAAAGAAAACGGCTGGAGTTCCTAGAGCATGGAGGTCACGGGGAACGGTGCGCATAGCTTTTGCTAAACACTCCAGAACGAAGTTGTGTGCCGACCCCCAGCTAGTTTTTTGTTCTTGGTGGGGTGTCCAATTCAGCGACGCATACCTGAAGGGCTCGCTGGCTTAGTTAGGGGCTGACATACCAGTGGCCATGAGAGGTGATGAAGTGTCTCGAGAGTCGTGTGGTTCGTGAGGCGGAGGCAGTCATGGTTGGGTTTCCGGCCGTTCAGATTCTGAAGTGCGCCTCAAAATTCCCAAGTCGTCATGTGGCTTGCTGTACGTGAAGTTGTCCCCCCTTTTTGGCGTCTCGATTTCTCGCTGCTTGTACCCCCAGCACCTCTCCGATGTGTGGTGACACCGCGTCCATCGGTAGGGTTTGGGTATCCCTCCCTGTAAACAATCCCCTTGTATTTCTTTCCTCTCATGCCCTTGGCCTTTCTTTGCCTCAGCACTGGTCCGGTGCGAGGTGAAGCTGACCTCACCCCCCCCTCCCCACCACCACACACACACACACCAACGCATCGCTGAACCGCGGTTGTTCTTATTTCGCTTCTCTAGCTGAGCTCTTATTCAGAACCAGCTATGGAAACCGGTGATCAACGGGCGCAGGTCGCCATTAATGGGTTCATTGGCTCTATTCTGATTGCCGTGGGCTCCATCGTCTACGTACTCTGGGCTGTATTGCCAGATGAACTTCTCCACCAGATGCATCTCACGTACTACCCCGATCGCTACTGGGCCGTGGCGATGCCCGCCATTCTGGTGATGTTTCTCTTCCACTACTTTACCACCTCCTGGCTCCTAGTGCTCGTCACAACGCACCCCTTGACAGATGGAAGGTGTGTCACAGATGTAGATAGCAAGCCGGAAAAGGAAATCGAAGTCGGTGCACTGGCGGACTCTAGCAGCAGCGTGCCACCATGGGTGGATATCCCGGTTTCAGTGGCTAGTCACCTCCTGTTTGAGCCATGGAATGCAAAGGTGCGATAGAGTACACGGTGTGCGACAGAAGGTATGATTGAGAGAAAGGCGGTGATGGAAAGGTTCATGGATGATGTCCATGCGCAGATGTTGCCGGCTTAGTCAAGAATAAGTGTTGTTGCAAAAAAAAAACAGAGGTTTTCCTGCTTCGTGACGTTTTGTTGCCAATGTGCTTGCATTTGTTGTGCTGTGCTGAGCTGAGCTGAGCTGAGCTTCACCTGTCTTTTATCTTTGAGCGATACCAAATATATATATATATGTCTGTTGTGCACGGAAGGGTGGTGCAGTCACTTTAGATCGCGCGTCCATTGATGATGGTGAGTGTTTTTTTTTTTTTGCACCACCCCTCCCCGAGACGTCGATGACCCTCAAAAAGGAAAGGACGCAAATGTATCGCGCATTCAGGAGAGGGAAGCAGTAGAGAGGCGGAAGGAGGGGTGGGGGGATAATGACATACAGCACTCTGTTCCTCCTTCCCGATCGCTACCCCTTCCCCCCACCCCCACCCCCACTCCGAGGACCCACAGACGCCCCACATAAAACATATAGCTATACAAAAGCTTACTCGGTATTGTCTGCATCTCGCGCGGGGGTGGTGGTGCTCTAATCGACCTTATCTGAATGCGGCGAGAGGAGGCAGAGGATCGTGTGTCTCGCACGGCCAGCCCTATAAAAACCACCCGTGTTCCATGCCGGAAAGATCTGCCCGTCAGCGCCGTACTGCGCTGGAATATGCCATCAACATTTCTCCAACCTCACACCATCCCGGCGCTGATTGAACCCACGCATAATTATTGCACGAGACCCGGACGCGCTTACGGGTCACCCTTGCGCGCACTCAATAAGGCAAGAATCTACACCACAACAGCTTTTTAAGCAGCAATGTCGTTGCGGCGCTCCTGTCTGCTCCTGCAAGAAAGCGCGCTGGAGTTGTGTACACTACATCGGTTGTTGCGACACTGTGCGCGCTACCCCGAGCGGTTCGACCTAGCCGAGATGTACAAAATCGGCATCCTTCTAAAGGACCCAAATGACGTGCTGGAGTTGAGGTCAAACCCGGAGTTTTTGTGTGGCTTGGCCACCCGATACGCACAAATCCGCGAAAACGCCTCGCCTTTTCAAACATCCCTATTGGACGCCGTACTGCCGCGCTCGCGGTCTGAGTCGAGTGCTGGCAGCAGCGTAGCAAAGACCGGTGTAGCAGGGGCGGAGCCGGCCGTAGGATTACCCAGTCAGCAGGATGCTGTTCTGCCGATAACGGCGTATGAGTACTTCAAGGCCATCATGGATTTGGTAAACGACGCGGAGGCAGAGCACTACCGTGCGATTGCCCGCGAGGCGCGTACATCACTGCGGGGGCGCCAACCGGACACAAAGGAGGACGGTCCGGGAGGTGCATCTCCTGAGCGAGCGGAGGCAGAAGCGAACGCAGCGTCTGCCGGTGATTACGCGAGCTCGCGGAGCCTCGGCGAGGCGCTCGGAGGCAGTCGCGCAAACGTGCTGGAAGCGCACCTCTCCGCTCTTTTACCGAATCTTCGTCAACTATCACCGACAGACACGTGCAAGCTCATCAAGGCACTTGCAAAGTTCAACTACACCAACTACGAACGCGCGATGCTTCTGACGCGCCGCGGATGTGAAGTTTCTGGACACCTGTCACATCGAGAGTTGTGCCAACTATTTTTTAACCTACACAAGCTTCACACTCGCGACTCCCTAGTCTCTATCGTGAACCGCCTCCTCGAGCATGTGACAGAGATGTCGGCGGAAGAAGTGTTTCTGCTCTGTCAAGCGCTGGAGCGGCAAGAAAATACGTCGTCGGCGTCGCAGCGCCTCTTGACATCGCTAGTGCCACAGGCTCTCAAGAAACTGTCCGACGCCACCTCCGCATCCTATCACCGCGCCTTGCTGGTGTCCATGGCACGCTACCATGTGGCGCAGCCTGTTACACTGCAAAGGGTCCTGCGGGACTGGGTAGACCACTGGAAGGCGATGACCTCGGAGCGGGACTTGCTGAAAGTCTTCGAAGCCGCCGCGTCGCTTTTATCGGTAGCGCAGCTGGAAACGTTGCAACAACTCGTTGATCGTCTCACGGAGCTTGCACCGGCAATGGATATCAGCAATATGGACCGTGCCATGGATCTTTTATCAAAAGTGCCGATGAATATGAGTGCCAGATGCATGATGGTCATGTTGGAAAGACTCACTGGCGAGGCAGGTCGTCTGAGCGTGGGGCAGACGGTTTTTATTCTGCAGCTGCTCTCCACGTATACGCCTGCCAAGGGACACGCGGCGGTGGTTTCCATGGCCTACGCGGTGTCGGTGCGTGCGCCCGGCATGGACGCCGAGTCACTGGAGAGCGTTGTGATATCACTCGCAATGCTAGAGCTCTACACGGACGACTTCTTCACCATTGCACACGTACTGCAGACGCAAAAGGGCGGTATGCGCAGCTTATCGGCGGTGCAAGAGCTTCTCCAGTATTGCACTCCAGCGATGGTTGCTACCAAGCGCGGTCTTGGAATGCTAGCGAACGTCATCTGCACCTTGGCCCCAATGCTGAACGATGAAGAACTCGCGTCGTGTCGCCGTTCGCTGGTGAAATTGGGAGTAGAGGACCGTGACGTGTTGCAGAGTATCTTTACGAGGGCGAAGCAGCTTCACCGCACCCAGTCACACGGCCAAACGCGCAAGAAGCGGCGTGGCAATTATGATCCGATGGAAGGCCTACTCTGAGGGGGAAAAGGTGGGAGTGGATGTGGTGGTGGTGGGAGGGGCGGGGCGGTCGAATGTGGTAAAGCAACACAGACACACGCACACAAAAACGGCCCTGCGGGGAGACGCGCAGCGCGACTACGACCGCCACCATCGTTGCCTCAACAAAAATAGTAACAACAACAAAGGAGTGAGGGGGAAAGGAGCTCTGCTTGGGTTGTAGCGCCGCATGGCTAGAGGTGGCGCCCCTCGATCGCGGCATCTGTATTGGGCATGACGAGCGCTTCTTTTCGGCCTTTTAGCCGTCTACTTTTCAAAATGGAGCGCTGATACGGATTCTAGATGCCGACCATGAAAGCCAAAGGGGGTGAAAGAAGTGAGGGATTCACGACGGAATGAGCCGTACAAGTGCTCTAGAGGTCGTCACACAGGATCACTACGCTGGTCACAAGGCTGTACGCAAGCGATTGAGGCACACGTTTAAAGTGAGATGCTGTGGGGCTCTAACGTGCCTGTATCGGGAAAGTCTCACATGTGGTCTGCCATTCAGTCAGGACAGTACAGTACCCGTGGCTGTCAGGCCCTCTCCCAATTCGCGCGGAGCTTTACAGGCTTGGCATTTCCCCCATTTTTTCACACCACCGTTACGTGGCAAACATCTGGACACACAAACGGAGGGGGGCAGACGCTGTATGCGTGAAATGAACTACTACTATTCTGCTCGTTCTTTTGATCTCCCTTTGGGGGCTTCTCCGGGAGGACACAACGATGACACACACACACACACACACACTTACACACACGGGCGCACAGCCCAAGGGGCACTTGAAACACGCATGACAGTGCCGGTCCCTCAAAACGTGAGCATTGACCCCTCCCCCCACCCCACCCCACCCTCACCCTTCCCCCGTCACCGAAAAAGGGGGTCTCGTAAGGAAAGCTGCCCCTGGCACATCCGGTGGCGGCGGAAAAATCAAGAAAGATGAACCGCGCTATCGCTGGTGAGGCCGCCGGGGTGGCGGTTGTGAACCTTTTCCCTTCGGCTCTCTCTACAGGTAACTGTCCTGCATCGCTGGACTACATTTTCCAGCGCGTCCGCCTCCACCTTGTTCCGTTCAACGCCCAAGACATCTATCAAGTGTGCACTATTGCCTACAACCATGACACGCTGGGCATGTTGCATGATGCGGAGCTGATGCGAGGTATCGCTGACGCTTTTCAGCGATCGGATCAGCGGGTACTCAATCCGTTCCAGACCAGCCTCGTGATGGACACGCTTCGCCGCGCTGGGATCAATGCCTCACCCAAAGAGGTGATGGTGCCAGAGGAGGATGCGATTTCCCCCGAGACCTTGCTTAACGTTTTGCGCGCCATGAACGTACACGCCGGGACACGCGACGAGCACAAGATATCCGATGTGCTGAGGAAAGTGCCCGCCGTACTCGATGAGTTTAGTCCAACGCAGTTGTCTCTCGCTCTTTCTGAGCTGGCGAAGCTGCGTTGTTCTAACGCCGATGCCATGAATCGCATGGCTAAGCGCCTCTTCGAAAACACAGATGATCTCAGCACCATGGAGGTGACACTAACGGTCAAGGCGCTCGCCGAAACTCGAGGAATGCCGTACGCGACGGTGCGACGTGCGTTCGCGCTTGCGGAACAGCGGCGGAGTGAATTTCAGCCGGACGACTACGTAGCCGTACTCCTCGCGCTGCAAGGAGCAGGAAAACAGTACAGCCGCACCTTTGTGAAGCTGATCGAGTCCGCGCTGGAGAAAGTGGAGAACTTAGACGCGGTAACTCTGACGCAATTCCTAGTTACGTTCGCCTCTTTCAGTTACGAAAAGCGGGAGCACCTTGAAATCTTCGCCGATGCCCTCGTGGACGTCGCAAGTGATCTCGATCAACGTCATTTGGTGCAGGCGCTGATTGCGCTCCAGCAACTCCATCTTCTTCACGAGGAACTTTTCAGTGCACTCGCTTCGTGCATGACGCGTTTCGCGAAAACATTGGAGCCGCGGCTGATAGCGCCCGTAATGGATATCTGCAGCGGTGTACCCTACAATACAGATGGCCTGATGCATTCGTTGCTCGATCGCGCACTCGAGTGCACACGCATGCTTCATCCAAACGACCTCGCCGATATTCTGGATATTGTCGCGCTCTACCCCGGTGCTCGCGGTCACGCGCTAGTCGAAGTCTTTGGCCGGCAGGCGCGGCTACGGTTGGAGGTGTTCAACCCTGTCTCACTGGCGCGCGCAACGCGAGGGCTGGCCCATCTCGGCTACAGAGACGCGGACTATTACACACAGGCCGCCGACACGGGGTTTCGCTTCGGGTTCAAGGATTGGACTTTTTTGGAGCCTATCCTCATGGGCATGTGCTTCAATGAAGAGGTACCGGTACGCACTGTGAAGGTCCTTGCTTCTTTTGTGACACCAATGGCAAAATCCATGACCCTGCAAGAAGTGGAGCGTGCAAACCGATACCTTGTGCAGCTCAAATGCGAGGAGGATCATGTCTACCGCGCGCTTGCTAACCGGGTGATGCACTTCGTGAAGGAAATTACCCCGGATATGCCACAAGAACTTCAAGCGTTAGTGCAGCGTGGGGCCGTTAATCGGATTAGTGAGGGTTGATGTTCTCTGTCCGGGCGTTGCGCTATGAAGAGTGCAGTACAGACCCTCACAGAAGAGAGGCACAAAAGCAAATGTCTGCCGTATGGCTGTCGGCTCACCATGTCGACTATCCCTGGCGTTTACGGAAAGCTTTTCCTTGTGTGTGTGTGTGTGTGTGTATGTTTGTGGGGGGTGCATATATATTTTTTCCCCTGCCGTGGGGTGCTCTTCGTTGAAAAGACAGGAAACAGGGGCGCTTGCCCGAGTGGCGAAATCCAATAATCAGGCTGATACGCAATCAGGGCATGGCGCTGTTGTTGCGGAGCATGCACACGGGAGAACGTAAGCGGCTTTCTGTACGTTTTCTGTAGTAGTTTCTGCTTGTTTCTGCAAACATACCCAACCGCCTGCTCCATGTTTTTTTTTTCGAGATGCAGAGTCGTGAAAGGGGATATCTGTGCGCGACGAACTCGTTTTTGTTCTCACACGCCCGCTGCCGAGTCGAGGTGCTTTTCGATGGCGATTCCATCCAAACCTCCACGTGCACTTGTGGTGGGTGTTGCGCCAACAGCCTCCCCCCCCCCCCGCCCTTTGACTCACTCTCAGTGC
This sequence comes from Porcisia hertigi, assembly GCF_017918235.1. Taxonomy (NCBI): domain Eukaryota; phylum Euglenozoa; class Kinetoplastea; order Trypanosomatida; family Trypanosomatidae; genus Porcisia; species Porcisia hertigi. The sequence continues at coordinate 2,991,199 of NC_090595.1, forward strand.
CATGCGCTCTTTTCCCTTGTGCGCCCCAACCCCTTTCACCTGCGCATTTTTGGATTGTGTGCTTCTGTATTCTTCCACTTCACTCTATACCCCCGTCCTTGTGTCGCGGCGGAGTCTCCTCCGTCTCATGCATTAACCAGATTTCTTGAGAATAAGAGCGTGACAGCAACGACAGCACACATTGACTCTAACCCCCTCCCCCCAACCACACACACACACACACAGACAGACACACGAAGAGCTACGTAACATCCACAGTGCGCCCAAATTTCTCGTTTTTATTGTTGTTAGCTTCTCCCAGTAGGCACTCTTGACCCCCCCCCCCCCCGCTCCGCCTTTGGTTTAGCCACGCCTTCCGCTGCTCTTGTGTTTTTCTTTCTCCTTACAAATTCAGCCGGTTAGGTTTCCTCGCGGCGTGCACGATGGAGGGCCGCCTGATTGTTCTGCCACGCGATGGCCTCCGCAAGACAAGTGTTTTCGTGACTGGGAATGCCCATCGGTGCATCCTTGTTGTCGGCTCACAGACGGAGACGCTCTTTGCCACGCCTTTTGTGGAGCATATGGTTGAGAAGTTGGGGAAAAAATGGGCCGTCGCGCAGGTGATGCTTGGCAGCAGCATTGTCGGTCAATGTGAACACGGCCACGACGTGGACGCAGATGATGTGGCTGCTGCACTGGGTGCTCTGGTGAAGGAGCAGGGTATGGATGAGGTTGTCCTGTACGCTAGTGGCACTGGCGTTCAGGTGGCACTGGAGGTGTTGGCGTCGAAATCTCAGTCGAAGTTGGTGACGCGTGTCATCTTTCATGGAGGAATTTTGCCGCCGCAGGGCAGCGCATTGTTTTCTGTAGAAGCGACACAACGCCGTGTCGAGTTTGCGCATAAGCTCATTGAAGAGAAGCGCGGCAACGACACTTCAGCAATGCTGAAAGTGTACGACATGGTGGTGACGCCAGGACGCCTCTTTCGGGATGCAACGCTAACAGTGCAGGAGGCTGTGTGGCAACCGGCCTTGGGGGAGTCCTTTTCAACGTGCAAGAAGACGCTGCGTGGGGTTACCGTTCCAGTGTTATTTCTACTCTCGACAGAGGCGTCGTACACGGCTGCCGCGAAGGATGCCTTACCGACGGTGCAGGAGGCGGTGAAACACGCAACTGGGCTCCCCGCCGAGGACATTCAAATTTCCCTCATCCCTTCTACGATCGACGAATATCGACGCGGGCTCAACGGCAATGCCCCACTGGTTATCAAGACGATCAACGAGTTCATTGAAAACGCTGATGAGCGTCGTGATAAGCGCGCTTCGGTCGCGGCAGCGGAAGCAGCTCGGGAGGATCAAGCGAAGCGAATAGCGCTTTCCAAGGCTTTGTCTATATCGCAATAAGGCACTTGCGTTGAAAGCAGAATCACAGTGATGACGCGGATCGGTGTGTATGTGTGTTTCTTTTGTTTTTTTTTTGGGGGGGGGCGCGGGGGAAGAGAGGAAGGAGGGAGGGGGGGGGGGGGGAAGGCAGTTCCTCATATCGAGTCCTCACGTTTGAATGCGGGCTGCTGTGGAACCGTCAGTGAATGTTCGCCACCACCACTGTCCCTCCATCTCCGCCTCCCCACTGTGGATTGTTTGCATACGCTAAAGCACCGGCTCTAGAATTGGTTCTCACGCCGAGGCCGTCTTCTCGAGCTCCTCTCTTTCTACGGTCCTCTCCTTCACTCCCTCTTTCCCCCACTTTCTTACACACCTTGGCCACTGCGCCGCAGCACGCTCAACTTCTCCCCTACACGGGGCCCATTCCCCCTCCTCCACAACATCCTCTGTTAATCTCCATGTTTTAATACCCGTTTTTTTTTGGCATGTATGTACGAGACGGAGGAAACAAAGCAGCAGCAGCAGCAGCAAAAAGGAAGACAAAAAAGTGCTCGTCGACATTGCCTTCCTTTTTGCTGGTGTTTGTTCTCACGGCTGTTTTTCATTGTGTCTCTTATTTGTTTATCTCGAGTGCTGTCCCCTTCGGAGTATATTGGAGGCAATCACTCACCGGTTTGGGCCACATCATCCCTACATTATCATGTCGTATCAGTCCTGTCCACTTTCTCCGAAGTTGCTGGCCGTCGTGTAAGCGCACACCAAATATACATACACGCACCCACTACCTCACTGCCTCAACTGGGACACCCCCGAGACAATGCTATCTCGCATATAGCGGCGGATCTGTCTGCGGGGGGGGTTGGAGGGTTGGGGTGGTCGTCTTTGAGCTCTTTACGGCTTCTTTTTTTTTGTACCCCCTTCGATGTGAACTAAGCGAACGATGTTCCGTCTCTCTCGTTCCTCTTTTTTTTGATCGCGTTTCAGTAGCGGTCCCGATTATGTCGTACAAACGAAACCAACAAGAAAACAACCCAACCAACCAACAAACAAAACGTGGACGAGCACTGTCCAGGGCTGGGGGTGGGGGAGAGTTTTTGTTTCCCATCTTTGTACCCCCCCCCCCCCAACGGCGACATATTCGTGGAAGTGCCGGCGATGGGCAATTCCACGGTGTGCCACCTTTGTTAATGCAGCGCGTCAACATCCACCCTGACAACACCCACTGCGGTTCTCTCAGTAAGTTGGGCCAGGGGGGGGGGAGGTGCGGCCTTCAAACGATGATGTGGGTTTGCACCAAGTGAACAGAAATGAATGTCACCTAAGCTATACAGAAAGAAGAGCACAGGAGAGGAGATGATGCATAGAGAAACGGTGTCCACAAGCGCTCTCACGTCTTTTCACTCCCCAACTCTCCTGATCCCTGCAACCTTTTGCCTTCTCCTTGTATAGGGAGGTTGTCGTGCACCCTCCCAAAACGGACGAGTGTTGGCTCTCCTCCTCGGCCGAACAAACACCAAGGAAGCATACCCCGATACGGGTTCTCGCTCTTCTCTCATATTGGTTTACTGTTGCCTCACCTCGTGGATAGCCAAGTGGCGATCATCTCTTGATGCACAGTGGAAAACAGCCTCCCCTTTCCCCCATCCCCCCACACTCAAAAAGATCCGTATAAAACGAGAAAGGGGATGAACTATATCAAGGACAAGAAAAAAGCAGATCCCGGTGTTCTTTTTTTTTTTGTCGCTTTCTGTGTTTGTTTGTTTTTTCTTGAGGGGAACTATTCCCTCCCCCCCCCACACACACACACATCTTCCCCAATTAATCGAGCAAACCTCCACATCCTCACGTATTCACCGAGGCATCGGTGCAACACGGGTCGCTCGCGCACGACACCCTCCTCTGCACCCCATTGGTGTAGGACGCTTCTTTTTTTTCCACTTTCCGTGAAAGCCAGCCTGCATGATGTCAGAAAACGATAAGGGCATCTACACGGTGCATGAGGTCTGTCGTGATGACCGATCCCAGCTGACACGACCAGTGGAAAAAGAGGGCCTGGAGGACACAAGCTTGTCGCCAGAACGGTACTACCCCCTCGGGACGAAGGAGAGGCACGCCTTCGACGAGCATATGCGACGGCTTCGGCAGAAGGCTGTCTTGGTGGAAAAACAGCGTCTGTTCCGCGTGTCGCACCCGTTTCAACCAAACACCACCACACCCCCTGCACCCGCACAAGACACAGTGACGGATAAAGCACAGGCGAAAGTTCAAACCCCCTTAGAGCGTCCGATCCCCTCTGGCGTTGGGCCTTCCTCATCTCCGTCAAATAGGGGTCCAGTGTTTGATCGCCTAGCCGCGCAGGCGCTGCAGCTTGAGATGCGCCGCCGGCATCGCGAAGAGCAACAACGGCGGGCTGAAGCGGCTGCTCTGCATGGGGCATTTCAACCTCAAATCAATCACAGAGCCCCCATCTACGTCGAGCGCCTCCGGCACCTTGACTCGGTCCGCGTGGAGGACCGCCTTTTGCGCTACGGCGAGTTGGTCGCCCGCGAACGACAACGTAAGCAGGAGCTCACAGATTTGGAGGATACCCTGGCGTGGCAGTCTGCGCAGGCATCTTTGGTCGGCTCAGGTGCTGCTCAGACACAAAGCCTGGAGGACCGTCGCCGACAGCAGGAAGAGTTCCAGGCGCGCAACACACGATTTCTTGCGGAGCGGTCGAAGCACCGCCAAAGAGCTGAGGCGGCCGCTGCTGAGGCCTTCCCTTTCCACCCGAAGATCTCCGCTACATCCGCCTCGCTCGATGAAGCCCGCCAACGCTGGGCCGGCAACGCTTGTGCAGGAAAGCTGAGTGAGCTGCTGAGTCGCTCTGTCGACACACCGGGTGTTGAAGTCTCCAAAGCAACCACTAACGGTAGTCGTCGCAGCGACGCCCTCTACGCGCTGGCAGTCTCTCGGCAGCGCCACAGGATTCAAAACATTGACCAAAGTGGTGCTGCTCAGCACGCGTCCAATGAGATTGTGGACAAAGCCAACGCTCTCGGGGACTCAGGTGCGACCCATCAACCAGTGACTAACCCAACGTCGGACAAGTGGATCGCCAAAGGGGCACACGGACCTTTCTTTCGAGAGAGCTTTGTTCATCGCCAGTCTTTGTACGAAGAGGTGAAGCGGGAAGAGGCGGCACTCCGTGCCACCGCTATGCAGACACAGGAGTGCAGCGGGGAGAGAGCATTGGTGCACAAAGTGGATGCGAGGGAGCTGACTCAGCGCCTCTACTACAACGCCAAAAGAGTGAGCGAGGATGCGGGGCGGCGTCGGCAGGCCTCTGTGAGTGCCCAAGAATGCCCTTTCCGCCCTCAACTGTCTCCAGGCACGAAGTACGTCTTGCGGCACATGACCTCCCGTGATGGCGATGTCGTGACGCGACTGACGTGTCAGCACGGCAGAAGCGCGTCCCGCGGGGTGCGCACTGCGGCTGACAGCGATCTGTACCGTCCTTCACCCCATCGTCGACTTCCCCTGCAACCCATATCTCAATCTCCATCGCAGCAAAGACAATCCGTGGAGAACAGCTGTAAGGAGGTGGTGACAAGTCCCTCGCAGGAGAAATCGAGACAGCCGTCGAGGTCACCCCGGCGAGAGACCCGGGTCGCAACTACCAACGGCAGCGGCGACGAGCTACCGCAGCAGGGTCAAAGACGGCAAAACCGCCTTATTTTGACGCGTGACCAGATCGACAGTTTTTACCTTCGGCAAATGACTGCGGTTCAGCAGCGGCAAGACTCGATTCAAGAACGTAAGGAAAGTGAGGCGGCGCAGGAACTCGTGGACTGCACCTTTAGACCTCGCACGAACACGAACCGACACGTGGATGTAGAGGGCGCTGGGTCTGCTGTGAAAAGCACTGCGGCGTCCGTGAAGCTGGTCACGGGTGTTTCTGAGTTTCTTGAACGACAGGCCCTTGCACGGATGCGCAAGACAGAGCACGATGAACTTGTACGCGCCATCGGTCTTCCACGGAATAAGGGCGCCGTGAACAACAGTGCGTCTGCTGGCACTACGATCTTGAGCCCCTTCAAACTCGAGACTGAGAATCGCCGTAAGCACTCACCGGGCTCGCTGACTTACGCGTCAAGCCTCCCACCTGAGACGAGAAAGATTCATGACCCCGAGTCCATTTCACTCGCAGCGCTGACGACGGCCGAGCGCGCGTTGTGCGACGCCATCGAGGAGTCACGTAGCCACCCGCGTTCAGGCCCCCAGGCCCCACTCTTTCCCCTTCCTGGTTATTTGCCAGAGAAAAAAGAGGCCCAGCATTTCGGCGGTGCCCATCATCCTGAGGCTCATGCCGACCGTCCCGTGAAGTTGGCGGCTACCAAACCACCACAGATAGTGCCTGCGGAGGACGAGGGATGGGACAGTGCATACACGGTCGGACCCGGAAACGAACGAGTGTCGCTTTTCTCCTTGATTTCCCCGAATGCTTTCTCGGGTCGCAGTCTGGACACTGTTACGGTTGATTGTCGTAATGAAAGGAGTGCATTCGCGGCGCGCGACATCAAGCGAGACTCCGTCTCATCATCTGCCTTGAAAAGCGCGAGCGCGAGCGCGAGGCGCCGCAATCCGCACCGCTCAGTCTCCTTTGCGGAAGAGAGAAGTGAAGCGCCGCTCGCGGAAATAGCACACAAGGGTCGAAACTCATACGCTGATCCCACCCACTTGGCTTTCCTGAATGGAGGCTTGTGAGGAGCTAGACACAACGCGAGGTGGAGATGTCTGATAGAGCTGCCGCCCAACGGAAGGAAACCTCCTCAATGCGTCACACTTTCGTTTCTTGGTGTCCCGATCTTAGCGGGGAGTGGGAAGACATAGCCGGGGAAACCATAAAAAGTTGAACTCTTGAGTGCCATGAGCTATCAGTATGGTTCGGGTGAGGTGCCTCGTAGTAGACACAACCACCCTCACATGGTGCTCTGCATCTGTACTTCTGCAATGAGTGACATAGAAACAGTGGAGGAAAAAAACAACAACAACAGTGCATCCGAAGTTGCCCCGTTCGTCATCTCTTTTTTTTCCGTTTTTTTTTTGAATCGGCATGCACACCGCATTCCGTGGAACCTATGAACGAAGTGGCCGCCTCCCCCCTCCCTTTCCCCCCATCCCTCCATCCCCTCCCCCCCCCAAAAAATACTGTGGTCATTGTCTCCACCCCTCACCCCCCCCCGTCTTTGGGCTCTCTCCTCCCTGCCAACACATTTTCGCTGTCCCTTTCCCCTTTTCTGCCCGCCACTGACCACGAAGGATAAGATCCTCCCAGGGATTCTCGCTCCCGGTACATGAACGCGCGCAGACACACACACACACACACACATACACAAAGCACTATTCGATTTTACAGAGGAAGTTCAATAGATTTCACACATCGAAACTTTAGACTGTGTTGCTCCTGCATCTCGTTGGCTACCGATGGGCCGACACACTGCACCGCGTCGTACCCAAAATATAATAATACCATAAAGAAAAAAAATAAGGAGGAAGAAAGTGGTGCCATCCATTCGACACAACTCTCGGCTCTTCACTATGCCGCTCCTATCACAGAAGCGGAAGCGCGACACGAGCGAGCTCAAGCTTCACGACTCGAAGCGACGGCGAGTCTCCGAGGCTCTGATAATCACCGGTGTGGGGAGAGAATTCGACCGCACACTGCCGTTTTGGCGCTGCTTTATTGATCTTCGGCTCACCACTGGCCGCGTGCCAGAGGTGGTGAGGCGAGAGACGCGGGTGCTATGTCGCATTCCCTGCAAAGTGTTCAAGCGCTTTGATGTGGTGTGGGCACGCACAATTGTAAACATTCGACCCGTTCATGTGCCGACATGGCAAGAGCGAAAACGCCTGGTGTGGCCATCACGCACAAAAGGCGGGGTACCAGTCAAAGCATCCCCACTAGGCGCACCTGCACCGGCAACACAGGGCCATGAAACCCCACAAACAGCCCCGAACGCTGACCCTGCAGTACATGTATACACGATTGATACGTTCCACTTCGTCCATGAGGACGCCTACAAGAAAGGTGGGGATAGGGACCGCAGCTTTCATGTGCAGTCCGTGGTGTTCCGCGATGCACCTCACATTCTACAATGTGTGGGCAGCTCGATGGTGTCCTTTTCTTTGATTGTCTACACATCCCTGCGTCTGGTGCACGAGTGTGACGCACGAAAGTGCACGCCTCACCAATTGTGTCGACAGGTGGGAGAGCTCATAGCTGCGTGCAACGAAACTGGTCCTGCCTCGACAACGGAGTCGAGCTCCAAGTGTGTAGACAACCCCTCCGCAGCCGCGACTACAACGCAGGGCGCCGACAAGGATTTCAAAATCAAGTTTCCCACACAGGCTAGAGAGGGAAAGTTTGTGCAAGGCAGCAATTACAACTTGAACGCCTCAGGCGCGGCGTTTTCGGCACTGGTGGCGTGGTGTCCTCCTCCCACCGTGCGCATTCTGATTCTTGGGATGGGTGGCAACAGCATGGCGTACGCCCTGCGCCTCGTCGTTGGACCCGACGCGCTCATCGAGGTCGTCGAGGTAGAGCCGGCCGTTGTAGCGGCGTGCATTCAAATGGGCACCCTCTGCGACACCGACGCCAACACAAAAGTGCATCTGCAAGATGCTGACAAGTGCTTGACGTCACTGCCCCCAAGCGCGTATGATTTCATCTACATGGACATATTCGAACCCGTGACCGCTACAATGTGCAACCTGCACCCCTGGGTCTTGGAGGCACACAGACTTCTCAGTCCAGGCGGTCTACTAGTGATGAACGAACATCATCTACCCTCAGCGGCGAACTTGGCGCCCTACACAAAGGTTTTCGGCGAGGGAAATGTGCAGGCGGTCAATGTGCGTGGATGGAGTGAAAGTATTGTCGTTTGTGTCGCCCCGGGCGATGCGGCCACCGACAGGCACTCGTTGGATGTTTCCAAGACACATGCAAACATAGCGTTCGATATTTACGAATTCCTCGTACCCGGGTGGCTGCCTCACTTTTCGTGGTTGGTGAAGGCAACAACATACCGTCACGAGGGTGTCCGCTGCCGCCTGTGGACGTCGTGATAAGAGGGAGCCGAGCAACCGATGAAGAGAAGTTGTGTTTGACTCACCGTCGGCTATGCCGATGCTTGTTTGGTGTAGTGGTGTTGAAATGACAACATGTCGCCAATGGTGCGTATCGTTCAGCTATTGCGTGTGATAACCTTGCTCGCCACAGACGCACATACACAACTTGAAAGTCAAAGGGACTTCCCGGGCACCGTCGAATCTTGCAGAGAAACCGCCACATCCTCCCTGTTAAAAGGGGAGAGAGGTCCCCAGCGCAGAAACCCACCGCAACGCGTTTAGATGCCCGGCATGTCGACTAAAGAGACCTTTCCGATTTCACAAGAATGAAAAATGGACGGGATGGACTTCTTGTCCACCGCTTTCCTGGCTCTCTCTCTCTACACATCAAACCCCACTGTCGACCTGTATGAGAGAGCGCCTGTGTATCTGTTTGTGGTCACAAAAAAAAAAAAAACATCATCCTCGATGTAACATTTTCATTTTCGCATTTTCTACTCGCGTCAACCTCACCACATCTCTCTCTCTGTCTCTCACCCTTGACGACGCATAACCCGGCTCTCACATCATTGCTCTACATAACCCCCACTCCCCCCCAAAAAAAAAAAACATCATCCGAGAGGGGGCAGCAGAAGTAGGTTCCAGGGCATCTTCTCTCAATCTCCCTTGCACGTTGCTGGGAAAGGGGATAAAAGAATACATATGCATTTGTGATCGATTATACGTGAGTAGATGCTCGCCACAGCAAGGCACATCGACGCAGTTGTCTTCTTTTCCTTTTGTTGATAGCACCCCACTCCCACTAGGTTGCGTGGGTCTTGAGTCCTTGCTCAGTGTGAACCTCGCTCATTGCTCATCTCGCACCTCTTTTTTTGTGACAAGTAAAAAAATGGCTTCGTTATCTGAGGCGCGTGTGGCACGCTTTACCTCGCGCTGGCTTACGGATGAGCTTAACAGTTTTGCGCGGACAGGTAACTGGGAAGGCGCACTGCAGACCTTTGACCGCATGCAGCAGTCCAGTTTGGTGCGTCGAAATGTTTTCCACTACACCACGGTGCTGAAGGCATGCACTCGCGCCGGACAGATGGACGTTGCCATGACGGTCTTTCGTCAGATGAAGACCAATCAAGTGGTGCCTAATGTGTACACGTACACGACTCTCATCAACGGTTGCGCCAACGCGAAAAAACTGGACCTGGCACTGCGCATTTTTGCCGAGATGCGCCTCGCTGAGGTTCCACCAAACGTGAAGACAATGACCGCACTAATCTCTGTCTGCTCACGATGCGGAGAGTGGAAGAAGGGTTTTCAGGTGCTGGACCAGTGTGAAGAACTGTTTATTGCCCCGAATGCGATGACCTACACCGCCGTCATGGATGGCTGCCGTCGCGCCGGTGTGTGCACACCCGCCGTGGCACTACTGGAAAGAAGGATGACGGATCCCACTCAGGTGAGACCCAACGAGGTCACATACAATACCGTTCTTGGCGCTTGCACCGCTGCAAAAGACCACATGGCTGCGTTACGTGTCTATGCGCGTATGGTAGCAGACGGCTATGAGCCAATAGAGTACACTCGTGGGCTCCTTATCGAAGTATTGCGTGGCACATCGCTCGATGGCCTCGCTGAAAAAATGTCTGTACGTGTGAAAACCTCAAAGTGGCAAGAGTATGTGCCAGACTCGGACCCGGCCATAGCATTGCAAGCTGCCCATGAAGACACGTGAGGGGGGGGGAGTGGGAAAGGGAACACTTCAACGAAGTCCCGAGGCGTTGTTCCCCTTTTTCTGAGAGTCGCTCTTATTGTTGCTGTGGCACTTGCGTGGTGCGATTGAAGGCACACTGACGTCACCGATGTGTGTACGAGGTGGTGGGAAAAGGTGTTTGTTCTTGTGCCTTGGTGCCTATATGCGTGCATATGTTAGTGGCGAAGTGCATCACAGAATAACAAACACACACACACACACACAGAGAAACGCAACCGTAAACTGTACGCGGGGTCATCTGCTCTGACAAGTCCACGTTGTGAAAAAACACTTCTGTAGCTCTGAATTCCTTCCCCCGCAAACCCACTGCCAGCAAATTACACTCGTCCGGCTACAGGAACAGCTAAACCTCTTTGGGAGGGGAGGGAGGGAGGCAGGGGGGTTCTTATCGAACCGAAAGAACACTTCCCCCCCCCCCCCCAAAAAAAAAAAAAGCTATGAGTAGCTTCGTCCCTGCCCTTCTTGCCCCTCCCCATTTTTTCCTTCTCTCCTCAACAAAGCTCGCCAGTGGCCAGAGACTCTTCGTGCTGGGGTGACGTTGGCGCAATACATTTCATCGTTTTCTCGGGTAGTCCGCTAGACACGCACACCCACACCCGCCCACACACACACACACACACACACACACAAGCGCAAACAGTGGGGAGGGGGGTGAAAATGAATCCGAGGGGTCTGGAGGAGCTTCTCGTATCTAACGCGGCTGCCGCCCAGGAACTCCACGGCGTCGCGGTGCTGGATGTGCCTCCATTCGACCCTGACGCGCCGCCTCGCACGTCCAGCAGCAACAAGAAGAGTAGCGGCGCAGTGATGTCAGAGGCGATGCGACTGCGCGCCAACGTGCTGTGGCGAGCACTGTACCCACGCACTGCCCCACCCACCGCCCCTCCTGCGACGGGGTCATCGAGCGCCGGCGTTGGAGCAGCCGCCACCACGAAGCCTGACCCTCCCGGCCATGATGCCGTACGCCAAGGTGTTCTGGCTGTGGTCACCAGTACGTCTAGCGGAAAGAATAGCAAGCCATCGGTGTCGGCGAGTAGTGATGTACTGGCGTACAAGCGGGCTCGTGACGCGGATGATATTCTATCTGTTAACCCAGAGCAATTGAAAGCCCGTAGCACTCTTGTGGTGTCGAAGGCGGCTGAGGAGGAGGTCGAGGCGCGGCAGTACTCTGCTCCGCCGAAGTGGAAGCTTTCGAAGGTGCTTGTCGGGCATCAGGGATGGGTTTGGGCAACTGCCGTAGAGCCTGGTAACAAGTGGTTCGCCACCGGCGGCTTCGATGCCATCATCAAGGTCTGGGATCTTGAAACAGGGGCGCTCAAAATGAACTTGACAGGACACAAGGAAGCTGTTCGGTCCATCTCGCTGAGTAGGCGATCGCCGTACATGTTTAGCGGCAGCGACGACCACTCTGTCAAGTGCTGGGATCTCGAGCGCAACGAAGTGGTACGCGAATTCTTTGGGCACAGGAGCTCCGTGCACTGCGTCGCGGCGCATCCGTCTTTGGATGTGGTGATCAGCGGCAGTCGAGACACGACCGTGCGCGTCTTTGATGTCCGCTCCCGGGCGGTGGTGCACACCATGGTGGGGCATACAGACAGCGTGATGTCGCTGGTGGTGCAGCAAGAGGAGCCTCAGGTCATCTCGGGTGGTAGCGACGGGTTCATCTATCTATGGGACTTGAGGTCTGGTCAGCCGTCCAAGAGACTAACGCGTCACAAGAAGCCGGTGCGTGGGCTTTCCTTCACCGCCGCCGGTGACGCGCTGGTGTCGTGTGGTGCCGACGAGGTGCGGGTGTGGAATCTGCCATCGGGTGAATTCGTAACAAACGCCCACACGGAGGTCGTAGAGGATCGCAGAGGCACGAATGCCCCCGGCGGAGGTCTCCGCAGCACAGACGAGAGAGAGGAGTACGCGTATCGGTGGAGCTGCTGTGCGATGAGCCCACGCAGCGTCCTCGCGGTAGGCAGCCAAGATGGGGAATTGGCGTTCTACGACTGGAACCGCCCGCAGCCGAGGCGGGTCGCGGGCAAGTTCTACGCGCCCTATCAGTGGACAAAAACTAAGTCACTTCCAGGAACCCTGCAGGGTGAGGGCGGCATCAACGCCATCACATATGACGTCTCGGGCACTCGTCTCATCACGGCGGAGAGCGACAAGAGTGTCAAGATATGGCGGATGCGCGACTAAAGTGAAACTATGTTCCAGGCGCCGTTGTGTATGTGTATGTGTCTGTGTGTGGTGGTGGCCCCCCACCTTCTGCGACGCCCTCTTTTTCCTCTTTTCATGTGCTCCCCCTTTGCGTGTGTATACGCGAGCCGTGGCGTTTGGCGGCTCCCTGAGCGAAGCGTCGACGTTGCTGGTAATGGGCGGACCTATAACTCCCGAGACGCATTCCCACGCTAACGCCCAGGTGCGTCCACTCCAACGCTAGCAGAAAGAGTTACATATGTGTATATATATATGTGTGTGTGTGTACATATATATGCATATTTACATTTAGCCTTCTTTTAAATTGTTCTTTGATGTCGTCGGTAATATTTCAGACTTAGACTGCCTTCGCATCATCACGGACGCAGTCAGGGGCACAGTTGTGTTTCCATCGATACCGAGAATGTCTAAGTTGTCGAGCACGCACCACCTCCCCTCCCCCCGCTCATCCCCGCACATACACGCGCCGGCATCATGCTCTTGCGTCGTGTTCGCCTCCTGGGCATATGCGGCGTCTTTTGTTGTCTCATGTCATCAGCTTCCGCCGACGCCGTCTGCTACTCTCTTCACTCTCTGAACCTTGCGTGCACCTTCTCTGTTCCTTCATCTATTGCGTCATCTCGCGGACGACAAGGCCTTCTCCGCGAGGCCAGTGCTTATCCGCGCGAATAACACACAGTGAACGCGAAGTGAACCCTCTGCATGTCCCTTTGTTGTTGTTGTTTTGAATTTGTTGCCTCACCGTGTCTTCCATTCGGTCCTCCTCCCACTTCATTCCACGCACCCCAAGCATGTCTTCCTACTCTAGCTACGTAGGTTCCTCCGGATACTCAACGTCGGCGGTGGGCAACCACCGCGAACGGGTCACCCGTATTCTTGTCGTAGGCGAGGCGAGCGTGGGCAAGACACTGCTGATTCGGCGATTGTGCGATCACATTTTTGGAGACATTGCGATTGAGAGAGGCAATGGTGCAGTATCACCCCTCGAGGCTCCGCAGTGTTCGGATCATGCGTCGGGGGATAACGACCTCGGGCCCGAGTGGGGACCGACGGTGGGGATCGCTGTGCAGGCTCTGAAGCGTACTACCTCAGTTCTCGAGAACACCGCCACTAACTCGGGTCCAAGTATGCCACCACTGTACAACGCAACCGCTGCGAGTGAGCAAACACTAGAGCTGCCCAGTTTGTACTCGGTGGGGAGGGCCAGCTACTCCAATCCTTATGTCGAGGGAACGCAGTACATGGTCAACGGCCCTGGAGGAACCAGCAGTGCGCTCCAATACCGGGGGCAACCTGGTGCGGTTTCAAAAAACTGTACAGCTCAACCGTATCATAGAGTCACCTCCCGGTGCCAGCATCGACAAATGGTTTCACAAATAGTCGAGTTTCATGAATTAGGTGGCACTCACGGCTACCGCGATGTCGCACGGCTACCCTTGAGCAGTACCCACTACGATGGTGTCATGTTTGTGTACCATCGTCGCAGCCTCACCAGCATCTTGTACCTAAAGGAATGGTACTCTTGGATCCAAAGTGTGTTCTCACCTGGCCCGGTTGTACCCAGCCACACCGGAACCGAGGCCCGCACCTCTTGTAGATCGCCAAATGCAATGCCGAGATTTATGCTGGTGGGTACTCAACTGCCCGGTGACGAGACTCCCGCTGCCGCTGCCGGCATCGGTAAGGCCGCCGAGCAGACACTTCACGCTTCATCCGGTATTATTTGTGACGAGGGCCTGCTGGATGACAACCTGGAGGTGAAGCTGCGCGCACTGTACTCCCGTCAATCACGGAATCAGCAAAGTCGCGCGCGGCGTGTCCTCGCGACTGTGCTCGGTTGCTTAGCGTGGCCCTACCACGTATGTTGGTGCCTGTCCCATCCCTTCTTTCTCTTATCGGTGCAGTACCAGGAAGAACGCGGTCCGCTAGATGGACGTGTCAGGTGGGTGTACAGGTTACTGGAGCGATTCATGCTGCTGCTCTACCGTGCCGAGCAGGCACTACTCTACGTGATGGCGGTTATTTTGTTTGGACCACACCAAGAGGCCGTGGTGCTCGGCCACTCGTCCTCGAAGGCAATTCTGGGGGATATTCGTAATGATGAGTTGTGTGTAGCACAGGCGCATGTGTGTCGCTTGGACAGTGACACTTCTTTTCAGTCCTCCTTGGATGAGCTGCTGGCTTTCTTTGACATTCTCCTTCGTGACGATACCCCCGACGAGGAGCGTTAAGAAGCGATTCACCCTCATTCTCTGTCTGTCCTCAAAAGCCCAAAGGTGCCGTGTATCCTGGATCGGTCTTTATTTTTCTCAACCTACTTGACTCCTCTTTCTGGATGTTAAGCGACTCCTTGCTATGACCTGAGGCGATGATTGCCGCATTTCTTCTTTTCGGCTGGTGGTTAACTTTATCCCCCGCTCCGTCCCAGGTCTTTGTGCTTTTGAAACCCTTTGCGTCTCTCGTGTCATGGCGGCACGCAAGTTGAACAGGTGTGTCTGGAGGCGTGTACATCTCTCGCTTCCCTCTCGTTGAGAGATCACTTTTTAGGTTGAACCCTTGGTTTGTCTTGCTCCGTGGTGGCCTTCTCACGCACACACAAGATACACACTCCCCCCTACTTTGCTGCTGACGTTTGGTGTTTGTGTGTGTGTATGTGTGTGTGTGGGGGGGGGGGGAAGCCTGCGGCTTTGTCTGCACGTTATTTTTCATCTTTGTATCCGTGCGTGTGTGCGAAACCAAAGGTGCATTTCTGTCTTCAAGGGGGTCTGTCGTCTCTGCTATGCTCCTGCCTTATTTTTTTTACTCGTTGCGTTCAACGACGGGAGTGTATTCGTATATTTCTGTATTCCACTCTCGTTTGGTGGCCTCGCTTGTGTTGTACCGGGCTTCTGCACTCGCTCATATCTTCGCCTCCCCCCTCCCATCCCCTCCCTTCTCTCCATCCCCCACCGAAACTTTCAAGTCGAGGAGAGGAGCGGCCCAATGAATTAAAGTGACGTACGAGCGAGGCGAAGGCTATACCTTCCTCCTCCTCCTCCTTCCCCCCCCCCCTCTCTCTCTCTCTTCAGCAATAGCGGGGGCTGTAATGTACGTGGTTGAAACACGCAAACAAATACACGATCGCCAATAGAGGCATTTCTAGCAAGAGACAGTCGAGTAACGATCATTGATGGCGACACGTGAACCTGTCGTCGTCCTTGAAGCAGTGGAAATAGACCCGCTAGCAATACCCCCCTTTGTTGTTGTTGCTTTTTTTGTGTGCAGGAGAGTGTAGCCGAGGCGCATCAAACACATTGAAGGAAAACAGGCTTCGTTTTTATCACAGCCTTGATATACGAGACGATGCACCCTCTCGTTTGATGAGAAAGGGCATAAACGGTAATGCACCTCAGTTCTTGGAGTCGACGCCATGATCCAGCTGCTTCCCAGTGCGAGGTGTCGAACGAACTTGTGAAAGTGGGGCAACGGCGGTGCGGTGCCCAAAGGTGCAGAGTGTGCCTGGGGCATTTTCCACGATAACGACACGGAAGTGGAAGCAACCTGCGCTTATGTCTCACTGCGCGTCTTTCCCACGCCGCAATCACGCCTCTTTTGCTCTCCTCAACTCCTCTCTGTCTCTCTCTCTTTCTGTCGCGTATCAACCGTCGTCACCACACGCACACATACCCCACGCTATTGTTGCCCGCACGTGACTCACCTCTGTGCGTTGTTAAAAGAAATGTAAATCCCGCCCGTCTTACCTTTTGCCAGGTAGGTAGTGTCACATTCTAGCGTGGAAAGCGCAGCGCGTGCTTGAGTGCAGACGTGTACACCCGCGTGGGTTGGAATGTGAGAGCCTTCGCATGAGCGTACCTTTCGTCTGTGTGGAGGTGTTCATGTCTGTATTACGCTCTTCCGTGGTGTACTGCATCTGTTTCCAGCAATTCAAGCGGTGTCTGCTGAGGCCAGGCGGTTAGCGTCTTGAGAGGAGTGTTGGGATCCGCCATCTCGTTGCTAGTCTGTGTGTGTCTCACTCTCACTCACACACACACTCACACACACACTCACACACACACACACACACACACACACGCCATCATTATTAACAAGGTTAGGCGATCACGTCGAATTTTCACCCCTCATCCCTCATCCCGCCCCCCCTCCCCTTACCTCCCTCTTACTGTACATACCTTCCATACGATCCCCTCATTCTGCTTCTCCATTATATATATATATGGTTCTTGCCACATTCCCTTGTCTTTACTGTCGCTGTGGCTCGCCGCTGAAAAGCTTCCACGTACACACACGCACCGACGTATGCCCAGGATAAGAAGACTTGCACACAGCGAATCACGGACAAACGGAACCAAGCGCCTTTCCCATGAGGTATGGCATTTCATCTCGTTTGCGACGTAATTTGATTGGCAAGTATCCAGCACGCGCACTCTTCACGGTTTTCGTTTTTCTCTCTCTCTCTGTGTTGTTCTCGCGCGTGTGTGTCTGTGTACCTGCGAGTTCTGCTTAAAATCTTCACTATTTGCCGATTTGCCTCCCGCTGTAGTGGGTGTAAGCGCTCGTCACTCCTCTCTCCATTCTCCGAGAAGCAGAGGCACACAAATTTCTCTTCCTCGTCGTCTGTCGGTTTTGGTTGTTGTCTGTTTCACTCAAAACTCTCGCGCAGAGACCTTGGTGTTGCTGTCGTTTTTTTTTTCATTTATTATTATTATCGGAGTCTTCCCCCCCCTCTGATTTGTTGTGTTTTCGCCTTCGCAACTGTTTCGCGAAGCTCGACTTGCTGTTTGTTTGGTAGTCTGCCGCTACGGCCACTACCGCCTACATCCCCTGCCAAATAGACAAAGTCTCACCCCATCTGAAAACAAAGAACGCGCTTGCCTTTGTTTAACATATCGACTTTGTGCCCTCTCCTCTCCGCGTGTGTGTGTGTGTCCGGCAATCAGAGATCCGGTGTATCCCTGGGGGAAGGGGCGAAGACGAGCAGCTGAAAAAAAAAAGTGTCACACATCAATCCAAACATCTCAGCAAAGGGGTAGTGTGTACGGAGCGATACCTGTGTCATACGTAAAACACCGCAGCCCGCGAAAGAGCGAACAGGAGAACAAAAAAAAGACGCGGCAATGGACTCGAGTTTAAGTAAACACGTCGACTCCGTACGATCGGCGCACTCGTACGATCGTCAAGTCAGCAACAGTAATCGAACCCTCTCCTCGTTCGTCGTCATGAATGAGAAGCGCTCGTGGCGCCCCTCGTCGTCGTTGTTTCATCCCATTTTAACCTTTATGCCGAACCCCGCCCCACTAGCATTGGCAGCAGCAAATCCGTTTTTGCGTCTCTTCGTTGAGAGAAACATGGAGGGCGGTGGCTTCGTCATGTGTGACTACCAAGTCACCCCCGTAACGCTGGAACAAAACCCATGTGGGTGCGAAGACGTTGGCGAGGCGGACGCGCTCGCGCGAGATACCAACCGCTACGGTTTGAATGGGGGGCTATTTGGGGGAGTGGACCCATTCGGCGACCGGGCTTCTTTTGAGCACAGCGGCGTGTGCTCAGGCACCAGCGGTCTGGTTGTGGAGGAAGACGGTCCCGTTGACACCTGGGCCAGCGAGGAGGAGAACGATGAGAGCGCTCATGAGTATAGGAGTGACCCGCCCCTCAGTCAGAGCGTTGGGGCGTCTTGTGTCATTCCACTGTACATCAAAGGCATGGGCGCATCGCAAGGCCTGAGCCCCTTGTCAAACCACTGCTACCCATTCGTAGGTGTGAACCGCGTTGCTCCGTCTGCGACGCAGATGGTCAGCAGATCCTTCAAGCCTAACGCTACCACAGCGGCTGACCTGCGCGACCGCGACTGTCTTTGGGAGTGTTGGCAGTCCACAGCACTGGAGATGTCCCTCTGCGTGAGCGTCACCTGCAAGTCGAACGCTAGCCTTCACTTCGCGACTTTGGGTGCATGGTGGCTGTCGCGGTATTACGGTATCTCGCTGCGACTTCACCACATGCATCCGGCGCAGCTGACGGCCTTCAAAGCGGTTCAACGGGAACTTTTACTGAAAGAAATTTGTTTGGAAAACTGCGTCATCTCTGAAGATCTCCTGCAGTGTATATCTGCATGCTCTAACCTCCTTTCGCTATCCATTATCTCTTGCTCCGCGTCGCAGCCCGTGACACTGCGGTGCATCGACTCCATTTTGTGCAAGGGGAGCGAAATACGATCCGCAGGTCTCTCTGACGCACCCCACAGCCCTCCCCTGGACGGTGACGCAAATGGTGGGGCGGGCAGAGAAGACGGTGTGCGCCGTGGTTTCGACACGTCGCGCAGTAACGAATTCCCAGCGAGGGGTAAATCTCTTCATGACCTACGAGAAGTGACCAACTTGTACGTCTCTGGAGTTCGCCCTCTCGGCTCGTTGACGCAGCTGCGCTGCCTTCATATTCTTCACACCCCACTGCACGACTCCTTTCTCCAGGCCCTGACCACCTGCACATCGCTGGAGTGCCTCATCCTGCATCGCTGCCGTGGTGTCCGCTCTCTGGAACCGCTTCAGCGGCTGGGCAACCTCCAGTCGCTGAGCTTGCATGGCCTCTCCGTGACGGACACGGACCTCCTCCCGCTCACGGGCTGCACACGGCTGCGGCAACTGGTCCTGGATGAGTGTCGACAGATCACAGACCTCAGCTTTTTGGCGAAGCTGCGTGGGACGCTGGAGCGCCTGCGCATGCCGCGGACCCAGCTATCTAACGCAAACATGCAGCACATTGGCCTGTGTGATAAACTAGTCGAGCTCCACTTGCAGTCGATACGCCAGCTCACGGACGTCGACGCATTAAAAAACCTCACGGCGCTCCGCGTACTGAACCTGAGCGATAACTTGGTAACGGACGAAGGATGCAGTGCGCTGCACTGCATGCCGAGTCTGCAGCGGCTGAACTTGGCATCCTGTCGCTGCATCAAATCGCTCACCGCAGGTCTCAGTACATATGGGCGCTGGACGCATCGACTTTTGTCTCTGGATTTGTCGCAGACGAACATCACCGACGCCGGTATGCAGTGCGTCCAGCAGTGCGCCGATTTACGATACCTGAATCTGAGCGGCTGCAAAAGCCTGAAGCGACTGTCTTGGCTTCAGAAAATGAGCTTTCTTCGCTGGCTACACCTTGGAGGGACTCGCGTGACGGACGACGAGACGAACCGGTACCTATCGCTGGCTCGCAACCTGCGCTTCTTGAGCCTGGGCGGCTGCTCCAGTGTGCGGTCACTCATCTTTGCTGGCAATCTACCGCAGCTCGAGTATCTGAACCTCGAGTCAACAGGTGTTTCTGACAGCGAGCTCTCATGCTTGTGCCGGTGCGGCAAGCTGCGCTACCTATCATTGCGGTCTTGTGTTGATATCCGCGATATCTCGCCTCTGTCCTTATTACCAGCTCTCGTGGAGCTAAACGTCTCTCTGACGGCTCTTGGCTCCTCAGCCGGCGACACGCTCAGCACGACACCAGACGGTAGTGATGGCCAAGGCAGTGCCCCCGGGTCACCCACGTTTGTCTGCTCGGCACCGAGTCGTGTGTCGAAGGAGTCTTCTTCGCCTCTCTCCTCGCTGACTTCCGGACCATCTGGGTCACTGGGCATAGGCGCAAGTTGCTTCGCCGTTCTGCAGGTGCTGCACTTGAACGGCTGCAGTCGAGTCACTCGACTCGAGGGGTTGGAGAGGACTTTTCCAGAACTGCGCGTGCTCTACGCCAATCGTATCTCCTTGATTTCAACACGTATCGCGGGCATGGGTTTTGCCGGTACGCTTAGGCGCGGGAGCACGGGTTCGACCGCGCAGAAACGCGGACTGCCACAACTCACGCGCAGCGTGAGCGTAAATGTTGGTGTGGCCAAGGGCGAGAGTTTACATCCCGCCAACAAGTCCGCGACGCACCTCGACCAAGTTCTCCAGCAGTACGTGCCCCAACCACCAGCGACCCCACGGCCACGCACCGCTCACGAAGGTGTATCTGATCCGTTTCACCGCTCTCGTTCTCGTGGAAGCAAGCCAACTGCGAAGGACCGATCCGAAGTCCTGCGCTCCTCTGGCAAGACGGTTCGCGTACTGCGGCTGGTGCTCCGGCGGAGCTCCGTCAGTGACGCGATTCTGGAGCAGATTTGTGTCACGTTCGCGTGCGTCTCCTGTCTCGACCTGACGAGGTGCACTCAACTTCAATGCCTCCCAGGCTTGGAGAGGCTTTACGCTCTCCGGGAGCTGACTTTGACACAATCCTCTGTAGACAACGATGGGGTGCGAGCCGTCAGCGCATGCGAGACACTCGAGGTGTTGCGTCTCACCGAGTGCCGTAATGTTACCGACGTGAACTGTATAGGCCGCCTTCGTCGATTGCGCGTCTTGTGTGTAGCGGGGACGCAGCTGACCAATCAAGGACTCGAGGGCGTAGGGCAGTGCTTCGCATTGCAGTACTTAAACTGCGCCGAGTGCCGGTATCTGTCGGACGTTAACGTGCTCAGTTCTCTAAAGCATCTGGTCGAGCTGCATCTCGAGCGAACTGATGTTGTCGACACAGGCATTAGTGGAATTTTGCGGTGCTCGGCGCTGCAGCGAGTGTATTTCACGCGGTGTCAGCGACTCACCACTGTTGGCGATGTCCGAGCCTTTCTGCCGCAACTGGAGGTACTCGACGTCTACGGTACATCGATCCCGACACGTGTGGCTGGCCAAGGGCAACAGTTTGCTTGCCTCGTCATGTAATGCAGACGGGGGAAGATGGGGAGGCCGCTGTACTTCCCCAACTGCCCTATGTGTGCACATTGCTTGACCTGTCGGCACGTTCAGGTGTTGCAGTCTTTCCAATCTCGGTAGTATCAGTGCAGTGTATTCTCCCTCTTTTGTACTGCCTGCAGAAAAAAGTCTCTCTGGTCTCGCTTGACTTCTTTTTACCATTCGTCGATTCATCGTAACGGAACGGGAAGGAGCCCTCAAAGGAATACATTATACATGATACATATATATACATATAATATATGTGTGTGTGTATTTTCGAGAAGCGCGCTCACATTTACGCTCAAAACAATGGTGAGCCACACGTACACCATGTACGGATGAGCGTTTTTGTGAAGTGATGTGACACAAATAAATGCGTACTGCAAAGCCCCCTGTTTCAAAACGCGGGTACCTCTGACAGCTGCACCTCATAGCCTCCATCTTTCGCTAGGTGCGCCCCTGTCGGTGGTACCCATGAAAGAACCCATTCACATGGATCCGCTTTCACTTTTGTCAGCTGTGAGGGTTTTCCTTCATCTCCACGAACACCACCACCGCGTGGTGCCCCGTTTCCCTCTTTTTGTTACCTCCCACCCTCACACCCTTCTCCCGCTACCCTGAATTTTGAGGCAATGTGTCGCTTCCGTCGTTGGCATTATGTTTCACTACTTTCCTCTTCCATCTGCATTGGACTACACTTCGACTATCGTCAAATCGACGTTTTTTCTCCATGAACACCAAAATAATTACATGTGCGAAGGTGTCATCGCTTACCTGATCCCTATACGCATTCTGCTCTGCATTTGTTTCTCGTCATCACTTCGCTGTCCCCCCCCCCTTTCTTCGCCCCTCTCAGGAGCTCCCCACCCCCTGTTCGAGCCAGCACAAGGTAGGAACTGGGAATCTACAAAGCGAAGTCGTCACAAGAACTAGACGCACCACAAATACGAAACCTGTAGTTCGCATCTTTATTCATTGGCGAGTGTTGGTTTGTTTTGTTTTGTTTTTCCTCGATTCACTGTTCGCGCATAT
Source organism: Porcisia hertigi (assembly GCF_017918235.1). Lineage (NCBI taxonomy): Eukaryota > Euglenozoa > Kinetoplastea > Trypanosomatida > Trypanosomatidae > Porcisia > Porcisia hertigi. Next base: position 3,013,428 of record NC_090595.1, read on the forward strand.
TCATACGCCGTAGACACGGATACACACACATTCAAAGAAAAAAAACAATTGGATCACGCTGAGACAGGGGCACCCTTTCTGTGTCTTGTATCCATTCTCTCGTAATTGGTGCGTGTGACGCGCACCACTCCATCGACCACAATTTTTACCACCGCTGCTCTTTGCTCGTCTCTCCCCCCCCCCCCCCCACATCTCACCTCCTCTTTGTGTATCACCGACCCTTTCTCTTCCCTGTCCATACCTTTCTGTTAGAGGACGCCACGATAGAGATCGCAGGTGCAGAGATTTATTCTAAAGATTTTTGTGTGTAGGGTGTCGCTGGGGGAGTGCAGTCTCTGGACTCTCACGCTCCCCCTCCATAAAAAGGTTTTTTTTTTCAATGGATACGTGTGTGCGCGCGCATTTTTATTTTTGTACATTTTATTTCCCTCTCGTTGTTGGTGTTTTGTCGCCCTGGTCGTCGTCTTTCTTGGTTTGCCACGTCACTCTCGTGGATGCCCACGCACGTGAACGGTAGTCGGTAAACAACGCTGCCTCCTCCTCTCCTGTCCTTTGGTGGTGGTGGTGGTGGTGGTGAGGCAGGTTTTTGTGCGGGACGGTCACTTTTCACTGTGTAAGTGAACCCCGCCCCCCTTTTTTTTACAAGTGTGTGTTTTTCTTTATTTTTATTTTCATGTTATTGAACTGCACGCCTTCAGGTTTCCGCGTCTACAGGTGGTGGGTAATATTTTTCGATCCGTTAGCCCTACCGTTTGCTGCTGCTGCCGCTGCTTTTTTTTTCTATATTCCCCCTCCCCCGATCTCCTCTGCCCGTTTTTCACCACCGCCCCGCCCCTCTCCGGTGAATACCTTTGTACCCACGTTTTGGCTGTGTGTGTAGTTTGTGGGGCTTCTCCACTCACTTTTCCATTTCCGCCATTGGGAAGTTTGAAGCGGTTGTGGTGACGGTGTTGTCTGCTCACCAGCCATCCACACAAACACACGCACAGACACACTAACTTTCTTTTTTTCTCTGCACGCGCGCGGCTGTGTGTGTGTGTGTCCTCTCCTGATTTCGTGGCTTATCACACGCGAGTGGCGAGAACACATATTTGCGGGCGTTTCAGTGTTTTTGTACCCCTTTCATCGTTTTTTTTTCTTTTTGCTCTCTTTTTCGCCGAGCACTTTACCCCGCCACACTCCTTTCCCCGAAAAAAAAAAACTTATCCCTGACTCCTCCTAACGCACGCGCACCTTTCCCCCACTACTATTTCCTCGAAAGGGTGCGCTCTCTGTTTGTTGTTGTTGCCACTCTCCACTCGACGAGGTGCATCGCTGAACCTGCTGTAGATCAAGGCTGTGTCACTGACTTCTAGTCATTCATTACCGTAAAAAAAAAAGGTATCAGACAGATCGCTTTAGGGTGAACAAGAGCCCAACAACCCTGAGGCATCACGATCACGAAAGAGATGAGCGGCATCACAGTGCAGCTTGTGTTCGCCTTCGTTGGTACGCGCGTGCCCTACTATATCCCGGGGACGACTGCCACACCGGGATCGTCAGCCCGATCCCGTTTCGGCAATGCGTCCTGTGTTTCGATCAACGAGACAGCACCATCGTCGGTTCGCTCTGACCCTGCTGGGACGTCTCCGCATCTGAACCCACGCGCTGCGCCCAAGCCGATCACCGCACAGGAACTACTTTCTCACCTCGCAAAACCGCTGGAGCCGTCCCAGCAGACCATTAGAAGTATCGAGGGCGTCACTACCGAATCGGCCTCCTCGTCGACCACCCGATCGTCGTCTCACAAACTACCCGTACTGGAGCTTTTCGACTACACCACTCTTTCCCCGCTGGAGGGCACAGCCGTGCTGTGCGACGAGCAACTCCTTCTAGTGTTGTGCGACATTGTCACTAGCGCACAGCTTGTGGAGGCGCTGCAGCATGAGTGGTTGGAAGTGTACAGCGGGGCTCACCACCCGCACTCGCACAACCGCACGTCAACCACGCTTCCACTGACGCACAAGACAGACATGGCCGTTTGCACGACGGAGGAGCGGTTGCGAAATGTGGCGCAAGCGCAACAGGCACTTTGCAAACCCGTTGGCCTTCATCTCTCCATCTTAGGAAAAGAGTTGGTGTCACTCCAAGCGACCTTGGCCACGCAGAAGGAACAGCTGGCACAACTCCGATCCTTCACCACACCAGCCCCCCCGACAGATGCTGCTTCAGCAGGAAGCGGAACGGAGTATCCCTTATCATCGGTCTCGCCTGATCACGCCGCTCTATTTCCACTTTTAATGGAGCTGGATCCGAGTCTCGTTTCAGGATCGGCTCAGGGTACCGCGGATGCCTCCACCCTCCCGAAGGTGGAGGCACCCCTGGGGTTCTGTGAGACGCGGATTCGCGCTGTTGACACTGTGATACAGCGCGCTACAAAGCACAATGCGAAGCTTTTGAAGCTCGCCGCCGATGAACGGGCCACAGAAGAAGCGTTTGAAAAGGGTGATGCCAGTCGCGCCTGCGCCGAATACCTCGACCACGCAGAGCAAGACCGCAGCGCAGCGGAGGCTGTGATTGCAAAGTTTCAAGTTGAGATGACTCGCCAGCTAAAGGTGGTGCGGCAACTGGTCGCGTACATCACGCAGGTGCGGGGCCTGGTGAACAAGGCCAAGCATGACATGGGCGTTGTGGAGCTGATCCTTTCACGACTTTCTCTGACGAGCCTGCGGCCGCAACTAATGGAGGAGGCAGAGGCTTTACTGCGTCGACGTGTTATTCTGCGGCGTGCTGCTCGTCGGCAAATGCTGATGTTGCAAGAGACAGAGTTCGTGGAGCTGCAGCAAGACCTCGAGTCTTTCTCGCAGCGACCGGAGGTGCAGAAAGTGCTGCCCGAGATGGTGCGGTGGTATCTAAGGGCACCTTTGCCCAGTCTTCAGCCCCAGGAAGACCCAGTCGCTACGATGCTCGATCATGCCCTTATTGACCGCGAGGAGGATGAAGCACAAGAGCTGCTTGATAAAACATGGGTCTGCACGGCGGACTCTGCAGATCCCGCAACAAATGCTCTGCAGATCACCAAAGCGATGCTCCCGGTGGAGCGGCTCGTGCTGCGTTTGCAAGAGGCCCGTGCAAGTGCTGCATCCTACAAAAGTCGCGTAGAGGAGTTGGAGGAAAGACTCAAAACCCACGAAGCCGCTGGCTCGCCTTCGCCACCACCGCAGGAGAACACTGAGGCCGAACCACCGTCCAGGCAAATGTCAGTTGAAGCCGGGCCACTTGAAGGTGAGACTGATCTGGGCCAAATTTGAGGCTCTACAGGACTTGTTATACACACCCACCCCCCCCCCCCCCCAAAAAAAAAAGATCCGGCCCCCTTCCCTTGAGCGCAAGTGAACCGCATCTCGATGTAGCGCAGCGACACATTCGTATACACCCATAGCTCTCATGGACGGAGCGCCACCATGGAAGAGCCTTGTAACGACCTCTCTCTCTTGTTACGCGTTGCTTTGTGAGAGCTCTTTCAAGGCGCGCGACCACGCTCAAAGTACCCCCACCCCCTGCCCTTTTCCCCTCCTGATGTGTTTTGGACATTTTTCTTCTCTCTTATACGATGCAACATTTAGTGAATCGCTTTTTGTTTCACGCGCGCGCGTGTGTGTGTGTGTGTGTGTGTTTATGTGTGTGTGTATGAGTGTGTGTGTGTGTGTGTGTGTGTGTGCTCCCCCGGGAATAGAATCGCTGCTGACCAGTGCCCTTTGGTTGCCGCACGGCGCGCAAAAATGGTTTCTTGGTTGTGAAGCGGCAGCATGTCTACCGTCTCGCACGGTACCACACATGCGGAATGGTCTGCATGGAGGGTGTGCGTGTGTGTGTAGGGTAGGAGGGGGCGTAGAGGAGCGTTGTTTGTCTGTGAAGAGGAGTATCTGTGAGTATGTGGGCGTGCGCGAGTACTCGCCTGCGCAGTGGCGCACGGCCTCCAACTTATCCTCTACGCGACGCCTCTGCGCATCCTCATCTCCTCCGCGCCTGCGTGGGGGAGAGAGACCTTCAGCACGTAGTCGATCCCTGACACACACATGCCCTCTCCTCTTTGCTCTCTCCATGGTTCTTTTGTTTCAATGATGCGGTTTCTTTTTTTTTCTGCGCTGTGTGATGTGTATATATGCCCATGTCGCCGTCGCCGTTACTGATTTGTGCGCTTCACAAACAGTTCACTGTATCAGACTTCCGTTTGTGCCTCATCATCACCGTGACGAAAAAGACATCGTCTGAAGGAGGAAAAAAAAGTAATGCAAAAAAAAAACGACAGAGAGACGCCGGGGTGTAATTTGATGCATAGCAACACACCCCGTCAGAGACTCGCGCGAAGGTCAGAGATTTTTCATCAGGAAGCATTCTCATGGACCAGAGGATAGTATACGGTTTGCTGTGTTCCCGGTGGCCCCACACCTTTCCCTGGCCACTCACTCACCCTTCTTCAGCTCCCTCTCCTCATCGATATTTTTCCGAAGCTCGTTGGTGGGCACATACATTTAAAAAAAAATGTGAAACATCCGCTCTCGCAGAACTCCTTCCCTAACAGCCCTCTTTCCCCCCCCCCTCCCCCTCTGTCGCTCTCCTCTTAACACTCTCGCACCGCTTCAAAAAAAAAAAAGGGGGTAGACATTCTCGCAAACCTCTCTTTCCAACCCGCCTCCCCCAGTGTGCGTTCGTGTGTGTCAGTCTGCATTATAGGGATATCTCTTTTCCGACTATTGTCTCTCGGTTACTTCTTCAGTCTGCGTTGGACTGACACAGCAGCACAGGTGCCCAAGCGTTCGCCCTTACAGATCTTTGTTTTTTGCTCCCTCTGCGAGGCCAGACCGACGCGACAACTAACCGGCAGAGAAGACGCTGAATCAGACCTCCTCCTTGCTCACGATCTCCCCCCCCCCCCCACCTCCCTTCACACACACACACTCTAGAGTGACTCATTGCCATCTCATTTGCTTGACAGGATAGTGGAGAAGTAGAAAAAAAAGGGGTCTTTGTCAGGGTCCAAGGCCTCCTCCTTCCCGGAGACTCACTACATCGTCGCTGCCTCTCGAGCTTTTCTCTCGAACAAAGCACAACTGAGGTCTACCACACCCACAGGAGTCACAAAAGACGCAAGGCACCTTAGCAATTTTTTTTTTCGACGCGGAGAAAAAAAAATTGCTCCTTTCCCCTCTTGCGTGTGTGGTTGTCGTGCAAAACGAATATCTCAGACCGGCCAGTGCGCATGGTGGTGGTCTGATAGAAATTTGATTGCATAGAATCAAGAAAGAGGCGGCACCTCATTCCTCTTGTAGTTTCTTCGGTAGGGGTCCTTCTTTGTGTCGCACCCACACACACACCCTTATTTGTAGACCCCCACGCCCACATCGTACCTATATCTAATTCACATATGTGCATTGCTTGTTGTTTACTTCTTGTGTGATTTCTTCGGGGGGAGGGTGACTTTTGGTGGAACTTTTGTCTTTTTGGCGTGGAGGCCCCCCCCCCCTTTTCTCTCTCTCCAAAGTCTGTGGGTTTTTTTTTTGGACTCCCTGCTTGCGCCAGTGCTGTGTAACTCCCTTCTCCCCCCCCCCAGAAAAAAAAATTGTATTTTCTCCCCCTTCGTTTCTAGTGATCACTCATCGTGCCCTCCCTTTTTTTCATAAAAGTGAATTCGCTTGTCTTTGTTCTGCGCATCGGCTTTCTTTCGCCTTGCTTCTTGTACGTGTGCGGAGTTGGCCAGTTGTGCAGAGAGGACAAAGCTGCAACACTTGGCGATTACAGCAGCTTAATTGTTTCAACTTCCCCCTTCCATCCTCCCCATCCTTTTGGACCTCCGATTGACGTGTAGGTAAAGAGACTCGCAGAATATCGAAGAGGAAAGGTTGCTTTTTCCGCGCCGAGATACACCCGGTAGTGTCTGTGAAGAGGCCTGCCGCCGCGGCGTCTGCGTGTGGTTTCCTCTCCTTTGTCTCCTGTGTTTCCCTTTCGTTTATCCACCCCGCACCACCCAGTAGCTGGGAAGAGGCCTGGAAGACCTGCGTCACGACGGTGTTGAGAGTCGTCTTTGGGCAGATTTTGCATTTTTCAGCTCGTTCTCTCCTCTTCTTCACTTCGCACGAACCGCATCGTTTTTTGTTTTGTTTTTGGAGGGGGGAGGGTGCTTGTGTTGGTGCATTGAAGCCTCAAACCTTAGCGGGCCAATCCATATACTCAACGAAGCAGTGCGCGTGCGGACACAGCGCCTCCCTCCACCATGTCTCTTTTGGCGTTGAACGTTTGCCTGATCAGCTCAGCCTTTGACACGGTGGCGCTCCCGCTGTCGTCGACGCTGTGTCCTGTTGAAGAGGGTGATGACGTCAAGGACACCTCCATGTCCTACTGCCTCGCGCCACTGACGGAGAAGAAGATGCGAAAAGGTTACGGCTACGCACACTGCACCGTGATGCAGCTGTGCGCGCGGGCGCTGGACTTGAAAGCCGTCCGTGAGGCTGTGCGCGAGACGTGGTTGAAGTTCCGCACGCAGATGTTAGAATCGAAAGAGACCCTGCTGCTAAGCGGCGTCGCCGACGGCCCGATCTTCGCAACAACGGAGGAGGGGTGCACCGTGAGACTGCCGAACATTACGGTAGTGCGCAGCCCCGAGCTAATGCAGCTGCACGAGAGTATCGTGCGCGAGCTAGGTAAATACCACGTAAAAGTAAGCTCAGAGGATGTGGCCAAGTCCGCCTTTCACAAGAGGTTTCCCGCAGATAGCAACAGCGCCACAGCGGAGTGGATGCTATCCTTCACAAACAAGTACGCTCACGAAAACTATACGCCACACATCACCCTCGGCGCCTGCACCGAGAAGAACGTGGGGGTGTTTTCGCTTTTAAAAAAGACTGAAATTCCCTGGCGAGAGTGCCGACTTGTGGTGAGCCACATGGGAAACTTTTGCTCCTGCTTTGATCTCCTCGATAGCTGAAGCGTGTCACGCGAACGTATTCACGCGCCTATCGCTCGGCGCTTTTATTTCATTCCGGGGAGAGAGGAGGGACTCGCCTTTAGTATTTCTTTTGTGTGTGTGTGTCTGTAGGGAAGGGATGGGGTTCTTATGCTGTAAGAGGTCATGGTGTCTTACTACACGTGTCCCCTTTTCCCTCAACCCCACCCTTGTCTTTCTCCTTTTGCTCCCCACTGTTGAGCTTGCGCATCTATTGCCTGCCTGCCCCCCCCCCCCTCCCAGGAGTGATTTGTGTGTGGGTGTCAACGTATAAGTGCTAGTTTTGGCTGTACGCTTCCTTCTGCTCGCGCACCACTTTTGGGGGTGTAAGTGATGAACCACCGTTGTTGGTGGCGCTCGTAGAAATTTTGTATCTCTGTTATACTGTTGCTCACGTGTTTTTTTTTCTGTTTAAATCGCTGTGCATCTCTTTTTTGTTTCCCTAACCAAGACAGCTGCGTTAGTGTTTGCCGCAATCGGGTGGTACCGCGCGGTGTCGCCGTCCCCTACCCACCAGCGGAAAAAAAAAGGGTCTGTGCTGAGCTTCATGTATATATGTGTCTATGCGGAGTGCAGGGGAGGGGAGGGGAAGGGGGGGGGGTGAGAGAGGTGAGCGTTTGCACAGCCTCTACCCTGCTCTGAGGATTAAAGCATGTGACCCCAAAAGCCTCAAGGACTGCGACGAGGCGAAGATGTCCGCAATATATTGGTGACAGTGTATACCTGATCGCTGTCGTTATGTTTTTTTTATCTAGGGGTGGGGAGCCGGAATCGGCTGCGTCGAGGGCGTTGCGCAATAGACCCCCCCCCCTGCGCCTCTCATTGAATGGGGTTCATGCTCTGTTGACCTGCCTGTACTCTTGAGTAACGTTGATTCAGGGAAGGACACGACGACGTATCTGCCATCACGGCGGTTGGAGACGTATGGCAATACAAGATGAAGTTGCAGATATTTCCGAGCCGCGCTAGCGTCACACAACTTACGTACTTCTGGTGCTTATGCGTACGGTCCCCTCAAGTGGTGGTACTGCTTCTCCCCTGTGGCCGTTGGTCTGGTCTTGGTAGTCTTTTCTGCGTCCTTGGCCGCTATCGTCAAGTAGCTCCTACCGGTTCTTTCCCCTTCGCTTCCCACTCTCTGAGACGCTTCTCCTCGTCACGTCAACCAAAAACACATCCCGGCTTTTCCTGCTTATTTGGTTTTTTTTTTGTATTCTTTTGATGCATAGTAACATGTCCTCCTCTCTCGCTCCCTTCTGCATGGGTGTCTAGGGTTGTCGCAGGCGTGACTTCACCGCGAGAGCTTTACGTTGATGCCCTTTCTTCTTTTTTTTTCTCTCCTCCCAAAGAATCCCTGTGCCGGTGCCTACGCCACGCACATTGAGACTATTCTCACAGTCGGGGGAGGGGGGGGGGGGCATCCAACGCCTCCCCTGCTCGGACATATCACTCTTGTCAAAACTACCACGAGCTGCCCAACAGTTAGTGGAAACACACACACACACGAACGAACGAACGAACGAGGTGAGACTCGTCCCCGTTTTTTTTTTCCTCTTCTCATTCTCCTTGGTCCACACCAAGTAATCCTGTATTTTTTCTTCCTCTTCTGCACACAGGTTTTCACGGTGGTGGGGCAGTGTAAGGTGCAATGGAAATAATGGGCCTGTTGCTTCAGATCATCTCGGTGTCCGCCACACTGGCGTCACTGTGCATGGTGGCGTCGCCCATCATCACCGCCAAGAACATGCGCGCCACCAAGTCGGTAGGAATCATGACAATCACTTATTTTTTGCGGGCGCAGCTCCTCAACTGGAACGTGTGGGCCATGTATGGTGCCCAAATCACTGCGTATCCAGTGATTATCTGCAATACCATTGGCTGTTCCATTGCAGCATAATGCGTCCTGACTTTTTTAACGATAGCCCGCCTGGAGAAGAAGTCGGGTCGCGTGCTCGCGTCGACGACGTATGGCAAGTCACAGCAGGTGACCATCATCACCGCTGCTTTAATCGTCACCTTAATGCTGGTGTTTCTGTACCTGATGAACTTCGTAAGCCCCGCCGCTGCCATACCAGTGAACGGCATCCTGGGGGGGGGGGGATGCCGTTCTGTCTTCATGTTGAGGTCCCCCGCTGGGCATGGCAAGGTCCATCATTGCAAACAGAAACGCCGAGCCGCTCGAGCCAGTAACGGTGTTTTTTTTTTTTTTGCGACGCTGAACAGCGTGCTGTGGACTGTCCATGGCCTGTTGACGATGGATCTGTTCATCACGATACCCAACACGCTTTGCACCTTGGCCTGCCTTTTTCAGATTCTTCTTCTGATGCGGTACGGTCGTCGCCACGCGACACCTCTCTTTATGGCAGAGGCGCTGGCGCCGGTACCTCTCAACTAGGCCCGTGTCCTAAAACACACGCTGAGGTGTAGAGCGCGCCGCAATAACGTAGAGGGGGGGGGAAACTGCAGAGGTGGAAGGATGACGGCTGGTTTGCATTTTCTCAGACCCCCGACCCCGGGATTCGTTACGCCCTCGGGATTCGTTACGCCCTCGCGCCTCGCGGGGCCTTCTTCCCCTCCTCGTGCTGGCCTGCCGTGCAGGCGCGGCGCCTGCGAAACGGAGCAGGGGCGCTTGTTGGGTGGTTTTGGGGGTCGTGGGTTTGGTGTTCTGGGTCGTTTGAGGGGCATGGGTTTTTGCGCGTCGGCGGGGGGGTGGGGCCCCCGCCTAAACGCGGGCGGTGGCCGGGGGGCAGGGTGGTGGTGGTTTCGGGGGGGGGGGGAAGAAAACCGCCCCCCCCCAAAAAAAAAAACTCAAAGCGTTTCTTTCTGTACATCAATGGAACCGACAAACGTACGCCGGGAGGGTTGGGACAGAGGGGGGGGGGGTCGTCGTCGTCATCGGCAACAAGAAAGGGGGAGCACCTAGCCGACTCCAAGACGCAAGGGGTCCTGGTGAATGACGGGGTTGCGTGCTGCAGGGATGTATATGGGTTCGTCTTCGGCATCCTGCGGAGCCGCCGCGTCGCTGGGAGTTGTGTGGGCAACAAAGTACGCTGTTGGTCGCGTTACCGGACCGTTGCAACGCCGAGCCTCCCGTTGCGCCTCGCGCATGTCGCCGTAGTACGCAAATTGCTCTTGCCTCTCGGCAGCGGCCCTGGCGCGCTGCGCGTCGCGGACTTCCTCTTCGGCCGCTATGCCGCCCGTTGCAAAGGCCTCAGCACGCGCCCGCTCGTCGTCAAAGACAGGGTACTCGTCGAGAAACCGCAATGCAGGGAACGAGGCAATCCAGCGCTTGCGGTAGTGCACTGTGTGTCGACACAACTCATTCCCATGAAGCAGCAAAGTTCGCAGCGTGGCGCGGTGACGGCGCAGGCACCCACTGGTCTTCTCCTCGTCCTCGATACGGTTGTACGACACGTCGAGAGAAATCAAGCTGGAAAGTCCCTGCACGCCGTCGAGGCGTTGAAGATTGTTGTGTCCCGCCAGAAGCGTCTGTAGCTGCGGTGCCGCCTCGTCGAGGGCGTTGAGTGTTACAATCTGGTTCTGGGCAACGTCCAACGTGCGCAAGGTCGGCAAGTAGGGCAGCGAGTCGAGACGAGAGAGCGTGTTGCAGGACAGGTACAGAGAGTCGAGGCGGGTAAGCGCGGCGAGTCCGGAAAGATCACTTAGGGCGTTGTGGTCAAGATAGAGCACGACACAGCCGGTAAAGGCTGAGAGGCCGTTGAGCTCGGCGAAACCAAGGTGCTGCAGGTAGAGTTTTTCGTTGAGCTCTGGTGTCCAATACCCCTGCTGTTTCCTGCACTCCTGGATAATACGCGCCTCCGACATCATGGGCGCGCCAGTGCCATCATCGGCACCGTGGCGAACCTCCATTTTGTTGGCTCGCCGGGCCAGCAGGGACTTTCTTCCCCGAAGGATGGTGGTAAAAAAAAAAAAACACTTGGGCGCTGAGGGAGACAGAGAAAACCAAAGAGCAAAGACTTGTGATGAAGAATAGGGAAGCATTCAAAGAAAGCAGGAGCTCCATCGTTGGTCATCGTGTGATGCACCACAGTGAACCTACAGAAGTGAATTGATCGGGAAGAGCAACACCTCCTCCCCTTCCCCCCCCCCTCCGAATCACACCCGTCGGTGTCGTTTCGCATGGTCAAGGGCAGTCGCTGCGCACACACCTCCTCGCAACGTTGTTTACCATCCGTTGTGATCCTTGGTTGTGCACACCACCACCAAAAAAAAAAGCGGAGAGCAGAGGAGGTGTACGTGTGTGTGTGTGTGACGTGCATCCTGCATATATGTTCCGTTCTTTTTTTTTCTCTCTCTCTTACTCGTGCGATTAAGGAAGCGCACCCTATTGGTCGCCGCGAAAACGTAGGGGAGACCTGCCACAGGCTACCCCGACTGGCTCCTGATCTGCTCCAACAATGAGGCCTTGCGCACCTGAAGTCCCTTCATCGCAGCCTGCAGCAGCTGACTCATCGTCGGCGTCTCACACGCGCCCTGGTGGCAGCAGTAGTACACACCACCGAGAGAAAGGCCGCTGCACACCATCACGCTGGCCTTCATCATCGCGGCTTCCTCTCGCGTGGGGTCCACAACGATCATGCCATCGTGCCGCAGCGCAGCACCGCACGCTGAGAAGGTGTCGTACATCTCCACACCACCTGCGGCGAGGGCGGCGCATAAGGCAGTGGTAGCGGCATCCCAGACAGCGCCATCGTCATGGAGCACTTCAATCAGGACCTCCAGCAGCAGTTGTGGGATGCGCTCCAGCAACACGACTTGCTCTGCAACTCCCTCGAGGGCGAGAGCCATGTCACCGTCACCAGAGGTGTCGAGGTTGGGCGAGGTCGCCGAGGTACGGTGGACTTGGCAGCTCACGCGCCCGCGCGTCCCGCGGTATTCCTGAACCAGCTGCTGCGGTGGGCGAACCCCACACAGGACGCGCGTCTGGCCAATCTCTACACAGGCGCTGCTGTGGCAGTTGGCCAGAACATTGGTTACAACGTGAATAGCACGCACCGCCCCTAGTGCCTCACGACCGTCTGCCCGCTTCATATGTGCGGCCGTAGTGTGACGGTTCGAAAACTGATGAAGAAAAGAGAAGCTTGACTTCTTTGCTAGTGCGTGTATGTCGATAAGTGGGCGCCCATGGCGGAGGAAAAAGTAGTAGGGGGGGGGAGGGACGAGGAGAGCTTCAAGTAAGCGCCGTAGCAAGAAAAAGAGTGCGTGTAACAGGAGGCACCAAGTGCTTCAACACGGCCGTCCATGGGGATGTGAAAGAGGAGTACCCTTGCCTGCAAGGCGCTTCTGTGGACTCCCGTGGACGCATGCCGGAACGCACTGAAGGACGACGCGGAAAAAAAAAAGTGTGGTTACACTGGTAATGAAGAGGAAAACACCAACAACAGGGACAAAATCACCAAGGAGGGTTTCATGACGCCAAACCCCAGAAGCTACGCGAAGTCAATGCGACCGCGTATGACGATAGAATGGCGGCCCTAGCGCGCTACGGCTCCCCGAACAGTTCCAGAATCTCACTGTCGGTGAGGGCATCGACGCTGAGGAGCTTGTCTTCCAAAGTTGTCAGCGCTCCCGGTACAGCGCCCTGCACGCCACTGAGTGTCCCAGATAGTCGCTGAGACGGCGGAGGTGCCGACTTGCCCGTCTCGGCTCTCGCCCCGCTCGGTCCAGCTTCGTGAGCAGCCCCTATCGGTGCAGATTTCCTTGTGCTCGGCGTGCTGGTGTCGCTCAGTTGAGAGCAGGACGCCGTTGTTGGCCACGCCAGATATGACTTGAGCACAGAATAAAAGTTTTCGTCGCGGTCTATGTTCACCTTCGTCTGACGTACTCGGCGCTGCATGCGAGCGATGTCGATGGTCGTTGCCGCTGGCCGGATGACTGCCGCGGCCGGGGGCGCGGTGTGGTCCTGATGCCCAACCGGTGTGCCAGCGGGGCCGCTAATCGCGGAGGACCACACGGCGGAAGTCCCAACATCCCCGCCCCGAGCCCGCTCTCCCGATTTTCCAGACAAGAGCCGCTCCTGCATGCACACCCAGCATCCCTGATGAGACCCCATCGCCTGCACTGCGCAGATCGTGTGGAAAGCGTGCCCACACGTGTACACGGAAACTGCCGCGAGTGCGCCACCAGCAGCAGCCTCATTAGTTCCTCCCCCAGCATCCAGCGACGGGGGCGGCTGACTCAAATAAGTATGACAAAATGCACAGCAGTCCGACTGTGGGGCGACGCCCGCGTTCAACCTCAGATAGTGTTCGCGTCCCAGCCGCATCGCGTCACTCTTTATTATTTGTTCGCACAGACGATTCGCCTTGAGGTCGAAACTGAAAGATGCCATCAGGTCCAACACAATCGGTCTGAGGGTCCAGAAAGTTCCTTTTCGATTGTCGCAAAATAGTTTGTTCGCAACGACCGATATGTCCACGAAGCGCATCATTGATTGCAAAATGCTGCATGCGTACTGGGTGTAGACCGCGACAAGCACATCGATGCAACGTCTTTCCTCACTGCGAAGGCGTGTCGTCAAGTCCTCCAGGTGCTGCGGTGGCCCCGTAGCAGAGGATGTGAGTGCCAGCGTTGCAGCGGCAGCGTCAGCGTCATGATGGGACGTGAGGGCGAGGCAGACCGCAACGTGCAGTCTACGGCTCATCCCTGCGGGGTCGATTCCTGAGGAAGGCTGAGCTGGTGCTGCAGATCCGCCGGGTACGGCGAACTCGTCGTTTTGGATCCTCAATGCGCACAAGCGATGGCGCGGCACCATGAAAACATCGAGGAGTCGAAACCAATACTCCGGGTGTTGCACGGGTTCGACGGGGACGCCGTGTTTAGCCGCAGCAGGCGTGCACGACGACGTGCCAGCAGGTGTGGGGGGGGTGACGCCCGCAGCCAACGACCCACCAGCGAGACCATTCACCTCATACTTGCTGCACAGCTCTTTTCCAATCTCGACAAAGCGCCATAGCTCAGTGGCGGACCTCAAAGCAGGGAGGTCGAAGGGCAGCGGTAGGTCACCAGTGACAGAAGAAGAGACACCCTTCCCCGTATGCGGTTTTGCCGCTTCGCCGGTGTGAGTAGCAGCTGTAGTTGTCAACACGGGCACAGACTCGACACATTCTTGATCGCCCCCCGCCTCAGTCGTTGTTCGCGCACCTGCGCTCAGATACGTCATCACCTCTTCACTAAGGGCACTGAGTCGCTCCCGCATGGCGGCCAGCATCACCTTCATGGCCTCATCGATCATCGCCACCTTTTCTAGCAAGTATACAGTCGCGTCGGCGATGCCGTGCTTGCGCACGGCACGTAGCGCCAGCTGCATGTCGTATGTAACTCGATTGCCTTTTTGACGTAGGTAGGTGTATACGGTGTCAGGCGCGTGCGCACAAAGTAGCTCAATGTACGTATTCTGCAAGCTCATGTCGTTTGCCACTGTCTGGCACCCATGGGTCATCAGTTCATGAAGGTAGTCCAAAAAGGCGGCGCTCGACCCACGAAGCAGCCTCATCACCTCGCTGTGGTTCGAGGGCAGGTAGTCAAATATGAACTGTGCGAGTGCAGTCGCGTCGATGCGGGCGAGCACTTCCACCCGACTCATCACCGCTCGCTGGAGCGCCTTGATGGCAGCGTCAGCAGGAGTTGTCTCTGTAGCGGTAATGCCGATCGAGGAACGCGAGGTTTCCTTGCTGTGGAGTCGCTCGCCAAGGTCGCCTAAGCTACCTTCCACGTCAGATGTGGCCAAGTCGCCTGCCAGCGGCAAGGGCTCCTTGGTGCCTGCTGCGCCGGTGCGGAAGCGAGCGCTGTCAAACACGCTGCTCCCTGAGCGTTGACACGCACTCAATTCTTGCTGGGAGACATTCATTCGTTGAGCCCTCACGCTTTGTAAGCGCTGCATCTCGCCACGGAGCATAGCGAAGACGTCGTATTGCAGCTGCGCATCCACGCGGTTCTGCTTAGGGTCGGTGTAACATGCAATCGCCTCTGTATATCGCTGCTCCACACAAAAGACGGCGGCTAGGCAGCGCGTCATCTGCAGCCGCGTGAAGTCAGACTGAAAAACGGACACAAGGTGTCTCGGAACCACATCGGGGGCTAGGACACGGAGCAGGTGCTCCTGCAACTGTCGCCGCTCCTCCGCTGTCTCGGCGCTTTGAAATGCAAACAGAGCGTCTTGAATCACCAGGTCAACCCATACATCTAGTCGGACAGAAGGCCGGCTTGATTGACCGTTCACCAGTTCTTCAGCGTCCGTGGAGAGAAAAAGCTCATTGAAAATTGCCGCACCGGCGAGGAACGTGTGGACAGTGATGTAAGGCGGGAAGGGGCGCTGCGCCAGCTCAGTCGCCTTCAGCGTCCGTAGTGCGGGCAAGCGAACCAATGCTTCATCATCAACACGGAAGATATCCAGTGGCCCCTGCTGTTGACCGCTTGACGACAGAAAATCGCTCTCCGTTGCGTCACGCGGCCGGGTGCGCGAGCCCCCTGTCAAGATGAAATACATACTTGACACGAACTGGGTGCGAGAAAGCCCACCCGCGCCACCCCAAGGACTACACGGACCTTCATCGGAGAGCGCAAAAAGAAGAACACGGATGGCGTGCTCCGGTCGCCGTCGCAAGAAGCGGAGTAGATTATGATCCTCGATACTACGTACATTGCCCGTATCGCTGCGACTAGTGCTCAAGGTCGTCAAGAGAAGGTACTCGAGAAGTGCTTTCTTGGCAGGTCTCTGTTCGCTGGCGGCAAGATCAGCACCTGGTAGCAGGCTACCACCCTTCAAGGTACACTCTACAAGGTCCACCGCCACCGAGGCGTCGTCGCGGGAGTCGAAGAGACCTGAGCACTTGACAACCTGGGGCGCCCACTTCTCTCCCCCACTGATGTTCGCGCAAAAAGCAGTGTCTGCCTTCTCTTCCTCGTCCATTGCGTACGCGAGGGCATCCACGTAGCGCTGCTGCCGCAACGACAAGATCAATACAGTCAGGCGCACCAGGCCGTGCTCTTCGGCGAGACGCAGTAAAGTAGGGAGGTCCGTATCGAGGTACATGAGGGCCAGCTCCGCACGTTCCTTGCCGCTTCTCCTCGATGCCGAATCGACATCGTGCCTTACCTCAGACATGCTCCTTCGCGCCTCGTTTCCGCTTCCGGCTGACCGCCGTCGCAGCCCCAACGCCCTTTCCACCGCATACAGCTGACCATCATCGAGAAACAGGTGAACAAACTGCTCAATCAGCGGTTCTGGCATGTAGGTGACGAGACCGCATCGCATGCAGTGTTCCAGCACACACAACAGATGCGAAAGCAGCCCCCGTTGCTGAAGCGCGTGGACGACCGGCCCGTACAGCAAGCTTAACCCATCGACGGCACTGCAATACGATATAATCTGTTGCAGTAGATCAAATAGAGATCCAGCCCCGCTGCTAGGGTCAATGCCTCCGGCCAAGTCTTTCGACTGTCCATCGCTGCGCTTCTCTGTGACCTCGCTGACAGGGAACGAAGGGAAACTATTTTTCACATAAGCAACAAGAATGAGCTCTATGAACTGATGCAGCTCGCAACGGCGCCGCGCCGCGTTGCTGCTAAGCCCAACAGTGGAGAGCGCCACCTCCTCGGCAAACCCTTTTGCAAGATCCAGAGCCTCGGTGAACCTGTGCCCCGCCAGCAGTGAGGACAAACGCTCTCTCCATGAACGTAACGCGATGCCGTAGGCGCGCCCTTTGCCCATGAGCAACGCCGTGGATCGGCTCGTCGCAGCGCACCCGTTGTACACGACACCGCAGAAAGGACTAGAGAAGCTGAGATACTCGAAAGAGCTCAAGCGGTGCCGCTCCACTATGGCCGCCACCGAAGCATCCATGAGTTGAGCACTGCTATTTTCGTCGCACAACAGCACGTTGCATCCTGCCAGGGGAACCATCTGCAAGAGCGGCGCTGGTACACGGATCAGGGCAAGCCGCACCAGCCCTTCTACCATCGGATCCGCGAGTATGGCCTTCCTGCGGGTATGTGACTCTGGGACGCGTAGATTGATCAGTAGAAGCTCCACTTCAGTGTTCCATGAAACGCACAGCAGCACCCGCGGCGTCGTCGTCTCTGTCTCTGTCACAACAAAGCGAACCAGCTCGTTTCCACGCGCAGACGAGGGCCGGTGGCTGTGATGCGCAAGATCAGTGATGGCGCTCTGCGAACCGGCCTCCACAAGGTACACCAGAACAGCGTCACTGCGCACCGTTGCTACAAAGTGTTTACCAGCGATGGTGGACCACATCGTCGACGATAACCCCGCCTCTGCCGCCGTTGCCGGCGAAAGCGGTGGTGGCGCGCAGAGCCACGGCACACCGGAGTCGACGCCTTTGTCTGCTCCGCTACTGAGGAGCAGATGCTCCTTCACAACTGACAGATGGGTCATATAGAAGCAGCTAGGACACGGCAGCGTATCCATGTCGCTAATCGGCGCTGTCGCTGAAGCAGGGGTAATGGAGACGGCCCGCAGCGTGTACTTCGTCATCACTTTGCAGAAGCGATAGAGTTTCACGGCACCGCTGCTGTCCAAGACGAGAATGTGCGTCGGATCACGATGCAGGTGCACCACACGCAGCAGCGGCACCTTGCTTTCGTCTGATACGATTCGCAGCGGGGCAAGGGTATGCAAGGACCAGAGAATAAAGATGCCTCTTGCGTGGCCCGTGGCCGCTGTTGACTTTTCGCCACTGTCATCCCCGTCATCACGTGAAGCGGTACAAGTGCAGAGTGACAGAGATACGACGGCGCCACGCACGTTCACCGCGCTTGCCTCCACTGAACCGCAGATACCTAGCACAGCCCATCGGTGATCGAATAGGATGACGACGCCGAGTGTCGTGCCCATGGCACAGCTGAGCGACTGTGACCGAGTAACCGCCACCGATGAAACGCCCCTCGAACGCACATACGGTATGATGCCGGTGTTGACCGACTCTGCGAGGGCAACACAGGTAGGTGTCCCTGCCGTTTCGCGCAGGGAAGCCAGTTTGTGGCGAAGCGTCATCTGCTCGTGGATGTGCAGCACCAGCTCGTCTCGTGGCGTTTCGGACAGCACCGTCGAGGTAGCAAACCGCTTCGCTTGCTCCAAGACTACGTCCACCTCATCCAAGCCCTCATTTCTGATCCCACGGATGTCGGCGACCGTAACCGCAGCCCCGGTGTCGGCCACAGACACCGTTTCACTCATGAAATCACCACTGATGCTGGACTGCTGGCCGTCCAGGGCGGCTAAAATGGTGTCGAGGATGATCCCCTCCTCTTCTTTCACCATTTCCACTTTGGGGGGCGTCGGTGCGGAGACGATGCGCCTTGGCGCTGACAAGCTAGCACAGTCTCCCCTTTGAATCCCTAGATGGTGTGACGAAGTAGTCTGTGAAGTGGTAACAGGCTCACTCGCGGACACCTGCCGGGACGTAGAAAGGGCACAAGGAAATGGGGTGGGAGTGACTGCCAGTGACTGGGTGCCTGCCTGATTGTTCTCCAATAGACTCTCGGCTTCGTCACTCCTTTCCCCCCCTGCGCCGTCGGCGCACCGCTCCCTGTGGGCGGCACTGGTGATGAAGGGGGTAGTGCCAGCTGTGAGGTTAACCAGCTCCTGCAGCAACAGCGCTTCCTCATCAGCCCCCAAAGCGTAGGAGCTTCCATGGCGTGAAATAGGACCGGAGGTGAAGGACGTGTTGGCAAGTGGTCCATCACTGTTGTGGATTGAAGGCTGAGGGGACCCTGTCAAGTTCGCAAATGGATCGAGGGGAGGCAAACGCTTTAGTGCGTTCTCGACGAGGGACCTTTCTTCTTGCCCACATGCATCTTTGCCCCCAACAACGCAGTGGGTTTCGCCCCGAGTCTTGGGGAGGGGCTCGAACGTCGGGGTGACCAGGGAAGGTCGGCATTCCCCTTGGTGGGGGCGAGGCCGTCGCTGAGCCCCCCTATCGCCAGAGACGTCCATGTTGAGAATGCCGCTCCCAAAAACTGCAGGGCACGTTTCGGAGGGCGCAAAAAAAAAAAAACGAGAGCGGCGTTGAATGTGTTACATGAAGCGGAACGAAGCAATGGTGGTGGTGTGGGGAGGGGAGGGGAGGAAAAAGGCTTATGGGCAACACACAAGACGCGAGATGCACGTCGTTGTCGAGACGCAAGTATACCAGGGCGTACTTGAGACGCAGCCGCTACCCTCCCTCTCCCCCAAGCGCCTTATGTAAGTGGTGTACGCTGGAAAACGCAGCTGAGCGGTGCAAGTACAATGTGCAGTGATATTATTCCTGACACCCCCCCACACACACAGAGGGTCTATCAATAAGCATATGGATGTGTGCGTGTCTCTTTTTCACGAGGGTGTCTAGCCATAATTTGTTTGTTCAAAGGGTCGAAAATGTAGAAGGGGGCTTTATAGACTCTCCTAGAAGATACAACCGGGTCATATTAAAAGTAGCCATCGAGGCAAATCCTTCGCTTCCTACATGGGTGTTTCTCCTGGCGTGTGTTGCAGTGCGCAACTGTGGAATAATGGGAGCCCGTTTGCTGCGTTCGGACTTGATCGCTGTGCCTCCTTCCTCCCCCCTCCCTGGAGAGAATACACCGCACACAAGACCCCTTTGAGGTCACTCGTCGGAGTGAGGCGCTTGACTATTCGGAATGCAGCTGGAAACCTTGTGTTTCCTTGGCGATTTGAAGTGTTATCATCGTTGGTTTGTTTGCTCTCAAAAAACAAACAAAATCTAAAAAAAATGGATGCTACGCGTACATGGCAAGAAGAAAGGAATGAGAGTGGGGAGACACAGACGGAATGCACGGTCATACAGGCCACACACAGGTGACCAAACACCATTCACAACACTAGAAATCAACGACACAGGGCAAGCAAGCAAAAGCCTCACACCGTCAGGAAAAAAGATTAATGGTGAGGGGAGAGGTGGGGTTGGGGTACATCGACAATCCGACAAGTACAGGGAAAACCGAAGTAGTCGGGAAAGGGTGAAGCAGGGAAGATATGAAGCCCCCATACCGACACAAACGCAAAATCAGATGAATAGTGCCTGTGTGCTTCACTCTCTCTCCCACTGGTTGGAATTGTACATGGGTGGGGAGGGGGAGGGGGAGGGGGAGGGAAAAAGGAGGAAAAAGCGCATCACAGCACCAGAGGACTCTGGTCACGAGAAGAAGAAAAAAAAACTAGCACGGTTCCAATGCGTGTGCACGCCAATCGGCGACGTGACAGTAGTGCACATTCATCAGAAAGGAAACAAAACGAGCTGCTGGGGGTGTGGAGATGCAGGGACTAAAGGAGATCCATATTTAGAAGCACAACAACACCCTTCAGCTGGGGCACCGGTCCCATGGCACGGCAGCTCACGCGAGAGGTGCCAGAGACGCGATGATCACCGTGTTTGTGCTCCAGACGAATCACATTCGATGCGAGCTACGCCAATGTCACCCCCCCACAGGAGTGCAAACATGATACGACCACTCGAACACTGCCTTATCCTCTCTCAGGGTAATAGAGACACATGTGCGTCTAAATTCCAGGCTCATCGAGATGCATCATGCGGAACTCCTGCTTCTTCGCGATCTGACCCATGAGGTCCTTGCGGTACTGCTGGCGGCGCTCCGCGTCCCGTAGCCGTTCTTCCTGGAGAATGAGGCGATTTGACTCAGCTGCCAACTCGTGCCGCTGGCGCGTCACCTCCTTCGGTTCATCGTAGTTGTGCTTCCGGCGGAATTCCTTGTCGCGTTCGATGCAGTCCTTCAGGTCTTTGCGGAACTGCTCTTTCTTGCGTTGCGCCGCCTCCTGCTCTTCCTTGGTGAGACGACGGTTGTGCTCCTCCAGTGCTGCCACCTCCTCGTAGTGCTTTGCAGCGGTATATTCCTTGTTCTTGACGGCCTCCCGGTGGAACTCCTCATTGTGCAGTTGGAGCGACCGTATGACGTTCTTCCGCTGACGCTCGTCCATTTCCGCGCGATGGCGGTTATTCTCACTTATGAGGGCCTCCAGCTCCCGTTCACTCGCGTTCCTCGCTTGCTGCGCCGCCTTCTTGGCAGCCAGCTCGCGCTTGTACGACTCCTTCAACCGCATCATGTACTTTCGATCCTCTTCCATCTCCTTGGCGTGAAGCTCGGCCACCATGCGGTTCTCGTCCTCGTTAATTTTACGCAGTGCCTCCGTCTGCCGGGCCTCATCCTCAGCCATCTGCTTCACAGCCGCTTCGTGAAGCGCCAGCTGCTCCTTGGCGTCGCGCTCATACAAGCGGTTGTACTCACGTTTTTTGGCAGCCTCCTCTTCCTTCTCCAGTTTGTAGGTGTTTTCTGCCGCTTGGCCTTTGCCAGAGGCCCGCATCGAACGCGGGCCACCGCCAGGGAGAGGGCGGCCATCAGCACCACACGTGGCTTTGGAGCTACCACTCCTCCTGGTCGCCTGAACCCACTCCTGTCTCTTCAGCTCCTTTTCCTCTTTCCGGAGTGTGGCCATGCGCAGGTCGTCTTCCTCCAGCTGCTTCCGCGTCGGCGCATACTGTGATACACGGAGTTGGTTCAACTCGACGAGGAAGTTACGACGCTTCATGCCAGCTGGGCCAGCTTCAACAGGTGGGAGCGGCATCTTTTGTCTGTCTGTCTGAGTAGTCGCTAATTTAAAGCGATGCCCGGATGTGTGTATGATACGTTGCGCCCAAACGGAAAGGTGGTTCGTGTAATCAACACGGCAGAAAAGATGGATGGAGTCCTTGCCGCGAAACTGTTTCTTTGTGTGTGTGTGTGTGTGGAAAAAAGGGATAGCGTTCACCCCACAATACTTTTTGAACAACGCGTATCGAGTTGTGTCGGTGTGTTTGTTGGGTCTCGTAGGAATTGGTGTAGAAATACAACAAAAAAGAGAAGAGAGAGAGAGGGGAGCGAAGCGAGGCAGTGTGGGTCATGTATCCGCGTCACATGAAAAGACATGCAAACAGGGTATGCGAGGGGCGGGGTGGGTGGGGGGAGGGGGGGGGGAGGCCACTCTTCAATCGCAAGGCCCCTCTCTAGCTGGATGCTGCCGTTGCTCACAGCGCGACCGAGAATGCCAGCTACCATGTCGGATGCTGATGTCGGGAGTCGTACGAAGAAGCGGTGCCTCGTCTGTGTCTGTCTGTCTCTTTCTCTCTCTCCGAGTGCACGAAGGAGAGACCTCGAGAACGCAAAGTTTGACCTCTGTGGGTTGTCTGCACGTGACGAAACCAAAGATAAAACGGGAAACATTTGGAAGGGAGAGAAAAAGGAAAGTCCAGAGAGCAGGAGCGCCCATCCATGTCCAACAAGGGTATGGCAAGGAGAGACCCTCAAAGAGTATTTTCAAGACAGATGCACATCTACATGTACCGTGAGCTCCACCGTGGCGCACGGTGGCGACACTTCGCGTTTTCTCCTGGCATAGACGCCGCCAACAACGAGCTCCCAGAGAAAGAGAGAGAAGAGCTGCGCGAGCTCATTGCATGTGCGACGAGATCACCGCTGCGAGCATTTCCACGTGCGCGCTGCTGTCATTCAACGCAGGAATATACCGCACTTCCTTCCACCCTATACGCTGGAAGTGGGGACAGAGGCGCTGCTCGATCGTCCACAGGGTGTTGACATCATCCACGGCGACACCCGGGCAGACAACGTACGCCCTTGGCATGAGCGTGTGCGGCAGATTGATCCGCGATGAGTCGCTCGAAGGGAGGCTTTTGCTGTCTATTGTCGAATCGCAAAGGGATTCGCTGATTTCGCGATACCTGGCCGAGGTCGGCTGAGAGCTCGTCGCCGCTCTGTGGAGCAGGTGCTTCAGGATCTTTACCAGAACTTTATCGATCCGGGGCTCCATCTGCTGCTCTCCTCCCTGGCCCAAGTACCCACCCACCACGCGACTCGGGTCCAACACATCAGAGAAGTAGTTCCCGCCGTCGATCGCACTGCATTCTGAGAGGTTGGCTTTAGGAGACGGCACACTTAGCATATCGCGAAGCTTCCCTAAAGTGCGCGTGTACTCCTGTTTGCAAGTGTCGCCAAACCGCGTGAAGCGGATCGGCACGGCTTCAAACACAACGAAGAGCCAGTCTGGTTTGCCCTGCTCGCCGATGAACCGGCGAATGTGTCTATGCCACGCCTCCACGTACGCGCTATGGTGGCTGTAGCTGCGAATGAAGTTCACGTTCGGGATGCTGCGCTGTTGTTGGAAGTAGCCGCACTGTGTCACCGCGTCCCAGACGGCGGCGGACCGCACCGAGGTGTAGTGTGGGTAAAGAGGGAGAATTATGAGGTGCTCCGTGTGCGTGCGGATCGCCTCGCCAGCCGAGTCTCGAGACTCGTCACCGTAATTTCCATACAGTCGAAGACGCTCAAGTGCAGAAGCGATGCTGCCATCGGAGTGGTAAAAGCCAACCTCTATCTGCACAGATACATCGCTGTTTGACCTCTGCAGTCGATTTTGCATCCAAAGCTCAAGACGCCGGCCAAGCAGTCGGGTCAACTGAACGGCCGACGCCACGCCGGTAGTGCTTCCCTGGCGACTCCTAGCAGCGGTGTTGCGTTCCTGCAACACGGACGACACACTGCGCGGGGTGTAGGTTGGAGGTGTGACCCACGTGCTGCGGTACGACTCCATCACCTCCAATAATCGAAATGGCAGAACATGGGCGTACAAGAGTGGCCGCCAAAGCCACATAGGCGCGAAGTCCACGAGACGCCGATTTGAGTACTGAGCCTCGAGAAAGCGCCATACATGCCAAAGAGACAGACTGTCTGGAGCCCCCTCTGTCACCAGCAAGACGCCATACCGCGTGCCTGTGTTGTAGCACGTGTTCAAAACAGAAGATGCTGAGCTGGTCTTGCCTGTATCAACGCTCATAACGCTTTTCGGCCAAGCCGGTCACAGCGCGTGGTGACACAACTCCAACACGGCCGCGACCGAGAGGCAGCTTTAAAGCAGTTCAACTTCAGGGGTTGTGGGAGGCAGGTATTTATGAGGCGAGCAACAGGCGGAGCGGGTCCACAGAGAAAAGGAAGGGGGACTGTAAAAATGGAACAAAAAAGAACGCCGCTGGTGTATAAGGGCGTGGTGTGTGTGTGTGTGTGTGTGTGTAATATATGCAGGATGTTAGCCGTTTCGCTACAAAGCAAACAAAATGAAATACATTCAGAGAGGAGCACAGACAGAGAAGAGGACGGGAAAGGGGGAGGGGCAATTTAATGATAAGGGTGGAGATGTGACGTTTCTTCTCCGCGATGCGTCCAAATCGTTTGAGAAAGCGAGTAACAAAAAAAGAAAGTATCGAAATGGATGCCCTGGAAAGGGAAAAAAAAGGAGGACTCCAGACGGATGATGTCAGTCAGATATTCACGCGTCCTCGGCCAGAGACAACAACACAAAAAGAAAGTGGAAGGAGAGAAAGGAGAAACAGGCGTACAGGATAGCCAAGCGTCAAAAGACAGAGCACAGGGCGTGTGATCCTTACATGCGATAAACTGAGAATGAACGATACCAACGGCGCGCCCGGATGAGGAGAGGGGAATCACGCTTCGAGTAAGTGGTAAAAGCCGATTAGTATATTGGGGACTGAGTGAGCGTGGCCTTCGCAGTGTAAAAAGATCGTGTGCAGCGCTTGTGAGAGCAGCGCGTACAGTCAAGAGAAAGAGAAAAGAAGATTGAGTGATCGGATGGTCGCAGAGTCGAAATTGCATCCAGCCCCGCACCCTCCACTGCCGGTGGCGACATTTAGAACACCCCTCCGCCGGAATACAAAAAGGTCGAGTTGAGAAAGACGACCTGCCCGACTACATGAGAGACGATCAATCCACTGTGTGTAGACATCGCTGTGGTTATTTTCTAGGCGTATCTGTGTGTGTGTGTGTGTGTTTTTTGTGTGTGTGGGGGGGGATTCGAAAAAAAAAAACGGCATCATCTCACGACTCGTGGTTGTCGCTGTCGTCGTCTTCTGCAAAACGTTTTGATTCTCGGGAATCGAGGGGGAGACGTGAACGAAAAACAACGCAGATGAGGCGAACCAAGCACGCCAGCAAACAGGATCACTGACGCAAGGCACAAAAAAAAATTGTACAGCGTTTCTTGTCAGATGCGCCGACGTAGGGAACACAATGATAGCGAAAAGTCGTGGGTGCTGGAGTGGGAAGTTGGGGAAGGGGGGAGCGCACAGGCGAACCTCAGTGGCATTAAAAGTCGAGGAGACCATCCAAGAGGGCGGTGAACCGGAATCGGACGAGGCAACAGAGAAAACAAAC
The DNA here is from genome assembly GCF_017918235.1 of Porcisia hertigi. Taxonomy (NCBI): domain Eukaryota; phylum Euglenozoa; class Kinetoplastea; order Trypanosomatida; family Trypanosomatidae; genus Porcisia; species Porcisia hertigi. The sequence continues at coordinate 3,038,683 of NC_090595.1, forward strand.
ACCTGACAAAAAGAGTACGGCGAAAAACTCGCCAGGGACACAAGAGAAAGGCCGTACACAGAGAAAATCACAGCGTGCAAGGCGAGGGACGGGCGGGCGGGAAGCCGAGGCAGCGACAGAGGCGTCCGCATACCACACCGACGGGCCTCACACTACACAGCGAAGAAGAGGAGAATGCAGCGTGCTTGAATTCGAGTCTAGGGGAGAAATCATCGCAGTCAGATTTACACTGTTTAGTGCGCGCGTGTGTATGTTGGACAGCAATGATGAGTGGAATGGCGTCTAAAAACGGAAGGGAGGCTGCAACGAAAAAGCGAGCCTGGGCAAGGGAAGCAGTATGACGAAGTCGAGCGAGGGGCAGGGGGGAAAAAAAGAGGAAAGAACACATGCACGCATGCCCACTTCCATACACATGGACATTCGGCAAGAAACATGCCTAAAAATAGAGGAGATGAGCGCATACCGGAGACATGAATCGAATCGTGGGCGGGGGAAAAAAAGAAGACAGAGCGGTGGCAGGTCCCAGCGCGATTATAGCAACACAACTAGTTCCAACTGAAAAGGGGAGGAGGAGGGGGGCGGGGCGAGGCGAGGCGAGGCAAAGCGGGGTAGGAAATAGTGAGATTTATAAAAGACGTTACGATCGAAAGCGGCACCGCGGGCACGCGCACGTGTGGGGACTTCACTGATACAGTAACCACCTCCGCCACAGTGTCCTACCGTGCAGCCGGAGTCACTAACTGCCCCCCTCTCCATCACTCCAGTGTTTCCCTAGTTCCAGTCATCCCTGTTTTTGGTCTCTCTGGGTGCGGTTGCTACGGCGTACGAGAAGAGCGCGTCCGCATACATGCCATACACACAGAATACACAGGAACATAATCGAATGGATGAGGAGAAGGGGGGGGGCGAGAGAAAAGCGTTCGTAAAGACACACGATCACTAAAGCACACCCTGATACTAACACAGCTCCCTGCAAGCACACAAATAAAAAAAAAACTAAAACGATAAAGAACACTCAAACGCGCAACGACACTGTGAGGAGCAGGAGGGGAATCCGAAAAGGCGTAATTGGGGGGAGGGTGCGGCAGGACAGGATGGCAGGGGAATCAAGACCCGTTCGTGTGACGAATGGCGAATGACGATCACACAGAGAAAGAGGGGAGGGGAGGGGGGAGGGGCACCGTGTGCCTTATAGATCGGCAGTGTGTCTTTGAAGGGGAGGGCATGGTGGAAAAAATCAACCTTGTACCTGGAACGACAATGCGCAATGTCCTCTCCTCCACCCAGGCCGTCAGTGTTGAGCTGCAAGACCGTCCAAAAATGTTATCACCCTTCTCCTTCACGAGCGGACATTTGCGCCGACTAACCTCCCTCCCCTCCCCCCTTGAAGCTTCTCCAGGCGCTTTCAGGAACACATGAGTTTCAAATCCATGTTTGACAGCTCGCTGGTGTTGCGCCAAAATCGCTCCAGTGGAATTCTTTTGCAGACGGGCAAAAATAGTTCGTGAGATTGAATCTGTTGCACACTATAACCTCCGCTGACCATGGCGGCAAGCCTGCCGAACCGCCAAGTGAACCCGTTGTGCTTCTCGCAGTATCCATGCTAAAATCTGGACTGGGCGCGACATGGATCCCGCCCGGTGCTAGCGGCGCTAATATGGTGGTTTTGTAGGCGGCAGGCACCTGCTGGGGTACTTCCAGACAATGCGCGGCCCTGACGTCTTGCGTTGTTGTGCAGGATCCTTTTCCTTCACTGCTGTGGGCTTCGGTGTGATCGCGCTATCGCGTCGGTGAAGACGACGACCGCCGCCCTCCACACCACTGCCATGCCTCCTTGATTGCGCCACATTGGGGGCCTCTGTGCCCGGTGCCGCTTTACCTTTTTTCGCCCCCTCACTCGCCTGAGCTACGGCGGCACAATGCGGCACAGACGCCGGCACCTCACAGACACCTGTGGGGCTCTCACCTGCACAGGGCGCTGACGCGGGCCTCACTGAACTGTCTCTCAAGGGTGATGTAGCCGCGATTTTTTCCTGGTCCCTGCGGTCGCTCACGTCATCTCTGACGCCGATCGCGTTCGTGTCGAGGGCGGGGGTATTCACTGGACCATCAGGGACCACCTCAAAAGCGGTGATATTTTCCTCCGACAACGCCTTCGCCGACACGCACGGTGATTCATGGGTGCGAGGCTCGTTCAAGTGGTGCTTCTCTTCCTCAAATTGCGCGACGGGTGACTCCACAGCGGACGCAGATGTCGCTGTGCCTGGAGGCTGCCCCACGGAGGCATCGGGGAGCGTCTCAAATACGGCAATGTCCCCTTCGACGGCTGGCTCTGGCGTGAGGAAGTTCAGTTCGCTCTGGGCGATGTTGTTTTGCTGTTGCCCAATCTGGTGTTCGTACACGATGGTGCGTGGCGCCGTCTTGATGGTGCCAGTGCTGTACGCTATGCGTGCCATGGCCATCAGGCATGTCACGACCTGCCGGTCGCTTTTTTTGTCCACAAGGTCAGAGACTGTGAATAGCTGCGCGTCAACCAGTTTATAGCGCAATTTTGCCTCTTTAAGGAAGATGTCCACATTGTCGCGGACAAAGAAGCCGGATGTGCGTTTGGGCAGCTTCAGGTCCTCGTCCGCTACGGGGGGATCTTCCATCTTCTGTAACAGCACGTGAAGCAGGACTCCAGAGCGTAGGGCATCAATGAAGTTGGTCACTGACAACAAACTGGGTTTGTACATGTCCCCGACTATCTTCAGAAGCCACTCGCGCACCTCCTCGCCCATGATCTCGTCGAGGGCTTCACGTGTTGGTGCGACGCCCATCTGACTAGACGGCCTGGCGAAGAGAAGTGACGATGCGGGCGTCCTTTGCAACATAGCATCGCTGTCTTCTGGGAGCGCGATGCTCGTCATATTGGCCTCATTTACTTTGATGTATCCCATCGGCCTGTTCGCGCGCGCTGCCTCGATTTGCTCCTCAGTGACGTTGCTCTCTGGGTTTGAAGGGCTGTTGGGCGAGGCCACCAGAAGACGCCTGTTGAGGTGATGTACGCCGTACTTGCGCTCCAGCGAGCGCACCGCGTCCATCTCTGTGAGCCCCCTCATCTCGCTTTGCCGGATGACGCTCTCGATATCCGCGTCAGTGGCGCTGGGGACAGCCGTGCGCAGTCGCCTCTCCACGGCCTCACGCTGAGGCAGCTTCTTGACTTTGAGGAGCTGGTACAGCTCCTCGAAGAGCTCGGCAGGGGTCTGGCCCGCCTTCTCCGCGAGCGCGACGGTTTCATCAACCTTGTCGACCTTGGAAAAGTCATAGATGCGAAAGATGTCCTCGAGATCCCGCTTGTCTTGCTCGGTGAAGTGCGCCGTCATGACGAACAAACCACTGCGACCAGAGCGAGAACAGGTGAAGGTGATGGGTAAGGGGGGGGAGGGGGGGGGAGGGGAGGGGCACGGATGAACGCGCAGAATCGACAGGCTTCTTATCTCAATACACTCAAAGAGAAGCGGGTGACTACGATACTCGCCACTTGCAATGGGGCGTGTACCTGATTTTTTTTTAGTTGGGGGTTGCGCAGAAGAAGAGGGGAGGGGGAAAACAGAAAAGACAAGGAAAGAGGCGGTGGAGGTAGAGTGCAGGTTCCGTGGAAAAAAGCAAAGCCACACAAAGAAGTGAAAAAAGGGGGGAGGGGGGAAAGTGGGGGAGCGGCAGGCAGCCTGGCAGACAAGTTCCCCTTCAAAGAAGTTTCCTGGAAGACGTCTAGCTTAATGTTAATAATAATAGAGGTGCGCGTGGCGTCGCCTGTGTGTAGGAGGAGGAGGCGAAGAAGTGTAGTGGAAGAGAGGAGGGATCCCGGTATACCTCCCACTGAACGTGTCACCACGCTGCACTTGACGGTATGTTTGATGTCGCGACGTCTTGGTGTCTCAGGTGGTCTCTTTTTCATGCTCCCTCGATTATGCAAGGTGCGTCAGTCACTGCTCTTCGCCGACGAGGAAGCATCCATCTTCCTTACAAACAGCAAGCAGGAACAGGAAACCAAAAGAAAAAAAGGGGCAAAAGAAGCCATCGAACGCTCCCCAAAGAACGGAAGAGGTACCTTACAACAGTACACCGTTTGTTCTTCACTCCTCGGACACGGACCTTTTCACTCCTGAGCTATTATGGACGCAATATCGTAGTACGGGGCGCATGCCGCTGGTGCATGAACACCCTTCTCAGTAATGAGACCACCGGTGATGAGCCCACCCGGCGTAATGTCGAAGACGGGATTCCAAATGGAGAGCTGTGGCCCATCTGCCACGACGCGCTGCTTTGTGGCCATGTTTGTCGTTATTTCCGTTGTCTCACGCTCCTCGATCTTGACGTAGTCGCCACTCGCAGTCTTCGCGTCAAGCGTCGTCGTGGGGGCGGCCACGTAGAACTTCACGCCGTGAAATTTTGCCGACACGGCCAAGTTGTACGTCCCGATTTTGTTCGCCGTATCACCGTTCTGGCAAATGCGGTCAGCTCCCACAATGACGGCGTCAATCTTGCGGCTTTTCATCAGTGACGAGGCTGCCCCGTCGCAGATGAGAGTGCACGGGATGCCTTCCTGTACGCACTCGTACACCGTGAGCCGAGCCCCTTGGTTCCACGGCCGTGTCTCACACACGTACACCTGCTCCAACATGTCGCTGTAGAAGAGTTGGCGTACGACGCCGAGTGCTGTGCCGTAGCGCGACGTCGCCAGTGCGCCTGTGTTGCAGATTGTGAGAATGTTTACCCTATCATGACCTTCAGCCTTGGCAGCGGCTGAAATATGAGCAGCGCCGTGTTGCATGATGCCCTCGTTGAAGGCTACGTCCTCCGCATACACCGCCTCGGCCAACGCAACGAAAGCTTGGGCAACCTCGGCGGCCTCTTTGCTCACGTCAAGCTCATTCACCTGCGCCTTGAGATTGTGCAGACAGTTAAAGAGGTTCACGGCGGTCGGCCTGCTCGTCATCACGTAGTCACAGCTCTGGATCAAAAAATCCTGCACCTCGCTGCCGCTCTTGAGGTCGCCGTCGATAACTCTCTTCTGAGTCGCCACAGCGATGCCAAGCGCGGCGCTGACAGCGATCGCTGGCGCACCACGCACCCGCATCTCCTTTATGGCCGACCAAATATCCTCCACAGTGAGGACATCGTCGAAGACAGTCTCGAGAGGCACCTTGCGCTGATCCAGGAGACGTAAAGAGCCGCGGGTATACTTGATGGACTCTAGCGTGGCGTGATGCGGCTTCGACATTATTATAGAGTAGATCACGACGGAAGAGAAGACAAGTCGAGGATGATGATAAGGAAGCGAGAATGTTACACTGTCTCGCGAAGAGGTGAAGAGAGGAGGTCGTTACGTTTTCTGTGTGTGCGTGCGTGTGTGTGTGTGTGTGTCAGCAAACGTGTCTGTCTGTATATTTGTGTGCGTGTGCGCCTTCGTGAGCGGTTGGCATGTGGGGATCTTCTCTGGCAGCTCGGCGGGGGAAAGGGAAAAAAGGAGAAAGACCTTTACAGCGTGGTAGATTGTCAGACGCCAGAGCATTGAAATGTGGACGGGACGGGGGTGCACACACACACGTAGCTGCGCAACGATAACACACAGGTGTGTCGCGAAGTAAACATCAGGGGCATCTCTGGGAATCCCCCTAGGAGTTTCGACGCTGCAGTGCACTCCCAATACTCGGAAAAAAGATCCCAAATGTTCTTTGTGTGAGTCCCGAAAATGCCAATTAAGCACCCCTTCTCTTCGTCCGCTCTTTACCCCCCCTCCCCCCCCCCTCCCCACCTCCTCCTCCTCCTCAGGGCGTTGCCACCTTTTACGCTTCTCGTGTAAAGGCGCGACCTGAAGCAACAGAGAAAGACGGGGGAGGGGGAGGCACGAGTGCTAGTGTGCTAAAGGGACTTGGACATCTGATCAAGGCCGAGTGGGGGAGGCCACACAGGAGAGCTACACACACAACCAAAAATATTTACGCGTTTTTTTTCGTCGTGTTTCTTTTCCGTGAGCCTCTCCCCTTCGCCGATAGCAGGACGATCATTCGCGGCCAATGAGCGCGAGAGCAACAACTTGGGCAGAGGGCGCACAGCCTAGCGTGCAATCACGACTCTGGTCGATAAGGCAGAAATACCGAAAAAAAAAAAAAACTGGTCAGGAGGGTGAACTTCTCGACGGGTTCAAGAGGAAGAAAAAAAAAAGAGAAACAATAGGAAAAAAAAGGATGGGGCATCAAACGAGGTCGAGTGCTGGAAAAGAGCGATAAGCAGCGGAGTCATTCCCTCATTCACGCAATAGCCCCTCCCCCCCCCGTCCCATGGCTGAAGTGGGCTTTGGAGAGTTTGGGCACCAGGCTGACAACAACAAAAAAAACCTTCTCAGTCACACTCCCAAAGTCATTACCCATACGATGATCGACAACACCACAATCGCCGCCGAACACGCACCGACACCGATCTTAACTAGAGTAATAAGAGGGGGATAAAGTTAATTCGACTGATTCTTCCTGCTTTGCTTTCGAGTTAGGGTCTCGCGGAAGTGGGATCGTCGCGGAGGTTGTGTTATAGTGTTTTACACTTCTCCACGACAGTTTTTACTTCATGGAGGAGGAGATGTAACATTTTCCTCACGCTTTCATGATTCCATGGAGGGACATGGATTAATGATACTCGACACCGTCAGGACGCCAATATATTTGCCTGGCCCTTCATCTTCTTCTGTCAAAAGTGTGAATTGACGCATGACTCATCTACACCGTTCAATGTTCTGCACTGTTCCCGATTGAGCACCTGCGAGCTTCCGAATCGAGGGGGGGGGGGACGTATCCACCAAATGCCGGCCATCCAGCTGCGCATAAGACAAACAACTGCGATGTGCATCCAATGTTCCAACCACGGAAAGGAGTAAGGATAGGCGAGTGAGAGAGGGGGGTGGCGGGGGGAACGTACAACCGAAAAGTGTAATGTATCCAAACTTCTGAGAGTCGGATGCCGTCACCTGTGGGGTGTACATGCCTCTCGTATCATTCGCGCCACGCTTTCTGCAATCCATTCCGGCCCCTCCTCCCCCTCTCTTCCGCGTGCCCTCCCCCCTCCCCTCCCACTACCACCATCACCCCTGCCCACGACGTCTTCTCAATGTCCGCCACCGGCATCCCGTGTGTCACTTGAACGTGTTCCGGTTTGCTGATGTCGCCCGCTCCTTCTCTCGCTCTGGTATCGTCAGGAGGATATTTTTCGTCACCTCCATGATGTGTTTGAAACGGTCTGGCCCGAGTTGAATTCCTCCCCACCAACGTGTCACAACCACAATGTAGCCATCGACCTGTAGCTGATCCAGCAGAAACATCATCTTGATGGATGCGCCACTCTCCCCGTCGTCGTCGCTGTCCTGGTGTAGCAAGCCGTTCGCATCAGTGAAGCGGTAGGCGTAGATTGTAGGGTGCGCTGCGCAGGCAATTTTTTTGATTGAGCGCAGATGCCGCACTACCTCGCCCACCTCGTCGGTGGAGTGAACAGGGGCCATGTGGGCCACAAACTGCGATCGGCGGTCTACAATCACCTCGCCTGACCAAATATCGATACGTGTCTCTTGCCTGTACTCTTCCCCTAACTGCAGTTGGTCTTCCCCCTCCTTTATCCCAGTCCGTCGCGCCTCTTCGGTCCTCTCCTTCAATTCCTTCAACTCCTCAGCCACGCTCTGGGCCAAGGGAATGAGGAGCGCCAGCATCGGAGCCCCGAGTGAGAGCTCATCGCGCATGCGGCGGTTCACCTTCGCAGAGAAGGCGCTGCTCATCTGCGAATTGGGGCTAGAGAGAAGGTACAGCTGCGGGTAGCTCTCCTCTGGATACCCACGTGGGGGGAGTGTGATTTGCAGTTCGAAGTGAAACGGCAGGTGCACAACGACTGAGTCTGGGGTGCCCTCATACCCCTCGCACTCGTCGCTGAACATGCTCAAGATCATCTCAATCTCCTCTTGATTGGTGGACATGGTTCTGAGGAGTGCAGCACCTGTGTCCTGTTTCTATACACCAACGTGTTCTCCCCGTTGTGGTTTCGTTCAGTTATGCTTACCGGTGTACGAAAGCGACCATTAAAAAAAAAAGAGAGGGGGGGGGGTCGTACCGGTGGAAGCAGCCCCTGTTCAGGGGATATTCACCATGGTGTGGATGTGAGCGAATATGCCATACACTCACATACACACATGCACAAGATACAAAAAAAAGGGGGGGTGAAAAGACCAACACGAATGCAGCACACAGATCAAGTAGAGAAATACGTTTCTCAAGTCAAGACGGTAAGCCTTGACAGTGAGAGTGGAGGAGGGAAAGGAGAGGGGGAAAGACGAGGGGATAGCGGAAGGGAGGAGGGGGAGGGGGGGGGCAACATGCATGGGGTACCGAGTCATTCTCTTCTTGTTATTGCCACCAGAGAATGAACTCGATCTCAGGAAGTCCCTTCAAGACACGCATCTCCACAAGCATGCCCTCTGTGAACAATTTTTCTGTTTGTTCTCTTCGCTTATGCGAAAAATGAGGCGCTGTGGCCACGCCAGCCAACACCGACAAATACAATGGGGGGTGACACAAACAGCTGATGTGAAATACCATGGAGTGGCAAGAGTGAGAGGTGTGTGGGGCAGGGGGGGGGAGGGAGGAGGTGAACATCGCGCATAAGTGCCGCCGGCGGAGAGATCACATCTTTGTCGAGCTCGTACCTTTCCCACTCTCCGTCATCTCTAGCACATCATCTACCTTGCTCTCTAGTCCCAGCACCGAAGATGAGAGGTGGTTCAGGACGGTGGCCATCTCCGTCTGAAAAGTGGCCTGCGCTGGGATGGAGAGCGCTAACAGCTGTTTGAGCTCGCCCACGCTGTTGCGGAGCTCGTCCTGGCCTGCTTTCAGCTCGTGTATCGCCGCGCGCAACTCCTTATCCACCGCGAAGGCGCCTGAGGGGGAAGACGGGAGAAAAGCGCTGTCGACACGCTTCTCCAAGGACGGGATGCCACTGGAGCTGGCTTTTTCTTGCAGTCTAGAGCTCACCCCGACGGATTCACCGGTGGACCGTGGCAGATGAGCAAGCTGCGGCGCCTGGGTGAAGAGTTCACTAGGGATCGGCAAATGATTGTAGAGATACCAAGCCCGCTTCATTGCGTACTCGGTCCGAGCTGGTTGGTGGCTACAGCGGGCCATTAAGTTTCGCGTTGTGATGCTTGCTCGGTATTTTCGAGGGATCGACTGCACGTTCGGGTCGCGCAAGAATCTTCGGTTCACCACCTCGCCCACAACCTCCGGCACCAGAACATCCTCAGCCTTGTCGGATACGCCGTGAGGATAGTGGTAGTAGCCTTCACCAGTGAAGATAAGCAGTGATCTGGGCTCCATTACAACACTCTGCAGTGGGACCTTCTTGCCGATGTCACCCTCAGTGAACTTGAAAGTGTCGTTGTAGTGGTTCATCGGCTGGCTCTCGTACAGCGGCTGCTTTGGATAAAAGCTCATCAGACAAGGCGAGGCCAAGGAGAGTACAGTCACCATTGGCACGTAGATGGGACCGTCGCAGTGCGGACCGATGCCCTCGCCTTGTTGGTACTCATGAATGCGCACGCTATTCGGAAATGTGGTGGGCGTGAAGAGCCCATCGTAGACTTGCATGTCGATACACTCTTGGACCCATGGCGGCATATTTGCATCGCTCACGAAGCTTTTTTGACAGGTCTCGCACATGGTGCAGCCCCACTCCTGGCACGTGCGCTTGGTCAGCTTCGACTTCAGTTCTTGGGGTGTCTCCTTCACAAACTTGAGCATCTGCGTCTCCTCGGCCGCTGAGATGTAGTCGGGTATGTAATAAATTCCCGGGATCGTGCCCACGGCATATTGAGCCAGGTCAATGTGCAACGCAGAAGGCTTGCCGACAGAGCCAGCGAGATGAGACGCCGCCTCTTTTTCCCGGCGTCGTTCGGCACGCCGCACATGCGAGTCAGCATGCAGATGCTCTGGGAATACCTGGGCAAAAACGCACTGCAGCTCCGCATTGGGCACAAACGGCGTTTTGGCGGCGGAGGCATCCCACGGGGAGAGCTTTGCCGCGTTGAATTGACCGCTCGCTTTTGGACACAACTCCCCCAGTGCGTCTTGGTCGCCGACAAATTCCGTTGAAGGGACACCAGACGCGCCCATGACGGGAGCGCCGCTTTTACTTCGCTGCGAAGGAAGCAGCGAGGGGAAGTCGGTGTTGCGATTCCTTCGGCGCCACACTCCAACTAGAGAGAAGGTTGTGTAATCAGAAGACTTGGCCGTCACCCGCTTCACCATTCCGGTGATGTCAAACGTGAGGCCGTACTGAGGCACCACAGTGTCTGTCGGCTGGTAGCTGTAGCTTTCCAGGTGACAGGTGAAGGCAGTGCCGGTGGCCCCTGCGTCGAGGACTTGCAGCTTGCCAATTCCGTAGCCGAGCCCGTTCGCCGGGCGGTAGTACACAAAATGATCGTGGTCCACGAACAGCTCACCTTGGAGATCCTCGGTCATCACCAGCCACGGGCCGTAGATGTCGCGCACGAAGTCTACACCAACAGTGCTTTCCGTGACAATGTCATTGGCCAGATCAGCGGGATCGACTGTGTCAGAGAACTCGGCAGTACTGAAGTTGGGGGTGGAGTGGTGGAAGCCCTTCGCCCTCATTTCAGCACCGATCCCAGCCGTGGTGCCCGCATTGGTGGAAGACACGGATGGGGTGCTTGTGATGTGCCGGCGCTGATGTAGCAGTTGCTGAACGGCATCTGACGCGCACAAATAAGCAATACGGCGTCGCCGTTGCTGGACAACTCGAAGGCACCGCATTTCTGCTTTGGGTGAACAAACGTTGATGACCTGCACGACTTGACGAAGCGAACGAGGCACAACGTCGAGTGTTCCGTATAACAGTGCTGCCGGCGCTGTCCTGTCCGTGTCACTTTGCAGAGGTGCGCCACAGGAATGGAGTTGCCACCTCGCCCTTGCGACACCCAAGACGGAACGATCTGGAGGTTCCGCTGTCGTGGAGAGAGCAGAGGAGGCCACTCCAAATGCAGCGATGGGCGCTTCTCACCTCACCAGTGAACTTCCGAGGCTGCACAAAAAAAAAAATAGGGGGATTCTTTTAGATTAAAATCCTGCGTTTTCTTCTTCCCGCAACTGGAGCCGGCAGGTATACTGTGTCCCCATCCAAAACTGCAGAACGCAGAGCGAGACAGGGGCGGAGGGGAGAGGCGTGTTGAAGATACAGCTAGAGGGCGTGGCAGCACCAAAAACGTTTAGCTCCTTCGCACTATATGAAGAGAGGCACGGAAAGAGTGTCACGGCGGACGTAGACCTGTGAGATGGGATGTATCCTGTTGGGCGGTGAACGAAGGAAAGCGGCACGGGGGGAGGAAGAGGGGGGGGGTGAACAGTGTAGCATGCAACAGCACCAACCCCTTCCGTGTGTATATATATTTCTTCACTCTTGGGAAAAGGGGTCACATCCTTGGGCACCACTGCTCATGCGAGGCAATGGTGCTTAGCGAGGAGGGGAAAGAAGTGTCTCCGCAAAGAGTTGGGCTAATCCCCCGTTTCTCCCGCACGTCATCTGAAGAAGTCTGCGCATGCTCGCGCGAATGCTGTCGTTACGATAACGCATATGATGTAATCCACACACCACAGCGAAACTAAAACTGCGCAACTGCACCCCCCAAAAAAAAAAAACAAAGAAAACAAAGGGAAGTAAAAAAACAAAAATACTGAGGTCGACAGAAGCAGCTCCACCGCGCCGGATCACGATTCCACAGTGATTCATGCATCCTTCCACAGCGGGACCAGGGGGAACGGTGGGGGTGAAAAGGAGGGGTAAAAAAAGGTGAGAGAATCGCTTCCAGACGTTCATGCGCGGCTCAATTACAAGCACACAACAAATGACCCCGCGTAGCCCCCTTTCGAATACAACATGAAAAAAAAAACGGAAAGAAAAAGGGCCAAGGACTACCGAGATGACGCAACGTTGATGGAGCTCCACATGCACACCGCATCGCGGAAGCGCTGTAGCACTGCAGCTTGCTCCGCGATAAACCCGCATGGTAGTCCAGCGGCGTCAAGATCGGGTTGGTGTGAGCATGGCAGGGCGACGCTCAGATACTTCATCAAAACGATGTACTCGGGGTGGTGCTGAGCGATCTCTTTAGCCTCGTCGTTTAAAGCTGAGCGCATGCTACAGACCTCTGAGGATATGTGCGTGACACCAGTGCAGGAATGCCCCAGCCCCACTGAGGGACCATCTGCGCACGCGCGTGCACCATCGCCGTGCGGCGCGGTTGCTACCCAGCCGTAACAGAAGACACGGCCGTTCTCGAAGCGCTCGTCGACGTCAACGGTGAGATCCAAGCCTTCGCCGTCCCTGTCCATCACCTCGAATGCGTTACCCACATCCTCATCCACCCCTGCACAACTAAGCACTAATGCCCGCCGCGGAACATCCACCCCCTGAACTTCACCGAACGCCTCCAGAAGCGTCAGACGTACCCACGGGAAGGAGGCGCTCGCTGCATCGTACTGGACACGCACTGCCGTGAAACCAGGTGGAGAGGGCAACTCGTCGTAGGAGTGCACTCCATTTTCGAGGGCATAGCGATCACGAGGCGAGCTGCACAGCATAAAGTCTCGCAGCTGTGTCAAAGAACACGGAAATACCAATGAAAGAACCACTAAAGGTGGGCTAGCGGCTTCGGTGGTCCACGGAATATACTTTGCGAAGACGTCACCGTACCGCAAAGTCCCTGGGCTTTCCAGCGCGCGATCACCTTCGGCGCAGTGCACCTTGTACAGAAAATGCAACAAGGGCTCTTTGTCCAGTGCCACCATATTGCTAGAGTTCTGGCGGCGCTGCTGCGCCTCGCACAGGGACCGAAGACGATCCATGCGGCGCTCCATCCATCTCGACACACCCGACAAGAACTCCGCGGCAGCGCTTCTCTTCTGAAGCGAAAGGTACCATCGGCTAACACAGATGGACGGCAGGGCTACGGTGGGCTTGAACAGCATGTATTGCGAAACGCGGACTCTGTCTGCACTGCGGGAAACGGCAACGGCAATGACGCCGAACACACGGACTTGCATGTGCTGACAATGGCTGTCAGGATGCACGCCACGATAGCAGCTATTCGTATTGTCTGCGGAGACCCACACATACGTTGCTGCAGGCACGCTAGGCGCATGAAAACCGTACCGACTGCTCTCTGGTTGGGTCAACTCCGCCTCCGTGCACTCCAGAGCCATGTCCCATGGACACTGAAACAAATCGCCTGCATCGAACTGGTAGTGGCGCAGCTGACCTGCAGCGGGCACCGCTACGTGAACCGATGTGGTGGGTTTGTGGCGGACTGTCTGGTGAAATCCACCCGACGAAGCACCAATGTTGAGGACCCGCACCAGCTCCGGGTCAATCACCGGAGCTAGTGCCGGACTCCGCAGCACAGCTGAAAAGGTGTCGAGACGGCAGTGGAGCGACGTGCTGACGCGCATCGCCATGATCAGCGGGTCATTTGAGCGCAACGGCTCCGGCAATGTTCGCAACTCCGCATACTCCAATCCCCCAGCCTCGCGCCGCGTATGCCAGCCATGGGACCGCGCAAGCGAGCTAAGGAGCTGAATCAGGGGATCCAGGCTTCTCGCGGTGGCGGGTTGCCTCGGGGACATGGAAGTGTGCGGACAGCGATCCCTTGCAGGGCTGCTCTTCATCCCTGATGGCGGCGATGAGCCCCGTTGCTCAGCTGCCAGGGGCTGCACGGGAGGTGGAAAGTCGGTTGACAGCGAGGCCATGGAACCCACTGCGTCCAACTTGGTTGAAGGTGAGCTGACCGTTTCCTTGGCTAAAGGTCCCTCCATTGTGGGCGCCGCAGGCGATGGGGTTGGATCGCAATATCCTTTGGCAGGAGATGGTGTCGATACAACTTCTTCCTCGGCAATCAATGATAGCGCCAAAGGACTATCTGCAACTGCTATTTGTGACTCTAGCGGTTGTGTCGCCTGCAGCTCTTCAGTTGAGAGCGCACTTGGACTGCTCAACGTACAATTCGCTGCCCGCGCTGCTGCTCCTGCTGATTCGGCGAGCGCTGCCAACCTCCTCATCTTGTTTGTATTCTCTGACACAGCTGCAGCAATCACCCACTTGGGAATGTGACCAGCTGGATCGACGCAGCAGTAGTTCATGACGCGCAACCCCCCTTGACAGGCGGGGTCCTCAAAGGCCATGTATCCAAAACAGTGAATAAAGCCGCGGACGAGCGGTTTGCCCTTTTCAAGAGTTGGAGCTGCCGTTGCGTCCACCTCCGGCGCAGTCACGCTGTTCTGCAAATATATTCTCCGCTCGGTGTCTGACGCCCCTCCGCATCCTTGACGGGACTGTGAACATGCGCTGGTAGCCAGAGCGCCGTCGGGTGCGAAAGCGCAGCCTAGCTTGAAACCAGAGGATACACGTCTGAGCTGCTCTTGCGTTGTGAACACCGCTGCCGACCAGACGCAAAAGTCACGTGGAGCAACCAGCCATGGAGAAGGCGATGCGTAGGACGCGTACACAAGTGTGGTGCACCCGCGCTGCTCCAGGGTGCGCAATTCATTCAAAGTGGGGTCACACAGCCGCATAGAAGCCTCATCCTTCAGTACGTGGTGAAAAGAATCGAGGTCGGCATTCACAACAAACTGCGTCCTATAGCACTTCTGGGGAAGTCCCAGCGTCGGGTTGGGAGGGAGTTCAGACACAATATACCCATCTTTACTAGAAAGTTGCCTCCACGAAAGGTGCTCCAAGTCAGAGAGTGCAAAAAGCGATTTTAGCAGCGGCAGCGCGGCCTCGACATCCGCATCGGGGGAGACGAACATGAGGGAGGGGCGGTGCACCTTTTCGTACCGTTGTTGTTCTTTTTATATCTTCACTGCGCGGGTATGACCACCTTAACGAGCCAAAGCACTTTGCGTCATCGAAAAAAAAACGACGAAAGTCCGGGGAGCAGAACCGGGTGATAAGAGAGAAAATCGGGGTTGGGGGGAGGGGGGACGGCACAGCACAGCAGTAGTGAAATAAACAACATATATAGTATATATGGAGACTCACCGCGCTAATGAATGGGCGCAGAATCTCGGTTATCGCACTGGCGTTGGGTTTTGCAGAAACGGGGCGAGGGAGAAGGGAAATATGTGGGCACAGGATCACCGGTATTCATCACCGATCAATGGGACAAGGAGAGACAGGCCTCAAATGTCGCTGGTGTTTGCTCATCATGCGTTCACATGAGTGCCGCGAGGATCATTAGGGAGAGGCTCAGCAAATACGACCGATACCCTCTCTTGGATCGGGGCATGGAGTATACCCACTGCGTGGCGTGACGTCCTCGTGACGGACACTGTGGCTCACGTAAAACATCAATCAATGAGAGAGGAAGGAGCTGACCTCTAGAGCTTCAGGTGGTGGTGGCGGTGGTGTGGTAAAAATTAGAAATGTATTTTTGGGGGGTATACGTGTGTTTTTTTCCTGACGATTTGAATTACCTGAACTGTGAACAGCAGCAGCACCATACGTGTCTGCGTCAGCGGTGCCTCCTCTCCACCTCCCTTCCAGCACAAAGGGCCATCATTCGCACGCGCACACATATGCAGAGCGTGCACGTGAAGATAAGCTCGTCTGTTGGGATCGCCCAGCGTGGGCTTACTCTTAGTGCTCACGACTGTCGCCGCAGACGCTTGTAGTTCTCATAGGAGCGGCCTATCTTCGACGCAGCACGGTGGCGGGCACTACCCGAGGATGGTTCTGTCCTACCGGAGGCATGAGCGCTACGAGGCATCTCACGAAGGAGACCGTCCAGCCTGCCCTGCTCCTCAAGGGACATTTGAGCACGGTAACGCGGCGCCTGCCACTCTGGGTACGACGGCTCCCATTCGCTCTTCCGCATGGGTATATCGAAGTCCGCAGCCGTGGCACCGGGATTCGTATGCTCGTATGGCGAGCGGCGAAGCGCACGACGTGTGGCAGGTTCGGTTATCGGTGTCGAGGTAGTTTGCCTCTCAGGGCCTGAAGAGGCCGCGCTCCTTGACGAAGCTGCAGTCGATTGGCGCTTGTCTTGCCGGAGAACGTACTGAATTCGTAGCTTGAACTGGGCATTCTGAAGGCGTCGCTCGACAAACGTTGCGGGTTTGCCCATAGTTCGGGCGACTTGCCGCACAGTGGCACCCCCGCGGATCATGCGGTAGATGGTGAGATCATCCTCAAAGGTGAAGAACCTGTTATGACTGAACGGGTGATTCGCGGGGTTGTTCATCTCTCCGGAGAACGTGTCGCTGCTGGTCATCATCGCCTGCCAATCCAGCGACGTCTTCATCGACCAGGAAGAGTCATCACCGCTAGCAAAGTCGTCAGGCACTCGGCGCCGGCGCATGACAGCCTTGCGAGTATAGCGACTAGCACTGGTGGCGGCTTCACCTCCTTGCTGCCGAGAAACGCCCTCTGCTGAGCCGGCGTCGGCATCGTAGGCGCCTTGCAAAATGCCGCTCGACTGGATTAGCTCATATGCCGTATTAATTACCTTCATCCGATTGTCGTCACCACTGCTCAGATCGGGGTGGTGGAGCCTTGCCATCTCGAGGTACTGCCGCCGGACATCGTCCACGCCGGGTCGATTTGATGCCGGTGCTCGTGGATTGTACGTCAGACCGAGCACCTTGAACGCAGCGACAACGTCCTCAATTACGGGTGCACGGCGGAAACACGTTCGGGTGAACATGATGAACGGTACACCGCTCCAAGTGGCCAAGACTGTTTGGAGTTACAGGCGTAAAGCTGCACAAGGTTGAAAAAATGGCGGGGAAAGAGCGAATTTTTTTTTTTGGGGGGGAGGGGGGGGGGGGGGGAAGGAGGGGAGAGAGTGGGAATGCCCCGCTGTCAAACGTAAGCGCAAGCACAGTACACACAGTGGAATGACGCCACAAGGGTGAACGCGGACACAGCTGCGAAGCGGATGCGCAGCCTCCCCTGCACGCCAGCAGAGCTGTATCCAGTGTAGTGTGAGAGAATGAAAATGCACCCGTTTCAAATACAAGCAGGTGCAACAAGACGAGATACCGGAATAATAGAGAATGTACAGTGAGTAGAAAGTAGAGGGCTATAAACCGCCACAACTTGTTTGCTCTTGGCTCTCTCAACAAGAAGTGAAGAAGGGACGAGGAGGAAGAGAAGGAAGGGAAGAGGGGGGCGATGTGTCCACTGCAACCGAAAGACAGTTGTTTCCGAGATAAAAAAAGTAACACACACCCGCGTGCGCGCACTCCCCCCCCCCCTACCCCCTCCCCTCTGCCACTACTCCTCCTGATGTTTAAGCTGCTGGAACCTGACAGCCTCCCACCCTGTGGAAGATTTTTTTTTTTGCACCAGCCTCCGTGGTGCTTGGTGCAAGGCTGCCCCTTGAGCCTCAGCCTCTGGTGGGGAGAGGGGCACTGTCTTGTGAACCTAAGGTCGGAGAACAGCCCCGTTCGACTTCTTGAGTCCTCAGACTCGAGCTCGTTTTGTTTGTGGACAAGAGATGTTTGTGAGGTTCCTTCTCTCCTTCCGGCCCACCCCCCACTCCGTTGGGGTTTGGCTCGATGCTTACAACATGAAAATTCGATAAGGACGAGCCAGCTGATGATGATAGTAGGGTGGGGCAGATGTCGCATGAACACCACAAAATCGAAGAAAAACATAGAAACACGGAGGCTAGGCGGGGGCAGGGCGGGTGTCCAAACATCAAAAAAGAGAAGATGAAAGTGAAAAGGAGGAAGAGAAGAGGGGGGAGAGACAATAACACACTATATATGCAATATATGTACACAAACATGTAAAATATATATATATATCCAGCAAAAACACCACAGATAACACCGGAGACACCAACCGCCAAACTGCGCAAAAAAAAAACGGAAGAAGGCACAACTGAAAAACAAAAAAGAGAGCAAAAAAGAGAGAGGCACTTGAACGTTCTGTGGAACCAAAAAAAAATAGAACAGGACAGGTGGTGGTGGGGAGACGTGTGGGCTATCTGTGTGTTTGCGCGTGGATGACAGGATGGGTGGAAAGTGAAGGAGTATGAGGGATCAACAAGCACAGTGAATCATGCAAGTATAGACCACTATTCATGCGCAGACGTGCGCACACACATCACACACACGCACACACGAGGTAGAGAGCTGGCTCAGACGCGCATATCGGAAAACTAAATATAAATATATATACATATGTAGAGTGAGGGGGGGGGGGGGGAGGAGGGAGAACACGTGCTGATGTTGTGTGTATGGGTGAAAGAAAGTGAATCCGATTGAAACAAAAACAGATGACGGCACCAGCAAATCGAGAGAGAAACGAGAGCCTTGGTACTGCAGTGAGATGATCCCGCAATGGTGTGTTTGTGTGCTACTTAATCACCACACCCAAGCATTCATTGCATGATCCCTCTTTCCGCAACTATCCAGACGTGGCTTCATCTTTTTTTTTTGAATTCGGATTCCGGTTCCCCTTTAAAGTTTTGCATATGAAGCTCTGCCACCTCCGTGTGGGTGTGTGTCCTCTTGGCCTGCCTCGTGTGTCTCCCGACTCTCCTTTTGCGGATTACTTGGACTTGCCCCCGATCTCTTTTTTTGAGGGGGTAGGGAAGGTGACAAGATACAGCGCAACACGAAGAGAGAGATCCAAAGACAAAACTGGAGACCCCCTTAACAACAACAACCGCAAAAAAAAAAAGAGCGGTTAGACAATACTTCGCGTTCATCCTCCCACCCGCTCTTCTTTTTTTTTCAGAGTTTCTCTGAGAGTAGAAGTCCTTCTCGCCAAAGACCTGAAAATCGCCCTAAATACGCTCTTGCCAACGACCGCAGCCCAGGTTCAACACAAGTTGGACGCTGTGTTTTCTGTCACACCGTCGAGGTGGGGTATAGGGGGAGCGCGGGCGGGGGGCGGGGGGGGGGGGAGAGATCAAAACAGGGATTAGGAAGGTGTACGAACACAATGACTCTCTCTTATGATAACGTACATACACATATATAACAATAAGCACGACGCGAAGGAGTCATTACAAGCCAATATATAAAGACAGCTGAAAAACGAGGTAAAAGTAAATATACTCGTTACGGAGGAGCAGACGCATTTGGAAAACAACAAAAAAAAAGACACGCGCTAAAACCAATACAACCACCCCCTACAAGGGAGAAAAGAGTTCAAAACATACGCGCATAAAAATACGCGACGAAAACATACAACCAGAATAGAACGTACAAAATCACACACACTCACAAAAAAAAAAGGCGTCCAAGACGGACACCGCGAGCGCAAACGCACCCTCACCAGTGGCACTAACGGCCCCCCCCCCCCCCTCTCCCCCTCCCACTCCCATACACACACACACACACACACACACACACACACGAAAAAAAAAAAACGAGATCAAGCCATAGCACCATTCCCCGCCTCTGTTGAATCTTCTCTGTTGGAGGACAAGTTATCGTTTCTTCCGTCGCAGACGCAAACGCACATGCGTGATGTGGCCACAGGGACGAGCACATTCACAAAAAAAAGGGAGCGATAACAACAAAAAACATATCCACAGGAAAGAGAAAGAGGGGGGGGGGTCAAGGCAGACACAGAGATAGCCCAACATGGATCAAAGGCTCAAAAGCAGAGAGGCGTCAAAACAAAACGTCGGTCTAAAAGTTTTTTGGTTGCCTATAGACAAAAATGAGTGTGTTCGAGGGAGGGGGGGGGAGGGGGAATGCGAAAAAAAAAAAACAGGACTGGAGAACATCAAGTGAATTACGAGCCGTGATCGGCTTTAGTGGGGGACTGAAATATACATAGGATAAAACACGGTTGGCAAAGAGCAGGAGCGAGAGAACGTTTTTTTTTGCGAATTTTCCAATGCCAAAACAAAGGTGTAAAAAAATATATAAAATGAAAAGAGAGCGCGAGCAGCACATGCGCATGCACGTCTCCATCGTGAGAGCAGGGTGTACGTCGGTACGGTTGCGAGAAAAGACAAGAAGATAGACAAGAGGAAGCCCAACAGACTTCAAATAAAAATAAATAACGAAACAGCCGCTAGGCACCGCACCAATTCTCTTGCTCCGTATGTGACGCCGGTTCTCCTCTCGTTGTACGCCACCCCTCTCCCATGTGAAAAGCGCACCTTTTTTTTTTGTTTAACTCGCGCCTTAAGGTCGGTGAATAGAAAACACTGCAAGTAGGCGGATAAAACACAAGTCACGCAGCCACCTATAAGCGCACATGTTGGAGCTGCACGAATCCACAAACACCGGATGCCAGTCGCCAATTTCTTCCATGACGAACAACACACAACGACTCTAAGGCTCTCCCCCACTGTTCATAACACCACTTGGGATAAGACGGGGCGCCGCGTACGCCCAGAAAGGTGCCATGGATCTCTTGCCCCCTCTCTAGTACTTGTTTTTTTTTTCCTCTTTCCACCTTCCCAATCAGTTGTAAATGTGACGGGAGGGTTTAACCAATTCATGTGGACCCGTGCAGAAACTTGTGGTTCGGAATGCAGGGCATCCCCCCCCCCTTGGAAGTGTGCATACATCTAAGCTTGATGTTTCCCGTAGACAAATTCCCCCGCTGCAGCTCCGCCCGGTGATCGCACCGGTATGCAAGAGAAGACGCTGGCCGAGGGGGGGGGGAAACAATTTAAAATACGGATCCGTTGCCCCACCACACATGCTGAGAGAGCGTTCTAATCGGAGCCCCATGCCACTCGAAGAGGAGGAGGAGGTGGCAGCTTTTATCGAACAGCCAAGCCCAGTCTAATTGCGATGACTCCTCAGGTTACAGAGAGAGAGAATGCAACACAGACAGAGATTGTTTGTCTGGTGAAGATACAACCAACCCCCTTTCGAAGAAAACCTGTTTGAGGAGCTGTGGCACTGAGCCTGTGCGCGTGGTGGAGTAATGACCTGTTCTGGACACATACTTTTGCCTGCGAGATAAAATCAGCTCTCTCAGTGTCTCTGTGTGTGTGTGTGTGTGTGTATCCTTATAGTCGTCCGATAAGCATTGTGCACAAACTTGGACGACATTGTTTTTCGCAACTTGTTCATTCAGATGTTTTTTGTATTTCTCCTTCTTTTGCTCCACCGTGTTCTTCAACCACGACTCAACCTCTACATGCGTAGACAGAGGGACACACCCCACACGCTTCTGGTGCACCACGGCTACCTCATTGTTGTCTAGGTGCAGGCGTCTCTGCAATCAAGTGAGGCCATGGGTCTAAATCGCCCTTCTTGTCGATCCTTCGCCACATTCTCGGATTTTTTTTCTGTCCGGCACACGCCAGGAAAACCCGCACGCAGCACACGCTTCGGATCCGGATGGACAGCTATCCTTTTTTTTTCTGTTCAAGCGCCCAGACAATCGCACATGTCGTACAGATAAAAGAGAACCACAACTGTGAACGTCATCAGATCTCAACGGGAAGAACGCCCCCATAGCCTCAGGGCATGAACTCCCCCCCCCCCCTCCTTTAAAGAGACTGCACTGTACCTGTACTTGATGCCTCCTCTTCTCCTCCCCCTTCAAACTTTTCCACACCATGTCTAGTGTGACTTCGGATGCTCCTGTCACATTTCTGGGACACTAACTGCACAAGCCCACTCAGCCGCATAGGACAGGCACATGTTTACGCCCGATTAGGGGTCATCGGCTTGTGTCTTCGCCCACTACTCACTGACCTCTGCTTCCCTCGCTTCCATGGAGCGCACCACCACAGGCACGCGCAGCAGCGCGTCACCATGGCCTGCACAGTTGTGCGCCGTGAGGGAAACAAAAATAGTTCAGAATCCGCGCTGTCCTCTTGGGGAAAGGAGTGAAAAAGAGGGCGTGCCTCAGTGCTCTGCCCGCACGCGCCGCGACATGTCGAACACTGTCACGAGTCCGCGGCAGCGCTGCCATCAAGACCTCTCATGCGTCCGCACGTCTTTCATGGAAAAGAGTGGGAGGTTGTGGTCGGTAACAGAAGAGACCGGGGCGTGCATGTGTGGGTGTTTGGGGGGGCAGCGCACAGACAGCGCATCCGCGCATCGCTCTCAGGACCCGGAAAGGGTGGAGGGCAGCGACGCGCACCGGTCAGATGTGCGTCGTCACGTCCTCCCGTGCGAGATCGTAACCTCGAGCGCAGGGTGCTCCGAGCCTCGACCTCTTCCCGCAGGGCCCGCGTAGCAACGTCGGGGAGAGGTCGGGCACAACGCCGCGCGGACCGCTGTCACGGCAACGCCGGGTGGAGTAGACGGCCTGGTGGGGAGGAGGAGGCCACACGGCTAGCGCGGTGTCAGCCGCCGCCACACCGTCTGCCTGCTCTCTCCCCTCCCCCTCTCCTTCCTCTCTTCCCCCTCCCAATTCCCCACCCCACCAGTGGTCTCGGTGGCCCGTTGGGTAACTCGGCGTGAGACGCTTCCTCGGGCCGCCTCGTCAACTCGGCGTACACGTGTTCACGGGTGTGGGGCGGCTGTCGTCGACGGCGCCTCGAGAGAACAAGTCGCGCGTCTCAGACGCCGGACGCCAACGTTCCCCAATGTGAGAACTCATTCTGTTAGTTGTTCTCATGCAACCGTTTTTTTTCCTGATCCCGGTGATCTGTGGGCGACACAAAGACACAGAGGAACCGCTGATGGGGAAGGGGGGAGTGGGGAAGTACGAGGCAGGGCAGAGTATCGCACGGAAGAAAACAAAAAGATACACGGAAAACGACAAGTCGACACAGTCGCAACACACACACACAGCACGAAAAAAAAAAAACGGGGGGAGTGAGAGACTCCTGTAGAGGAAAATGGGCATCCGAGCCAAAAGTGAGCTGTACAGGCGAAGAAGCGAAAATAATGAAGAGCCAAAAGAGGACGGACTCACATGAGAATTCTAAATATCGTAAGCGTAGGTTGTGGTTATAGCTTTGTGTTTGTCTGTGTGCATGTGTGTATTTTCCTCCCGGTTGGGGATGGTCAAAGTGACCACGAGCAGCAGCAGCAGCAACAAACAAGGAAAAGGAAACAGGAACACGGAGGTGGGCACGAGGTACAATAGCGCTCCTCCTCCCCTTTAATAAAACGACAAGAAGAAGTGAACGAGGGAACCTGTACAGACGACCCTGGATAATTAGAAAAAGGACAAAAACAGGATGGGAGGGCGGAACTAGGTTACAGGCCAAATTCAATGAGACATGACCTCCACGGTGAGCAGCACACATGAAGCGATAACGTCGGAGGAGAAGGGATGGGGTAGGGTAGGGTGGGGTTAGAAGCACTCTGGGGAGGGGGGGGGGAGGAAGGAAGGAAGGGGGATGCGAAAAAAGGGGGGTGCCGATATCCACCCATCACCGGGGGGCACACCAGGGTAAGAAAAGCGAAACGATACCTTGTCAAGATGCTCATGTTTGCTGGATGCAGTATATAATGTCGAGGAGCGGAGGCAACGGTGGCGTCAGCGTGGCCTTTTGAACATGAGCGATACAGCGTCAAGTGGGAGTTTTTTTTCGGTGTTCCAGGCTACGTGCTTTCCTATTCCTCTCTCACCACCACCACCACCACACACGTAAAAAAAAAACAGAACGTTATCAACTTTCCTTCCATCTCGCGCTTCCCCTATTTACAGCCCCCACGTCGGTAGTAGACACAGAAATGCATCACCGTCTATCGCCGCCATGGCACTGCTTTTTCTTCATGTTGCCCCACCCCCTCCCCTCTCCATCCTAGAATCCATGACAAACAGGCATCAACAAAAGAATTTCAGAGAGAACATCACCACGAAGGTGCCGAGTACACACACACACACAAAAAAAAAAAGAGGCGAACGAGTTCTAGAAAGTCAAAAGAAATATGGAAATAAAAACAGCTTCCACAAAAAAAAAATTCTTACCAAAGTGAGAAGAACCAAAAGGGTCGGACATGAGGAGGGGTTGGTGGGCAGGCAGAAAAAAAAGAGGGAAAATAAGAAAACACACCGGTAGAGCAGACACAAACACACGCACGCACCGACGCTCAGGGAAACACTCAAGTACACCTTATGCACCGTCTTGCGAGCAAACAATCCACGACAAAGGGGTGCCGCCCCCCTCTCCCCCCTTCAGCACAACCTGCGCGTCTCTGCAATCGTGCGCCCCTAGATAAAAGCACATCGCATTTTTCTGCGTGTACACCACCCCTCGTTGCGTTTTTCTTTTGGTGTGTGTGCGATTGTTGATTGTGGTTGTCGTTGCTCTATTCACGTGTGAGAATTCCTGAAGGCCAGTGCCTGGAAAGCGAACGCTTAGGGAGGGTATGAGTCCGTAGAGATGAAAGCGAATCCACACAGGCATGAAAAAAAGACTCAGTGGTGCGGCAACATAAAATAGTGGTGTAAACAGTGGTGTGATCGCACTAGTTTTGTAGGTGGAGAGTATCACGTTTATATAAAAAAAACAGAGCAGAAGAATGACGCCTGGCTTCGAGACTTTGGATAAACCCCTTAAAAACCCTGCACGATGCGCTGTTTCATGTCCACGTATAAATACTTGTCTGTTTAGAAGGCAAATCGTGAAAAAAAGAGGGTGGTCAAAAATAAAAGGAGGGTCAGTGTAGTGTTTGATCTATCGAAAACACCGAGAGTTGAAGATACAGAAAAGCGAAACGTACCGCTGTGAACCTGTCCCTACAGGGGGGGAGAGCGGGGGGGTTGGAGGCGGGTGAAACCAAAACGGTAAGACAACAATGGTCCTCAAAAGACACGCGCATGCACAAAATGAAAAAAAAAAGAAATATGCGGACATAGTGCTTTCTCTAAACAGGTGGTACACCACATGGCGGGGGGGGCGGTGGATCCGTCACATCTGACTTGAGATGCCGCTGCGTCGCCTACACCTTGGCACACACACACACACAATCAAAAAAGAAAAAGGAGCTGAAGCCTACACAATAGGCAGAATCAACAAAAAACGAAAGGGGAGAGCGCAGAAGCGCGGGGCACACGAGTTCCGGTGAGATTATACGGTAGGAGAGGAGGAAAAACACCCCCATCCACCCACTCAGTCACCCCGCCCCCCCCCACCCCACCCCCAGAAAAAAAGAGAGACAGTGAAGCGTTCATTTCCAAGCCCACTTCATTTTTCCACAGTCTTCTTCACTTTTTTCGTATTTGACTGAATCGCGTGTTCTATATACATTTTTTATAGCCTCCACCCCCACACGGTACGCCCCCTTTTTTACGTCATCAGAAGAGGGGCTTGCAAACACGGTTTCTGCTTTCTTCTCCTCACCTTATCTATAAATATATAAATAAATATAACCCCTGACGTTGCCCTCGAGTTGTGTGCATGTATGTGTGAGTGTGTGTGGAAGGGGAGGGGAAGGGGGAGGGAGTCATTAAACACCACATGCAGTAGGAACGAACAGCTTAGATATGAACACGTATGCACTCGGGAGGGAGATGTGGGGGGGGAGGGACAACAACGAAGAAGGGAGAGAACAAAATGTTGATCAGGATGGCGCCTGTCAACACAAAACGTACACACGCGGAAGGGGAGACAAAAAAAAGAACAAACGCGGTCAAACAAGTGTGGCTAATACACATTAGCCTCGTGGCCGTGTAAAAGGAGCGCTCGTCACTCTCGCGGCGCTCACAGGTTACCGCGGGGATTTACCACAGGATACAACAACGACACCTAAAGGGAAATAACTGCTGAACAGACTGAAAGGGATGAGTGCGCAAACATCGAAGACAAGTTTGGGCAAACGCGCATGGAGTACGGAAAGTGGTACGTGAGTCCCCCAAGTAGGAGCAGCTCACCAGGGACACGGTCGTGGCACGTTCAAAACATCATCGCTCAGAGAGCCTGGGCCCGATTCTTTTTTTTTGTGTGTGTGTGTGTTCGTATCACTGTCTTCCAACCACGCACTCATCTCTCCCGACAAGTTCTCGAAACCGCTCACCTTCTCACAATAGAGAGAAAAAAAAATCATTTTTGTTGTGTCTATTAATACATCGCGGCAGACGAGACCGGGTACGTAAAGACAACCTCGGCGCCCTCGTGTAGTGCCAGTTCGTCCACCAGTCGATCAACGAGGTTCTTGTCGCCAAAGACTTTCACCAGGAACGTGACGGCGCTGAGGTCGAGCAGCCACTCTGCATCGAGAAACTGAACAGGGACACCGAGTTCCGCAGCGAGTTTCCGCGCGTTAGCCAGCGACCTCAAATCGTGACTTCGGAGGTCCAACTTCGTCTCTTTGTCGAAGTCGCGCGCATGACGCAGCAAGCGCGGCACCGTCAGCATCTCCTCGGGGGAGAGGTAGTTCGGGTCCATGTTGTCTTCCGTGTAAAAGGTGATCGGCTTGGCAGTGGTGATGGCACTAACCAGACCCATATGTAGACCATTGTTGCCTGGGTACTGCGCTACGACCATGTCGCCAGTGAACGTTCGAAACGGAGCTATGAACCAGGCAGAGCCGAAACGGAAGTTCACCGAGGCGTAGCGGATCACAGCTGGGACGGCCGTCGCGCCAGAGGTAAGAGAGGAGGAGGCGGGGTGCGAGTGTGCACCGGTGACCGAAAACCCAGAGCGGACCGTTGAGTTTATCTCCTTTGTGTGTTGGCTACCAGATTCGCTACTCGCCTCGCTCACGCCATCATCGTTGCCGCTATCTGCCGTGGTACCGCTCTTGGTGGATGAGGTATCTAAGTGTTCCATATCGGGGGTGGGACAACTGGAACTAAACTTGCTGTCCATAGTCTTCACAGGAGCACCCTTGGTCACCTTCCTTCGCTGCTCTTTCTCCTGCGACATAGGCTCACTCTTCTTCTCCTTAGCCAAGACATTGTAGATGTAGCGAAAAGACTCTGCGGCACTATCGCGGTCCTTTTCTTCCAGAAGTGAGAATGCGTACGGGTCGTGGCGGTAGCTAGACGCCGATCGGATCCGCAGGTCTCGTGAGAGACTGGGGACATTGGAGGAAACAATGGTGGCCATGCTTCTTTGTTTTTGTGTGTGTGTGTGTGTGTGTGTGTGTGTGTGCGTGTGTATCTTTTCCTTTTTGCTGTGATAGTACAGGAGAGCGGCGGAGCAGCTCTGACACGCAGCAACTCGAGAGAACAGGGGGTCCCCAGAAATGGAATGAACCTATAAAATAGATTTCCCGCCCACCCGCCACGCCAGGGGGACGACGAAAAAAAAAAAGAAGGATCACAGGGGAAACCCAACAGAAAAAACGTATCCCATTGACGTGAGGGAGGGGAGGTCGAGCCAAGGACACAGAGAAAATCGAGAAGGGAAAGCAGGAGAAGTGGGAAAGGACGACCACATTAAGGCGCAGGGGAGTTCAGAG
The DNA here is from genome assembly GCF_017918235.1 of Porcisia hertigi. NCBI lineage: Eukaryota > Euglenozoa > Kinetoplastea > Trypanosomatida > Trypanosomatidae > Porcisia > Porcisia hertigi. The sequence goes on from NC_090595.1 coordinate 3,066,069, forward strand.
AAGGCGTCCATTTAACACACTCGGAATGCACGTTAGAACGGGAACAAGCAAGTATGAGCAGGTAGACGAGCGACACTGACACGACGTGCATCGCCTTTTGTCTGTGCGTGTGTGGGGAAGAGGGCGGGGGCGGGGAGTACCTGTGCTCGCTTGTAGTTGCATAGGTCAGGATAGAGAGTTTGCATTACCCTTAATTTTTTTTTGTAGTGCCTTTTTGTTTGTCCATTGATGTGCTCCAATGGCTTTGCTCGCTACGTGTGCAGTGTAGTATGTTTGAGGGGAGGGGCTGAGGAGGAGGAGGTCGTGGTGCAACACGTTTGGGGTACCCCCTCTCTCTCTCTTTCTCTCTCTTACAAAAGAGAGAGAACAAGGGCGCTGAAGTACAGGTTGCCTGCTATTATGGGGGTCCTCCAATAGTTCGTCTCCTCCGTTTTTGTGTGTTCACCCACACCAAATCCGTCAGAGGAAGCGGCGTTCATAGAATTGGAACACACACACACAGACAGGAACAGAAATAGTCAGCAGGGTGAGGGAGGGGACGGATCGGTGCAAAGCAGGCGAGGATCCCACACAACAACGTAAACAGGTGAGGAAGAAAGGGGGAGGGGGGAGAGGGGAAAAGAGAACTAAAATATCTGAGGAGTGTAACTCACAACGGTCGGTATTCAGGTGAATTGCCCCCTCGTGGTGGTGGGTTGAAACGACAGGGAAGAGGAAAAAGGGAGCGAGTGGGGACAGTGATGTTGGAAATGCATGCACAGAAAAAAACGGCAAAAAATGAAAGAGCAACAGTGAGTGTGGTATGCGTGTACAGGGAGGGAGGGGGGGAGGGAAAGGATTTCAAGAACAGCAAGAGAGCGTCCGCAAATTCACGGAAGGTCATCACCCCGGCCAGCTGACAGCAGACCCCCTCCCCCTCCCCCTCCAGGGTAGACCGGGTTCCCAGACCTACAACGAAGATGCGGGAAGGGTGACGTATTTATGTGCGCAAAGATTCGGCAATGCACTTCGAGAGTGCGGAGGTGCCTACACAAAACTGTCACTCATGGGGATTAGACCTCTCTGTCCACGCTTTTACGTGACTTTCGTATTTCAGTCGCTTGCGGATCCCTCAGTAGCCCCGCGCCCCGGCCCCCGCCCCCCTTGCCCCGCAACGCGCACGCTCTTCGTAGCCTTTCATCTCTCAGACAACGTTGCCACTTGAGGAGATTTCACAGAGGCGAAAAAAAGGTGCACGCGACGCGTACTGTTGGAAGCCTGTCTCGCGTGCGCATCACATCCCCCCGTTGTGGCATAAGACGATGAAACCAGACCCAAAAGAGTAGCCGTCGCGGACTTCGCAACACCTAGACACGATAGGCAGCGGCTGTGTCATACAAGACAGCAGCAGCATCCCGCAGCTCCGCCTTTGAGACCCCGTAGCGCTCAAAGTGGTGCACGAATGCGCCAACGTTGAGTTGCTCTTCGGCGCGACAGGCGGCATCCGCCAGCGCCTCGCCCACTGTGGGGGTGTGGCCGTACAGGGTGACGCTTTGGTCCGGCCGGCTGCTCGACAAGCTTGGACGCCACTCCTCTACGGGTGTAACAAAGAGCGACGTCATCGGGAACGGTGACGCGGCGCTGTCAGCCATCAGGTTGCGCAGCTCACGAATACCGTCTGTACTCGCCGCGACGCCGCGAAGGACCCATAAGCAGCTTCGGTTCTGCATGTAAAATGCGGAAACGTCCGTCTCGTGGGCAGGCGCTCCTTTGCCCTGTGAGGGGAAAGGGCCAAGTGCAGTCGAGGCAGTAAAGGTGTGTGTGGCCGTGCGAGCCGCCTCGCCAAGCGCGGCCGCCCACGTAAGGGAACCATTGCTCCTCTGTGGCGTCAATGAACCCATGAAAAACTTCATCACAGGGTCCAGCGAGAGGGACTCCACGACATCCATGGCAGTGGCGTACCGCTGCGGCGCGGTGCCTTCTACGACGGAGCGGAGCGAGCCGCTCCCTACGATGCCTTGGCGAGAGCCACTCCTCGGGCCGAGTATGCGATGCTTCGAGACATCCCTTTGGGGAGACGGGACTGTATAGAGAAGTTGCGGTAGATAAAGCGGCGTGAGCAGTTCGGTGATACGGTGGTTTATAAGCGGGAAGGAAACTTCGCCAGCGTCTTTGAAGCCGTGATTCGCCCGAGCGCCTTTTAGCTCCTCCGCGATGGCGTCATTAGAAGCGATGAAGATGCCATCTGCCAGGTCTCGCAGCGTGCTAGCCGCCATGAGAACATTATACCACTGCGTCACCACCTCCCCACAACGGAACGGCCACACGACGGAGTGCAGCAGGGTGGTGCGTGGGAACATCGTCTTTATCTCTTCCGCTACGAGGCAGCTGACACCAGAGCCGGTGCCGCCAGCGATGCTGTGAAGCACATGAAAAGTTGACACGGCAGTGCCATGTTGTTCACTCTCACGACGAAGACACTCTACGATCGCGTCGCGACGACTTTGTCCCTGCTGGTGATACCCAAAGGCCCAGTTATTGCCGCTACCTTCTCCGCGAGTCACACACTGCTGTGGCGCCAGCGAGTAGAAGCCTCTGGAAGCACACTGTGCTGCTTGGGGGTGCGAAGATGGGGGCGGTGTGTCAGATTTCAGGGGCCCGTTAACGCGCTTCATTGTGACGTCGATTACTTTGGGTTCCATATCCACCAAAACACACCGTGGTTGAGGCAACGAGGTGTCGACGGCTGCACGCTCCGACTCTTGTGCGTAGTGAGAGAGTGAGTAGTAGCGTTGGCGCCGGAGGCAGCGAGACGCATCGGGGGGCTCGCTTGACGGCACTGTCGCGGCGCCGGTCGGTGCCAAAGGTGGTTGTTGGCGCCCCATCCGCGGCACCTGCAGCGCTGGTCTGAAGTGCGTAGCCGAAACGCGCATCTGGTAGCCTTCATCGAGGCTCGCCTCCGCCTCGGATGCGATCGTGTCGAGAAACGTCGTGCCAACTTGATTGCCGCACTGCCCTACAAAAATATGCACAGTGGTCATTCTTGCACGACCGAGAATGACCTACACACGAGCCTTGCAAGGGGGGGGGAGGGAGGGAGGGAAGGAGGGGAGGGAACGGTACAGGGGGCGCGGTATGCAGAGACGGCACACCAAAAACGAAGCCGGAAAGATGTAACCAAAGAAAGACCTCAATGGGGTTTTATTTCTAGAGGTATTTGTGCTGATTCGTCCGTTTGTCCTTCGGTCTTCGATAATGAGCTCGGTCTAGGGACTTCCCAATACTAAAGTATCGAATCTTACAACGGGAAAGAAAACCAAAACGGTGATGGCACGAGTAAAACTCTCATGGTGGTTATATATGTATATCCCTTTCTATGACCACAGTTCAAGAAAAAGAAAAGGTGAATGTGTGCAAGCTGAACGACGGACAGGCTTCGTGTCAGACATATCTTCACGTTCCAGTGGAACTAATGCCTGGGCGCTTCCAGCCGGGCTCATGTGCCCCCCCCCCACCCCACTCTTTCCTCTTGAGAGAGAGCTGTGCGCCTCTTCGTTTTTGAAAGAAGCACGAGGGGGGAGGGGAAAGCACTCTACAAGAGCAATATCGCCCCTGGGTAACGTGCACGGTGTGATGGCCAACACGGAGTTCTTCACATATATATGAATAGATGGAAGGCTATTTGTGAGGAAAGAGGGTTGAAGTGACTCCCCGTATGAGAGACGGACAAAAAAAAACATTATGACAAAAAAATTGTCAACAAAGAGGACGTGAAGCGTTAAAGCGGCTGAGATGACTCCGGGTGGGTCTAGACAGGAAAAGTGGACAAAGAGCCTCATTCCGAGCTTCACGTACCGGCCCATGAGGGTGAATTTATTGGGTGCTCTTCGGTGCACGTGCCTCCTCCCGTCTACGCTAAAACCACCACCACCTCGCAGCAACATGACAGATGCGCTGCCTCCCACCCCCCCTTTTTTTTCGAGTGAGGAATTCCTTCACTTTAGAGACTCAATACTGACCCACACACCCTCACGTAGTGCAGATGACTAAAGCTGCTATGTAGATGTGTGTGTGTGTGCGAATGCCTCCCTCCGTCGTTGTCATCCTCCTCTTTCTGATCCGCCCCCCCCCCCGCCCTGCCTCTCTCTCTCCTCTCCTCTCCCAGGAAAGGAAAAAAAAATAATAGTAATAAGTCTATCCAAAACGACAGTTTTGGAGGAAGTGTGTGGGTGTGCGCCTTTCTCATCACACGACGTTACACAGCGGAGGGCACAACAAAGATCAAAAATAAAATATTATATATCATGTAAATATATATATATATATACCATGAAGACATGAACAAAGAGAGAGAGCTGAGGGAAAGGGGGGGGGAGGGGGAGGGGGGCTTGTGAGCACGAGTGCGTGAGGTGAAGAAGAAAAAAAGTACACAGAAAACACACACACACACAGACAGACTCAAATCATTACATCTTTCGGAGAAGGGAGGTACTCGGTGAAGGGAGGGTGCCACGAGCTCAGAAAAGTCAAAGTGACAAATCCAGGAGAGCGTACAGAACTCGTAACAGAGCATAACACGGCACAGGAACAACGGGGGAGACCTGCAGGCATAAGGCCTTTCACCACAACGACTTTGCAGATCACCCGCTGCTCACTGACTCGCTAGGCAGCTAGCTGGCACTGTCTTGCCACTTCTCTTTGGGGGTAGTGAAAACAGAGGTCTTGTGCAACACGACACGTCGATACCAAGATCACACCAATAGCCCACCATCAATGAAATGGGAGCCGCCCTCAGAATAACTTTGCTGCACAGCCAACTCCATCAGATCAAGGGAGAAAAGAACGGCTGAGCAACACCACGTGCGCATCAGGCAACCTCGTTGCATTCTGAACACCAAGACATCCTGCTCACGAAGCACCACCTTATCACCAACACACTCACACGCATTACATTCTGACGGAGGAGCACCCCCCCTCCCTCCCTCCCTCCCTCCATTTAAGAGCACCTGTGAGGAGTGCATCCTTTCCCTAGGGCAACTTATACTTTTTATTATTATTTAAGCTCAAGTCACCACAACCCATCGCCTTCGTCGACCTGATCTGTTTTGAACTTTACCAACCCCGCCACTGCCAGCGTCCACCGCACCTGCACTGTCCCCAGCCGCCAAACCGCTACAAGTAAACGCTGAAGCTAAAGTAACAGACTGCGTGCGCACCACGCGCGCGTCAGAGGTTCCCCTGGACGTGAGTCCGGAGCGCATCAAGCGCTCCACGCAGAACGCGAGGCCGATCATGATGAGCTCCGCAATCACGAGCGTACCGCGGTGCTCCCGCCGAAGAATCAGAAGGCGAGATTTGATGGCGTGTCGCAAGTAAAAGCGCGCTAGTGCAAGGCGAGCCCGGCCAAAAGCGGTCAACTTGCCTTCGCAGAGCGGATAGCAAAATTCATAATGGAGTACCGTGACATCACGCCGCAGGAACCAAACGGCGGTCACCAGGCTATCCATCTCGGGGTCGCCACCAAGACTGAAGGTGGAGGGATGATACGCCACATTCCGTGCAGCAAACTCCTGTGAGTCAAAGATATACGCAGTAAGCTGCACAGCGTTGCCGATGACGTAGTCTTCGCCTAAAAGACCCCACCTCTGCTGAAACGGTTTATTCTCGAGGACATCTTTTAGAACTCGCTTCGCTAACGCGATTTTTTGTGTCCTGACGTTGTCCATAAGCGTGTCGCAACCACGTAGGAAAGGCTCTTGCAGACATTCTTGATATGCTGAGGACCCATGCGCATCCGTTTCCGCTTCTGAAAGCGTCAGCTCATCTCGAAATGGATTTAGCAGGCTGCGCTGTGCGGAGTCCACCATCTCCAGCACCTCTCCACACAACTTGCAGAGCCGAAGCCCATTACATGGAGTCAAAAGAGAAAAAACATATTCTTGAGCCGTTAAAGTGTCGGGCAACCGCGTGATGTCCAAGAGTAGTGGAGAGGACAAGACCAGGAGAATAACAACAAGAGTGCGATTGATCCATAGACCACCCCTGAAAAGAGTCATTCTGCGTGGAAACAACAACAAAAAAGAACAAAAAACACAATATACGAATATCTAAATGTGGGTAAACAGCGTACCAGCGAGGGGGGACTACAACTGGGAGAGGCAGGGAGGAAAATTGAATAATACAACAAAAAGGGAAGACAGCCTAAGCCAATACCACACCGAAAATACCGCTGAAACCGTACAACGCAGCCGCACACCCGCAGAGGCAAGCAGCTCAGCACCAATGCACCAAATGTATAGATAAATATATATAAATATATATATATATATAATAAATATATGTAGGGAAGAACCAGAAAAGGAAATCGAGAAAAAATCGAGCAATCAACCCCCCCCAAAAAAAAGAAAACGAGCCACTTCTTCAAGGCCAAAGCTGTGGCTGTTCGGTGCTACAGAAAAGAAGGGGGTAAAAAAAAAGAGCATCAAGTGTGCAATACTCGAGCAAAAGGTAATGTAGCAGGGGAGAATTGGGGGGGGGGGGTAGACAAAGTGAAGGGAGGGGAGGGGAGGGTAGAAGAGGAAAACGGAAGTGCCGTGAATACGGAACAAAAAAAGGCGCTATGACGTAAAGAAAACACACACACACACAAAAAAAAGAAAACGACGAGGACGAAGTAGTTTCAGGAGTCGATGTGTCGATGGTTTAATCAAAGCAGAGCGATCCACAAAAAAAAACGTTTTTGGCTTTTTGTGTGTAAAAGTCACTGCTTAAACAAACACAAACAAATAATTTTTTTTTTCACCACCCCTTTCATTTCCTTCCTTTCGTCGCCGTACAGTCCACTTGGCCTCTGTGCAGCGAGGCTAAGCAACCAAAAGGAGGAGGAGATGCCACCGGCAACGACGATCGTGCCAGACAGACAAATCTGATGGGTCGAGCGAGAGTCAGAGAATACCAGGCTATCTTTTTTTTTGTGGTGATGATGGTGGAAGGGGGGGGGGGAAGGGAGATAAAGGTAGCCTGAGATATCGAAAAACGGAAAAAATAGCTTCCAAAACAATGTAGACACGGACCGCGCCCTCTCTACCATAGAATACGGCCCCAAACCAGCACCGGTGTCCCAGTATGTCACCAACGTGACACTGCGAATTGCAGCGAACCGCCGCGCTACTTGAAAGACAGAGAGAGCTCTTTTTGCTCCACTCCCGGTGTGCTTGTGATAGGAACAGAAAAGTGGACGCCCCAGGTAATTCTCTGCGTCACAGAACAAGTACGCTTATCCGCCAGAAGGTAGCACTGTGCTGCTTTTTAATGTTTTTTTAAATATTTTTCATGCGCTTCGACGAGTTCGCGACCACACCCTAGACAGCTCGACGGCGCACACGTGGCTAGGAGTGAGAGCTGGGGTAAAAGATTCACAGATAGGGAAGGGTTTTAGAAAAGTATGTTAAAGTGACACTCCAAGCAGCATCCTCCGGAAGAGGCCGTATTCGAAGCGGTAGCTATTCAGCTCCCCGGAGCTCTAATGACTTGGTCCTGGACCCACTGCTCAGAAGAAGAACCCCCCCTTTTCTCCCTTCTAAAGCGGTGAGATAAAGCACGAAGGGCTGTTACTTTTCAAGCCCCTCGCTCCATCGCTCCTGATGCCACTACATCGCTGAAAGAAAATGCTGAATAGTCTAGCAAAACCCCTTTTCTGCGCTAGCCTTTACAAGACTGTTGATTCACATCAACGCAGGAGGGGGTTGTTGACTGTGCGTGCTACGGACGAGTAGTCGAGAGCCAAAGCGCACTTTGGCTCCTCTACTTTTTTGTTTTTCTTTTGTTTTTTTTTGTGGGGGGTTGGGGGGTAATGTTTACTCAAAGCATTAAAATGATCAGTCAAATCATGAAAGAATTGCGATGTTCTTCAATCCGATGTTTCGCTCGAATCCTCGACTCGTCTCAGGCCACAGAACGTGCCCGCGCCGCCAAAAAAAAAAAACCGCACTCCCGTGCCCAGCGCACCCACTAGGATGGGAAAACAGTCGAAAACCCCCCAAACGGAAGACAAGCGTACTTCTATCGGGGTGTCAGTGGGGCCGGTGAACAATGTGACCAACAGAAAGAGTGGAATAAGAGAGAGAGCGTGTGGGCTAAGTAAGTGAGCCCCATGCTAGCGTTGTCGGTGGGTCGATTCCCGCGTCGAACACATCTGGCGGCCAACAAGGTTGGTAAGGGCTTACATAACTTTTACCTTCCTCTCTTGGTCAGGTCCGGAACAAAAAGGAAAAACGACGGGAAGCGCAGTGTGCCTCAGACAGCAAATGCAGGAAAGAAGGCGCATTAGGCAGTGTCGTCTCAGCCGCGTACACGTAGTCGCTTTTACGCCTCCCACGCGTTGTCGTCGGTGCGCTCCACCCACCCGAAGCCCTCCTCGACATCGGCGGCGGGTGCAGCAGCGGCAGCAGCGGCGCTCTCCTCCGCAGCCTCGTTGGGGTCGCGGTAGAAGAACAGGTCCACCTTCTCCTCCCACGGCACGGAGCGCACAATCGTGCCGCGCAGGCGCAGCACCTCGCGCGCAAGCAGCCAGTACATCATACCAATCGACTTGATGCCGCGGTTGTTGCACGGAATCGCGATGTCCACAAACTCCAGCGGCGCATCCGTGTCGCACAGCGCAATCACAGGGATGTTCACCAGCGACGCCTCACGGATGGCCTGGTGGTCCGTGCGCGGGTCCGTCACCACAAGCACGCGCGGCTGCACGAACTTCTTCTGGATCTGGTTCGTGAACGTACCAGGGATGAAGCGGCCGCCGTGGAAGCTCGTGCCCACGTGCTGCGAGAACTTGTAGATGGCGCGGGTACCGTACAGGCGCGACGAGCACACGCACACGTCCTTCGGGTTCTCCACAGCAGCAATCACGCGCGCAGCGAGGATCAGCTTCTCCCACGTCATGTGAATGTCAATGATGTTGCTGCCCTCCGGCGTGCGGCCGTAGATGTACTTCTTCATCGCGCTGCTCTGGTTGCGTGTGCCGATGTGGCAGCGCATCGCCAGCAGCTTCTGCGCGTCGCTCTCCTTCATCCGGAGAACCTTCGAGCCAGACTCCACAGCGGACATGATGATGGGTTGTGGATGGAGATAAAGAGAAGGGAATGAGAAACACAACGGGTGGAAGAACTGAAGGCAGGTGTTGGCGGATACATGCACGTGTTTGTGTTAGTGCCCACATCCGTGTGGGTCAACCGACAATGTGCGATCAAGAATTTGGAGTGAAGCCGAGTAGTATGGCGATTGCACGATGAGGAAAATGAGAGAAGGTGCGCATGAAAGACCACCATCATGTGTCGACGGTACGAGCGAGAGGAGAAGGAAGAGAATAAGAGGAGAGGGGAGAAACAAGGCCGTGCAACCATCACCGGGCAACAGTAGCAACAGCGAGCATCACCACAAAAAAAAGGGGGCGCATATGTGGGGGAGGAGGGGGGACATGTGACGCCAAACGATGAGGGAAGCGATCCAAGGCGTCAAAGACGCCTTCAATAGCTCGGGCGAAGGCACACGCAATGCCTATTGACCTCGCCTCACGTGGGACTCCCACCAAGGGTGGGTGCGGGGCTGTCAAATCGTCTATGCCAGATACTGCCGGAAGAGACGGTCATTGGGCTTCCCATAACAGTCGCTTTTTTTCGGTTCATCTCCACCCGAGGGTTAAAGGAGCGAGAGCAGAAGGCGCTCCTCCTCCTCCCCCCCCCCCCCCTTTGCGAGCCATATGTTTTTCTTTTGGGGGGTCAGAGTAAAAAAAAAAAGTGTAAGACAGTACATGACGTCCTCTATCGCCTCGGGGCGATAAAAGCCGCTGGGTGTCGTAACGGGAACTCGAAGAAAAAAGCGCAAGTCTTCAGCGCGAATTGCGATGTCAGTCAACGATATTTCTTACTTTGTATTGTACATGGGGTGAAGCCAAAAGACTGAGACAGACAGTCACACACACATACACACACACACACACAAAACGTGTTCTAAGAGGGGCATATATGATGGCAGCCACAACAAGAACAGTTGGTGAAAATACGTGCCTGCGCCTCCATAGACGCAGCGACATACTCAAGAAAAGCGGTCATGAAGCTGTTCTTGTGAAGCAGCAAAAACAAAATCACACAAGGAGCAAAGACTCCGTGAGAAACACATATTTTCACAAGCGGGCGTGTGCAGGGCTCTCGCTGACGATTCGTCGATTACCGGCAAACAGGGATCTCATCGCTTACGAGACAGGAAGGGAATTTGCTGCAGTCATGGAGCTATTCTTGACTTTCATGTTGTAGTATTTCTGCCGCGCTTCGTCGAGCTCACGAGTAAGACGTGCCACCTCGTACCGAAGCTCTGCTGTGCGTGTGGCCATCATGTTGAGTTCTGATGCCTTTTGCTTCATTTGCGCGTTTTTTTTCTGCAGGTCTTTCCTGTACACGTTGAGGTGCTGCGCTACCTCCGGACCGGGCTGACGCGCCGCCATGGCCTGCAGCTCCATCAACAGCCTCCTCTTTACGTCGAGTGTCATGTCCTGCTTCATGCACTCCTCTGACTGGAGGAGCAAGTTGCGCTGGAGTAGTTTCATCTTTGGCAGCAGATCCGCCATCGAAGGATAGGCACCGCCAACGCGGCGCCACCGAGACGCATTCTGGGGATTCTCGAGCTCCTCGGAGAGGGCAGCCACCTTGGCCTCCTCCAGAAGCACATCCTTCTTTTTGGCGCGCAACCGACCCTTAATATTGGAGATTTCAGTCCCACGGATGTGCGCCAGCATAGACTGATGCTCCACTTCCCGAAGCTTGAAATGAAGCAGGCGAATATCCTGCAGCCTGTCGCGGTACACCGCCTCTCCTTCGTTGATGCTGTCCTGTAGAAGATGCAATTGCTCGTAAAGCAGGCCCAGCTCGTCATTGCGGCGAATCAGCTGGGCGGCGAGGGCGTCGCGCTCGTTGCTCATTTTCAGGAACTCACGCTGTTGCTCTAAGAGGTTCTTGTCGCACTCCTGCACCACCTTCAGGAGCTGTTTGACTTCCTGCCCGAGCCGCTCTCCCTCTTGCTTCGTCGCGTCAAAGCTAGCGGTGCTGTCGTTGACAAGCTGACGGGACTTCATGAGGCGTTCCTTGCTAATCTTGCACATCGATTTGTCATTCTGGCACTTGCGCGCCTTCTGCGCCAGCTCCTCCTTGAACTGCTGCACCTGGCGGTCCACCATTTTCACCCGCTGTCGATATTCGACAATCTCATCCTGCGCGTCAACGAGGCGCTTGGAAAGCTGGTTGCGCTCTGCCCGCATGTGCTCGTACTTTGTCTGCTGCTGCGTTAGGCGACGTTCGCTCTCGTCGAGCTTCCGCTGAACCTCCTCCACTTGCAACGCCGCAACTTTCAGCTCTTCCTCGGCGCTGTGGCTTTGCCCACCCATCTGCGACACCTCGTTCACGCAGCTATCACGCTCTTTCTCCAGGCGTTGGAGCGTGTCTCCAAGACGACGTCCGATTTCACTCTCCTGTTGAATGCACGCTTCCAGCTCCGCATGCTGCTCGGCCTCGTTCTGAATGAGAGCCTGTGTCGCGGCCTGCAGCGCCTCCTCCTTGGCGCCTTTCTTCTCGAGGGCCCCGCACTCTCGGCTCAGGAGATTCAGTGCGTCCTGCAGGGACTGCCTCTCTTGCCTCACCGCAGCGATGCGCTTGGACACCGTCTCCCCCTCGTACGCAATGTTCACCTCGTCTTTTCGGATGTTATCAATCTGCTGTCTCAGACGGTCGAACTCGCCAAAGTCGCGCTCCTCGATGCGAGTCACGCGGACGCACTCATCACGTGTTTCTACAATTTTCCTCTCAGTGGCGGCTATTTGTTTCTCCATATCGTGCAGTCGCTCGTTTAGATCAGCGGTTGTGTCGACGCTGTCGTTGTAGGACTGCTGGGTGTGATAGAGTTGCTTCTCGGCGGTTTCGAGCTGCTGCTGTAGTGCTTGCCGTCGGCGCTGGAGCTTTTCTAGCTCGGCCTGCTGCGTCTCGGCATGCTTCCGGATTGAATACAAGCGTTCTTGACGCTCCTGCAGCGCCTTTTCACGCGTCTTGAGTGCCAAAACGAGCTCGCGAGCCTGATATTCGGCTCTCTCGCGCGCATTGCGCTCACGGTTGTACTCTTGCCGCAGAAGCTCGTGACGGTTGGACAAGAGCCTCCGCTCCTGCACCGCCGCATCAGTCGAGGTCTTCAGGTTACCGAGAGTGGCTGTCTTCTCGGCAATCCCGTTCGTGTAGTCCTCGATCTGTTTTGTCATGTCCTCCGTCTCTGACAACAGACGCTTGTTCTCGAGCTTGAGCTGCTCCAGGGTCGAAGTATGGTCGCTACCCATTGAGGTGCCCTCGTGAATCATGTTTTCCAGGGACTGGATTTCCTGCTTCAGAGTCTTCACCATATCTCGCGCACGCTGATCTTTCTGATTTGCCACGTCCACGGTGCGCCATGCCTTCTCAATCTCCTTTTTAAGCGCCTCGATGGTACTGTGGTCGCCCTGTGAGAGCTTCACGGCGGCTTGCATTTTCGCTGCGTTGGACAGCAACTCTTGCGTCAGTTGCTGACACTGCGCGACAATACTGCTTTCCGATGTGTGAACCTTTTTGAGACAGCGGTACAACTTTTCGTACTCCAGTCGAAAGTGACCCAGCGACTCCTCGCCCTCCAAGGCAGACATGGCCTGCTTGAAGTCCCTCTCCAACGAGTTGAAGAGGGTGTCCGAGACGGACACGGTAGGCTTCACTGCGTCCGCCATTGTGGTTACGATGGGAACAGTGCGCTGACTTCTTTCGGAGGTAGCAGTGACGACGTGGGAGTCAGTTACCCCTCTGCACCTCCTCTCAAAGGGGGGAGGACAAAGGAAGGGGGGAAGGAGGGGAGGGGGATGGCAAGAGAGAGGGCAGGCCTAGCAAGACCCGGGAAAAAGAGAAATTTTGCTCGATTTGTTTCCTCCTCTGGTGGGAGGAGAACAAATATAGAGAGAAAATGAGCCGGGGAAAAAGAGAAAAAGGAGGCGAAGGGATGCCACGCCCAAGAGGGCCCGTGAATGCAGCTGCTCAGCAGGCCCCCGTGCTCCCCCTCAGGGTGTACGAAAAGAGTGCACGTGCTCTGCGCGAATGCTTCTCGTGCGCAAACCCTTGCCACGAACTTGAAGCCACGAGGCGAGGGTAGGGAAGGAATATAGAAAGAGATTGAGAAAGAGACAAGGAGCGGTTGAGAAGCACAAAGGGGCAAGCGCACATGAAAGTGAGTAAGAGGCGCAGGGGGAAGGGGGGGCATAAACGCCTTCATTCGCCGAATTTCTGCGCCAGTCATTGGGGGGGGGTGACAGCAGTACCGACACAGGCGCACTGGCATGTGCAAGAGCCCATAGCAAGGAGATCGTGTCCGTAACACGTTGAATGGCCATAGAGACGTGCAGAAACATGCAACATAGAGGGAGATCCGAGTCCGCCAGTCCTCTCATTCCTACACTGAGTCGAAAAATATCGTGTCCGTTGTGGTGGACAGTGATATCGCGTGCGAAAAAAGTGCAGGCCGTGGCGTGTAATATTTCATTTTTTTTTGTTTTGACTAAAGTGGACCACCCCCTTTTTTTTCTCGACTGCGGAGAGACCCCACACCACGCCACTGAAGCAGCGTGTATAGCGCGACAGCAGGGAAAATGCAACGACTCGGCCGTAGTACGACAACAATCAAGAGGAGAGGGACACTGTCCGCAACAACAACAACAACAACGAGAAGTCGGACATGCAGGTGATGGTTGTGGTGGCGTCTGTGTGTGCGTGTGTGTGCGAGGGGGGTGGAAGGAGGAGGAAGGAATCCCGAACCATTTTTACACGCACCGAGATGATGTCCGCTGTACCCCCATTAAAACAACAACCAAACGCGAAAGATCTCCGCTATGCGTCTTGAGACGGTGCAGCGGATTCGCTCGAGGGCGCGAATGATCCCCCCACGACACGTCGCATTTGATGGATCTCACTCCGTAGCGACTCTGTCCACTGCAGCAGCTCCCCACGACTGACCATGCGCTTCTCCAGATCACCCAGCCAGTCTTTCACCTCATGAAAGGCACCCTCAAGTGAATCCTGGTTTTGCAGTCGCACAATAGACGCGCTCTGCACCTCCAGCTCTTGCTCCACCTTTTGCTGAGCCGACAACAGCGAACGTATCTGCTGCTCGAATTCTTTTTCGCTTTGAACTTGCTGAGTTCGCATCGCCTTGGTGTCGGCATACAACCGAGCAACATCTTCTTGAATTTTGCTCATCAGCTTCGCTGCCATGGTGTCTCGTGCTTCACTGCTTACTTCGCTGGAGGCACGCAGTGCCTCCTGTTGCGTCACCACCGCCTCTACGCTTTGGCGCACATTCTGCTGAAAGTGCCGTAGCTCCGCCGACTGGGCAGTACCTGTATGTTGCAGATCGCGGACGTCTGACTGGATCTGTGCAAGTGCATCTTCTATGGCGCACAGACGCCGCTCGGTTTGGCGTTCATGTTTGTCTATCTGCTGCCGGTAGTCCAGAAGCACGTCATATACGCGATCCTGGTGCTGACGCAAAACGTGGTGAAAGGCCTGCTGCGGTGAAGGCGCGGGGGCTGTTGCGGTATTCGACGCCGCGTAGCCGTCCTCGTCGCTGCTCGCTGTAGAAAACGGCGCAGCGGAGGAAGACGGAGCTGAACCCTTGAAGCTCTGCAAGGGCGCAATGTGGATCCGCTGGAGCACCTTTTCCAACTCCTCATAAACATTTGCCAAGTGCTCACAGTGTTGATGCCTTTCACCAAAGAGGCAAGCGATCTGACGTTCATGCCGACGTACATCTCGCCGAACGAGACTGAGTTGCTGCTCGGGTGAGGAGGCGATTTGGCCGGCATCCTCATCTTCGCTCTGGGTGTTTCCCGAGCGATCAAAGCCTGGCTCCGATTCGCAAACATCATCTCTGCCACCGCAGGGCCTACACGTTACACCGTCGCCACACAATGAGGGCGTTGTTCCCCTCAATGCCGACTTGGGTAACATTGTGTCTAGAAGAGGACGCCCGCTGGTATTACGACTATCGTTCAGTGTCGACATTATTGTGAATGTATACCTGCCGCGAGGCGGTGGGTGTCATGAATCAAGTCGGAGGCAGTCGTGGCGGGGCTCCCCCTCTTGGGTGTAAAAGGGGGCAGAGACACACGTACAGCCCAGTGGCGATTGCAAGTGGCAAAAAGATAGCTGAGATCTCTACAAGTGGAAATGGTTAAGGGGTGCTGTAGACCACTCTATGACGCCAGCCGTCGAGGTGATCCTATCGTTATCAGGAGTTTAGCAGTGTAACAGAAACCAGATCGGTTCCAATCTATGTGAGAGTCCGCCTTGTTTATGTGTTTTTTTGGCTCTATTTGAAGCAGCTTCCGCGGGTTCCGTGGTTACGGTCATGATCCGCACTGCACAATTGACGAGCGCCGTGATAGCCAGACCGTTGCGCAGAGAATCGTACACACACGACAAAAAAAAACAGGAGCGCCGCCACTCAACCTTCTGTATGTTGTGAGAATGCCGCACGTGAAAATGCGCGGGCGAGGGAGATTAAAGTAGGGAAAGAGGGGAAAGAAGGAGCGGCAACCATCCACACACACATACACACACGAAAAAAAACACGAGGCACGGGAAGAGGTTCAAACGACATTGTGGGGGAAGGAGGAGAGGTCGACATGATGCAGGAACTCCCGGGAAAAAGCACTCAGACTCGAGTGAAGATGCACACATCGGAGGAATCCCGACAAAGGTTAACAAACATCAGAGGGAGGGGGGCAACAGTCCAGCACAGAAGCCTCGAGGGAGTTCTGAGGCTCGTCGGTAGTACTTGAGGCGCGTGGCGTTTTTTTTTTGAGCCCAGAGCACATCACAGACGCATTCTGAGCTGCACCGATGCACAGCACTCTTCGCAAGTTTAGTAACCGAGAAGGAATAACATTGGGGCACAGGTACGTGTGTAGTAGTCCATCGGCGAAGTGTCTTCTGCGCCCGCTCTCTCTTTCCCCTCTTTTTTTTGTCTATTGGTCTTCCCTCTCAAAGTTACTCGCTTCTGCTTTGTAGAGTGTGCATCACCTGGTGTCTCTCCATGATTTCTCGACGTCTATTTGCTGCGCAAGGAGGGACATTGGCGACGCCGCTTGACGGCAAATGCACCACACGCCAAATACACACATACAGGTCCAGGCGGAAAAAAGAAAAAATCACCAGAG
Source organism: Porcisia hertigi (assembly GCF_017918235.1). Taxonomy (NCBI): domain Eukaryota; phylum Euglenozoa; class Kinetoplastea; order Trypanosomatida; family Trypanosomatidae; genus Porcisia; species Porcisia hertigi. Next base: position 3,082,312 of record NC_090595.1, read on the forward strand.
GAAAGGGGAGGGGGGAGGGGGGAGGGGGGGGAGCACCAAGCAAAGAACTGCAGAAAAGCAAAATGATAGTAAAACAAACAAACAAACAAAAGCTGAACTCAACAGAGGAGGGCAAAGCAGAGGAGCAAAGGTGACACACCCAACAACTTCGAGGTAGTGAAACAGGACACAACTAGCTGACACTGAGCAAGCGCACATCTACGCTAGGCCAACACCAAGCAAGCAGAGAAAAGGAGAGGAGGGGGGGGGGGGGCTTGCCACTAGAAATGAGAGCGCACACACATGTGCAACTCAGCGGAGGCTAAAACGGCGGAAATATATACAAACAGCCAGACCTTGCGCCAAGAAGCAAAGACAACAACAACAGAGAGACGAACGTCGAAAGCGAAGCGTGCCTGAACAAGCGATCAGTGATGGGAGCATAACCATTTGAGTCCCCCCTCCCGATAGCCAGTTCAATCCTGTAAGCCGCACCCGATGATGGAGTCCTTGCACACGGGAAAGCCGCTCGTCCCTGCTCCCCGCGCTCTCTCTCTCTTTGCCCCCCCCCCTCCCCACACACACACCACAATCAAAAAAAAAATTTACTTTTCGTTTTCTGCACCCTCTCCCCCTTTCGTTTACCAGCGGAAGTCGTTAAAGATGTTCGTGATGTTCGCGTACGAGCCGTTCCACTCGCTCGGCGACGAGTCCGTATTGTGTTCAGCAAACAGCTTCACCCCCGGCGCAGGTGGAGCCATCGCGAAGTTCTTGTCATCGGGTCGATTTGCTGGTGACCATCCTTGCGTAATGCGGGTGATTGTGTGGTGAAACGGCTCCCGACCCTCCTCGAAGTCTCGCACCTTCGCCTTGACGCCTGGAGTGACGTCCTCCTCGTAGTGGATCATGAGCGTCTCTAGCTGACCCATCGCATTTCGGTAATGCACGACCTGGTCACCATAGCGGGACATGTTGCGGAACGACTCAGCCACGCTCTCGCGATGCAGCAGCGATGCATAGTACGGACGCTTGTACTCGAACTTGCTCACCTCGCCAATTTTACAAGCCGGTGCACCACCCCAGAGCTCGCCATCCCCGATCTTGGTATCCGCCGTCACCACGCTACCAGGCAGGATATGCACCATGATGCCTGTTGTCACGCCCTTCATGATCTTGGTATTGTGGCCAATGCGGTTGAAGGATCCAATGGAGCAGCTGTCGAGATAGCAGTTCGACTCGACAATGGTGTTTGGCATGATGCGTGTGACGCCATCCATGCCGTCCCACTGCTGATAAGGGTTGAGAAGCTCATGGCGCTGGTACGCCAGAAGATCGGTGGGCGCGTCGCTCATGATGCACGTGTTCTCCAAAATCTGCACGCCTTCAGCAATGTACACGCAGTTGGTATCCCCTCGAATCGTCACACCCTCCATAATGCAGGCACCGACACCGATCACCACCTGACCGACTAGCGATGCCGTTTGGCCCACGTACTCGGCCGACGCGTCCACAGAGGCGTGGTAGTTGTTGGGCACCTTTTGGTAAAAGTAAAGCTGCGCACACACACGGTTCATGGAGAACGGTTCGAGGTAATTGTCGTAGAGCACCTGCATGAGACGTGAGCCCTTGGATATGCGGTCAAAGTTGCCGTAGGCCATTTGATGAAAGGTACCGTCCATGTTGCCCATGATGCCAAACTGCATGAGGGCAAGCGGGTGGCGCGGATCCTCAGGGTCTATAAAGGTGCCAGCACGATCGTTCAGGTTAGACATGGTGCTACCGCCCTGGAGCACAAGTGTCTCAATCGGAAGCGATTTGATGAAGTTAGCCCAACCAGGACCCGCGTACTGGCCCTGTTGATAACCCCACAGCACATCCGGGTGCACGCTGCCGATGGCGTCACTCCACATCAGCCGGTGGAGAGTGCGACGCAGCATGGTAGAAAATTGATTCGCTAAAAATATTCGAGTTTACGTGTGTATATGTAGATGTAGACAGAGAGAGAAAGAGAGGAACAGAGGGAATGTCTTGTGCTAGAAAACAACAACAAAAAAAAACACAAAGATAATAAAAGGGAAGCTTATCCTGTTTGGGTAATGAAGAATATATATATATATATATATATATAGATAGATACACACCTTTATAATAATAATAAAAACGGCAGTGCGCACAGACCTGGAAAGGAACACAACTCTTCGAACAACGATATATTGACTCTATTTTGTGTGTGTGTGTGTGTGTTTATATATTTAGTTTTCGGTAATGAGGGAAGGGGGAGGGGAGGGATCGTGTCGCTATCGTTCGTGAAATGACGCTCTGTAAAGGTGCCGCCCGTCGAGAAGAGTAACATCAAGCGACAAAGCAAGAAAAACAAAACGTAAACACCGAGAGAGAGTAAGGGGGCGGGAGCACACACACACACAAAAAAGAGAAAACGATACACTATATACGCTGAAGCCAATGGCCAGGTGCGCGAGAGGAAGGGTTTAACTATTTTGGTTGATTTGACCCTCTTATTTTTCCTGGTGTTGAACACTTTTGAATAGAGATCCTGTGAACGGAGGGGGGGGGAGGGGGGAGGGCGCCACGAAAGCAAATTGTGGGGAAGAGAGCTTGCTGATAGGGTGATACCTACTACTATGTATAGGCTAGAATACACGAGAAGACGCCGGCAACTAGAAAAAGAGAGAGCACTATGGGAATAGGTGTGGGGGAAGAGCAAAAACGGTTGTGTTGGACCACTGTGAAAGATTTTTTGTTGTTGGGGGGGGGGGGGGTGCATACACACTCAAAACTACTCGAAAATAATTTTGTCTTCGGTGGAACACTTTTCTAGGCACATATCAGCAAAAACCATTTTTTTAAAGTCAAGTTGACGCTGTCAATGCACTGCAGCGCATAAATGAATCGGCGGGGGGGGAAGGAGGAGAAGGAGGAAGAGGAGGGGCTAACTGGGCCCAGAAACAGGGAGGAGTTGCGGGAGATGACAGAACAAATGGAATCGTGATTTTGGCTAAGCAAAAGAGGTGTGTAAGGTGATGCATGTGGGAAAGAGACCCCCGATGCGCCTTCCCATAGTCGTGACGCAGGCTGACGTAGTCCTCACTTTTGTCCCTTCCCAAAACTCTTAGCGCTGCCCAATACAGTGCATCATAGCAGGAAAGAAAGGCATATAACTTGGTGGCACCGTGGTAGTGCTTGCGCTCCAACACCTCATCGATAAGGTATTCTTCACCCAAGGACTAACGGCATGCCGAGGTGTGTGTGTGTGTGTGTGTGTGTGTGTGACGGGAAGGGGGGGGGGCATGAGTGCGCTCAGCACCTTAGGTGACCCCTTATGTTTATGAATAGGCTCTTTTTTTTCCTTTGCTGACCCTCCCCCCTCTCGGTGTCATGGTGGGAGTCCCTTGGACCATACACCCCCACCGTGTCGTACTGAAGTTCAATGATGCGTCACACAAGAAATATATATATATATATGGCGAAAGTAAAAGGAATGTGAACACGCACTACACCCATCGTTCCTCCGAAGACAAAAGTAAAAAAAGGGGGAAGGAGAGCAAGCTAGGTGTAGATAGTTTCCATTGCGTTTGTATGCGTGGTATGTGAGCTCTGTAGACAAAGGACAACGGGGAGAAAGAGAAAGCAGAAAAGTGGGGCACCATGGGAAGACTCAAAGAAGGCAAACAGTGCAAATATCGATGAGGAGAGGGACACACCAGCAAGGGAGAGGGGGGAGAAAAAAAAAACCCATGTCCTCACAAAAAAAAAAACTCCTCCATGAGATGATAAACATAAGGGAGAGGGTGGGAAAAAATATATAAATATTATATGGATAGCGCATGTAAGACCACCATGAGTGAAGAGCAGGTGATGTTCTACTTCAACAGCTAGAAAACAAAAGGCCTCGAGCGCTGTGGAGAGCGAGAACAACGCTGCAAAAAAAAAAATCACCTTTGTTCACTTACACATGATATTACGGATTATGCCCACTCATGTGCTCGTGTGAGAGGCGCGAAAACTGTGAACCACACATTCTTTGGGAGGGAAGCAGCAACCAGACACACACACACACACAAAACAGAACAACGCAAAACAACATTCAACACAAACAGACCGGGAGGCATACTTTTTTTCTTAGAGCAAAGCCCCTGCATCTGGTAGGGAGCCGCATTTTCGATACATTCCTCGTGATTTTTTTTGTTTCACTAGATGAGCACTTGTATTTTTTGCTTCTTTTCGTTGTGGGGGGGGGGGGGGAAGAGGAGGCACACTCCACCCCATTCCAATGAACGCTAGATGTTGATTTGCCGTTCTTGCTGCTGTTGCAAATCAGCAGCGATTTCTGCCGCCTTTGTTGCTAGTGCACGACGTCGCTCGTCAAGTGAGATCTTTTTTGTCACCATGAGCGACCACAGAAATCCGTTGTAGCGACGACATAAATCGCCCACATCTCCCCATGGGGATGCCACAGAGTTTGTCTGGTGGGAGCAGATCAAACCACCAAACCAGCGATGCTCCATACTAGTGATGTGCATGGCCCCATATGTGTGGTCGCGCTCGAGCTGCAATGTGAAGGAGGCTGGGAAAACGAATAGTGGAATGGAGTAACGGGTGAAGGGAACCGTAAGGCAGATGTCGGTGCGTGTGTTCCCGTGGAGGAAGACGACGTCGCCCTGCACCTCTCGACGAATCTCGTGCAAATACGGCTCCACGCGAATCGGCAGCTTCTCGAGAAGGTAAATGCCATCTCGAATTTCGCTAATCCCATCCAGCACTGCCATCGAGTCTTGGAGAACCGCCTTGGGAGAGAGTTGAGCTGTAGCAAACATCGGCGGCTGCATGGCTAAGATGCTCAGCCACACGTCGAGGCACTCACGCTCTCTTTTTGACAGCACAGGGGAGTAGAAGGCCGGAGTCCAGAAAGCAAAATAGTGCGTCCGTCTCCGTAGGGTGGGTTTACTGTAATCCCAGTGCTCCTCAAACGCGCGGTCACGGCCAAACGCTGAGCAGAGGAAGAGGGAAGACGACATGGCGAGGTGCACGCCAATGATGGCACCGCAAGCGCGACCCAACGCGAAGTGAGGTCGCGGAGCCATGCTTTGCGTGCGCAAATGTTTAGAAAGAGACACGTTTGTAGACCGCGCATACAACGCTGCAGATCAGGAAAAAATAGATGAGTAGCGATAGGGATGTGTGCTTCGCTCTGTCCTCTCAGCAATGTCGATTAGCTGGGGATCGCCCTCCCCCACGAGAAAGACTCTCACTCGGTGACAAACACAGACCCAATGTTACTGCTCGACAATGTGGCGAGCGTATCTTTAGCCAGTGAGTATGAAGGTCTGATTGCCTCCTCAAGCTGCGTGATGTTGTGCGCTAGCTGGTACTGCCGTACATGCTCACCATTCAAGTGAGCTTTGACGAAGCACGGGGCCCCAAGGGGGGGGGGGGGGTCAAGGGAAACACGGGGTGCCAGGTGAGGGAGGGTGATGGGTTACCCCGCACATGTTGGAACGCGTGTGGTTATTTTTAAAAAGGTAGTCGACGCGGTTAGGAGCCGTTTTGCAGGGGACGTGGTGGGTCAAGTGTGGGAGATGAGAGCAAGAAAGCAAACGGGATTCGTGAAGACGAAGTGGATGGAGCCTACGAGAGGGGGGGGGGGGGAATGAAAAAAGCATGAAGAGAGTCCTCGAACCTTCACGAGCCCAGAAACCCCGAACCCTTCTGTGGTCTGACACGGCGCATGTCTGTCTGTATCAACACAGAGGGAGAGAGTGGCCGTAACTAGGCAACGCAAACGAAAAGGTTAATGCATGTGTGTGTGCGTGTGTGTGGGAGGGGGGAAGGCCACGTTCGTTCTGACGACGAATGCTTGCCAGCTTTTCATCGATGTGAATTACACAAAATGGAAATATACACACATGTTTTTTTTTTCAGTTTCGCGCGTCGACGCGTGCCGACGGCAGCGAATCATTGTAGTCGTCCGTGCGACTTCTTGGGTTCGAAATATCGTTTTTTCTCTCTTTTTGACCCTGTTCTTATAACGCATTAACCTTCGGTGCGCAATCCTGCCGGCGAAGCGCGTGTTTATGATACAATACAAAGAGCGGAGAGCGCGAAGTGGGGGGACTTTACAGCAATGATAAGCGACAATGGCGTCCCCCCCCCCTGCCACTGCCACTGCCGCCGCCGCCTCTCATCGCCACACGACTAGGCGCACGCACGTTTACACTGTGCCCTCTGGCGACCTTTTAGTCGCACATCCGCTGAAGGAAAACCGCCGTCGCTTAATCGAAATATACGCAAGGAAGAGAGCACACCCACGCTGTGACGACGTGCCGAGTCGCCCATTCACTGTACTCTCGGACGTCGCCGTTCCTCTACGGCGGTGTCGGAGCAGGGAAGAAGAAGAAGGGGAAGAAGGAGGCAAGAAATTTCGCAGAATTAGCACGCAACGAGAGCGCCGATCCTGCTTGCTTGCCGCCATCACGGTTTCCGTTCACTTGCGGTGTGCAGCGCGCACCTTTTTCTTTTCGTTGACGTTGTACTTATGGTAGGACGAATACACTCGCGGGTCAGCCAAGTTCTTTTTCTTCTGCTTCGGCGCTTCTCCAAAGATGGCAAGGGCATCGTTGTCATTCTGCATGACCTGATGCTGCTTCACCTTGCTACTCGCCTTACCGCGGATTACGTGTGCCAATTGATCCTCGCGGAGCACGAGATTCCGATTCGTCCCATGCTTACCGCCGCGCGGCTTTGGGAGATTGTAGATGGTGCCGCGAGTGCTAATACGCTTTCGGAAGTTGATGTAGAGCTTCTTTTCGCCCTGGTCATTCACCACGTAGTTCACACGCCGCAGTGTGTCGCCGGAACCGCACTCGGGACAAAACTGACGGGTTGTGTCGACAACAAGAGCGAAGCAGGCAGTACAACGCATCAACCATAGGCGCAGCTCACGAATGTGCATGCCATTTGTGCCTACGATCGGAACTCCGAGATGCATGAGGGTGTTCTGCATGGCGTAGTCTGATGTAACGCAAGCCATGCCGGCTTCGAAGAGACGTCCAGCTTTGTGGCATCGGTCTTCGATCTCGTGAATGTTCGCCGGCGTAATCCACTCCCCCTCCCCATCGTCCTCCTCAACAGCACCCGCAGCGCCTTGACTATTGACCACCTCCGCCTCATCGCTCCAGCTACCCCAGCCCGGCATTCCGCCTGACGACGTGCCCGGCGGGAGCGCTGGATCCAACGTCTCTGCTTCGCCATGTGCATTTTCCCCGCCCTCAGCGTCCGAGTCGTCCTCGCTCATCTCCTCCGTCATGACCTGAACCTTGTCGTGGTTGCCCGGGTTCACTTGCGGCGGGCGCGGCTCGATGGGCTCGCCAAGGAATCCACCAATTTTACAGCAGTCGAGCGCGAGAGCGCAAAGACGGATGTCGGTGCGAGACATGGCACCAAAATCACCGGTGCGTTCGGCACAGGCGACCACGGCAGCGACCGCCTCCGGGGTAGGATCTAGCACTGTCACTGTGTGTGGCAGACGCTCGAGCAGCTCCTGTGACGCTCGATCCTTGATCTCGGCAATCACCTGCGCCGTCGTCACCAGCGCGTCAGCCGTTGACACAAAGTTGTCCATCCCCTTAATGATGGCGTTAGCATCCAAGATGAGAAGACCCTTGGAAAAGGACGGGAGCCTCACCTCTGCCGTCGCGTGCTGTGGGTTCTGCAGCTGTCGCTCGGCGTTATCCTGCAATGGGTCGACGGCATACACAGTGACTCGCGGTTTTGCCGCGAAGTTGGCCGCCTCTTCCGGCTTGATACTTTTCACCAAAGATACCCAAGACATTATGTCGACCTTGTACAATCGCGCAAGTGGTGGTGCAGACAAGGGAAACAAAAAAAGCACACTTGGACAATGTGAATGAGCGAGCGCTCGGGGGAGGAGGGGGCGGGGCGCTGAGTGCCGTGGTAAAAAAAACAAACTAATAATGGTGGAACCGAAACCCCAAATAATGAAAGGAGCACCGAGGGCAGAGAATAGAGAATAAAGAGGAGAGAAAAGCGAAGCACTTTTTTTAATTATTTTTTTTCCGTGTCTAATTTTGGCGAACAGAGGCCTGCAATACCACTCAACTCATACGATGATGGCTGGAGCAAAACCTAGAGGAGATGAAGAGACAGTGAGCCCACAACGACACGAACGCGAAGAGACGGGGGAGGGAGAGGAGATCGTCAAGACGCTGCAAACGATGTACGAAAGGGACAGCGAATGCGTGCTCCTTTCAGGCCAGATGGAAGGCGCGAGGGAAAGAGCAAAGTCGGTGCCGAAAATGCGTGGCTGTCTGTGATGTGCTCTGGAACCAAATATTTCCCATACGCCCTCTCTTCTTCCTTCGCCTTCCCCCCACCCCCCCCCCCACCCTCAAAGCACACACAAGGTGTGTCTTTAGCCCTCGTCAAATCCTCGCTTTGCAGACGTGTGTTTTATGTTGGCTGTTGAGATTACCGAAATTGCGAGGAGGGGGAGGGGGGGGGGGGGGGGCAGTGCCCTTCGTGGTCCATTATTTTAAAGCACTACTCTGTGTTTGTTCTTCACGTTTCGAGCGATATTACAGCATTATCGAGGCGTAAGGAAGGTCAAATGAAACAAAGGATGCAGGTGGTGGTGAAGGAAGAGGGGAGGGGGGAGAGAGGGTTCCACACGACAAATAATCGCACTACGCCGCCATCGGGCGAGCTAAACCACAGCCGACACGCAGTCTTCGTGCTTGCAGAAATCTGAGGGTACAAGAAAGCTCGCAGACGTAATCGGTGCGTTTTCCTCCTCATCAAAAGACCTCCGCGAGCACACCCAACGGCGTTCCACGACCATAATGACGTTTTGTGTTGCCTCTGGTGTCACTACGTTCCCCCGGCATCGAACTCGCGAAGACTCAGCACCATCCGATTTGTTTTCAAGCGACGCTCAAAAGTGAAGAGAAGCGCCAAATCAGTGGCGTTGCAAGGCCGCAGCTTTTGCTGGACCAGGGAGGAATGCAGCACAAAAGGCCCGTTACGGACGAGAGAGATGACGGCACCGCTGCGCTGAAGCCTACGCGCCATTCGGTACGGCAGCAGAGGCGTGGTCAGAAGCAGTCGCTCCTCTGCGAGCAGTTGCATTGTCGGGAACAACTGGTTTGCGACAGTGTCACGAGTCTGCGGGGGTGGGGGACAGCAGACGCACGAGCAGGAAACACCGACGTCTGTCGGAAGCAGCGATTGCACCTGCTCCTGGAATGTCTCTTCGGCATCCTTCGCGGCGTTCCGTACAACCTCGGGCGGTGTCCCGCGAGGGAAGCGCACATCATAGACCCCAAAGTTGCCCAGACTTTCATTGTTCCAGTACCGCACCATGGAGACGTCATTGCTGGCAATGCCAATACCCTTCATGCCGTTCAGGAAACCGATCGGTCGGAAGACATTGAGGCCGAGCGCGCTGCTCGGCTCAGTGCCCATGGTGGGGGCCATGCGATGAACAAAGCTCCGGGGCTCGCTCTCCTCCGAAGAAACGGAGAGGCCAGGGTGCAGATAGATAAAGGTGTACGTGCGGTGTAGCGCACGCTTGAGTGCCGGAACCCAGGGACCCCTAGCGGGTTGTGTGGCCTCCTGTACGCCTGCCCCTGTCGAGCTACTCGATTGCAACGCCGGCAGAGAGGAGCAGACCTGGATGTCCAGCTCCTGAAACGTTTCCCACGCAAGCTGGCTCTCGAGATCGCTGGCCTTCGATACAATTACGTCATTCACCTTCAACCCCCCGCACTTCACCAGCGCCTGCGTCTCAGCAAAAGGGATGCCGCATCGATGGAACAACCAGTGGTATAGAGAGGGGGCGTGGGCAACCGTGTTGATTTGTGAGTTAATGAAGCCGCGGCGGTTGCGCAGCATTGCAGTTTCGGTCATCTCCTTCTTGTGCAGAACGCCGATGCGGAAAACACGTCCCTTTGTCTGCTTCGCTATGTACTGCTTCTTCGCAACTGGGTACTGCCGCGCACTCACGAGTCGCGTAAGTCCCTTGTTGAGCTTTTCAAGATTAAAACTCATCCCTTTCAAGTCGATTCAAGCGAGAGTGTCTCTCTGTCTGTGTGTGTGTGTGTGTGTGTGTGTGTGTGTCTGTGTGTTTAGAGAGAGAGAGAATCCGCGGAAGGCGAGTAGGAGCGAGTCCAAAGGCACACACATCCCCGCGTTGTGACGTAATCCGCTACACCACCGAGAAATACTTGTGGTGTGCGATTCCGGTTCCGCTCCTACAAAAGGAAAAAGTCGCGTGGAGAAGCGCACTTTTTTTTTACACCCATCCACTCTCAAAGGAGAGAGAGAGAGATCTAACATGCACCGCACACGCATACGCAGACAAACACAGGACAGAACGCGGAAAGCGCGCATTGTGGTCGCGAAAAAAAACAAAAATATGTAAAAAAACACACGATGCGCGGGGAGGGCAAGGGGAAGGGGAGAAAGAGGCGAAACATCAGCGGCAAAAGTACGTGAAGCAAAGAGTAAAAGGAGATATGGAGGAAAAAGAAGGAATACACTCATTGAGCTGACGGTTGTGTAAAAGTGCGGCGAGGCATTCACACCAGGTAACGCACCACGCCACGATAACGCCAGCCTGTATGAGGAGGAGGGGGGGGAGAGGAAGTGGGGCGACGTCGATCATCATTGCAACACCGGTCAAGGCAACAGTACCCCCTTTTGCAGCGAGGCAATCTCCAATTACCTCCAGAGAGAAAAGAGTAAACGCCATCAGACGAGGAAATTCATTGTTACTCTTCCTTTTGTTTGAGGTAGGCTAGCCTATAGTCTCGCGGTCCTCTTGGACACACATACACATGCACACCTCACTCCAAAGAACGAAGATAGAAAGGTAAGCGCTTCGAATCGTTAGGTTATACGCTTATCTTGCGGTTAAAAAGAGAGAGACAGGCGGCACACCTGCGGGGTGGTGGGCGCGGACGCGTCGAAAGAGGATGGAAAGGTACGTGCGCCACACAGATCTTCCTCTACGTCGTACACGCGTCTGTGTATGTGTGTGTGTGTGTGTGTGAGAGAGGAAAGGGGGGGGGGGGTCCGAGCGAAGATGAATGACGGGCTGGAGCGAATACGGACACCGCATCACCACAACACGCATCCCACTCACTCCTTGTCTTCTGTCCTGTACTGGCTCGCTTCCTCCTCCAACTGCTTTGCGATGGCAGCTTGCTTGACTTTATTGCGCTCGTCGTTCACGAAGCGTAGTGCTCGGCGCGGCAGGGCAACCGTGCCCGCGAGGTGACGCTGGGTCTGCGCAAGGCGGTCAGCCACCATCCGCTTCACGTCAGCGTCGATGCCATCGACAGACGCGGCGACGGCAATAGCAGACAGCACATCGACGCTTGACGGCAAGAAGAACTTAGCGCAACCCGCCTCCCACAGCTGATCCACAACCTCCCGGAGTGCGGGGGTGTCCCCGGCTGTCAGGGATTTGAGCTTAATGACCGTTTCAAGTTCGCTTGCCTGCTGCGCGATGTCACTCTCCGTCTTCTGCTCGAGCAGCGCTATAAATCGCTCATCTGCAGGAGACAGGAGGCCTTTCTCCTTGCACCATTCAAGCATCTTTGAGAACTTGGAGAAAGGCTGTTGCGTAACGCTCGGTGAACGCTGCTCTAGCACCGTTTCCAATGCATGAAAGGCCACAGAGACGATCGCCTGAAAGCTCTTCACCTCGTCATCAGTGAGAGGGCCGCGGCATTGAGCAGTGACGGGGACAGTAGCGGCTACTCCATTATCAGAGGTGTCATACGAAGCGGCTATGGTTTCTGTCTGTGCCGGCTTCTCGTCGCCCTCTCCGCCAGACACCTCGTCCTCCTCCCCCACCACCGTCGCATCTTGGGTTGAAACCCGTGCGTGGTGAGTCGGGGCGACTCCTGTTGCGGTCTCCGCGGGCAGCGTAAACGCCGGCTCTACAAGTCGGCGCGCCTTCGACAGCAGCTTGCTGATGAGCTGACACTTCGCTGCGTAGTCAAGCTTCGCTGCACGGGTGCTGTAGAAGACGTCGCCGCTCTCCGCATCATCTTGCCTGTCAGCGAACAGGGAAGTCAGTTTCTTGGCACACACCTGGATGTCTTCGACAGATCTGGACAGCTCGATCAGTCGCTGCAGACGGCCAACGGCATCAAGGGCGGCTAGCTTCTTTAGCAGCTCGCGAGGTGAGAGAAGCGAGGCTGTTGCTTCGTCTAGTGGAGGTACCGCAGGTGCAGGAGCCTGCGGTGACGGCGATAAGCCCTCTGCCCCACCCTCTGTAGAGGCTGTCACATCGACCTTTGTTTCTTTCGCGGGCAATGTGTGAACGCCCTCGCCCCAGGCCGACTTACGCACACCTTCTTGCTCGCAGCGGATTAGAAACTCGTGCGCGGAAGGAGTCATTGGGTTTTTAGAAAGCGCATACAAGGCAAAGAGCCGCTCGAGAGTGGTTAAAATCTCATCTTTGTACTTCGACATCAGCTCCCCGTAAACTGCTTCGGGTCGCTGGCTCACGGCTTGCAGGAACGTGTTGACGGACTTGATGTCTCGGAACTTGTCGCTTGAGTGGTACTCACGAATGTACTCGGCGATCGTGGCCGCGTCACCGAACATGGAGTGCAGAAGCGCAAAGTTGGAGTTAGGCTTCTGCTCTTTCTTCGCGCGCTTCGCTGCCAACTTCTCATCCTGCGGCGTGTGAGTACCGTGCTTTCCCGAAAGAGAGCGGTGGCGCACAGGCTTCCTTCGCAAGGAGCCGCGGCCTCCATGATGCCCGTCACCTCGGCCTCGGCCGCGAGCATCGCCAGCACCGCCGCCCCGTCCGCGGAAGGCAGCCTCGCCACCGCGCAAAGTCCTCTGGCCACGCCCGCCGCGATCAGCCCCCCTCGACGAGGAGGGCTTCTGTGCGCGGGCGCTGAAAGAAGATGGAGTTCTTTCCATGAGGTTCGGACTTCGCAGTAATCCCAGTACTTGAGAAACACAGCGACAACTGCCACCGCCCACAATCCCAACACTAGAGACGCGAAAAGCGGTGATGACGCAGCTAAGGGCGAAGATAACGTCTGTGCAGGTCAAGTAACACCGCCTCACACACCTTCCGCCGGTTTGCGTATCCGTTGATAAACACAGAGAGAAGAGAAAAAAAAGGAGCGGAGATGATGGGCATGTGAATGCGAAAGCGGTGGGGTGGGGAGGGGAGGGGAGAGAGAGGGGGGGGGGGGCCTTACAAACAAACGAACGCTCACCTCCTCGTAGTTGCTGTCTGCGAATATGTCAGGTAAAAATAATGTGTTGACCGGAAAAGTGCAAAACCTTTTTTTACCTTTATACACACACCGGGGACCAGAAGCATGGTGCGGCGAATGTGACACGGGGTGTGTGTCCACCCCTTCCCCCCCCCCTCCCCCCTTAGACAACCCCACACCTACGCGATATTACGTTCTGTCACTGAAGTGTTGCACGATACAAAGGGAGTCCCTAGCCTACCGCGCTAGGAGCCTTCATTGGCATGAGTCTGCGTGTGTCTGTCTGTGTGTGTGTGTGTGTGTGTGTGTGTGTTTGTTTAGAATCACGATTGCTTTTTTTCTTCGTTGCTTCGTGTAATCCCTTTGCAGGGGTGATCCACTGAAGCGCAGCGCCATATAGGCGCTTACGTGTAAAAATGACGCAGATCACTAGTGCACAGATTCCACGCTGTTGCGCACTCCCTGGGAGGGACATCTGAACAGGCGACACACGTACATGGACACGGACACCAAACCAGACGACCATGCCTAGAATAGTGATCGACCTCCCATCCCCACCACTCGTGGAGCGACAAAAAAGCACAAACACAAGGCAAACCCTGCACATCACGGACACATGCGCAGTACACCTTCGACGAGGTAAGGACAGATGGACCAGAAAAAAAAAACGCACGCATGTAATGCCAACATATGTGCGCACAGTGGTCATGAGACTATGTAGCCCCCCCCCCTTTTTTTCCTTTGAGATCGCAGAGGGAGGGAGGGGCAAGAAAGCACAAGAAGTCACCATGAAAAAAAAAATGTGCTTCATGAGAAACGGGCAAACAACAAAACTTAGACACGTCACAACACACACACACACACTCAAGAAAGGGAGGAAGGAATGAGCCAGTGGCACGACCGCGAATACAGTGCGTAACTCAACACAAAGCACCAGCCAAAACAGGAAAAAAAACACGCGAAGCAGGAATGGTCGGAGCGCCTGACACAGAAATTCTCTGCTACGGAATCCCCCCCCCCTCTCTGTGGTCTGTCCTATCTGGGCATGTAGCTCGTCCATCCCCAGGCGCCTTCGTTACGAAAGCCTTCACAAACGATGCCACCGATATCCCTGCACCCCAAGTAAAACACCCTAGAGACATCAGGTTTGTAAGCCCAAATCGAGGAAGCCACTGTGATCGCGGCACGAAAAAAAGAAAGTTTGTGTGTGTGTGTGTGTGTGTGTATGCGTGTTTGGAGGGGGGAGGCCGCAGAACCCACATAATGTGGGAACCGGGGGAGGGGGGAGGGGGGATGCATCATTCCTCCGCAGCAGTCGATCCGTCCGATGCCCCGCAAGCGCTGCAGGGCAAAAGGAGCCAGAAAGAGAGAGATGTTGTTTTTTCTTCCTGGATTTCGCCACGTCAAGCACCAAGTTGAAAACGGATGGAGTCCCTTTGACCACGCCCATTTTTGTGTGCGTCCGCGTGTGCAAACAAGCGAATATAAATACATGAATGGGGATGTATCTCCGCACAAGTAGACGCTTCCCTCACCTTCCATATCATCCGATTCAAGGACTCATCTATTCCGCTTTCTTTGAGCTAGTAGAACTGGACGATTCTGTGACCTTCCGCAGATCCATGGCGTTCGACCCTGCGACGCCACCCTCCTCATCCTTGTGGAGAGCCCTACCCTCAGTATTGCGTGACATATCCCCTGCCCCTACGGAAGCCACATCGCCCCCACCAGTATCTGCGTTGTTGGTGATGAGAGGCGTCCCGGGCTTGCGAACGCGAAAGCCGTATACCTTCGGGACGTACTGCTGCCCTGGCGGAGGGATCAAGACGCCTCGCTCGCACAGGTGCATCAACAGCAGATGAGGGAAAGTGGTACCCCAGAAGGCACCGTCGAGGCTACGGTGGCGGACAGAGCGCGGGTGGTAGATATCTTCACAGCGAGGACAAAAAAGCTTCACGGAGCTTTCGCGTACCACGTCACTCTGGCCCACTGGAAGCAGCGCAAACCCCTCGCAGAAGACACGAGGGCAACTACCAAACTCACCCTGCACATACTTTTCCTCCATTAGCTTTAAACCGCGACCGGTGGTAATGAAGCGAGCGTGAATAAGACCGTAGAGGATCTCCGCAGAACTTTCCACTAGACGCTTCTGCTGCTCCGTGAGCCCGTCGCTCTCCATTGACTCCACGTCGAGGATCAGCTCCAATGCGTAGTGGTAAAACGGCACTATTGGAGCCAATCCCGTCAAGTTGAAGTCATCCGTGATGAATTCTCGATCGACCATGCAGAAGAACTCATTTCCCTTCAAGTCGCAGAACCACGTAATCCAGCTCACGAGCTCCTCATCCTCGTACTCATACTCCATATTCTCTGGGGAGTACGTCTCATCCATTTTTTTTCGTCTTCTTCAGTGCGCTTTGGTGTTGCTGTTGCGCTCTGATTTTTGTAGTATGCCTCGCAGGTTAAGGAGACAAATACAGCGGTACTTCGACGGCGACAGATGGCAAGAGCGAATCATGTCAGCGTCGAATACAGAACAAATACGAAGTGTTTACACTCGCCAGGCCAAAAGTGGGAGAGTTTAAAATGCGGCGAGCCAATCGGTGCCGCACAGGGATGAGGGAGGGGGGGAGTGGGGGAGTGGGGGAGCGAATAACGATCTGTGTATTATTCAATAGTGCGACTTAACGCGCACGCGTCGGAGGCGTGCATGGAAGCGGAGTTGACAAAAAAAATTGCAATCGGGGACGCAAAAGAAAAAAGACGGGGGAAAAGAAATTGTGTGACATCTGTGAAAAAAGATGGCATAAAGAACGAGGGGTATGATAGAGGGTGCGGGGAACCATCCGCTGTTGTTTACAATACCAACGGTGGCATGATGCACGCACGCACAGGCGTGACAAGTGCCCTCGTGGAGCTACAATGCGCGTCTGCATCGAGTATTTTCATTGGGGGACGCTCCCTACACGATTTGAGGCGACTAGGCCAGCCGTCACTGTAGAGAGGGAGCCCTTGTCCGACAGAACGCACACCGCACACAAATAAAACTCGCACCGAATATCTTCCTTCCTTCTCTCTCTGTCCGCGCCCCTGGCTGCTCCACAAAGACACCAGACCTGGCAAGTGCAGCATACCATTACACCTCCCAGCCCTGTGTGGTGTGAAGCCATTGAAGAACAAGGAAACCAAAGAGAAGGGAGGCGGTCATACCTTTATTGATATGGCCAGGAAGCAAAACACCTTCACACAAGCACACACACACAGACAGACAGACAGAAAAACACACAGTACACGCGCCCGAAAAAAAAAGAGCATTACTTTACCGGTACAAACTTTGAACACATCGACACGCACTGCTTAGACCACCAACTGACATCCCTTTACACCGGCACAGCATGCTCCTGGCCCTCCAATAACTTCTCTTGTGAGAACAAACCAAAATCAGCTCGATAAAAAAAATGAAGCATACACGCACCCATGTTTCCTTGCTTTTTTTATATAGAACGAAACAGCGTCAAGAACGCTGTAGTTGAAGCTTCAAACATTCGCGCACACAAGCGCACTTACACAGCGACACACACCCACTTACATCTATCTTGCACCACAGAAGAAAAAAAATTAAACCGAAAAGATAAAGTGAAGAGTGCCAGCAAAGCACATGAGGAGGAAACCCTTGCACGGCTCTTCCTCAACTCCAGCAACCCTCGTGAACCACGTGAGTGCGCACACATGAAGAAAAAATTAGACCCCCACACACGTAACAACAAACACCTAAAGCGACGATAAATGCAAAAGAGGACATCAACGGCAGCGCTGTGCTAGCGAGGAGGGGAGAAAGAGGAGAGAGGAGAGGAGAGGAGAGGAATACTTCTCGTTCTACGCAGAAAATACGCAGCGCTCCTCTCCATCTGAGGAGTCGACTCGTTTTCATCCTTCGATCAAAAATAAAAATACAGCGAAAGCGATAACAAAAATAAATGAGGGGACAAAAACACAACCCCACGGCGTCAGCGTATATACACCCCCCACCCCCACCCCCTTTTTCCTCCACCCCGTCCCAGTTAAAAGTTAAATGATAGGTGACCTGCTGCTTTTTTCTCTTATGTTGAGTTCTCTTTTTTTTTTGACTGTTTGGGTGGGAGGGGAAGAGAGGGAGAGAGGAGGAGAGCGTTTCTTTCGCACCACGGGCAATTAGAGCATCGCGTCTCGGGTGCACTGCAGTACGTGTGTCGCCTCCAGCCTCCACAAGTGTCGACAGAGCCTTTTTTCTATATATACAAATATATATATATATATATATATATATATATATGTTTATGCGGTTTAGCTGACCAATATTGCCCCCCTCTCTCTCTACACCCCCCCTCATCAATTCTTCCACAGTACCTATTAGCTTAAACTCTTCGGCCTTTGTCGTGAATACCAAACACACACACACGCGTATCTGTTTCTCCCCTCTTCCTCTTTTTCTTGTTGTTGGGTCCGTTTTTTGTTTTTTTTTTCAGTGCGCCCTCATTTCTACGCAGCAGGAAAAAAAAAGTGGGGGCGGCTGAGAAGACGGCCTCTTTGAGATGTCACTGCAGCTGTCAGGTTATCCCCCTACCCCCATCCCTGCCCTGGGACACACAGACACACGAAAACACAAACCTGTAACTCTATTCAGACACAGAAGGACACAGAAGAAAAAGAAAGGAAAATGGAGAACAGAGAATCAGAACATGGGGGGAAAAAGGGGGAGGAGGGGGGGAGGCGCACAAAGGTCATGAGACAACGCACAGCACGAGACCTTCCATCTGGAGAAAGATGGGGAACAAGGGCGACGTCGATGACTATGAGGACTCATTACTCTTCCCCCTCAAGATGTTTTTTGTTCTCTTTCGCAGAGGCACACCTACTCTGCGTTCGAAGCGGTCGGCTCAACGGACACACTCGGGGCGCTTGCGGCCCCGAGGCGGCTGCTCTGTTCGCTTTGCCACCCGGCGAGACCCCTCCCAAACTGAGTTCTGTTGAGCTTAGCAAGGCTGGCAGTCATAAAGCTGTAGTACTTCGCCTCCAACTCCTTGGCCTCGTCCACCATCTCCGACTCGGCAGCTACCTTGCCCGTTGCGTATTCCGTCAGCTGCCCGCACAGGTGGCGCACCACATAGTTCCCAGATGGACTGATGGCGACGCTCATGAGCGAATCATCGCCCTTATTCATCAACGCACGTGCAACCTGGAGTGTGAACCGGCCCCCATCTTTTGTCTGTCGAGCCACAGTTAGCGCCTCCTGAACACAGTGAGACTGGTACTTCTCCTTCGAGGAGTCGAAGATGGTGTCAATGATGCGGTCAAGTAGCGTGCGCATGTTCTCCTCGATGAGGGTGCCCGGCACAGCACGGCACGCGAGGCTCGTCAAGAGATTTCGGTAGATATTTCCCTCCGTAAAGCTTGCATCCCTGGTCGACCATGTGCCCGCCAGAGTCGTGAGAATCGTCTCGCAGTTCTGAACAAACGTATCATGCTCCTTTTTCTTTCGGCTAGCGGGACTCTTGAGTGCGGCGAGCACAACGTCAGCGAAGATCGGCGTCATGTAGCGCAGAACAAAAGAGCCGATGAGGTGGTGGCCAACGTACCGCAGGCGACTCTCAACCGTTGCCGGCTTTTCCGCAGCAGCGGCATCGGCATCGAGCTGCGCCTGCGTGACATAGCGCGTCCGCTTGCGACGCAACAAGGGTTGCTCGCCGGTGCACCACGACTCAGCAACAGCGTAGTACAGATGCCAGTCCATCGGCGCTGTCGAACTTTTGTACTCGGCGAGGCTGCCAGGGGCCTGCTTCGCCTCCGGCGTTTCCGGCGTTGCCTCCTCCGCGTTCTCCGGCGCATCCTCCGTCTTCGCCTTCTGCGCACCGTCATCGGAGTTTGCTTCAGCCTCCCCCGCCTCGCGGCCTCTCTTGAGGCCAGGCTTTTTGTTGGACTCCTCCACAGCTCGCTCAGCGACGCTAACCTTGGCGTGCTGGGGGTCCATGGCCTGCAAAAGAGCCAGAATGGTGTTGCCGCAGCTGGCGGAGCTGGTCAGCTGCACACCGTAGCGTGCGATGGCGTCACACAGAACCTTCACCTCATGCACCTTCGCCTTAGGGGGCTTTGCGGCCCCCGAGCCAAGGGGAACGACGCCAAAGAACTGGAAAACAAGGTCTGATAGGAGCGGGTAGTGCAACAGCGGATCGATAAGGCGCAGTGAGGCGCTCCATTCGATGCGATTGAGGGGGTTGCCCTCCGGGTTTGGCGGCGGAGGCGCCATCTTCTCAAAGAAGATCTGTCGCTTACTGCTGACAGCGAGGGCAGTGCGCAAAATTCGAATGCCCTGTGGCGATGACATGAGCGTGCGCTTCACAGTCTTCTTCGAGCCGGCGGCAACCTCCACCGATTTGTCAGCTGCCGCAGCCTTGCGTTCTTCTCCCTCCTCGGGCTCCTCGCCTTCGTTGGGGTTATCCTCAGCGTCCTCGCCTTCGTCTTGTCCATCAGCTTGCTGCTGGCCGCCGTCCTCGGTATCCGCAAACCGCATGAGACGACTGAAGAGCTTCGTGGACTCGTCCGAGTCAGCTGCCATCTCGGTTAGGACCGCTTCGTAGGTGGCGATGTCCTTTGGGATCGCCTCGAGGAGCTCATCAGTGGTCTTTTCCTGCAGGTTCACCGGCGTGGCGCCCTCCTCCGGTGCCGTCTGCGGCTTGTCAAATGGTGTCAGGAGCATCATAAGGGAGCGGAATGTGCTGAACACGGGACCCTGGATAGCGGCACCGTTCGCCAGTTCGATAAGGCGCTCAGCATGGCCGACAATCACGTAAGGGACCCCCATAAACGTCTCAGCTGTCTTTTCCGAGAGGAGTGTGTCGTCGTTACTACGGGGAATAGACAGACAGGCAGCGGCGTACTTCTTCTGAATGATGACCAGAACACGGATCGCACTGCCGCGGGCGCGCGCACGCAGTGAGGAAAGCACCTCCGGCGTGACAATCGTCTCTGTTGCACCCTTTCGGCCGACCTCCTCCAGCTGCGCGTAGCTGTCGAGATGGACGACAGCGTACGACTCGAACATGCGCCCACCGCGGCCGCGACCTGCTCCACGACCACCGCGCTGGGACCCAGCCGGCCCGCCACGGCCGCCACGACCGAATGGTTGGTGGTACGGCTGCTGCTGCTGTTGCTGTTGGTGCTGTTGGTGCTGCTGCTGGTGGGGTTGTTGGTGTTGCCCGCCGTACGCACCACCCTGGAAGCCTCCACGCACCGCCGGTGCATAGTTGTTGTTGTAGCCCTGGTTGTAGTAACCCTGCTGCTGCTGAGCAGGGTAGTAGCCCTGGCCATAACCACCGCGGCTCATTACACCCGCGGAGCCGGGGTACCCCTGCTGCATGCCGACGCCACCGTACGGACCACCGCCCTGGTAGTAGCCACCTCGAGGAGCGTAGCCTTGTTGAGGTTGCTGAACCTGCTGCTGCTGAGGCTGCGGTTGCTGCTGCTGCTGCTGGGGCTGGGGCTGGGGCTGCTGGGTCTGCTGGGTCTGCGGCTGCTGGTACCCTCCGCGCGCAGCGTATTGCTGGGGGTATGTTTGGTTGTAGCCGCTGTACTGCTGCGCAGCCATCTGCGGGGTTTGCTGAGGGGCCATCTGCTGCGGTTGCTGGGCCTGCGCTGGGTAGTAGCCAGTGCCGCCGCCGCGCCCCGCCTGCTGTGGGTATCCTTGCATACCATTTTGTGGCGGGTAGCTGCTTGGGTATCCGGCGTACGGATTCGCGTTGTGCGGGGCTCCTCCCTGCATTTTCTTCGTTTTTCTTCTTTGCTTGAAAACTCGCGAGTTTGGACTTGTACGTCGACGAGTAGCGGAATCAAAAGACGGAGAAAAAAAACGAGAAACAAACGCAGAAAGAGAGGGGAAAAAAGATCAATTTTTTAAATAAAAATGTACGTATTCTTTTACCGTGATCTCCGGTAAAAAAAAAGGGGGGGACGAGAAGGAGGAGGAAGGGGGGGCGGGGTCGACTGGCAGGTGCGCGCGCAAGTTGAAAGGGATGATTAGTATAAAGTGCACACGTTCACATGAGTTGCAATACGGTGGGTCCAGAAAACGAAACAAAACAGGAAAGAGAGAGAGAGACCGGCGAGAAAATACCAGCGCAGCACATGGAAAGAGCCAAAAAAAAAGAGCAGACAATGAAGCGTAGACCGGAAGAGAGAAGGAGATGAGATAAGCTGGTCCCTCACGGTAATAATGAGAGGAGAGCTGTAAGCGGCCCTTAGAGAAAACGGGAGGCATACTCGGATACGCATATGATCAAATGTTATGATGTCTTACAGAAACGCTCAGGGTGAGGCTAGTGACACACGCAGGTACCTCTCAGCACATATGGTACAGGGCAGCTTGCCTCCTCGTTGGAGAGCTGCGGTGGCGCTTCATCGTTCATTGCTCGCTCTCGAGACTGTTCGAACCTACAGTGCGCATACTTTGAAATGTTGGTGGTTAGAGCGAACATAAAAGGATTGTGCCGAATCTAAAACGAAAAGTCGTTGACACAGGGATTGGCAGCAAAGTGCCGGCCATTCCACCCTTCAGGGGAAAGGTAGAGGGGGAGGGGGGGGGCGGTTCCAGTCTAGTGTACATACAGTAATCACACATGAGAATAACATTGATGGCAAGGGGGAAAAGTTAGATGGTTAGACACCACCACACACCGGGAGTTGGGAAGAACAGAGCATATGTAAGGAGAGGAGGGCGTGTGTGTGTGTGTGTGTGTGTGTGCTGAGAGAGAAATCACTAGTATCAGCGGGTATGCGAGCCTACTTGCCGATTTCATGGTTTGACATTCCCCTGCTTCATAACGTGGACAAATTATAGCGATCATCGAGCATACCAAAGAGGAATACAGACTCTGAAGCCACACCGTGGGACTCAGGCACGCCATCTCACTTACTGATGATTACCAGTGGGTTCTGCGATACGAGGAGCCGCCTAAACCATCATTCAGTTCTGCGGCGGTTACACGGGACTCGGCCAACAGGGTGCTGTGAACTTGGGACTGCAGCAAGTTCTCTGAAGTGCAGTTCTTTTGATATCGGCACGGTGCATTCGGACCGCCGAGCGTCCGTGATGGCGGATCATACGGCACCACCACCTCGGCAGGCCCAGCAGATGCCTGCATGCGAGCCAGAAAGTCAGTGCTCCACTTCATACGATACGTTCGGCCTTGAAACTCCAGAAAGCCTATGCCAATGTCAATCGTGAGCGTCGAGGCGGTGTTGCGTTGCAGATACTTTCCAATCTCGCGTATCGAGTCTTTCACAGCCGCCTCGACAACGAAACGGTCTGCACCAACAATGGAAGCGATGGTCGTGTAGCTGACCGAGTCAGGAACGGTTGCGTGGTAATGCGCATCTCGCATCTCCAGCACATTGGCAAGGTGAAACTTCGATGTGAAATCTGGCAACAGGACCAACTGTGGCTTCAGTTCGGTGGCGGTAGATTTATCAAAGAGCATGACGCGCTGCACTTTGACGCTGGCGTGCAGAAAGTCCAGCACGATCCCGGACCGCTTCTTGATGAGCATTTCCTCCAACTGTTCACCTAACACGCGCCAGATCACGTTTAGCTGATGCGCCGTGCCCCTCCGTTTTGTTTGCAGGGTGTACATGCCGTCAACGGCAGCCACGATCTCCGCTATTTCGCCGTAGCAGCAACGACACACACGGCCAGAGCAAGACAACGATTGGTCCATTTGCGAACTACTCAAACCAGGTGCAAGAACAAACAAACAAGACACAGTTGAAAGTAAGTTCCGTTGGGGTAAAGGAAGGAGGGGAGGGGGGGGGGGGGGCGGAACAGTTGCGTAAATCACGTAGCCCGCACTCACTGTGCAAGTGTCGCGTAGAAAAAAAGTAATCAAGGAAGACTTGTTATGCCTCAACGGGCGAAGACTACAGCCCTAGCTGCCAAAAAACACAGACAGTACAGGCGCTGTCAGAGAGAGAGAGAGAGATGAGCTGGGCACTGAGACATGCCTCATATCAGTGAAGATGTGATAAACGAACCATGCGCACGCACACAGACACACACACAGACACACCGGAGGAGAGAGACGGCAAAAACAGGGAGTTTGATGGACGAGAAACGGGGAAGTCATTCACCTAGAGCTGCCTAAATACAAATAGCACAACGCGGAGGAGGGTCGCCTCAAGTCTTGATCGCAAAACTAGGTGTGCATGTTGCTTGTCGTACATCTTCATTCGCGTAGCAAGCCCTTTTCCACGACTGCAGAGCGCACTACTTCAAGCGCTCATCGTGGCAGTGCTCGCATACCGTGGCTGAAGCTGAGCAGGATTGCCATCCCCTCCCCTTTCGCCAAAAGGAACGAAAAAGGAGTGCCCCCCCCCGCTGCGCGGAACCGACACACACACGCACGCCGTCTCGCTGTCGATTCGGCGGTGCATACACGCGTTGCATCAACCTGTTAACGAATTGGAACGTTTTTTTTGAGTTCGAAATGCATACAAAGTAAGCCCCCGGGGGAGAAACCCGATCCAATGCGCAGTGCTGTGGGCATACCGTTGTGAAAGGGTCGATTCCCTCATCGAACGTCAGACACCCAGCAAACCGCTTTGAATCGTCGAAGGAGAGTCACCCTCTCCCTTCGCCGCCGCCGCCGCGTTGACCAATAAAAGGAAAAAAGAAATGAGAAAATCAGCTTGACGGAGAAAAAAAACACTTTTTTGTGCACTTACAGCACAGCTTGACCTCAGCCAGACACGCCGCGCGAAAAGAGATGTCAACGCGTTGTGGGAGAAACAAGGGTGGGTAGGAACAGAGAGGGAAGGGGAAGATACCTGCTGAACTTGTCTAGTCCGCCTCTCTTTCATCGCACCTTGAGACTCTCCCCTACAACACCTCACGCCTCCCACGCGTTGTCGTCGGTGCGCTCCACCCACCCGAAGCCCTCCTCGACATCGGCGGCGGGTGCAGCAGCGGCAGCAGCGGCGCTCTCCTCCGCAGCCTCGTTGGGGTCGCGGTAGAAGAACAGGTCCACCTTCTCCTCCCACGGCACGGAGCGCACAATCGTGCCGCGCAGGCGCAGCACCTCGCGCGCAAGCAGCCAGTACATCATACCAATCGACTTGATGCCGCGGTTGTTGCACGGAATCGCGATGTCCACAAACTCCAGCGGCGCATCCGTGTCGCACAGCGCAATCACAGGGATGTTCACCAGCGACGCCTCACGGATGGCCTGGTGGTCCGTGCGCGGGTCCGTCACCACAAGCACGCGCGGCTGCACGAACTTCTTCTGGATCTGGTTCGTGAACGTACCAGGGATGAAGCGGCCGCCGTGGAAGCTCGTGCCCACGTGCTGCGAGAACTTGTAGATGGCGCGGGTACCGTACAGGCGCGACGAGCACACGCACACGTCCTTCGGGTTCTCCACAGCAGCAATCACGCGCGCAGCGAGGATCAGCTTCTCCCACGTCATGTGAATGTCAATGATGTTGCTGCCCTCCGGCGTGCGGCCGTAGATGTACTTCTTCATCGCGCTGCTCTGGTTGCGTGTACCGATGTGGCAGCGCATCGCCAGCAGCTTCTGCGCGTCGCTCTCCTTCATCCGGAGAACCTTCGAGCCAGACTCCACAGCGGACATCGTGGAAGGTGAAGAGGGGGTAAAGGAAACCTTGAGGTAGCAAGACTGCAATAGTCAGGGGAACGGGTGTTGGTGTGTAAGGAATACAGGTGGCAGGAGAAAAAAAAGTTTCCATCCCAAATCGGGGGGTTTCGAAAGTTCCGGTAAAACCGGACAGAGGGTGCAAAGGAGAGACAAAGGTAAGGTGGTCCCAGGGGAAAAAAGGAGGAGAAAGGGAGATGAGGCATCTCATAGAATCGTGTTCATGATTAGAGCCTCGTCGGGAGTCATGTGGGCAGGTAGCAAGAAGAAAGGCAACAAAACTGAACACCAAGCGCCGGAATGATTTCATTGATTAGAGACGTTACGTTTGCGCAAAGGTGTCGTGTTTTCCCCCATTTTGTTCTAATTGGGCGAAGTTCTGTTGATTATTTCGGGAAAAAGCACAGAGTTGCGTCAATGAGCGCGGAAATTTCCGGTCCGAGCAGGTGCGCTTCACCTCACAGATTCGTGTGGCCCTCCCGCCGGAGAATAAAAAAAACAGAGAGAGCACGACCCACAACCCTGAATGTGCGCGCATATTTGAGGGGGGGGGAAGGGACGAGCAACTGGAAACGGGTCGTCTTATTCTCCGTTTGGCCTTGTGAAGTCGAAATAGCAGAAAAGAGAGAACAAGGGAGAAACTTCAAATCCTGATGAAGGAGCTGAGTGGAGTTTATGCTGTGTCCGTTACTCCTCAGTGTACAGACTCTCTGAGCGACCCTTGCCACCGCCCCCCCCCCGTGGGTGATACTTAATCCAGAGGCACTAAAAGTCTTTGCGTAACTGTCGCGTTTGGGGAACGAGCCGAAGATCAACACCAAACACTCGATCAGTACGTTTCCCTTTGCAAAGCCGCAGTGCACCTCTTGGAAGTATTGTTCGTGATGCGGCCAATGCTTTTGGAGGAATCCCACCATGGCGTCTCTGTCGACTACATCCATGAGTGCCCGCATTTCGACGTGATCGAACCGGTGAAAAGATAAGCCTACATCCACCAGCCGATGGTAGCTTTGTTGGGCAGTGGTAGCACTCGACTGTTTCGAGGCTGCTCGAAGGCATACGGACGCGCCACTAAGTCAGAAACAGAGTTAGTCACCTTGGCGGAGTAACGCAGCCGCGCGTGGGGAAAGTGCGTCTTAAGGAGCTCGATAGAGGGATGTGCAAGCGGTTGTCTACTGGTTACAACGTGTTGAGAGGCG
Source organism: Porcisia hertigi (assembly GCF_017918235.1). NCBI lineage: Eukaryota > Euglenozoa > Kinetoplastea > Trypanosomatida > Trypanosomatidae > Porcisia > Porcisia hertigi. The sequence continues at coordinate 3,108,448 of NC_090595.1, forward strand.
GACTAGTTGATAGTTGAGGCAACAACAGCGCTAGCTGCGCTGCCAGTGCGAAAGCTCGTCGACAAACATCGAAGAGTTTCCAACCAATGCAGTGCACATTCATAGACAAGCGCACGGGAGAGCTATGAGGCGCTGCCTGCAGGTGCGCCGAGGAAACGGAAGATACGGTAGAGATAAGGGTGGAGTACAAGAGAGGCTACAATATATATATATATATATGTTCAAAGGGAATAAATCACACACACACAAAGGGACGGGAGGTGATGGGGGGGGAGGAGGCAGACGTCTGCAACGTGAGAGAGACGAGGCAATGTACCGCTACGCGCGTATCGACTGTCATCTCCGGGAGAGTGGTGTTGCGACGACGCCACAGGTCTGTGCTCTCCCTGTGAGGGGCCATGTGGCAGCGTGGCTCGAGCGTAGCTCACCCCCGCCCTTCCTTGCCCACTGGTGTGGTGCTTGAGTCTCCCCCCGAGGGATGCCGCCCCGTGGCGGGGCTGCCAGCAAACCCCTTGGCGCGCCGAGACCACGCGGAGATGACGGCGTCGACCACAGCTGCACTGCTCGTGTAGCGGTGTTTCGCACCACACGACGGGTCGGTTGAGAAGCTGAACCTGGTGTGAAGATGAACGCATTTCATGTTGTGTGGAAGATCAAAAACATCCGAGAGAGAGGCAACCACACGCTCGGTGGCCCGATAGAGCGCAGAGCTCCTCCCTTTTCGCCCAGCCCTGCTGAAATGCTGCAGTGGGAGAATATCAAATTGAAATCCCTGCGATCGAGCTCGACGGCGGCGTTCCAACTTGAGTGCTTAGTCACTGGCGTCCATGTGGGTGAACTTGAGGCCGAAGCGCGGCGCCAGAGCACCTTTATCGGGAGCGAACGGGGCTGTCATCGTCGCTGTAATCTTCCATATGTCATTCATGTTCCGGATAGATGTGATGGTGTAGGTGCCGTCTGTGACATTGGTATTGAACATGAAGCGACCACCACATGGCGAGCGAGTCTGCACACCGGCGATAAAGCGCTTCTGCTCTGCCATGACGGCGACATCCATGTAGGTGTGCAGAGGGATGCGCATGTGCACAGAGAAACCGTTCCGCAGACTGTACTGACCAAGCAAATCACCATTGCCAATGTTTGGACACGTATAGCGGACAATGGTGGTGGTGAAGTCGCGCACACCGCTTCGCTTGGGATCGTACTGCAGCGAGGCGCCGGCATAAACCTTATCTGAAAGACGCGTCGTCACATTTGCATCGGTCGAAAACCCGTCGAGCAGTGCCGTTTTGCAGTTGGCGGTGAAGGCGGGGTGCTTGGCCGTCACCTTGAGAGAAGGAACAGCAGCGTCCACCTCGATTTTGTTTGACGTGTTGTTGACCTTGGCGTGATATATGACAGTGGGCAGATACTCCCGCCATGACTTGAAAGCGGCGGACATCTTCGACTGAAAAGTCGTGTGGTATTCCGGGCACTCCAAAGAAAGGTGCACACCAACACCTTTGGGGCTGGCGAAGGGGTACGCAGCGAGGCGGTTCGGCGCTCCGTCCTGTTTCGAATCTATCAACCATCCGCGAACATTGTCGCCCTTCGTCAAATAAGCCTCGACCACACTTGCTAGATCTTTGTAGGACGGCGGCGCTGACATAATTCCCTTTCTGTGCGCACGCGTGAGTGTGTGTGTGTGTGCGTGTGTGTGTGTGTGTGTGTGTATGTGTGCGTGTGTGTGTGTGTGTGTGTGTGTACGTGTGTGTAGGGGGCAGTGGAGAGGGTTGGCCGCAGAACGACTACGCGTTTTGCTGGCGTCACGGGGGCTGAAGTGGAGGATTCTGGAGATTCATGGTTCGCTGCATTCGATTGGGCCGTTTCGAAAAAGGAAGTGCTAACCCAGCGCCATTGCGATAGGAGCCGGATGAAATTGCCAGGCAAAAAAAAAAACATCCACTCCCCCGCTAGCCCCTCAGGAGTTGTGGGCTCTGCGGCATCGCCTTTGCTTTTTCTCGGATGGTCGGTGTCTTTTTTTTTCCCCACCCCCTTGCCTGGAGTTCCGTCTGCTGCTGTGCGACTTTCTTTTCAACTCCCGGGGAGCGGGAGAGGAGGGAGGGAGGGGCAGACAATGTCGGCCTGCTTTAGCCACGGGTGCTGTTCCGATCACGCTCGACAACGATCGTCGTTTGATGGGTGACTATGGGTTAAAGGCATAAATACACATCCCCTCGCTTGTCTAGGGCGTTGTGGGCAGGAGAGGGAAGAAAGGAAGTGGTGCCATGTCCCTGAAATGGGCCGGGAGTAGAGCGGAGGAGTAAGCGCAAGCGTTTGTGTGTGGTTTGATTAGAATTGCTTGGGTCATGGGGACTGCGTTTCTTCGGCCCCTTCGTGGGAACAAAGAAGGACGACCCCACTCTTGGCGGCTGCCACTCGCTATGCCGTGAATCCATGGGAGAGTTCGAAGGCTATTTGGTTGCTCATGCTCACCGGAAGAGATTTCACGGACGAAAAAGTAAGAAACAAAACATAGACAACAAACACTAGCGGATCCCCCCCCCTCCCCATTGACACATATTTGTATACTTCACCCGCCGCGGTTTAAGTGCATACGACGCGGGATCGCCTGCCAAGTAAGAAAATTAAAGATAGTGTATTCGATGCGGCTTCTCCCTGTCCTCCTCGTTCTTTCTTTTTTCACTGGGTAGACACGTCCCGAGTTTCTTTCGAGATGGCCACCGGAGCAGAAGAGGCGAGCAAGTGAGGTTGTCACCCCCCCCCCTCCTTTGCCCTTTTCTTCGTCGGGAGAGAACCGCAATACAAGAAGCAAAAGAGGGAAAAGAGGCAATCACACAATGAACTGCCCAATCCCAGAAAAGCGGGATTGGCGCCTTGGAACGATAAAAGCGAATAAAAACGGAGGAGACACCCAGAGATAGAAAAAGCACAGGGCACTGAGACCAGGGATGTTGCACGGGGAGAGAGAGAACGCGCGCCATCAGCGTAAGGTGCCCGCATCACAGGTAAAAGTGTGTGTGTGTGTGTGTGAGTTGGTCAGGACACCAAAGTGAGTGGACAAAATGAGTATATATACAAGGTTTGTGTGGGAGGGGAAAGGGAGGAGGGGGGAAGAAGCGTGTCGTTCATTAGCGAAGTCCACCAAAGCGCGCAAAGCAGCAAGTCAAGGGGAATGGATGAGAACGCATACACTTATGCACATCTCTCAACGTGTGCGATAAAATCGCCAGCAACAGACACACCAAAACAAAACAGATAAAAGTCAAAGGGGTGCATTATTGAGACCCCCTCCACCACCACCTTCCCACCATCCGAAAGGGAAGAGCGCACATCAGGAAAGGAAATACGGTAGAATAAAATCCATGCGCACGAGGCTGTCGCGAGGACTTAGCCCCCCACTACCTCCCTTTTTTTTATTGAGGGGGGGAGGGGGGGGGGGGGAGAGCCAAAAAGAAACCCGGAGGAGGAAAGTGAACAAGCCCCTATTCGCAAGGGGGCAGAAGAGAAATTCAACGTACCCCGCTCGTGCAATCCCCAACTTGATGGACTCACAGAGACGTCTGCTCCACACTCCTTTGACGTTGACCACTACTCATGCTCGTACGATTATGAGCAACTCGAAAGTCTCACCATGAGGAAATGTCATCCGCCTCCCCCCCCCCGAAAAAAAAAAGAAAAAAGATGGTCGACAAATGCTACAAAGCAACGGTGTTTCCTGCTACTTTTAGCTGCCCGTGTGACTTTCAAGAAAAGCATCAAAATCATCATCATCCCTGGGTGGGGTCGTCGCCATTGGGGCGGACTCCAGCGCTGAAGGTTGCGGCTCTGTTGGCGCCTCTTCAGCTTCGGCCTCCTCCATTGCCTGCGGCTCTGCTGGCGCCTCTTCAGCTTCGGCCTCCTCCATTGCCTGCGGCTCTGTTGACGCCTCTTCAGCTTCGGCCTCCTCCATTGCCTGCGGCTCTGTTGGCGCCTCTTCAGCTTCGGCCTCCTCCATTGCTTGTGGCTCTGTGGGTGACGGCAGCGTCGCCGCATGGACATGACCTGACGGGGTTTCTGCGTCGTCACCCAAACTGGGTGCAGCCGCTGCAGCAGTCCGCTCACTCGACGGTTCCCGAGGTGACACATGTGCTGACGCCGCATCATCCGAAGAAAGCTCCAGGGACGTGGACATCAACGCTGCCGCCTGTGGCGCAGACTGCGCACCTCCAAACAAGTCCTCCACCGTTGGCGCAGCGGCGCTGGGGGGCGAGGCAACTGGCGCTGAAAAACCGCCTGCCACGCCCGTGGTCCCGCTGGGTATCTCAGCGTGCGGCGGTGTATCGCGTAATGGCATCGCGGTCACTTGCAAAGAGGGCGAGCTGCCAAAGGGCTGTTCCGTGTCACCAGCGGACCGCACTGCCGTGTGCTGACGCGCTGAAGGCGTTGTTGGCTGCCCGGCAAGTGTGGCGTCACGTTTCTGCTGCGCAATTACATCTTCGACTTTCTTCATCACAGCGGACTGACTTTCTGAAACGGTCTGCTGCAAGTCTCGGTCCACCTGTAGGTTCGAGGAGAGGAGAATGGTTACGTATTCATGATCCTTCCGTACCTGAGACATGTAACTCTGCACCACTTCATCATCGCACATGGGCATTTCGGGATTCATCTCGGCGTTGCTCACATACTCGGAAAAAGCTATGCACGTCTCCAGCATGGCCGAAACACGCTCAGGTGTAGGGAGGTCGATCGGAATGGCGTTTACAATACTGCGCCTCTCCCGGCGTTGACCGTGTGAGCGGGGCCCGTGGTCGCCACGGCTAGCATCTGCCTGTTGCTCCGACTGTTGCCGAGGGTGGTTTGGAGCGTTTACCTGGACTTTTATGCGCGCATCCCGTTGCGGTTCCAGGCCTTCAAAGCAATTGGGACCCAACTCCTTCCGCACATCGTCGGCGAGTGTTGTGAGGATGTGCGTTTCCCTGGCGGGGTGACCGCGAAACCAAATGCTGAGGTTGAGAATCAGCAGAAGTGCTGCCTCCTTCGCTTGCATTGCACGCCCAGTGGTGGGGTGGAGGCATCCTACAGCGACGAGATCGCGCAAAAGACCTTTTTGTGCCGCTATCTGGATATGAAAAGGTGTGGGGCAATTCTTGAACATGGGCTCCAGCAGCTGGATCGTGAGGTGCTTGACAGCAACATTCGCGTCCGTAATCCGGCGCCGTAGGGCCCGCACGACGTCAATGATAGCCTCAGGTTTCCTATTCACCGTGTCGCAGAGAAACTTGACATGCTCGTACGTTGGGATGAGGAGGTGTGGGGCAGTGCACTCCTCCACAATTTCCATATAAGCAGTAGGAATAAGGCGCGACGCCCTGTCCTTAATCTCCTCGATAAGCGAAAGCTGAACCATTCTTGTGATGGGGGAGAGAGGAGAGGCGGAGGGGTACACGAGAACGGTGGTCTCGACTCTTTTCCGGGAGGGAAAAGAAAAAAAGTGGGGGATACGCTGGAACGCCAAGCAGCACGTCTGAAATATGACAACAACACAAAGGCACTGTAGTGTCAAGACTCATGTAAAAACAAACAAAAAAAAAAGAAAGCCTATTCAAATGATGGCGTTGTCTACCTGAGTGTAAAATGGCAATTGTGATCGTAGTAGAAGCCAAAATAGACAGCGAGAGAGCAAAGCAACGCAATTGAAAGGGAATGCAAATATGAATATACACACGGAGTGCTGTGAAGGGGACGAGCGGGCTTGACCTTGAGGGAAGGCGGTGGAACCCTGCCAGTAACGAGATGCAAGATCGACACGAAGAGGGTGTGGTTTGTTTGGGGGCAGCCACAGTGTGCTCTACGGATATAATACACAAACGCGCGCAGATGCACCGAGACGCACACGAACAGTCACAAAGGATCACGAGCGATAAAGGTGTGTGCGTGAGAGAGAGAGAGTGTGTGTGTGTGTGTGTGCGTGTGAGAGCAAATGTGGCGACTAAGCGTGTTCTCTGGACATACAAAACTGCAGTTGAGGGTACCGAGAGCAACAGACGCACACACGCGCGAAGGGGAGGGGGGGTATGAGGATTACGACATATAGAGTCATAAAATTCAAAGCAAACCAAAAAGGTAGTGATGAAGTAAAAGAGCAAAGAAAAGTCTGTCATAGCACGGCGTGACTGATGGGTGATGCTGGACACACATGCATTACGTCGAAAACAACGCTCGAGCGCAGTGGGTGGTGGTGTCCCCAGTGGCACCAGGTGGCTCTTCAGGGAGACGACGACAACACCCTCCTTTGGTGGAGGAAAGCGATATATCCTGGAAGTATTCCGCTTCACGCCACGTGGCCTTGAAATCTACTGTGACATCCCCCAGAACGGAAAAAAACTCATCTCAGACAAAAAAACAACGGGGATAACCGAGTGAGTCGATCCGATACGCCCAGCTCTAATGCGCCCCCCCCCTTCCCCACTCCCCCGCATTGAAGGACTAGCAGCCTCACTCACCATCTACAGAAGTTAGACGAGGCATGTGTGATGGGCCAAGCATCATCATCCCCCCAGACACCTCTGCGATTCACACTTTCCCAAGAGATCTGCTTTGAAGTAAGGGTACTCGCTCATTAACAGACACGCATGCGCCGACACGGCCCAGAAACAGCGCCAGCGCGGGAGCAATATCCATATAGAAAAAGATACAAGTGTGTGTGTGTGTGCGTCACTGCTTACTGCGTTTGTGCGTGCAGGTGTGCGGTTGTATGTGGCTGCTTGTAAGAAAAGGGGGAATGGAATGTGAAACAGAGAACCCAACAAGGAACACGCGCATGCGCATTGCAAACAATGGGGGGGAAGGGGGAGATGCTGAAGGTGTTGAGAGATGAAAAACGATCACCAAGAGAAGAAGCGATAAAGTACGTGTACAAAAGAAGGAGTTACGTGCCGTGCCTGTCTCCAAGTACACACCCTCGCGGATTCCCTTCAACACCCTTTGTTCCTTGAGATGACGGAAAACAAGTGAAAACAAACAAAAGTAAACCATCGCTCCTGCGAACATCGAAATGACCTCAACACCCCACACAATGGCGAAGACGTGGACAACAACAAATAAATAAATAAAGACCATAAAAATAAATATATATGTATGTATATATATATATTGCGCATTCGTGCAAGCGTGTGTAAATGTACGCTTCTCTCCCCCTCTTCTCTCTGTTTGTTCCAACACGCAAGAGTGGCGCCACGAGAAGAGACAGCGGAGAGGGGATAAAAAGACGACCACAACCCACTTCACCCACCCAGACCTACACACTAGTGAACAGACACGCACGCCTCAATGCAGGCACAAAGCTTAGCCTTAAAACCAAGGCAAAGTTTGAATGTAGGGCTCAAACACAAAGAAGAGAGGGGGGGAGGGGGGAAAGAGACCGAAAAGGGTGAGAGAGAGGGGAACACGCGACGTTTGACGAGTCAAACATACAGGAAGCGCGCACTCACAAGGAACGATAATACAGGTCATGACTACAACTGATACAAACAAGCCAACAACAACAAAAAAAAAACGCTGTTTAGTACTTGGTTTTCCCTCTGCCTGTGTGCGTGCCTGGGCGAGCGAATCACCTCTCTGCCCAGAAGTGCAGAGAAACGCCATAAGAGGAAAACATAAGAGAAACGTCGGGGTGGACGAACGGTAAAACAGATGAACCTTTTTTTTCCAGCGTCTCGGATTCTGTGACTCAAAACACACACACACACACACATTCACATTCACACATAAATCTAAACACCAAAAATTGAAACATGTTTTTAAAAGTCAAAAAAGTATGCGTCACCGTGTAGGGCAATCGTAAGTCAAAGGGGGGAGAGCTACAACCCCCCTCCCCCCGCAAAGTGCCTCACCACCACCACCCACCACCCTCTCCCTCCTTCCTTCCAAGAAAAAAAAAGGAGGTGACGGCGTGCAAGAGCAATCGTGGAGACACATCTTTCAAAACAAAGGGGCGGAATGCCAGCGTGACGTACGCACATGACGACGTCGCCACTACAGGCTTCTGACAAAGAAACAAAACACAAGGGGGAAGAGCACAAATCTGCTACACAGGAAAGCAATCCAACTCAAGCTGCTCAGCACCATCCCAAAATCCTTCCCGCACCTGCGATACCCCCCCCCCCACACACATAAGAGCATAGGGACATCTGAGTAGGTGGGCATGAGAAAGAGAGACTAGGGATGAAGACCCACCACGAATGCTGAATGAGCACACCAGAGCACTCGCACGTCCTACTCGCCTGAGACCCATTGTCTGCTTCCTTTTGAATGCTTGAGAGATGTGTCAAGTAAAAAAAAAGGCAACAAAAACAGGCGGAGCGCAATCAAAATATATGAGCAATTCACTAAAAAAAAAAGAAAGAAAGGCGGAGACGCTCACCTGATCAAACATGAGCGAATTCACCGGGGGAGGGGGAGGAGGCTTGTAATAAATCGTGCAAAGGGATGGGGGAAAAAAGTCTGGTAGTGTGTGTGTAAGTGAACCAATAAACACCCAAGCACACTGAAACCCATTTCATTTTGAGGGGGGGGGGCAAAAAGAACAATTGAAAAGTCTCTCACTCTACATGAGGGCACACTGACACTGTGGCTGTCTTGTGTCGAGCTCATTTTGCATACGGCGCATCTCCTGCTCCGCATCCGCCATCTCTTTCTCGTACCTCGCAATCTCCTCTTCCAACTCCTGCTTCTCCCTACTCGGGGCAGCAGCTTTGTAGGCGATATCGTAGTCTGCCTGAATGACACGTATACGTTCGTTGATCGTGTCAAGCGTCTTTGCAACGGAGCGCTCCGCTTCAATTCTCTGGACCTCAGCATCGGCCTTTTGCTTTTCCTCTGATTCACTGATGAGGAGAACCCGCTGCTCATCCGGGGAAGCGATGTTGAAGGCCTCAATCCGCTTTGTCCTCAAATCCTCCTCCTTGTACTCGTTAAGGCGTTTTTCATACACAGCCGTGTTCTGCTGCTGCTTATGCAACTTGGCCTCCATCGCGTCAGCGCGCACCTTCGCATCGTCGGCGTCGCGCATCAGCTGCATCGTTTCCGCTTCGCAGGCGGTCTGCGACTCTTGGAAACTTTTGATCTCCGCCCTCTTCGTGTTCAACTCCCTATTCATCTCCTTGCGTACACGGTTCGAGCGCTCCGCCTCCATGTTGCGGCCAATCGTCGCCAGCTTCACACGGCGCTGCTTCTCAACCGCCAGTTTCGCAGCCTTGTTATACTTGGCCTCTTGCTTCATGAGCTCCACCTCACGCGCGTTCAGCTCCTGCTGGACAACAGACGTCGCCTCGTGTGTTTTTCTTTCCTCCACTCGCAGGTCTTTCACCTCGTCGGCCAGTCGGCGCATCTCCACGAAGCTTTCATCGTGAAACAGCTGCGGAGCTCCCTTCAAATTCATCACTTTTACACTGAACTGGAGCGTGTTGAGGTCATCCCGCATCGCCTCGTAATACGGGTTAAGACACGAGATAATGTTCAAGTGAAAACCCTGCTGCAGTAGCGACGGGTACAGCTTCGTGAAGGCGGTCTCGCGCACCGGCACCTTTGCCAACGGGTTCTCGCCGCTGTCATGCTCCACAGCAACATCGACGCAGCGCTGGAAAGCGGATGGCATGTTACGCAGGAGCACAAACAACACATGGACGTGACGTGACTTGCACACGGACTGGTCCGGGTTCTCCGGGTCCTCAAACTCGAAGGTCTCGGTGAAGCGGAGGGAGACGGTGTGGGTGCAGTTTCGCTTTGCAACAATGTGATGAAGTTGTTGAATGATCTGGAGCAGCTCCTGCGTCTTCTCCACATCGACACTATGAGCACCCATTAGCCTCGGCCCAGTGGGGGTCATCTGCAATTTCAGGGGACCCGCAGCCGCTTTGTTGGTGTCCCCGCGCTGGCCTGCGGCGAGGAGATCGACATAGGTCTCACCAGAAATGTCCACCGCCTCCACTTCCACGCTGAGGGTACAGTTGGCTTCCGCGCTCTCCTTGAAGTGGGAAAGAATGTCCTCCGCAAAGCGTGGCAAAATGCCGCGACTGGCGCCCTCGGCCTCGTCGCCGTAGAGGGTGTAGAAGCACCCGCTGCTGCTGGCACCGGCGACGCAAAACGCGGTGCTATAGCCCTCGACGATTGCCGGGATCATCGGTGCCACAACGCGGTTGTACACCACCTGCTGAGTGGCAACCTTCTGCTTCGTGGCGGACTTGGAGGTCACATCCCCCGGCTCTTGATAGGACCAGAGCACCTCACCAACCGGGAAGATGGCGTTGTGGCGCACCTCAAAGCCGTTTTGGGGGTCTAGGACAGAGATGATGTTATCACCGTTCCATTCGAGAATACCACGGGGGATGGCGCTTCCTTCGGGGCACACCCTCGCCTCGGCCGGCGTGAAGGGACGCACGCGCACGAAGCTGCGGCACGAGCTTGTTTTCAGACTCGTCGTCATGGTGGAGTGGCACACACGGAGAGAGTAGAGATCAGAAGAAGCGTATGACAACCAATACAAACGACGTTCACTTAACTTTTTTCTTTTCCGGGGGTTCAAAAAGGTTTTCGGGTGACTGTGTATATATCACTGCAAGCACGTGTGTGCGTGTATACGTGTAGACAATCTTTTATGCGAGGAGAGAAGGACCGCCAAGCACGCCCTGTACCGCACACAAAGACGTGGGGTAGCAAGTAAGGTAGGGTTGGGGTAAGACGGAGTAGAGGCGCCAGCACCGTGCTCGTACAAAGTAAAGTGGCTGCAGAAACCGCGCACACGGCATCGAGGACAGAGAGAAGAGGAGGAGATTAACAGAGACGTAGAGAAGAAAAACCAACATGAAGCTGCAACATCCAAAAAAGGCAGGCGTACCAGGAAGTGTCCCATGCACCAACTGGTACCCAATCGAGCGATGTTCAAGACCTGCGTGGTCCGCCCCCCCCCCCCCTCCCTCCCCCCCTCCCTCCCCGGCAGGGGAGGAAGGCGGGAAGAGGGGGAGGGGAGGGGGAGCGGGAGCGTCGCTCAACCAACGTTTCGCCGACACGCACACAGAATATACCACGGCTTGCTGCAAAGGAGTGCAAACGGACCCGACACGCCGCAAGGGGACACACAGAGAGACGCCGAAAGGCCCTTCCCTTCTTTTTTTTTGTACAGGCGTGCCAACGAAGAAACACGAGAGGCGCACAGCGGATGCGACACATCAATTGATCATCAAATCCGCACCGAAAAAAATGAGTTACTGGTTGCCTCTTTCGAGCTTTAATCCGTTGTGTAAGAATGATCCAACGAGAGTAACAGAGTGAGGGTACAATGGGTTCACCGAGAAAAGAGGGGGGTAGACTGCTTTACTAGTCCATACGCGCACGCTTGTGCGCCGCCCGCTCCTCTTCGAGTGCTACTCGTAGCGGTGCCGTCATCTCGGGCAGTCCCATCGCCACGTACAAGTTCACTGCGCCCTTCAGCACCTCGACGCCCTGATTGAGCGGTAACAATCGCTGGGTGTGCCACCGCAGTTCCTCGTCGGTCTGGAACCTCTCCAAGACAGCGGACATGCCCATCTCCTCTGCCATCCCTTTGAAGAGATACTGGATGATAAGCCGTTGCGATTCATTATTCTCCACAATATCAAGACAGCTCAAGCAACGGCTCCAGTATAGGGAGTTGGTGCGGAGCAGATGACTGTAAACCTTGCACGTGTACTCGATTTGCTTCAACGTCAACTCGCCCGCGCTCTCATAGCGTGCGTGAAAAGCCTCCACAAAGAACGCCTGGAATCGCCCGTTGCTCTTGCACAGCCGCTCCGCTGCCATGCTGTACATTTTGCGGTAGGCCCGCTCCTCACAGCAACCCTCAATCACCATGAAACAGATGGTCCGTTCCGTCTGCGGTTGCATCTGCCGCAGAATCTTGTGTACTGCTTCATCAGCGCGGATGCTGCTACGCATCGCCAGATACACCTCACGGCGGAGCTGGCGCTCCTCAGCGTCGATGAGGGTTTTTGACGCATCAAGGTCAGCACGGGAGGGAAATGAAGCGGCATCCGATGCAGGGGCGCTTTCCCCAGTCGTTGGGCCATCAGCCGCCTCGCCGGCGTCTTGATCGCCTCCCTCCTCGTCCTCGTCTACCTCGGCGTCAGCGACCTGTTGCAGTAGCTCCACCTCCCAGTCCTCGCCGAGAATCAGCTTCCGAACTGCCTCGTACTGCTCCTCGTGAGCGTCGTACTCCGCATCGAAAGAGTACCGGTCCAGTGCATCCTCAGTCGGGTACTTTTCCTCCAAGTCGATCTCATGTGCTTGCTGCATCTCCAATTCAAAGAGAACGAGGTACTCTGGGATGGCCTCCTCCTTTTCCTTTCGCCGCTCCCACTCCTGCACCTCCCTCAAGCACGACTCGAGCACCGCTTGGGAGCGAGAAGACAGCCGCAACTCCTCGTCATCCATAGCCAGGAGGTCTCGGAAAGGCGTCAAGATTTGCTCGTGGAAAGAGCGTCGCTCTTGAAGCGACATGACTTTAAACGTTTCCCTGAAGAGGCTAGCCGCCTGATCAATGTCCTCGTCGCTCCGTTTCTCGGCCATCAAGTGCTTCAGCAGTACTTGATAGATGATATCCACCTCAACGACATGCAGTATAAAGAGCCACCCGAGGAATCGACTCGCGTTCTCGACGTACCGCCAGTCTTTACGTAGATAGGCGCGGTTCCACTGAACCACAAGGCGCCTGCAGAGCAGCTCAACGACCGCGGGAAGGTCTTTGTTGATGCGGCTGGCTAAGGCAGCCAGCACAGGGGTAAGATCCGGATCGACTTGCTGTGTGCGCATCATACTGCGGGCAAACAAGCCACGCCCCCGCACAAGGTTCTCTCGGAAGAGCTCCACAGCCGACTGCTCAAGGTTGTGTTTGCTCACCTTGTTTATCACCCCAGTGATGCTCCGGCCCAATGCACGCCATGCCTCTTGCTGAAAGGCTACCGAGCTGGTAGAGGAGAGATCCTCTGAGGACGATGCCGCTGCTTGACGGCGATGAGGAGGAACGTAGCGAGACATCAAAACACCACGGGCAAATTAGGGTGAATTCACTTTGTCCGTGAAGGTGTCAATCGACCCAACCTAAGCACGAGGAGCAGCGCCACCACCGCCAGAGATCAACTGTTCCACCGCCCCGACAACAACAATAATAATAATAATATATATATATATATATATATATGTATATATATATACTAAAGACGCACGCCGAGAAGGTTGGAAGCAGGTGGAATACCCGGCGAATCACCGAATGTTTTTCTCAAGCACTTTCTGTTGCTCTGGGGAGAGGGGGGGTGAGAGTTCGATGTCTGCGTTGATGTACTTTGTGGTTGATCGACCAGGAGCGGGGTCAATGTTGAAAAGAGAGCCCTCGGCCACCCGGATCCAAGTTTCTGTGCACTGGTCAGCCTGCTTCGGTGGAAGATGTGAAATAAAGAAAAGGGGAAGTTAAGTTGTGCATTAGAGCATAAAGCCTGGAGAGAGGCCACAGCAGGGAGGGGAGGGGGGAGGGAAGGGGAGAGGGAAAGAAAGAAGGGTGACATTCTGCGGACACACGGTGGATTGTGTGAAGGAATGAGCAAGAGGGGGAAGGGGGAGGGGGAGGGGGGGGGGCACCCCGTGTGGTATATACCCCTCTACACCACCGAGATCGCAAGCACGTTTTTTTTTGTGGTTGTGCGGAACGGGAGCTGTGAAAGACACGAGCAAATATTACAGAAGAGAAAACACAGAGCTGTGCCCTTTGCCTACGGAGATTGCTCAGTTGGCAATCAAGTGAAAGACGGTGATCCTCTTCACGCCTCAACATGGCAAAAAGCAGCAGCCACTTCCTTCTGTGCGCATAGACCAGTTCGCCCTCCCCCAACTCCCCCGACGATGTCTGCGAGCGTGGATGCCTCTCTCTCTGACCTTACACCCCGTAAGCGATAGAAATGAAATCAAAATAAGAGGTCAAGACGAGCGGCCACGAAAAGACAGACAGACAGAGAGACCGGGAATGGGGGGGGGGGGTGGCCAGGGGATTATCACAAGCAGCTTTGATGAAGTAACAAAAAAAAAGAGGGGAGACATTAGCGCCCGTTTCCGCGACGGCATTCGTTTTCATTGCGAGAGCAACCACCAGCAGAACATCTGTCCGGGCACAAAGGAAGAAAAAAAAAACCAAGGGGAGGTGTAGCCCAAAACGACAACAACAAAGAAACTCTGCCCTCTCCACAATTTCACATAAATCAGCTCACCACACAAAAGAAGAGAAAATATGTTTGGCCGCAGACCCGTAGTGCTCTACATCCTTGGATCTTTCCTTCACACCATAAGGAGGGGGAGCAGCAGGTCCGAAAAGAAAGCGGCGTCGATGCCGCAACTAAACAGGCGCATTAGAATGCAAGTGAGAACGAGGGAGAAACAAAAAAAACAACAGCTCCCTCCGTTTTTTCTTCTCATTGTCGCTTGGATAGCGTCGGATCACTTTCCAAAAAAGCTTTCAAGCAAGCGTACCCCCTCTCTAGGTCGTACGCAAAGTCACGCGTCGCGGACTCATCCAGCATGTCCGCGGCGTTCATGCTATCGAGACGTTTCTGCCACTTCTGCAGCCGTACACAAAAATCCTCCTTGCTCAGGTCCAACCTCTTCAGCACCTGCAGAAGATCTCCGAGAGGCGGGTTGAGGACGTCAACAGACGTTTGTTGGAGGCGCAGTGAGTCCAACAACGTGATGAAGTGGTCGCTGCACTCCACAGCCTGTCGGGCGAGAAAGCGAGCGTTGTTTTCGTTCGGACTGCTAATCGGACCCTCTCGAATCGTTGCCCGCGCCGCTGGACAGCGCGTACAGTACTTGTCAAAGAAGTCGTCAATCGTCGTGAAGTACGGGTTTTGGGCATTTTGAAGGTGCACGACGGTGTTTTTATACTTCTCGAGAAGCCGGCGAACGGTAGAGACGTATTGGTCTTGAGTGATGAGGTCGCGGCGATTCGCCTTCTCAATCTGCTCGATAGCGATAATGACGGCGAAGAGATCGGCGAGGTAATCGATATGTTGCCGGTCCTCAGGCGGTATCCCAATGGACGCCATTCCGGATCCACGCTCTTGCTATCTGGAACGGTAAAGGGTGCAGAAAGACACTCGGAAACTGTATGTATATATATGTATATGTATATATATGTTTGTGTATGCACACACACAGAGTGGGGTGCGGTTGAACAACGATAGGGGTCACTTTGTTTCGACTTGGTGTTTGTGTGCCCCTCTACAAGCGCACGTTGAGGAGGGGGGAAAACTCACGCGAGACAACTTTGGAGAGGATAAATACGCGTAAGTGTGCTGGTGGAGGGCGGAGAGAGGGAGAGAATAGGAGCAGGAGCAGAAACGGAAAAAATAATAATTGGGTGATATTCACTGCTACGTGCGCCAGATACACGGAAGCAGAAAGGTCACGTGGTTCGACACCAAAGAAAAAAGAGGCAAGAATGGGGGGAAGAGGGGAAGGAAGAAAAGGTCGAGTGAATAAACAAAATTCGAGGTTTCACAGTGGAGGGGGATGAACAATGCGCTTGTGGGAGCCGTATAATGTGTAGTCTCTACCACCACGACACACAGAGAACTTCGCATGCAAATGTGGCACCCTACCCACCCCCTCCTCTCCGCGCCGTGTTAACTGCATCCCTCCACCCCACCCCACTCTCGGGAATCTTCCGTTCTCGAGGGGGAGGGGACATATATATATATATGGAAGCGTTGTCTGCGCTTTCGGAGGGCCATGCAACGAGGTGTACCCCCCGTCTAATGCATCGCTTTCCCCTTTCTTTATTGGGGGGTGACTATATAGTGTTGCAGTTTGGCCGAAAAGTGATTGTTCAGATAAAGTGATAAGAAGCAAACATTTCATTGGAAATCAGTCATCACTTCAACATATTGGGTGCGGTGTCCTCGACCCCCACCCCCTCCATCGTCCTTGTCATTGTCAGCTCGACAATACAAAAAAAGAAATGGAGAGTCTTTGCTCCAGGGAAAAGAGTCAGCGTGTAATGTGCGGCGTGTAAACGACTGTGAAAAGGAGCGCACCAGCGCGCACTTCATAGGGAGGCGGAAAGAAAGAAAGAAAAGCAAAAGAATGTAAGCGAAGAGAGAACAGCTACATGAAGTGACGCCGCGTCCAGAAACTCCGAAGAAACACAACAGACAGTGGAAGCGTGCCCATCAGGAACAAAGTACGGCGAGTGCGGAGGGTCGTAAAAGACGTGAAGGTGGATCAAAATAAGCGCCAAAGGTCTGCGCATGAAAGACTCATCGTCACGAACAAACGTACACGAACATTTTTCATGCATATAATGCAAATCAGAAAATGAAGAGCGAAGAGCCGATGGACTAGTGCAAAGGCGCACTGCCTCCGTGGCGAGGCAGTGGAGGGGGGGGGGGGGGGCGAAAAATAGGAAAGCAAAAAAAACCATCCCACTAATGGGGAGCTGCACAAGCACAGGCACACACAAATATGCAATACGTACGTATACGTATATGAAGTGAAACAAGCAAACACAAACGGGACGTCCGGCCCGAAGTTGAACAGCAAAGGCCGTCAGCGACCAGTGCACGATACAAAATTATCTCGCAATCAAATAAAGAGAAACTTCACTCTCGATAAGAGCGTCAGCCGTGTTGGTCAAGCCGTCACATCTCCCCTCCCCCCCTCTCCCCCCAGGCACACACGCCCAAGAGCCCAACGACAGACGCCCTAATCCAACAAATGGTTCACAAAGTCAGAGCGTGTCAACAAGCGGTCGGGGTACTCTTTTACTTTATCGTACGACTCTCTCAACAAGTTGGCACCCATACGAACACGGCCACAACTCATCGGTTTCCAGCCCACCGGGGCCTCACTCGAGTCATGTACGACGAAGCGGTCTCCATCCCATCCGGTCGTGCGTGCCCCCCCTCCCCCCCCCCTTTGTCATTGCGCACCTCATCTGACCGATACGCGCTGTGTATTCAGCGCCAGACCGACGTGGCCAGCCCTGGTCCTCGTCGCGCGGGGTAGCAGTTGGGGGTCGTCTAGGCGCCGGCAGGATGAGCACAAGGATCGTGTGTCGTCCGGCTTCAGGCGAAGGCCCCGCATCCCACCCCCCTCGCGTGTCGGCCCCCTCGGCTGCTTCAGCTCGCTGCAGTCCAGGCGGGAAAGCGGTGTGGAAAAGCGCCCACACTGCCCTTCACACGACTCGGTGGTACAATACGGGGTGGACACGCCCACGCTTCCAGTGGCCGAGGCACCAGCCGGCCTACCTGCCTCAGATGCAGGAGACGCCGCACGTTCCGCACACGTGTGCGCATTGAGGCTCCATGCTATGGGGTTCTACTTGCCGTGCTTGCACATCACATCGACTCGCCTGGCTCCCTGGACACCCTCCCCCCCCCCACACCACCTCTCCTCCCCGCTTGGGTGGCAAGCACCACGCCAGCCATGCATGGCAGCGCGTGCGCACAGTGATCCCGGCTACGAATCGGAGGGGGGGGGGGGCAGCAAAAAGATGTCGCTCTTTCCTGGGCCCGTAACCCTTCGCCATGAGGGGATTTTTCCGGCTAGATGAGCCCATGCACAGGGCACACGCACAGATGAAATACTTTGATGCCGTGGCATGAGTTCCCCTGCTAAACTGGAGGAGTGCTCACTCGGGAGACCATACGCCTCAGAGACCCGCTTGGGAGGGGGGGAGGGGGGAAGAAAAAGTCAGAAAAAAAGAAGTCAAGGAAAGCACCACTGGCACTCGCGCGCTGTTTTCGTTGGTTTCGATCACTCATGGCAGCCGTTGGGCCACTCAAACTCAGTAATGCGGTATCGCGTTTTTCGACGCACTTCCACGGCACTACTGCCGCCCCCTTCGTGTATGAACAAACCATCTTCTTTTGTGGTCTGGGCGGCTCACTCCTGTTTTCCCTTCACCTCCCACGGACGGAACATGTACGTGCAGTGCGTGAGAACGTACCAAAGGCTCGAGAGCATGTCGCCAATGCTAGTCGGGGCAGCGAAAGCAAGCGCCTTGCGAAGCACGGCGTAGGTCTCAGAATTGAATGGGTACCACCAGAGATTGCGGGGCAGCGAGCTGAAGAGCGCCTTGTCCGAATTGATGCACTTCGCGTTCACCATTTCCTTCAGCCCAAGATAGCCGTGGGTGCGGCCGATTCCGCTCTCCTTCCACCCACCCCACGGTGCCTCCGACATTCCGTGGGAGTAGAGATGGTCGTTGATGGTAACTACGCCGCTCTGGAGCCGCATCGCGACCTCCTTAGCATGCTTCAGGTTCCGCGAGTGGACGCTGCTCGTGAGGGCCAAGGTGCACTCGTTGGCCATCTGGATAGCCTCCTCCTCGGTCTTGAAGGGGACCACAGGAAGGATGGGACCAAAGGTCTCCTCCCTCATGACGCGCATCGAGGGCGTGCAGCCGCTGAGGACCGTCGCTGGGTAAAAAAGGCCGTCCTTAGGGCAATGCACACACGGGCAGCTCTGGGCCTCAATTTTGGCACCATGCGCCAGGGCATCTTTCACGTGGGCTTCCACTGTCTCGTACTGACTCTTTGTTGTTATACAGCCAATGTCCACATCGAAGGCGCCCGTTTCCGGGCCGTGGCGTAAAGCCTCCGTCTTGGCATTCAGCTGCGCCAGGAACTCGGGATAGATGGACTCATCCACGTAGATGCGCTCCACGCCGCCGCAGCTCTGGCCGGCGTTCTGATAGCCCCCCCAACAAGCGCAGTTCACAGCGCGCTCGATGGATGCGTCCTTCAACACCACCATCGGATCATTGCCGCCAAGCTCCAAAGACACCGGTGTCAGTGTCTTGGCCGCCTCGGCCATGAGCTTCTTGCCAACGCCGACGCTACCAGTGAAAAAAAGTTTGTTGATGCCGGACTCAAGCAGAGCCGTGCCAGCCTCCGCACCGCCAATGATCAAATGTTGAAACAGTCCCGCCGGCAGCCCACCAGCCTGCACCACCTCATCAATAAAACAACCCACAGGCACTACGTTGGTGGCCACCTTGAGCAGCACTGCATTTCCCGCCATGAGTCCCATCAAAACCTCACCAAAGGGAATCGAGAACGGATAATTCCAGGGCGAGATGATGCCGACAACGCCGACCGGTTCGTAGTAGAGTGTGTTCGACTTGTTGGCAAAGAAGATGGAGCCGAGGGGCAGCTTCTGCGGTGCCAGGACCTTCCTGGTGTTCTTTGAGTACCAGTCGCACGCCAAGACGCTTGGGATGATCTCGGTTGCCAGAGCGTCCTGACGAGTCTTTCCACTGCAAGACACAATCACATCGCTCGCGCGCTCAGCGTTCGCAGCTAAGAATGCCTTCATCTTCTTCACGTACACCGCTCGCTTTTCATACGTGAGCTGGGCCCACGCCTTTTGTGCCACCCGCGCGTTCGCCACAGCTGTTTTAACATCGGATGCATGCACCGGCACATACCTGCCCACCACTGCACCCGTGGCCGGGTTCTTGACCTCGAATTGATGCAGCATCTTCTCTCTTTGTCCTTGCTTGAAAGTTTGGATTGCCCTTTGCCTCCAATGCACACTTGTGACAGTAGCGGGAAGGAGAAACAGAAGGGTGAAAAAAAAAACCCGAGCTCCTCTAATGCCGGATACTTCAGCTTGTCGCTACGGTATTGCGTTTTTGTTTTGTTTTGTTTGTCTGGAGGTAAGAGGAATGTTGGCCTCGTTCGTTTAATAACACACTGGCGGTAATGGTCAAGTTGGTGTTGACCTGTGTGTGTGTGTGTGTGTGTATCTTTCTGTATACATACACGTGCGTATTTAACCCCAATAGGCACTCGAAGTAACTGAAGTGATCCTCTGTTTAGGGTGAGGGACAGAAGAATGAGTGAGTGAGTGAGTGAGTGAGTCGGCGCTTTTGTGGGAGACGAAAGGGGTTGGAAGGGGGAAAAACGCGGGAAGGGGAGCAGTTGAGAGAGACAGAACGCTGTGCGTTTTGAATCGCACGGAAAAAAAAGGAGGGGAGGGAGTAACGCGTACGTGCGCTTTCCACACCTGAACGGTGTCTCTCTGGAAGAGCTTGCAGATTCAAAAAGGGCGGAGGGTCGATCTGCGTCGCGGTACAGACAGACTACACCCACACACGTACACACCAGGAATTAAAGCACACTTCAATGAGGGCCCGGGGGAGGGGGGAGAGAGAGAGAACGACACCAACAAATAGAAGAGATGCAGAGAAGCGCTTGCCGATCTTCGAAAACGAGGGCGCCGCACATGTCAAGTACCCCAAAACTCCCTCTTAATAGTCAGGAGCTCACCCTGTCACGTAACATCCCACAAGACGAATCCGAACCGCTCTACCCCCCGCCCCCCACCCATCCCTCGGACTGTCACGGGTCCACCCGCGGGGTGCGAAACACCGCTACACGAGTAGTGCAGCCGTGGTCGACGCCGTCATCTCCGCGTGGTCTCGGCGCGCCAAGGGGTTTGCTGGCAGCCCCGCCACGGGGCGGCATCCCTCGGGGGGAGACTCAAGCACCACACCAGTGGGCAAGGAAGGGCGGGGGTGAGCTACGCTCGAGCCACGCTGCCACATGGCCCCTCACAGGGAGAGCACAGACCTGTGGCGTCGTCACAACACCACTCTCCCGGAGATGACAATCGATACGCGCGTAGCGGTACATTGCCTCGTCTCTCTCACGTTGCAGACGTCCGCCTCCTCCCCCCCCCCGTCACCTCCCGGCCCCTGCTAGAGGTGGCTTTGCATTGGCGTCTGGCTGGGTACACGCCAGGCGCACCCCGCAGGAGTGCGCGCTGGAGCCCACCTGATGAACAGCACGCTGGTGCACCTCGGGCAAAACAAAAGTAAGCAGAGCCTGTGTGAGATACGAAACGACAAGACAAACAAGGGTTCATGTAGGTTTATAGGCGGTCAACGTAGTACCCGTGCGAAAATCTGATCATGTGAAAGAAATACTGCCAGACGTATGAAGACGGAGCAAAGGCATTCCCCCTCTCAACGAAGACACTTGAGAGCCACAGTAGTACCCTCGAGAGAAGTGGAACAAGAGAGAGATTCAGGACAGTCATACCTTCACCCCCCCCCCCCCCCCCACACACACTTTCTTTACCCTCAGCGGCGATACTTTGATCACCGTCAGTGCCGAGACTTCCCTCCGGGTTGAGCCGCATCCTTTTCCATGTCCTCCTGCTTCATTCTTCGGGAGAGGCATTACACACCCCCTCCAAAAAAAAAAACAAAGAAAAACATCCTCGAGTATCGCCGCCGCTGTTACTAACACGCACTGGCGGAGACCGAGGGGCAGCGAAAGTCGACAATGAGGTGAGAGTCGATCACAAAGAAGCTGTGCTAGACAGTAAAAAAAAACGCGTGGAAGGGCTACCCTGCCCAGGTACTCATTGTGCTCTCCTCGGATGAAAGTGGTGGCGTTGAAGTGTGTCGAGACTTTTGCAAATAAGGGCAATGTTTGAAGCCAGAATTCAACAGTGCAGGTCGTACTCAGCCCGGAATCGGGGCTGGAAAACGCCCGCCTGCGTCCTCTCTTCACTGGAGTCTTCGTCCAGGTCGTGCATTTGCGCTCCATAAGACAACACCAACGCGTCGTACCTTTTCTCGGCATCCGCACGGTGACAACGGCCGTACTGAATGGCAAGCAACTGATCAACAGGGATGTGCGCCTTGAGGACGACCTCGCGCTGCCGCTTGCGTATCGCCAGGGCGAGAGCAGCGGCAGACGAGCTTTGCATCTCAGGCACCGAATCCGACGGACTGCCCCCCTCTCCATGGAGGTCTGCGCCACTACGGAGGTTAGTCGATGACCACAAAAGCTCATCCAGGAACGAGTTCGGCAGACGTACCTGCCGCTGGCAACCCTTGCTGACGATGCACGCCGCAGACTCTCCACGATCCCTCTTTAGTGCACAATAGCTGTACGAGATGCCGCCCTGACGAGGTAGTGCACCGGCGTCATCCTCGATCTCTCCCTCCGTCTCCTCTGCGGCGTGAGCGGCAATCTCGAGCTCCAATTCTTGCCCAGCTGCACGATCCTCGGCATCCTCCACGTTTGCCATAGCCTCAAGAACATCCCGCGGTGACGATACTGTGCCAGCATTGCCGCCGCCGTCGACGCGTGTCGACGCAGAGATGGCGTCTGCCACCGTGGCGTCCTCGTCTAGGTCATGAAAGAAGCTGCGGAGGTTCACCGGGTCCGAAAGGGCCGCGAAGGCGGCGGCGCTGTCGTCGTACTGCTCACTCACCCCTGCAATGGTGTGAAATTGACCTCCGCGAATGACGACGTTGTTGAGCTTCTTGCGCTCTCGCGCCTTTTCTAGGATGCTCTCCTCTACTGTATGCTCGCTGATGAGGCGGTAGATGGTCACTGGGCGTGTTTGCCCGATCCGGTGACATCGGTCCTGTGCCTGCAGGTCCATGGTGGGGTTCCAGTCGCTGTCGTAGAAGATAACGGTATCGGCACCGGTGAGGTTGAGGCCAATGCCCCCGGAACGCGTGGAGAGAACCATGCAGGTGATGCGTGGATCGGCATTGAAGCGATCGACGTACTGCTGTCGTAGCTCTGCCTTGGTGGAGCCATCTAGGCGCATGTACACCACTCCAATCAAGGCCAAGAAGCGCTCCAGGACGTTTAGCATGTGAACAAACTGGGAGAAAATGAGCACGCGGTGTCCATCGTGCCGCAGGTTCTTGAGGGCCGTTTCTAAAAACTGAAGTTTGCCGCAGTCGTGAATGAGGAGACGCTTGTCGGGGAAGCTGAAGCTGCGCCGTACCTGTATGGGCCACATCTCCTGGAAGAAGAACGCGGCATCGTATCGCTGCCGAGGTGGCGCGCGGCCGCTCAAGGCAGAATCCTGAGCCTTGGCGACGACGCCGATCAGAGGCGCACACCCTTCACGGTCGAGAGCTTCGAACGGACTGGGGTGGGGAATGGGGAGACACCAGTGCAATCTTGGCGGGCGCGCCGCCAAGGCCGCCGGGACATAAACACAAACTCGTTCAATGACAGGAAAGAGAGCGGCGGCACGCTCGGCAATGGAGGGGCACAAGCACGGATAGTTCTGGGCTAGGGTGATTTGTCGTAGCGAGATTTGACACGCCCGCGGCACATACATGTTTCGCGCTGTCTGAATACTGTGGTATCGCTGCATTTGTGCAGCTGCGGTGCAGTAGTGCCTTGAGCGACTCTGCTGTCCGGCCCGTGCCAAGACACTAGCAAAGGCTGTTCTCAGGGCTGCGGTGCAACTGCAGAGCTGAGGGGAGCTCAGCATCGACTCATGCGGAGGACTTGCTGCTGCTTTGAAAAGGGACGGGTTGAAGCGCTCCGCAAACGCTGCCATCGCAGCTGACAACGACACGTCTGGCCGCTCTACCTGGGTGAGGACGAGCCACCACGGAACGGTGGCCCCGGTGCCAATGAAAGAAAACTCCTGTCGGTACTCGCACTCGCTGGCGGTCATGCCCAAGCCAGGCACCTCCTCTGCCTGCCCTTGCGCGGCGCTCTCCCGCCTCCTGTCGTCGTTCACATCAAGCACGTAGAAGCAAGGAAAACGCCATCGGCCTCTGTCATCATTGTCGAGCAGGAGTACCTCCCGTGGCACGTGCTGCTCTATGGCGGCTTCGTAGCTGAGGACCAATGGAGAGGTGGTAGGTCGCTCCTCGAAGAGGTCTGGGTGGTCGCACACCTTGCGCAACGCCAGAAGCACGCTCAGTACCCCGCCAGTGTTGCCGCCACCGCGTAACTTTTGTCGGGTCTCAGCAAGCTGCATGTAGTCGTCGTACAGGGAACGCTGGCGACGTGAGAGGTGACACAGCACCACCTTCTCTGTCTTGGTAGGCAGTTGGGTCTCGACGTCCTTCTTGAGCCGTCGCAACATGAATGGACGAATCAGGGTCTGCAGACGCCGTACGATGTCCTCGTTTAGCGTCGACCGCCCCGTTATCATTTCATCCATAGGATTGCTAAACCACTCCTTGAACTCCGTGTTGGAGCGAAACGCTGAGGCAAAAGGAAGGAGGAAGTGGAAGAGGGACCACAGCTCCATGATTGAGTTTTGCAACGGGGTGCCCGTTAGCAACAGGCGGTACTCCGCCTGGAGATCAAAAAGCGACTGCCATTTAAGACTCATGAAGTTCTTTACTTGATGAGCCTCATCGAGCACCAGAAATCCCCACGGACGGCGGCGGAACACCTTGCGGTCCTGGACCACCAAATTATACGAGGTCACACACACGTGAAACGCATCCTCACTGGTCCACCCCTTGCGCAACTGGTGGCGCTCCTTTGCAGACCCGATGTAGGTGATGACCTTGAACCCTGGTGCCCACCGCTCCAGCTCTGCTTTCCAGTTCAGCACGACTGTGGTCGGCACCACAATCAGGTGCGGACCCCAGTCGTTGCGGTACTCGGCGAAGTAGCACAGGAGCGCAATCGTCTGAACGGTTTTGCCCAGACCCATCTCGTCAGCAAGGATGCCGTTGAGGTTGTTCTCGTAGAGGTGAACCAGCCAGCGTAAGGCGGTGCGCTGATAGTGCCGCAGCGGTCGCTGCCCTCCCTCGGTGTCCAACAAAGAAAGAGCCGCCTCGATCGGGGCTTCATCATTGTCACCCACCTTGTCCCAGAAGGACGCGTGTGCTGATGAGGTCGTCGGGAAAAGGGGCAGCGTACTGTCAAGTTGAGACGCCTCAGGGGTGCAATAGCCTATCCCATCAAGGCTGCCAGTAGTGGCCCGTCCAGTCATCGATATTGGAGAAGCAAAATCTGATTGTTTGCGGGCAGCGCTAAAGATGCTCTCGAGAAGCTTGCGCGTCAACTCCTCTGTCTCGCGTAGAAGATCTTCCTGCTTGCGGCGGTCGTGCTGGTGCTTCATCACGTCAAACTCCACCTTGGCCAACTGCTGGTAGGCGTCGCCGCGCCTAGACCAGTATCTGCGTACCCCAGCGGCAATGCGCTCGCCAGCGCGTGCTCGCGCCTCACGCTGCTGCTGGCGCTGCTTCTCCGCCCGCTCTTGCAGCTCCGCGTGGTAGCGACTGAGCTCTCGACTGATGGATTGGCGAATGTTCTTGAACTTGCGCTGTGACCGTTGTGATGCCTCACACGACTGGATGGAAGAGAGGACTACACGCTGCCACAGAGGCAGAGGCACCGCAGGGGCCAGTGCAAAGGACGGCGAGGGAAATCGCTGGGGGCGGCTGCGCTGGAGGACTGGCACCAACTCCGCCATGCCTTCGCCACCTTTATCTGCATCACTGTCCCAGTTAAAATCAGTGGAGGAGGACAGCAGCGCACAAGTAATAGAACGATCCCCCTCCTGCTTGATGTCATTCATCTGTACGGATGGGTTATCTTTGGTATATCAAGGTGTCGTATATACAACACACCCACAGAGACGGCACACATACACGCGTGTGTGTGTGCGCCCTTTTTGAACCTGTTTTACAGAGGCACTGGTGCGGCACAGGCCCCACAGTTGAGTAATGGATTCCACGTATGGTTTTATGAAAGAATAGCAGGCGAGAAAGCATGAAACGGAAAAAAAAAGGAATAAGGACCCAGGGCTTCGAGAGGAGCATCGGCATCAAGAAAGGTGCATGATAGACGGTGATCCGGAGGTAGAGGGGGAGGGGGGAGGGGGAGGGGGGGGAGGGAGCATGCCTTCCCCGGGGTGTCAATTCAGTATAAAGAACAGACGCCCAATTCTTCTAAGGTGGCGCGCATCGTGCCGATCGGCCCCCTCCATCACATTTGGCTGTATCTCTTGTATTCTGTGTGTCCCCACGTGCGTGCGGAGATGAAATAGTTTGCCTGATGTATTCAAGACGAGCACATTTGGTTTACACAGTTAGACAAACCCTCGTCGAGGCTAGAACGGATGACCCCCCCCCCTCCCCAGCCCCACCGTCTACCGCTGTGTATCCAAGACAAGGATCCCGAATACACCACGGCCACTACGCGTCTCCGGGTTTGTTGTTATTTCGAAAGGAGTGTGCGCGCCTTCACCCGTGATGAAAATCAGCGCGTCCCAGCCGAACGGACCCCCCCCCTCCCCCGCGTGCTCAACTCTTGGCGGTTTCACTTCACAAAGCGCCACCACAAAGGAGACGCATCTTCATCACTGCAATCACATCAACCTGGCGCGCACGGTCCTCGAGGTACTGCGCTAGTTGCAGCATCCCCTGTCGCAGCCCACAATCTTCCACGCCAGAAGCAATCTCCGGTATGCGCATGAACAGCTGCGACTCGACCAGTGCATGAAGAAGTCTGCCCGCCTGTTCTCGAGATTCGTCGCAATGGCATCTCTCTGCGACAGCCTCGCTTGCCCCATCGGGCGCGGAGTGCAGTAGACAAAAAATGGACGCCGCTACGCAACGCATCAGACGGTGAAGATCGTCTTTTCTCGGGAACATTACCTGCGAGACCGCCGGTGTCGCGTTCGACTGCACGAGTCGTATGACGCACTCCACATCAACCGTCGTCGTCAACTGCTCCAAAAGTGCCATTCGCAGGTGACTGACGGCGTGCGGCTGGAGTTGTACCAGTTGTGGATTGATTAGCTGAGACTCCGCGATAAGCTGCAACAGATCCGCTGCAGCGCAGCAGGTGAGGACCTGCAGGCAACACAGGCTGCCGGGGAAGCGAAGCTGTGGCGGAATAACATCACTGACCGAGAAAATGTCGACTACATTGATCAAGGAATCCGGGTCTGCCACTCCAGTGAAAAAAAGTCGCACGCCAACTTGCCGTGCACGCCACAAGACGCGCACCACTTCAGACACACGCGCGCGTTCCTCACAGGCCTGCGTGGTTGCGCCAATGTACTCTTGGTACCGATAACAGAGGTGAGAGAGAAGTTGGGAGCTGGGGATGCCTGGGGACGGCGAAGTCGCCGCGCCGGTGCGCTGTGCACGCTCCAGCATGGCAAGCGCTCGCAGCATCGACGACGACGACGGCACGGGCGCCGTCGTCATCATTCGCTGGGTAGTCCTCTCTGCCGCCTTGGCCAGCGCAGCGGCAGAGCGACAAAGGGCAAACTGCGGACTGAATACACGTGCCGCCACTAAATGCAGACGCACTGCGCGCAACGTCACCACAGCCTCTAGCTCCCCACTCGGTGCATTCGCGGCACTGGCTGAAAAGTATTCCGCCAGGGCGGTCTGCAACTCATCGAGAAGCGGTGGCACCTCCAGGGCCCCCTTGGCCACGTCGTGAGCGGCCGCATCAACTAACACCGTGCTAGGGTAGAGGTGAAGGATAGCGGCGAGAAGCATGTCCGCATCCGCCGTCGGTGAACCGTCGGGGGCGACAGACGTGCTCGCGCGCAGGCCCGATGCGACTTCACGCAAGATGGGATCAAGCGCCCCAAAAGGTGGAAGCCAGTGGAACGCCGACTTCTCCGGTACCGTCTGTGTTGGGCCAGTGAAAAAGCCCCACTCGCTGTCGTCAGTGTCGCCATTGGAGCCGACAAGACGCGCGTACGCGTACAGCATCTCAACGTTGGTGCGCAAACAACGCCTTTTAGATGAAAGGCCAAGATATCGACGAAACAAAAAGGAGGCGCTGCGTTCGAGCTGCACTCGGTCGACGTTTTTGCCGCGCCGCTGCAGTGAGACAAGAGATCGAAGCATCCACGATATCATGGTTGCTGGTGTCTCGGAGAGCAGTGGCACGAGTTCAAGAAGCGCGGAGACGGAGACGGAGAGCAGCGGTATCGATGGGGCGGCGCTCCGCCTGCCTCTCGGCACCTCAACAGGCTCGAGCAACACAGCATAACCCCGTGCGTAGCTGTCGAGTAGTGCAGCTACTAGGAATTGATCAGGAGAAACAGCCACGTCGATCAGGCTGGATTCGTTAGCTGAGGTGCTGAGAAGGCGGGCCTGCTCTGATCGCACCAAGTCGGAGAGTATTGTGAAACAAAGATCCACTGATATCCGCCATACTTTCTGCTCGTCTACAAAAGTGTGCGGAGTCGCCGAGGGGACCTGGCCGGCAGGAGGCCGCTCATGTGTTTTGTTCAACACCGGAAAGGGAGCCGAACGCGACGGGTGAATCGCAAGAGCGGAGAGCATCGCCGCCAACGCGCTCGCCAATTTTGTTCCGTCGTACACATTCAATCGCTTCCGCGTGTGTAAGGCTGTGCCGGCAGCCTCATTTTGCGTTCTTGCAAGTGGCGTCAGAAGGGCAACTGTTCGTTGCAGATCCAGCCTACAAACATCTGCCCCAAAGGAGTACACAAACTGAACATATGCGCCCGGGCTGACCTTATTCGCGAGCGCGCCAAAAGCAGCACAGATATCAAAATCCTTACACTCTTGAAGAAGGTCCTCCTTGCGCCCCTGCAACGACACTGCCCACTGCGTTGAGGGAGGTATCACAAGCAACAGATGAAGCAGTTGCCATGCTACGTTGCCTGACGCGCGGGTGAGCACTTGCCGATCCCTCATTAAATTAGTAAGGCTGCGTATAAGGGTCTGTGCGGAGGTTTTGAGAGGTGCCGTCGTCGCCCACCACTGCTGCTGAGACGTGTAGCGCGAAGAGTTGACGTAGAGAGCAACGTACGCAATGTGCAAACCAATGTCATCAGGGTTCTCTGCAAGGAGTGAATGAGTAAGCCGTAGGACGTGCTCAGTCGCCTCCGCGAGCCCTGCAGAGCGACCCAACTTGGCGAGGACAAGTGCCGCTTTCTGAGCAATGCGCGGATTGGCAGCGCACGACAACGTCGGTGTCAAGCTGCGGGACCCGTGTACGCCATCTTTGCATGGAAGTTCACAAAAACGTTTCAGTAGAACGTGTTGAACAACTGGAAACCGCGCCGACTGGAGCGTGCAGAGGTGATTTACAGCGTCCACCAACACCGCCACCGGTACTTCCGCCGGCGAAGAGGCGAGCGAGAAGCTCGCCCTCTCGCAGATGAGCCTCACCTCTGGCCGAGTGAGCCGTAAAGCGCTTAGTGCCTTTATGAGTAGAAGTGCGTCCTGCGCATTGTAGGGCTTCGTGATGGCAGCCGCCCGTTGGACTAGTGATAACAGGGCTGACATTGGGAAGACGAGATCGTATCGAGTGGAGGCGACCAGGCGCAGCACGGCGCTCCGTAGAGGGGACAAAGCCAGTTTAGCGGAGAAGGGAGGGAGGTGGTCGCAAGATACACGTGCGATGCGGCC
Source organism: Porcisia hertigi (assembly GCF_017918235.1). Taxonomy (NCBI): domain Eukaryota; phylum Euglenozoa; class Kinetoplastea; order Trypanosomatida; family Trypanosomatidae; genus Porcisia; species Porcisia hertigi. The sequence goes on from NC_090595.1 coordinate 3,137,651, forward strand.
ATGCAAAGTACCATTGAAAGAAAAAGATACGCAGAGAAACATGAAAGCAAGAAGTGAGTAAAGAGAGTTGCAGATAACATCGGGGGAAAGGTGTTGGAGATGGTTGAAGAAGCGCTAGCCATGAGCAAACGCCTCGACCCCTCCGCCCCCTCTCAGACACACACACACACACACACACACGCTCGCGCAAACTATAGCTGTGGGAGCTAGCACTGCTTGCGCGTCATTTGAAACCCAAGGTCATCGAGAGCAGCACATTAGAATTTTCTGCGCCGCGGTCTTTCCTTGGAAAAGAGAAGATGTGTGAGGCAAAATATAGACAAATAGATAAATATAGATTTGTGCGCAGTGCATACGGCTGATGCGGCCAAGCACAAACAGCGCGACCAGTCTGCTGGGGCGGCACGGAAAAAAAAACCTCACATGGCGGCATCATGGCTGACGTTGGCGCTGAAGGCATCACAGCCTTTGCGTGACGAGACACACTACGACACAAGATGCATATAGGAAGATGTCAACGCGCACGTAAGACGCGTCGCAAATTAAAAACGCACTCGATCGTGCGTCACCAAGTACGCGCTCTGCATTGCAGTTATTTCGACTCAGTTAAAGCACGCAAAAACATGTCCCATTTGGGGTAGACGGGAGCATGTGTATACGCAGCACTTACGCGTACGAGCGGCATCGGCGAGCGGGGGGGGGGGGGGGCAGATGGGGGAGAGTTCACAGCAGCAGAAACATCCCTTTGTCCCCAATCACCCAACCGACCTTCACTTCTATAGCCCCGCTTATCCAACGAGCTCGAACCCTTGACCAACGATGGCTACCCGTAATCGAGTTGGCACATGTCCATCACGTGGCGCCTCGCTCACAACGGCGGCCCCGCTCACGCAACGCACACTAACGCGCTGTGAAAACGATCGACGCAGTTCGCCGCGCTGGGCCGCCTCCGGTTCAAACTCGATAAAGTGCTCCTCGGTGACCACAACGAGCGGGAGCGAGAGCGCAGGCCAGTGCACACTTCTCCCCGCCGTCAAACCGGTTGACGCACTCCAGAGCAGCCGCAGTTCAGCAGTGAGCACATCACCGCCGTGCACCTCCGAGACCTCCAGCGCCATCAAGTGCACAACCCCGGAGTCGTGCAACGCCGCAAACCGCCATTCGTGTATTGTCGCTTCTGCGTGAGATAGGGACGTTGTCGGTATTCGCTGCAGCTCGCTGATCGCGTTCACGCAAGACTGCTCTAATCGCGTCTGGGAACGCACGGTGTGCGATACAGCATCGACAACGTACACGACACCATTTGTGTCCCCGGCCAGTACCAAGGGCGGCGTTCGGTCGATGTTAGCCGTGCATGTCGACGCGCTGTGGTCGCCGCCGTGTGAGGAGCCCATACACATGATAGGCCTTGCCCGCTCTGCATTCAGGACCCCTTGCCACCGGAGCTGCAGCGTAGCCGTCGTCGACTGAAGCGTGCTACCCCCCACACCCCGGCCTTTCTGAATCTCGAAAAAGAGCACGGTCCCGTCACTGCTGCCCACAGCGACCTCCGTCGAGCTCACCGCCGTCACAGCCATGTAACGCGGCATGCGGTCGGTAAGCGTCAGCGAGGCAGGCACCGCAACACCCCGCTTTGCACGCCGCCGGTGAAAACGCGCGCTGCTGATCCGAGGCGCGTACGGCACCGCGTCCCCATTGATATCCGTTACTGAAACGCTACTGGGCTCTGACTTCGTCGTGTTCTGCCGCGACGAGGCGCCGCCGCCGCACCACCAATCCAACAACTCCAAAGGGCTAGAGGTCTGGGCAGCAGACCACAAGTTCACCATAGCACCACCGCCAACCGAGACAAACCACAACGCACTCGCCTCTGACCGGGGCAGCACAGCCAGCGCCAGGATGTTCGAATGATGGGTACCACACACGTTCAACGGTGCAAGCAAGCCACTAGGCGGGAGATGCACATGGGGGACCTCGATGGCGGCACTCGTGGCCCGAATCGGAAACAAGACAAGACTGCAATCCTCATTACCCATCAAAAGACAGTCAAGTGGCGCTGGTGCGTACGCCACGCAGTTGTAGTCCTTGCCTGGGAACCCTCGCCCGTGCAAGAGAGCCGTCTGGGATCCACTGAGCGGAAGCCTATTCTGCATCAATGCGGCTCGGCCTGTCTGCACTATCATCCGCTCCACAGTTTGACCGTCAGAGCAGTGCGCGAACAATGCCAACGGGCCACTAGTGGAAGAGCCGGAAACGACGCGTGCGGCTAGCAGGCGTGGCGCGCGAACTCCGTCGCAGCTGCCCACCGGCACCCACGAGGCTCGGCCTGGGATACGATGAAGGACAGAAACGGTCGTGCCGCACTGGACAACCCACAAGGAGGGCGACACAGAGAGAACAGAAGAGACTTCGAAGGGAAGACGCAGCGGCTTTTTCGCGCACATTGGCAGCGGGGACGCCCCCACAGCTGCGTCATCTCTATACGCGGAAGGGGAGAGATCCGCGTACACATATCCCACCACTCCACCAGTTCCCGCAACTGTGATGAGGATAGTCGATGGCACGCACGCACTACCGACAGCTGACGCGAGGTGACACTCCTCGGTGCAAATCGCAGAAATGGCGAGGTGTAGGTGCTCGGCAAAAACGTAGCGGTGAATACAGGCAACAGCTCTCAGGGAGATAGCGGGGGGTGGCGTCTGGAGATGGAGAGGATCACTCGTCGACTCCAGGAAAGAGCTCATCACGTCATTCCGCGTGCCCAGCAGGCACCCATTCCTATCGCCGACGAACAGCCAGAGCGAAAGAACCGCGCCCCCCTTCACAGTAGCGCAGCTGTCGCCTTTGCCATTACATGCGCTTTGCTGGCCACTGAGGATGTGTACCAGCGACAAGGCCGTCGTGAGACTGCCGGGGCCGTCGCTATAGACAACGAGCGTCTGCCAAACGGTGCTCGCGCACAGCTCAACAGACCAACCACACGCTCCAGAGTGTTCCTTGCCCGGAGAGGCATGGGATAACATCAGCCGCAGCCTCGAAAGCACTATTGTGTCGCGTAGATGATTCGTTGCGACAATGAACTCGCAGATAGTCGCCTCTGTTGAACTGCGTACAGCTGCATCAGAATCATCGCTGACAGAGTCCGTCGTGGAGCTGGTGTTGGAATCGGGTACCGGCAAAGCGGATATCTGAGTGATTTTGCCAAAGGAGTGAAGAGCGGACGTGACCAAGAGTCCCCACTCACTTGGCCTGCCGGTTTGAGGAGCGGCGAACGCAGCCACAGGGAGGCACCTGTCGAGCTTTGCCCTAAAATAACTGTAGGGTACAACGCGCAGGACGCCAGTTGTTGTCCCAACCAATGCGCATCCCACAGACGCGCGGCTTGATCCTCTCACTGAGGGTGCGCGAAACCGTGCGACAACGCTTTCCAACGTCGCTGGTATACCCCAGTCCAAGGCTGGCACGTTCCTGGCACCTCCACAACGCTGTTGCAAACCGTTGACGGGCAGTGCGATCCACCAGCTCCTCGAAGATGCATCGCAACTCTTGACACACAGAGCGCGACCGGTACAAGCGAGTAGTAGACCATCGCCATCCACGTGCACTGCACGCACTTGCTCGATCTTCCGTGCCGATGCACTTAATGTGGGACATGGCTGCAGCACATTTCCTCCACCATCGGTGGCTACACCCTCACATATCTTTGCAGTTGCCACGATGGGAGGCTCACGCATTACAGCGTCCACTTGCAGTTGCATCGATCCGCTGTCTTCGCCTGACTCACGCTTCAGTGCAGACTGTAGGGCATGCGCGAAGACGGCACCGTCAAAGCCACCAGAGATGAGCATCACACTCCGCGGAGTGGCCCTAGAAAAGGCCACGCGATAGGCGCCGTGACCGCGGTGCTGATGAAGACGTACCAAACGAGGCGTTGCCAGGCCCTTTGACCTACCGGAATGAGCCCCGCTACACTGGGGCCGCGCAGCCAGGTCGTCATCCTCGCCGTGGCTTACCTCGATCACCTGTACAGAGCCGTCCTCGCCGGCAACGCCAACGTACACAGCGCAGCCGCGCCAAGGTCGCTCGCCGCTTTCCGGCGCCTGTGGCCACCATGCGGCATGCAGCGCGACATCGAAAATACGACTGCGGACGAAACCGGCACCGCACCCACGCCACAACAACACCCAGCCGCTTTCCTGCACCCCTGCGCCCTTTTCCGAGCAGTCGCGACTCCGTGTCATTGAGCACTGTCGCTCATAGAGCGCCACGGACCGATCGTCGCTGCACGAAACGAGGTACGTTCGTGCGAGCGAAGTAGTGTCGTCCCATGTATTGGCAAACCCGCACGACTCTGCGGTAACATCTGTCACCCGAACTGCAAAAATGGCACAGCCACTAGGATGAGCCTGAACACGAGACACAACCATGCACGTCACCGCACTCTGCCTGTACGTCTCCAGGGGTGCTGTGCGAGCAACTCCTACACCCTCATCGCCCAGGAAAGCCCTCCACTCTACAATCTCGCCTGTGTACGTAGCCGAAAAAAAGTGGCATGAAGCACCCGTCATTTTTTCCGCCGCCGTCTTAGGGGTTCCTTCGTGGCCGTCAGGGGAGAAGGAATGTCGCACGAGACCGTCTGCAGCGAGCACCACGCCCAGCAGTGGACCGCCAACGCGTGTGAGCGGACAGCACAATGGAACGTCATGGTGACCCGAGGTAGTGTGCGCGCGCAGCGCCGCCACAATGCGGTCCAGGACGCCGTAGAACAAATTATTCGCGGCGGTTAGTACACAAACAAAACCTTTTTGCGCGTCCACCACAATCCGCAAGACACGCTCCCCGTCGGAGCGGAAAATTGTGCGGCAGACGGACGTTGACAGATCGCTGTCAACGCCATACTGGCCGAGTACGTGATCTGCTGCGCCCATGAACACGATTGGTACATTCAACGAAGTGTGAGCCACCTCAAGTGAAGTGATGCTCGTGCCCAGTGGCGCCGTGGCGAAGCGTGCGGAGGCAAAAGCAGCGTGTGACCCCTTCGTCGGACTACAGGATAACGACGCCATTTCACTCCAGTAGACGGTGTTGCCTGACGCGAAGTACACATCGCCACCACTGCTAGAGCACGTAATGGCAGTGATCGGTGCATCGTAGACGCCGCAGCGCATGTACGAAAAAGGTCAAGGTAGCGCAGCCCTGGGTATGGTGGCTAGGAAGCCGATGTGCACGCACAAAGTCAGAGGCAGTCTGGTAATGAATAGGAGTATGGGAGAGGTGCAGTCGACGTGAACCGGAAAAAGGAGGGGAGAAAAGAAAACAGGGGGCGGGATGAGGGGGGAGGGGGGAGAGGGGAGAGGACAGGTGGACCAGCCACACTGCATACAAAAGAGTCATGATGTTGAGAGTACAGCATAGCACAGACAGCGCAACTTTGGACGCATCCTTGTAAACGAAGCTTTCTCCTCCCAGCCCGGAGCCAGAACGAGATGATAATAAAAACAGAACAACGATACAAGCACACTTGAAGACATGAGGTGCCGATGTTTCCCGCCGCGTGCACTCTCTAGGAGAGCGCGAACACGGCATTGTCATGTGTTCACGTACGTATCGGTGCTGCCTTCATTACTCTTCCAGTCAAAAGATTTCTTTGCAAGTTTACTCGTATCCAGTGGCATGTGTTGGCCGCTGCCATCGCTGCTTCCTTTCAAAACTCCGATACGTACGTTCCGACACACAACATCGCACAAGACGAATCCGAACCGCTCTACCCCCCGCCCCCCACCCATCCCTCGGACTGTCACGGGTCCACCCGCGGGGTGCGAAACACCGCGACACGAGTAGTGCAGCCGTGGTCGACGCCGTCATCTCCGCGTGGTCTCGGCGCGCCAAGGGGTTTGCTGGCAGCCCCGCCACGGGGCGGCATCCCTCGGGGGGAGACTCAAGCACCACACCAGTGGGCAAGAAAGGCCGGGGGTGAGCTACGCTCGAGCCACGCTGCCACATGGCCCCTCACAGAGAGAGCACAGACCTGTGGCGTCGTCACAACACCACTCTCCCGGAGATGACAGTCGATACGCGCGTAGCGGTACATTGCCTTGTCTCTCTCACGTTGCAGACGACTGCCTCCTCCCCCCCCCCCGTCACCTCCCGGCCCCTGCTAGAGGTGGCTTTGCATTGGCGTCTGGCTGGGTACACGCCAGGCACACCCCGCAGGAGTGCGCGCTGGAGCCCACCTGATGAACAGCATGCTGGGATGTGCGCTCCTCATTCGAAAATCTAGCACTCCCACACAAACGCGCACATCCGTCCTCTGCGCAGACCACGAATGACACCGCACCCGATATGTTCACTGCAGCACGCGCGCCGCATACGAGTCCGCCTCCGAAGAGGCTGAGGCAACAGGGAAAAAAAACAAAAATAATCGTTCGTTCGCATTTCAAAAATAAACGCAAGACCCGAGAAAAAAGGCGCGGCAGCCCAGCCGCGCTTAAGCAGAAGCACCAAGAGAAACTCAACAGAGTCGCAGCTCTCACGCAGATGATAGCTGACCTGTTCAGTAGTTCTCACCCCCAACAGCGTCACCAACTGACACGCCAAGTAGTGCCCCCGCTAATCATCGAGCATGTGACACTGCACGGTCTCCTTCACACGTGAGTGATCTAGTTGAGGTATAGAACAGAGTTTTTTCATTGGGAGACTCATCACGTACCGACACTGCGACGACTCGTAGAGACTCATGTACGGGACAAGTTTCTCAATGTGAGATGAGAGGCAGTAGAAGCGCACTTCTGTTTCTATCCGGCGACTCTTATCGTAGGGGCACTCATCACCGTCACCGTAGATGGTTGCAGCATACCGGCCGAACGCATCGGTAGCGTACCAGTACTGCTGCAGACCGTCAGTCCGGCTCCTCCCCAACACATGGTTCTTGCCTTCGGAGTAAAAAAACTGGCTTACCATAGTGCCCCAGCAGTAGCCATTCAATTGCTTTTCCTGCGCGTGGTGGATGCATGAAGAGTCGGTCCTCCGCATGGCGGCTATGAAGGCCTCCATTTGAGACCCCAGTTGACCAGGTTTAGCTTCGAATGGATCACGGCGCTGTATGCTCAGCGTTTCGCATACATAACGAGAGCCGTTGCTAAGTTGGACATATCGCGCTGTGTTTGACCCTTCAGGGTTTCTGCCAGGCTGATGGCGACCACTATAGGGTGCAAACAAAAACATATAATTGTGCTCCACGGCGTTGGGGAGATCTATGGACGCTGCCGAAGCGCCACGTAGACCAAACGCCGCGCAGGTAACAACTGCGGCAACAAGCCACAAGACCCAATTACTGCTGCACCCCATTGTTTGGTGGGAAGCGCGACGTGAGAAACCCGAGAGGCCGATGGGTGACGTCAGTGACACGTCGCGTCTTTTATTTTTTATTTTTCACAAGAACTTTTTTGTTCTTTGTACGCTGCGGTTTGTGGTTTTATGGGAAGAGACAGCAGATAGATTCGCGTGTGTGTCTGTACGCGCAAACAAGCACACTTGCCATTAAAGGACAGCAATCCAAACACGCACACACACACTGTGCCGTAGCGTCCAGTGTATTTACCCCTCGCGGTCCAGGGGGGCGTGCTCGCGAGCCTCTTGACACAATCTCACTTACACAATCCGAACAGTGTCGAGTAGGCGCAGAAGAGGAGACGGCAAAAAAAAGTAGAAATGAATGAAAAAGTGGATTCAGCAGAGAAGAGGGAAAATAGGGGGGAACCATCAGAACAGCATGGAAGCAGAACGAAGAGTTCACTCACTGCCAACACCACGTAAAGACGACATAAAGTGCGCGCACACACACAAAAAACAAATCCAACAGGTGTATGTCATTATGTGAACTGGATATACGCCCGCCACGTATGGTGAGTGCGCCCGACTCTTGCCTCGCATGTTTTCGTTCTTTTTAGCAATTTCTTTCTCCGTTTGCTGTGATCGGATAACGGGATAAAGGATGGCAGTCGCATAAAATAGTCTGCCGCTATGCCGTTCTCGCGCGAGAGCCTTCAAGGAGGTGTGCGCCACCCACCACAAGTCCGCCCACAGCGCACATGAACGTCGTTGAGGGGGGGGGGGCGTTCCTTCTCTCTCATTCGCTTGATGAACAGTGCGGTGAAAGGATTGTGTCCGAGTTCGTCGGTGCAAAGATACAGTTGAACCTCCCATACTCTGGACGGCACCCTACCTGCTAACCCGCAACGTGGGTCCGCGCCGTATAGGAGGCGCTCAGCACTACGCGCTGCCGTGAAAAAAAAAGTCTTGCAGGGAGTTGCGCAAATACCAGCTGCGAGCCCATCACCGAAAGAGAAGAAAAAAAACCTCTAGGGTTGTCTTGTGGGAACGAAGAGCGTTTCCATATTCATCATAATTAGCACGAGCGCAACGTTCGCAGTGAAACATGATCCTCGCCCAGGTGCATCTGCGCCTTCGCCAGCAAGTGCGACAAGTGTGTGTCTCGAAGGAGAGGCGGACGGTATTCCCCGGGGAAAACGTCTCCGGGCCAAGTGGTGGCCCCTAAGAGCGCAGCTTTCGCCTCAGCACAGCTCTTCCATCCCCGCAGCGCCGCCACGAGCTGAGTATCCTTGTCTACAGTACGCAATCCTACCGGAGTGAGAAACGCTTCCAGGAGTGCCAACACAAAACCATGAACCGCGTCCACGTGCGCATACGTGCTCTCGAGTTTTGCGCGGTCGTTTCGGATAACCTTGAGTGCCTTTGCCGTGTGGTCAACAAGACCATGACTCCCGCCGGGAACTACGTCAGCTGCGGTATCCATCGCAAGAAAGGCGAAGGAGATGGAGTAGTGCAAACGGAATGGCGCGTAGGAGGGATATAAGACAATAAGCTCTTCGTACGTTGCGGCGACGCGGCGTGCCACAGCGGACCAGGAGGAAAAGGACGATTCACAGAAATTTCTCGAGTGCCATACATCGCCCAGCAGCCCTCGCCTGCATGCCGCCCCGCCGGACCAGTTGAACAGATCATAGGTCCTCACCGGTGTGTTACGCTCACGCGCCTCCGCCAGGGGCACCGTGTGAACGCGTGGACTCCAGGAGAGCAAATTGATGGCGCGCAGCAGCGCACGAGCGTGGTTAGGAGTGTCATCCTGAAGGAGGTAATACTCCGGCAACACTGCGCTGTAGATGTATAGGTCACCGAGCATCCAGCTGAAGGTGGTGCGCATTAGTGAAGTTGGCGCCTCGTGGATCTCTGCGTTGGCTTCCTGGAGCAGCATGGCTTTAAGCTTCGTGTAGCTAACATCAGCAGCGCCTCGCAGCGCAGAGCCGACAGTAGAAAGGTGGTGTTGACTAACGTCCAGCTCGCGAAGAGCACGCCCGCTGTCGTCTAGCTCCTGGGCAGCAGCCACCTGCTCAAGTAATTGCACGTACACAGCTCCCAGCTCAGCCGCTGTCTTGATAAGGTGGTCCAGCGTTTGCAGCGTGGCCCGCTTCGCCGCCTGGGAGGTGGCCATGTCCAGCACCATCACATCCCGTTCAGTCACCACAGAGTGCTTTGTTGGGAAGCGACGCGGTCGCTGGTGCGTATTCGATTGGACCTTCACGTATTTAGTCAGGCACAAGTAAAGCAGCACGCACACAATGAAGCAGCCCGCTGCGATCCAAACTGTAGACACTCGTTGCCGGTGTTTCAATCGACCATTCAACGCGGAAACTCGAACAGGCGGCGGCGGCGGGGTAACGCCTGAGTTCTGGGCGATGCCACCGCGTCGATGCATTTCAGAAAGACGAGTACGCAACTCAGGAGTAAAGGGAGGCAGGCGATATTCCGGCGCTGCTGTGTCACTTTAATAAACAAAAGTTGGCAGCATCTTTGGAGAGAAGCAACAGGCGGGGAGGAGGAAGGGAAGAGGAGGGGAGGGGAGGAGAGGGGGGGGGGGCAAAATGGGGTGCCAGCGGGAAACAGAGAACGGTACAATGAGGTGAGAGGTTTAAAGGAGGATGTGAAAAGGGGAGGGATACTTGGGGGCACACCAGTCATATATTGTGATCACAGGGAGATTGTGGAAATATGGTCGTTTGGACTCTTCAAAACAGTTGCGTCTGTGCATTGCTGAAGCGCTCGGACTAAAAAGTCTGTGCTTCGAGGATTGCGAGACCTACGCGTCTGTACATGCCAGCAATTATTGTGTGCATGCAGCTCCACAGGCGCACCTTGTTCTATTGCAGATGGGTTATTCCTTGTTTTTGTTACCGAAGATTGCGGACCTTTGGCCGCATTTCGTGTTTGTGACTGTGTGTGTCTGTGTGTGCGCGCGCGCGCGTGGGGAGGTGAGGAGGGTAAGCTAGGGAGGTGCTACTTCCGCGCAGAGGGGGGGGGGAAGCCTTTGCGGGGAGCCGGTGTGATTTTGACAGAGATCCGCCTTAGTCATTCGTCAGGTGTGTGCGTACTATGGTCAACCACTATAACCCTTCCCTCCCTCGTCTCTGACCTATTTGCCCTCGTTTTTTTTTTCAAGGCCACGGAGGGGGATGGGGCGTACAGCTAAAATGGCGATGACCTGTATTTCCATCCACCCTGGCTGTCCTCTCTTCTTTCAGCCATGAACAGGGCTAGTTGTCATGTGGGACCGACGCATGCAGTTGTCTTCGAGTTTTGCCGCTCGTCTGTTCACGCATCGGAAAGTGGCACATGAAAAAAAAAGAGACGAAAAAGTAAGTGAAAGAGCGTCGGGGAGAGAGAGGACTTTGGGGAGAGGGGAGAGGGGGACAAAGTCCAACGGGGAAGAAATAGAGGCCGACACGATGGTGGCAATAGAAATGATCGGTTGGTTAACACATTGAAGGGAAAAAAAACAGGGTAAAGCGATAAAAAGGTATCATGAGAGCACACCCAGACAATAATTTTAAAAAAGCAACTTGCAAAGCAGGAGTAGCACACCGCACATAGAACAGCAACAAACTACACAAACAGCCACGGGGGGGTGAACAAAAAAGGGGGCGCATGAAACCAAAGAGACGAAACATGAAGGGACTAATTGGTGTGTGTGTGTGTGTGGAGGGGGGGGGGGATGCCACGATAGTCGCCCCAAAATTATGCACTCACCCACCTGCAGGCACCAAAGACTCCTCCCACTTCCTCTCCCTCCTCTCTCTGATTAAACGCACCAAAAGAGACGACGACATGAACGGAACTTCTGAACCTGAAACCCGCAGACGAGGCGCACCGAGTGCAACTCCGAAACCTCCGCTGTACAGCTGGCCCGACGTTCTGGGGGGAGGAGGAAGAGAGGAGGGGGGGGAAGGAAAACGTGCAAAAGATGGGCTGCCAACACATGATTGGAAAAATGTCGCGCGTGATCCCCTCTCTCTGACTGTTTCTCGCTCGTGAGGGTGAGACACAATCCCTACATCTCCCGCAGGTGATTAACGACGCCGCCACGGACAGTGTACTCGTTCAGTGTCTCCATGGTGATATCGCGCAGGCTCTTCGCGAGCACTCTCGGAATGGATAGCGTGGTCTCTTCAGGTACCGTACTCACGTCGGCGACCATGCAGAAGCGCTCCAGGGCCTTCTTGGAGAAGCCATCGATGCCATCCATCACCACAACGGCGCGGTTGGTCGCCGTATCCATGCGACGCGCACACGCCTCAAAGTAGTCCATCTCTGGACGCCAACGCAGCCCCAGCTCCTCACCTTCCTTTCCCTCCAGGAAGCTGTCGAAGATGGAGCTGCCTTTCGTGATTTCGTTGATCACCCAGCGAGCGTTTTTACTACCGCTAACACACCCGACGGCAATCCCATACTGGCGGAGAAGAGAGATGAGCTGCAGAACACCATCCCGCATCGGCATGCCATGCGTCGTTGCATAAGAACGGAAGAGCTCTAGCTTTCGGTGACATAAACCGTAAAGCGTATTCGACTCCGCCGTGTCGCCGGGCTCACCGGTCGGTAGCGGGTGTCTGTTATACTTCTTGAAGATCTCGTTCAGGCCGTAGAAGGGCTTCACGTGGCGCAGGTAGGCGAGGTAGAGCTCCTTCGTCATGGCGAAGTCTGAGAAGTCGTGCTGGTGAAAATGCTCCTCCAGCGTTTGTGTCCACGCCTGGTAGTGAACGCCCTCGATGTCCTCGACGACGCTATCCAGCTCGAACACGACGCAGTCAAAGTCGAACACGCGCACCTCTCGAAAAAGTCGCACCGTCTCGGGGTGATTAAGTCGCAGGGTTATGCTGTTGACTCCGGCGTGAACCACAATGAGGTCTGCCACACCCTCTGGGGAGCTGATTAGTGTGTATGTCACAAGCCTCTGCGTCACCAAGATGCGCACTAGACAGCCGCGGTGCCGCACGTGAAACTCAAACTCGTCCATTTCCTCACTCAGCGCAGGGTTGAAGTGCAGAATGCCCTGCGCAACGCGCAGTCCACAGATGCCCGCTGCCATGGAGCACCACGACCCTGCCGCCGCAGTGCAGTGAAGGCCGCCACCGGAATTTCCGAGGAGGTTGTCGATGTCAACAAAGAGTGAGTCATGAAAGTAGCGCATCGCCTTATCTGAGAGGCGCAGCTGAGCTGCCACGACGCTGAAGATAGCGAGCCGTAGAGCCGAATCAGAGGCGGTCACGGCCTCATAAAACATAAAGTCCGCCTTTGCCTCATCCAAAGAGAATCGCTCCGGGAGAAGCATAATAGCCAGCAATACATCTGGTACGCGACACACTTGATGCCGGTACACAACTGTCGGGTGGTAGAGAGATGTCAGTGGGCCCTGTGCACCGTCCTTGAGCGACGTGAGGTTCCAACGTTTTTTGCGCATGAACGACTGGTCCATTGGGTGGATACGATGGGCGCCGTCGAAGGGCAGGACCATCTTGGCCGCAGCCTGATCCATCGCGATAATGTCGTTTTCTGTCATCTGTGCCTGGTGCATGATGCCGCACCACATATCCGGGTTCTCCTGTCGAAGCGTTGCTGCCAGCTGAACTGCCCACTGCAAATGCATTTGCGCCATCAAATTCGTGAAGAAGTTGTTGTCAGCGACATCGTTGTAGGTGTCGGGGCCTGAAACGGAGCGCAGATGGAACTGACCCTTCTCCCATGACCCCCAGTGCAGCCATACAAGGGCTGTCGCGAAGATGAGATCAGCGCCACCCTGCACGAGAATGCTCGTGTCATTCGTCGCTGTCACGTACTCCTTCAGCGCATAAACAACAACCGCATTCACGAAGAGGAAAGCGCCACAATACGGTGTGGGGTTATTCTCTCCCGTTACAGTGCGATAGGGAAACAAGGCGCCGCGGGGCAGCGATATGTCCGCTGCGATGTTCTTCGCTTCGTTCAGCGTGCGAATGCGAAACTCAAGCAACGCACGTGCTTTTTCAGGGCACGCGTGTGAGAGAAACGGCACGATCAGTGCGTCCACATCCCATTGGTGCACACCCAGTAACATATCCCCTGTCAGACCGTGGGTGGGGAAACAGTAGTACGGATCCCCGCTAGTCGACATGTACGTCTGGAGGATATTGAAGCGGAAGGCACCCTGCACATCCGCCCTCGGCTCCACTCGCACATCCGCGGTGTCCCAGAAAGCACTCATTACACAGCGGTGCTCTGCCAAGAGCCCCTCGTACCCGAGCGCTGCCGCCTCTCGGGTTTGATGCGTCGCCACATCGAGCAGCTCCTCTGTTGTTGCGTCCTCATCTCCAAAGTGACCAATGACTTTGACGAATTCTAGAATAACGCCGTCGGAGATGCAGCTTGTGTAGGAAGTCTCCGTTCCCCACTTCGTCTCACGACTGCTTGGCGTAAGAGTCGTCGGAGACGTGGCGGCCTGGCTTGAGGGAGAAACGTTGCCCGATGGGTCGGCACCCGATGGTGACGAAGCAAAAACCAAGTCGCCGCCGGTGCCGACTTGGGTGGAGGAGCTGAGGTCCGGTAGCGGAAAATTCTCCATTCCTGCCGAGTAGGAGCAGGACGTGCACGTCTCGACGGTAGCAATGGCAAGATGACGGCAGCTATTACGCGTCCGCACGAGCACGACACTCATGGACTCTTGAATATTCGACTGAGTGAACATCGTCTCAACATCGTATTCATCTGCTGACAAAAACGTGCGCGAGATGAGGCGCACGTCGGTATTGTGTGCATTCCGAACGCTCATCTTATAGTGCATGACAGAAATATTCTTGCGCGCCGCTGAGACAAAACGGCGAGTTTCTATCGTTATTTCGCGGTGCTGCTGGTTGGAGAACCATACAAAACGGCGGTGCAGCTCCCCCGTCCGCAAATCAAGTCGGCGGGTATGACTCCGTGTGGGGCCCCTCGCAGCGCTAATGTGTTCGCCGCTGAGGAAGGCGTCAACACAAAAGGCGTCGGGCGTGCGCAGGCGGTAGCCCTCCTTGGTGGGGATACCGACGGAAAAAGAGCGTGGATGCATGAGCGGGCGCTGCTCATAGAACCCGGAGAAGTACACTCCTCGTTGTGGAGTGTGACTGCTGGCTCTCCAGTCACCGTTGCCGTCGCCGTGTATGCGCGAGTAGGCCTGCTTCTTTCCATTCCTCAGAGCTAAACAACGCTCCCTGCCATCGCTGGAGAGAGTGTCACTCTTTAGATGGTTATTACTACATACAGGCTGGCGACTAGTGTATCCCTTGTGTCGTTCGTGGCGGCTCTGGCCCACATCTGTCTCCTCTGCGTGCCCGCGCACCCCGACAAGGCCGTTGCCGAGAGAGAAGAGCGTCTCGCTCACAAGCGCTTGGCCGCCGACTGGCAGAGTATCCTCCCGCAGCTCCCAGCGATCCACCTTGATGGCCGCATCGCATCGACGCCCAATAGACGCGCTGCCGGCTGCGTCTTCCGTTCCCTTTGCTGACATCACGCGTGAAGCGAACGACGACACAAAAACAGAGACAGGAAGTGGAAAATGAAAAATGGGAGAAGGCGTCGCAGGGATTATTTCCCCCCTTCTCCCCCTTTTTTTAAGAAGAGGGGGTCAAGTAAATGACGCAATGAGAGCGACTCTGGTGCGGCAGTGACCTACAGCATGCAATCAAGACAGCGCCTCGCGCAGCGTGTCTATTAGACGTCTACGCAACGGGCAATTGAGACGCGTTAGACCTCAGTGTAGTCACGCAAACAATGTCGACGCAAAGGCTGGTATGCTTTGAGTGCGCTCAGGGTTTCAACTGAGCAGGAATGAAATAATCGAAGAAGAAAAGAGTGGGGGGGTTGTCAAACTCAAAATAAATTTGGCTATCGCTGCTTTTTGAGTGTTGTGCGCGTTTAGTGTGTGTGTGTGGACGGGCGTGTGTCGGGAGGGAGGGGGGGGATGGAGGGGGGAGTCGCGAGGAAGATGAGGGGAGAAGTATATAGTAAGAAATGAACAAACATCGATGACAGATACGATGGATGAAATTCATTACCCCCTCCCTGACACACGCTCATGGCACGATGAAGCCGAGCCTACACCTTCGCGGAGAGCGCTCCTTGCAGGATGCTTTTGATGAACTCTCACGGTCTACCCTCCACTAGGCGTGAATGGGGGAAGACTTGGAGGAACGAGGCCATGAGAGAGGTACGTCACTTGAAGATGACCCCTCGCAGTTGGACGCCTCGGCATCCTGGATGCTCTTTGTTCTCTTGTTCCACTTTTGTGCTAGGGAAAAACACTGCCCCGGGCAGAGGCAGAATAGGCCAAAGAGGGGGAGGGAGCTGCCCATCACGAGAAAAAGAAAGCAAAAGAGTCTCGATGTATTTTCATCCATGGGGCACCGACTGCACTCGGGACGCCTGGTTACCCCATCTGACGAGCAAAGACACGGTAAGAACGAAGCCCCCCCCCCTCCCTGCAGGGTGGGGGGAGGGGGAGGGGGGGGGGGCTAGCTTTCCGAAATGGAAGCGGCGCAATGCGACGGGCGCGACGACATAGACGCCGACCGCGGTACCGAGGGACGCACTGTTGCATGAATTCGATGTCGCAACGTGCTGAAGCGGTGCCGAATGATATCCTGATCAGCGCGGTATTTCACGGCGAGCTCGCTGGCCTGTTGATCGAGGTGGCTGTCGAGCTCGCGAAGACTCGCCTCAAGCTTGTGATCCTCTTGCACCTTGAACTGCACACGGCGGCGCAGCTCCATGACCGTCTCCTCCGCAGCGACCTGCTCCTGTGACAGCTGGTGATAGCGAGTCATCACATCTTGCCATTCGGTTGTCAGAGCGCGAACGTGGTCCTCTTGCTGCTTCAGTAGCGCCTGTAGACCGTCTAGAATTGCCGCTTGCTCCCGTGCCTGCGAGTCCTCGAGTGCCACGAGATGGTCGTTTTGGTACGACAGTGTCAGGTCCGCTGTGGTGGACGCGCAGGTAGCGCCAGAGGATGTGACGTCTACTCGACCCCCATGGCTGTGAATAGCTTCCACCAAAGCGTCCATAAAGGCGGGGAGGCGCTGAACCCTATCGCGGTGTCGATTGCTGCTATCCCGCAATGTACGCAGACTATCCAGCAAGTTGTGAAGCCACTCCGCAAAGGCGCCGGAGCGAAGAGCCGAAAACGACACCCGGGCACACCCCGACACGTCCTGCAGCACATCGACGACGACACCATTCAAAAAGTCCTTCACGGAGGTGCACTTGGAATTTACTAGAGTGTTGACAAGATGAAGTATTGCCTTCACAGTTTCGTTGAAGCGCGGTGATGCTGTCTCGTTGCTGTGAAGCACAGGTGTCAGCGCGGGCAGCATGTCGCTAGCATCCGTGAGCGTAGTTGGGGCATCCCCGCCAAAGTGGCCGCGTAGAGAGGCGAACACCTCTTGCAGCTCCTTGTGTGTGCGGCGCACACAGTCGGCAGCTTCAACGATCACCTGGACCGCCTGCTTCACCCCCGCTTCGCTTGAGAGAAACTCAACACTGTCAAGTGAAGCAACCACTGACCCCAGACCACTGTGGCAGCCTGCGGGCTCGCCTACCAGCTGAGGAAGGAGGATTGTGCGGAACGCCTGCCATAGCGTCGACAATGGTGTGGAGGTCTGGAGGCGAGCCTCCTCATCCCTACACATTCCAGCCCCCCGGGCAGCCAACTGCAGCTTGGCAGCGTTGCCTTCTTCTGCCGTGGAGGCGAGTACATCCGCAAGGTATACGACTCCGTCCAAGCAGTCCATCGGGGTACTCCTGTTCAACCGCAGCAGCTCTGCCGGCCCCAGCACGGCTGCTGCACGGCGCTCTAGGGCTAAAAAGGTGTCGCTGACATGTTGCTCTAGCTGTACGATTTTCCGCTGCAACATGTCATGAGACTTCTCTAGCGAAGCCAGGCGAAACCTTTCCATGTCCCGCTCCTGCACTACGTCGTGCAACCTGCCCTCAAGGCTTTCGACCTCTCTGTGGAGCACCTTGCCACGAGCAAGGATTCCATCATCGCCATCTTGCTGCCTCACTAAAAGCTGGACAGCAGCATGCATGGCAAGTGCAACGTCTTCGAGCGATTGAAGCTCGAGTTGGTGCGAGGGCATCAGTTCGATTACAGCCGCCTTCAACGACACGGAGGACAGCAGCAAGGCGTTGGCGCGCTGCAGCAACCTGCCTTCTCGGGACTCGGCCTCTTGCCCCGCGACCGTCAAAGCGTCCATGCGGCACTGTAGGATCCTCACCTCTGCGCCAATCCCCTGTGCGTCGCTCCTCAGTCGCGCAGCCTCCTCGACCTTCGCTCGCACAGCCTGCACTGCAGCGGCCCACTGCTCTCTACTTACAGCCGCGGCATCAAACACTGGTAACTGAGCCGAGTCAACGGATAAACACAACTCCTTCGCCATGTCAGAGTACGCCTCCACTGCCATTTTGACCGCACATTTCAGCGTCCCAATCTCGTCTGCCTCGTGTAGCTCATAGTGCCGAAGCGTCTCACGAAGAGCTTTCAAGTTGTGTTCGGCAGCGTTGCACTGACTCTGAAGCTCTGCAACCGCGGCGGAGGTGTCGCTAACATTTTTCTCCAAGCGGCGTCGGGCCGCGGCGTCTGCGGCGGCAGTGCGCGCGAGCTGCGCTGACGCCTCCACCAGATGGGGCAAGCATGACACGTCCCACAGCAAAAATTGACCATCGGGGAGGAGAACAGAGCTGAGGGACTTGAGAGCATCCCAGACATGCTCTAGCTGACCTTCCAGCTCCGTCGCCCTGCCTCGCGAAATGTCGAGCTCTGTCTGTCCGCTTTCAAGTGCTAACTTATGAGCTACCTGAACAGAGTTCAGGTCGCTACGCAGTTCAGCGCACGTCACGGCCAAGGACCCGTGAGCCTGAAGAAGGCGGGGGACAAGAACAGCTTCCTGCTTCAAAATTTGCACTGCCTTTGATGAGAAGCACGTTGGATCATCGACATCTAACACCTCACCCTCGCCGAGCGATCTACGACACTCCTCCTGCACAGACACCAAGTCAAGGGCAGCAGTGACCAATGACTCGTGTGCAGTGAGGAAGGTGCAGTGCTCGGCTGATGTTTGCGCACACTGCCTCTTGGCGGCCTCTGCGCGGGCGGCCTCCTCTGTCGCCAGGCACCGCAGGTCATGCTGCTGTGAATAATAAATAGAACGGAGACGACCAGTAAGCTCCCCCGACGACAAAATGGCACGCGCAGCGCGTTCTTCCGCAAAGAGCACCTCTAGCCCCAGTGTGTCAACTTGCCTCTGGAGTTTTGGCACCACCACTTCTCGCAGCTTCGCCCATTCTCGCTGAACCTCAAAGGCGAGCTCCCCCAACGACAAGGACGCGCGTCCCCACGAGCTCTGCACCGATGGGGTGGAAAAGATGCCGGTCAACTCGCTCTCAAGTGAAGTCAGCCTCGCACACTCTTTCGTGTACGACTTGCATCTTTCTACGAGGTTCAGAGAGTGCGTGGAAAGGAAAGGCGCGGAATCTGGTAAGGCAACTGAGGCTTCATGCAGAAGTGTACGGAGATCAGCGAGCTCTTTGTCATGGCACTCAATCTTTTCCGATGCCGAGCGAGATGCCACACGAAGCTTTTCCAACTCCGCCACCACGGCGGAGACGAGAGTGGGTATGCAGGATTCGGTACTCGATAGACAATCCTGCAAACACTCACGCAACTTCTGGAAGACTCGAGCACTGTCCACTGTGTACTCAGACAGATGCTGAGCGGTGAATTCGAGGTAGTCCAGCATCGACAGTTGTGAATCCGGTGAAACAGCGGAAGGGTGAGCCGCCATTAAGCTGTGATCATCAGTAGACGGTACATCAACGCCGGCAGCAGCCAAAGCATTACGCAGCGTCTGTGCCACACGCGCTACCCCGCGGTACCACCGTTCACTTGTGCGCCAGGCGTCACTGGCAGCAAGGTGAAGATCTTGGCGTTCCTCTATCATAGCAGACACAGCCCCTACAAGCTTGCTGGGTGCTGAACCCCAGCCCACACAAGGAGGAGATACCGCACCTGTTCCAATGGCACCAGGGTGGACTTCTGTAGACGATGCCATTCCATGCGACACAGCAGCATCTGGCGAGCTCTCTGGTAGCACCGCAAGGTGCAGCTGGAAGGCTTTCTCCACAGCACTGAGAAGTGCCTCACGGGTAGCTCCCTCGGTGCAGGGGGCCGACACCGCTGCCCCAAGCAAGCGCTCTGCTTCTGCAAGCTCGCGACTCAGTCGTGAGACCTGCGCCGGAAGATCAACAAGAGCGGTACCCGGCAGCAGACGGGAGACTCCTGCCACTACAGCATGAAGCAGATGCACCTCTGTAGCGCTGGGGACCATCGTCAAGGCCCAATCCTGCACTAGCTCGCGGCGCCAACACCCTTCCCTGACCTCTAGAGACTTCTTTTCGTGATCGAGACGGTAAGCTGCGACCAGATCCACCACCTCCTCCAATGACTGCAACTGACCCAACGCCTTAAGGCACGCACTGACATCAGCGGCTTGGGATGCCTCGCGCTCCTCCGCCTTGTCGAGTCGATCCTGGGTGGCGCTCATATCTGCTCGCGCAAGTGTCAGCTTCTCTTCCAGTCGTGCAACCTCCTCCGTTGCACTCTTTAGGCGGGACTCCAACGCCGCCCGTTCACGGGCGCCGGCATCGAGGGCCTCCTCGTGTGCACGATCAGCGACAAGTTGTGCGCGCGCCGCGGACTCTCTACGCGCTTCATGCGCCGCCTCAATTGTCGCAATCGACTTTTGAAACTCCTGCAACTGCGCCTTTATCTTCTCTTGATTCTGCTCGCCGGCCTTCACAGCAGCACGCAATTCGTCGCTCTCTTGCGTCATACGGGCTATTGTCGCTTCACCAGAGCGATGTTCAGCGGCAACCCACCCACAAGCATCTAAGATGCAAGAAAAATGCTCTTGAAGCGCTTCCTTGGCTTCCCTGAAGTCCTCTAGTGAGATGGCTTGTCGCACAAGCGCAAGTACCTCTGCCATCCTCAAATGTTGTGGCCTGGGGTCGCGCTGCAGCGTCACGATGGCACCGACGTCCTCAGCAAACCTGCCAAACAGTTTCGCGACTGTGTCCCAGCGCTCCTGCAGAAGAGCCATGTTCGCATCAAGCATCGATCTCTTTTGTTGCTCGTCTATAAGCGCCAGCTCCGCTGCTTCAAAGCGTTCGCGCGCCACACCCAACTGACCCTGCAATGAGTTTTGTATCCTCACAGCCTCCTCTTCTTCCCATTTTCGCTCTTGCAGCCTCTGGAACTGACTCCGCTCCATCTGCTCCACGCGGGCGCGCACACCCTCTGTAACAACTGCCAACAATTCAGGAGAAAACTCGGTCGGTGCCACATCAGTCGCGACCTTCGCAAGTGGGGTTAGTACATCCAACGCACGCTCAACGGCTTGGACGTAACCCTGCAAGACAGTGCATATAAGTGCCGTAACGTTTCTGAGGGCACCTTCTGCCTCCTCGTACGTCACGAGCGTGTCTGTGTTTGGTAGAGCGCCGGCCCGGGTGGTGGCGTTAACCGGAACGGCGCACCGCAACGCCCCGCAGCACGCAACAATCGCTCGAATGAGATCACTTCGTTGCTGTGACACGGCAGCCAAGTCCGCCTCTGAAGAGAGAGCCTGCCGCAACTGCAAAAGCTTCCCGCATACTTGAGCGGCGAGTCGTGGCGACTGGCTGTACTCCGAAAACGACGCGGGCTCGCAGCTGCTCATAGGGGTATTGTGCAAGCCCCTGTCTTCGTCCACGGCCGACAGAGTACGGTACGTCGCCTTCAGAATGTCCACTAGCTCCCTCTGCCAGTGTACGGATTCTGAAGCCGTGGCTGCCAGCCCGCGGCACGCAACACGCAGACCCCACTCCATCGGCAGAGCAGACTGCGAGGGAATATCTAACTCGTTCCCCACACCCTCACCGCGGGGTAGCGCCCTCTGCAAAGTCGCCCAGCTCTCCCTTACCGAGGTATCGCATTCCCTCAGCAACGACATCAATGAAGATTGTGATTCCTCCCGAGCTACCGCATCGCAGCCGAGAGACAGTAGCGCGTCACAGCCGCTTCGGAGAGTCTCCGCGAGGAAAGCAAGCGATGCTTTATTCTGCTCATCGGAAACCTCGTCACCTTTGCTTCTCCGCAAAAGCGTGCTCAACTTTTCCAAAGCCACTCGCACATTCGTATCCTCATGCCAACGTATCTCCTGAGCGGCGTCTAAAGCGGCAGCACGCCACAGCTTCAGCTCCTCCAGCTCAGCCCTCAGCTCAGTGAGAGGATCCGTGGCTCCAGTTCCCGCTGCGAGCCCCAACTCCCTCAATACCGCATAACACATCCCTTTTTTCCTGTCAAAAGGATAAAAAAAACCCCAAGTCAGTCCACATCTATAGCGACTCTCGGCCTCCTCCAACTCGATTTCTTTCAACGCCAAACGCTGCGCACCAAGCGCCGCTTCCCTCCTCGAAGAGGCATCCGAAGATCGGTGCTCCGCCAGTACCTCTTCAGCTTCTGACTTCTCCTTCTCTAAGCGTGCTGCGAGGGCCTGTAGACACTCCCCAGCCGCAGCGATGTCCGCGCGGAGGGCACGCTCGCGCTCTGCAGCCTCGGCTGCCGCCTGCGCGATTGCAGCGCTCGCACTCTCGGCCGGTGCCGCGTCCGCGCCCAGCGCAGCAAGAGCCTGCGCCACGCCGTCGGTCAGCTCCTCGCGCGCAGCAGCCGTCTCCGACAGGCGCCTGTCCGCGTCACGCAGTCGGGCGTCGTGCTCCGCCCGCAGCTCCTGGCACTCGGCATCCGCCGCAGCCAGCCGCTCCTCCGCCGTAGCGATGTCCGCGCGGAGGGCACGCTCGCGCTCTGCAGCCTCGGCTGCCGCCTGCGCGATTGCAGCGCTCGCACTCTCGGCCGGTGCCGCGTCCGCGCCCAGCGCAGCAAGAGCCTGCGCCACGCCGTCGGTCAGCTCCTCGCGCGCAGCAGCCGTCTCCGACAGGCGCCTGTCCGCGTCACGCAGTCGGGCGTCGTGCTCCGCCCGCAGCTCCTGGCACTCGGCCTCCGCCGCAGCCAGCCGCTCCTCCGCCGTAGCAATGTCCGCGCGGAGGGCACGCTCGCGCTCTGCAGCCTCGGCTGCCGCCTGCGCGATCGCAGCGCTCGCACTCTCGGCCGGTGCCGCGTCCGCGCCCAGCGCAGCAAGAGCCTGCGCCACGCCGTCGGTCAGCTCCTCGCGCGCAGCAGCCGTCTCCGACAGGCGCCTGTCCGCGTCACGCAGTCGGGCGTCGTGCTCCGCCCGCAGCTCCTGGCACTCGGCATCCGCCGCAGCCAGCCGCTCCTCCGCCGCAGCGATGTCCGCGCGGAGGGCACGCTCGCGCTCTGCAGCCTCGGCTGCCGCCTGCGCGATCGCAGCGCTCGCACTCTCGGCCGGTGCCGCGTCCGCGCCCAGCGCAGCAAGAGCCTGCGCCACGCCGTCGGTCAGCTCCTCGCGCGCAGCAGCCGTCTCCGACAGGCGCCTGTCCGCGTCACGCAGTCGGGCGTCGTGCTCCGCCCGCAGCTCCTGGCACTCGGCATCCGCCGCAGCCAGCCGCTCCTCCGCCGCAGCGATGTCCGCGCGGAGGGCACGCTCGCGCTCTGCAGCCTCGGCTGCCGCCTGCGCGATTGCAGCGCTCGCACTCTCGGCCGGTGCCGCGTCCGCGCCCAGCGCAGCAAGAGCCTGCGCCACGCCGTCGGTCAGCTCCTCGCGCGCAGCAGCCGTCTCCGACAGGCGCCTGTCCGCGTCACGCAGTCGGGCGTCGTGCTCCGCCCGCAGCTCCTGGCACTCGGCATCCGCCGCAGCCAGCCGCTCCTCCGCCGCAGCGATGTCCGCGCGGAGGGCACGCTCGCGCTCTGCAGCCTCGGCTGCCGCCTGCGCGATTGCAGCGCTCGCACTCTCGGCCGGTGCCGCGTCCGCGCCCAGCGCAGCAAGAGCCTGCGCCACGCCGTCGGTCAGCTCCTCGCGCGCAGCAGCCGTCTCCGACAGGCGCCTGTCCGCGTCACGCAGTCGGGCGCCGTGCTCCGCCCGCAGCTCCTGGCACTCGGCATCCGCCGCAGCCAGCCGCGCCTCCGCCGCAGCGATGTCCGCGCGGAGGGCACGCTCGCGCTCTGCGGCCTCGGCTGCCGCCTGCGCGATTGCAGCGCTCGCACTCTCGGCCGGTGCCGCGTCCGCGCCCAGCGCAGCAAGAGCCTGCGCCACGCCGTCGGTCAGCTCCTCGCGCGCAGCAGCCGTCTCCGACAGGCGCCTGTCCGCGTCACGCAGTCGGGCGTCGTGCTCCGCCCGCAGCTCCTGGCGCTCGGCATCCGCCGCAGCCAGCCGCTCCTCCGCCGCAGCGATGTCCGCGCGGAGGGCACGCTCGCGCTCTGCAGCCTCGGCTGCCGCCTGCGCGATCGCAGCGCTCGCACTCTCGGCCGGTGCCGCGTCCGCGCCCAGCGCAGCAAGAGCCTGCGCCACGCCGTCGGTCAGCTCCTCGCGCGCAGCAGCCGTCTCCGACAGGCGCCTGTCCGCGTCACGCAGTCGGGCGTCGTGCTCCGCCCGCAGCTCCTGGCACTCGGCATCCGCCGCAGCCAGCCGCTCCTCCGCCGCAGCGATGTCCGCGCGGAGGGCACGCTCGCGCTCTGCAGCCTCGGCTGCCGCCTGCGCGATTGCAGCGCTCGCACTCTCGGCCGGTGCCGCGTCCGCGCCCAGCGCAGCAAGAGCCTGCGCCACGCCGTCGGTCAGCTCCTCGCGCGCAGCAGCCGTCTCCGACAGGCGCCTGTCCGCGTCACGCAGTCGGGCGTCGTGCTCCGCCCGCAGCTCCTGGCACTCGGCATCCGCCGCAGCCAGCCGCTCCTCCGCCGCAGCGATGTCCGCGCGGAGGGCACGCTCGCGCTCTGCAGCCTCGGCTGCCGCCTGCGCGATTGCAGCGCTCGCACTCTCGGCCGGTGCCGCGTCCGCGCCCAGCGCAGCAAGAGCCTGCGCCACGCCGTCGGTCAGCTCCTCGCGCGCAGCAGCCGTCTCCGACAGGCGCCTGTCCGCGTCACGCAGTCGGGCGTCGTGCTCCGCCCGCAGCTCCTGGCACTCGGCATCCGCCGCAGCCAGCCGCTCCTCCGCCGCAGCGATGTCCGCGCGGAGGGCACGCTCGCGCTCTGCAGCCTCGGCTGCCGCCTGCGCGATTGCAGCGCTCGCACTCTCGGCCGGTGCCGCGTCCGCGCCCAGCGCAGCAAGAGCCTGCGCCACGCCGTCGGTCAGCTCCTCGCGCGCAGCAGCCGTCTCCGACAGGCGCCTGTCCGCGTCACGCAGTCGGGCGTCGTGCTCCGCCCGCAGCTCCTGGCACTCGGCCTCCGCCGCAGCCAGCCGCTCCTCCGCCGTAGCAATGTCCGCGCGGAGGGCACGCTCGCGCTCTGCAGCCTCGGCTGCCGCCTGCGCGATTGCAGCGCTCGCACTCTCGGCCGGTGCCGCGTCCGCGCCCAGCGCAGCAAGAGCCTGCGCCACGCCGTCGGTCAGCTCCTCGCGCGCAGCAGCCGTCTCCGACAGGCGCCTGTCCGCGTCACGCAGTCGGGCGTCGTGCTCCGCCCGCAGCTCCTGGCACTCGGCATCCGCCGCAGCCAGCCGCTCCTCCGCCGTAGCAATGTCCGCGCGGAGGGCACGTTCGCGCTCTACAGCCTCGGCTGCCGCCTGCACGATCGCAGTGCTCGCACTCTCGGCCGGTGCCGCGTCCGCGCCCAGCGCAGCAAGAGCCTGCGCCACGCCGTCGGTCAGCTCCTCGCGCGCAGCAGCCGTCTCCGACAGGCGCCTGTCCGCGTCACGCAGTCGGGCGTCGTGCTCCGCCCGCAGCTCCTGGCACTCGGCATCCGCCGCAGCCAGCCGCTCCTCCGCCGTAGCGATGTCCGCGCGGAGGGCACGCTCGCGCTCTGCAGCCTCGGCTGCCGCCTGCGCGATTGCAGCGCTCGCACTCTCGGCCGGTGCCGCGTCCGCGCCCAGCGCAGCAAGAGCCTGCGCCACGCCGTCGGTCAGCTCCTCGCGCGCAGCAGCCGTCTCCGACAGGCGCCTGTCCGCGTCACGCAGTCGGGCGTCGTGCTCCGCCCGCAGCTCCTGGCACTCGGCATCCGCCGCAGCCAGCCGCTCCTCCGCCGCAGCGATGTCCGCGCGGAGGGCACGCTCGCGCTCTGCAGCCTCGGCTGCCGCCTGCGCGATTGCAGCGCTCGCACTCTCGGCCGGTGCCGCGTCCGCGCCCAGCGCAGCAAGAGCCTGCGCCACGCCGTCGGTCAGCTCCTCGCGCGCAGCAGCCGTCTCCGACAGGCGCCTGTCCGCGTCACGCAGTCGGGCGTCGTGCTCCGCCCGCAGCTCCTGGCACTCGGCATCCGCCGCAGCCAGCCGCTCCTCCGCCGCAGCGATGTCCGCGCGGAGGGCACGCTCGCGCTCTGCAGCCTCGGCTGCCGCCTGCGCGATTGCAGCGCTCGCACTCTCGGCCGGTGCCGCGTCCGCGCCCAGCGCAGCAAGAGCCTGCGCCACGCCGTCGGTCAGCTCCTCGCGCGCAGCAGCCGTCTCCGACAGGCGCCTGTCCGCGTCACGCAGTCGGGCGTCGTGCTCCGCCCGCAGCTCCTGGCACTCGGCCTCCGCCGCAGCCAGCCGCTCCTCCGCCGTAGCGATGTCCGCGCGGAGGGCACGCTCGCGCTCTGCAGCCTCGGCTGCCGCCTGCGCGATTGCAGCGCTCGCACTCTCGGCCGGTGCCGCGTCCGCGCCCAGCGCAGCAAGAGCCTGCGCCACGCCGTCGGTCAGCTCCTCGCGCGCAGCAGCCGTCTCCGACAGGCGCCTGTCCGCGTCACGCAGTCGGGCGTCGTGCTCCGCCCGCAGCTCCTGGCACTCGGCATCCGCCGCAGCCAGCCGCTCCTCCGCCGCAGCGATGTCCGCGCGGAGGGCACGCTCGCGCTCTGCAGCCTCGGCTGCCGCCTGCGCGATTGCAGCGCTCGCACTCTCGGCCGGTGCCGCGTCCGCGCCCAGCGCAGCAAGAGCCTGCGCCACGCCGTCGGTCAGCTCCTCGCGCGCAGCAGCCGTCTCCGACAGGCGCCTGTCCGCGTCACGCAGTCGGGCGTCGTGCTCCGCCCGCAGCTCCTGGCACTCGGCATCCGCCGCAGCCAGCCGCTCCTCCGCCGCAGCGATGTCCGCGCGGAGGGCACGCTCGCGCTCTGCAGCCTCGGCTGCCGCCTGCGCGATTGCAGCGCTCGCACTCTCGGCCGGTGCCGCGTCCGCGCCCAGCGCAGCAAGAGCCTGCGCCACGCCGTCGGTCAGCTCCTCGCGCGCAGCAGCCGTCTCCGACAGGCGCCTGTCCGCGTCACGCAGTCGGGCGTCGTGCTCCGCCCGCAGCTCCTGGCACTCGGCATCCGCCGCAGCCAGCCGCTCCTCCGCCGTAGCAATGTCCGCGCGGAGGGCACGCTCGCGCTCTACAGCCTCGGCTGCCGCCTGCACGATCGCAGTGCTCGCACTCTCGGCCGGTGCCGCGTCCGCGCCCAGCGCAGCAAGAGCCTGCGCCACGCCGTCGGTCAGCTCCTCGCGCGCAGCAGCCGTCTCCGACAGGCGCCTGTCCGCGTCACGCAGTCGGGCGTCGTGCTCCGCCCGCAGCTCCTGGCACTCGGCATCCGCCGCAGCCAGCCGCTCCTCCGCCGCAGCGATGTCCGCGCGGAGGGCACGCTCGCGCTCTGCGGCCTCGGCTGCCGCCTGCGCGATTGCAGCGCTCGCACTCTCGGCCGGTGCCGCGTCCGCGCCCAGCGCAGCAAGAGCCTGCGCCACGCCGTCGGTCAGCTCCTCGCGCGCAGCAGCCGTCTCCGACAGGCGCCTGTCCGCGTCACGCAGTCGGGCGTCGTGCTCCGCCCGCAGCTCCTGGCACTCGGCATCCGCCGCAGCCAGCCGCTCCTCCGCCGCAGCGATGTCCGCGCGGAGGGCACGCTCGCGCTCTGCGGCCTCGGCTGCCGCCTGCGCGATTGCAGCGCTCGCACTCTCGGCCGGTGCCGCGTCCGCGCCCAGCGCAGCAAGAGCCTGCGCCACGCCGTCGGTCAGCTCCTCGCGCGCAGCAGCCGTCTCCGACAGGCGCCTGTCCGCGTCACGCAGTCGGGCGTCGTGCTCCGCCCGCAGCTCCTGGCACTCGGCCTCCGCCGCAGCCAGCCGCTCCTCCGCCGTAGCAATGTCCGCGCGGAGGGCACGCTCGCGCTCTGCGGCCTCGGCTGCCGCCTGCGCGATTGCAGCGCTCGCACTCTCGGCCGGTGCCGCGTCCGCGCCCAGCGCAGCAAGAGCCTGCGCCACGCCGTCGGTCAGCTCCTCGCGCGCAGCAGCCGTCTCCGACAGGCGCCTGTCCGCGTCACGCAGTTGGGCGCCGTGCTCCGCCCGCAGCTCCTGGCACTCGGCGTCCGCCGCAGCCAGCCGCGCCTCCGCCGCAGCGATGTCCGCGCGGAGGGCACGCTCGCGCTCTGCGGCCTCGGCTGCCGCCTGCGCGATTGCAGCGCTCGCACTCTCGGCCGGTGCCGCGTCCGCGCCCAGCGCAGCAAGAGCCTGCGCCACGCCGTCGGTCAGCTCCTCGCGCGCAGCAGCCGTCTCCGACAGGCGCCTGTCCGCGTCACGCAGTTGGGCGCCGTGCTCCGCCCGCAGCTCCTGGCACTCGGCCTCCGCCGCAGCCAGCCGCTCCTCCGCCGTAGCAATGTCCGCGCGGAGGGCACGCTCGCGCTCTGCAGCCTCGGCTGCCGCCTGCACGATCGCAGCGCTCGCACTCTCGGCCGGTGCCGCGTCCGCGCCCAGCGCAGCAAGAGCCTGCGCCACGCCGTCGGTCAGCTCCTCGCGCGCAGCAGCCGTCTCCGACAGGCGCCTGTCCGCGTCACGCAGTCGGGCGTCGTGCTCCGCCCGCAGCTCCTGGCGCTCGGCATCCGCCGCAGCCAGCCGCTCCTCCGCCGCAGCGATGTCCGCGCGGAGGGCACGCTCGCGCTCTGCAGCCTCGGCTGCCGCCTGCGCGATCGCAGCGCTCGCACTCTCGGCCGGTGCCGCGTCCGCGCCCAGCGCAGCAAGAGCCTGCGCCACGCCGTCGGTCAGCTCCTCGCGCGCAGCAGCCGTCTCCGACAGGCGCCTGTCCGCGTCACGCAGTCGGGCGTCGTGCTCCGCCCGCAGCTCCTGGCACTCGGCATCCGCCGCAGCCAGCCGCTCCTCCGCCGCAGCGATGTCCGCGCGGAGGGCACGCTCGCGCTCTGCAGCCTCGGCTGCCGCCTGCGCGATCGCAGCGCTCGCACTCTCGGCCGGTGCCGCGTCCGCGCCCAGCGCAGCAAGAGCCTGCGCCACGCCGTCGGTCAGCTCCTCGCGCGCAGCAGCCGTCTCCGACAGGCGCCTGTCCGCGTCACGCAGTCGGGCGTCGTGCTCCGCCCGCAGCTCCTGGCACTCGGCATCCGCCGCAGCCAGCCGCTCCTCCGCCGCAGCGATGTCCGCGCGGAGGGCACGCTCGCGCTCTGCAGCCTCGGCTGCCGCCTGCGCGATTGCAGCGCTCGCACTCTCGGCCGGTGCCGCGTCCGCGCCCAGCGCAGCAAGAGCCTGCGCCACGCCGTCGGTCAGCTCCTCGCGCGCAGCAGCCGTCTCCGACAGGCGCCTGTCCGCGTCACGCAGTCGGGCGTCGTGCTCCGCCCGCAGCTCCTGGCACTCGGCATCCGCCGCAGCCAGCCGCTCCTCCGCCGCAGCGATGTCCGCGCGGAGGGCACGCTCGCGCTCTGCAGCCTCGGCTGCCGCCTGCGCGATTGCAGCGCTCGCACTCTCGGCCGGTGCCGCGTCCGCGCCCAGCGCAGCAAGAGCCTGCGCCACGCCGTCGGTCAGCTCCTCGCGCGCAGCAGCCGTCTCCGACAGGCGCCTGTCCGCGTCACGCAGTTGGGCGCCGTGCTCCGCCCGCAGCTCCTGGCACTCGGCATCCGCCGCAGCCAGCCGCGCCTCCGCCGCAGCGATGTCCGCGCGGAGGGCACGCTCGCGC
This sequence comes from Porcisia hertigi, assembly GCF_017918235.1. Taxonomy (NCBI): domain Eukaryota; phylum Euglenozoa; class Kinetoplastea; order Trypanosomatida; family Trypanosomatidae; genus Porcisia; species Porcisia hertigi. Next base: position 3,167,045 of record NC_090595.1, read on the forward strand.
TCTGCGGCCTCGGCTGCCGCCTGCGCGATTGCAGCGCTCGCACTCTCGGCCGGTGCCGCGTCCGCGCCCAGCGCAGCAAGAGCCTGCGCCACGCCGTCGGTCAGCTCCTCGCGCGCAGCAGCCGTCTCCGACAGGCGCCTGTCCGCGTCACGCAGTCGGGCGTCGTGCTCCGCCCGCAGCTCCTGGCACTCGGCATCCGCCGCAGCCAGCCGCGCCTCCGCCGCAGCGATGTCCGCGCGGAGGGCACGCTCGCGCTCTGCAGCCTCGGCTGCCGCCTGCGCGATTGCAGCGCTCGCACTCTCGGCCGGTGCCGCGTCCGCGCCCAGCGCAGCAAGAGCCTGCGCCACGCCGTCGGTCAGCTCCTCGCGCGCAGCAGCCGTCTCCGACAGGCGCCTGTCCGCGTCACGCAGTCGGGCGTCGTGCTCCGCCCGCAGCTCCTGGCACTCGGCCTCCGCCGCAGCCAGCCGCTCCTCCGCCGTAGCAATGTCCGCGCGGAGGGCACGCTCGCGCTCTGCGGCCTCGGCTGCCGCCTGCGCGATTGCAGCGCTCGCACTCTCGGCCGGTGCCGCGTCCGCGCCCAGCGCAGCAAGAGCCTGCGCCACGCCGTCGGTCAGCTCCTCGCGCGCAGCAGCCGTCTCCGACAGGCGCCTGTCCGCGTCACGCAGTCGGGCGTCGTGCTCCGCCCGCAGCTCCTGGCACTCGGCATCCGCCGCAGCCAGCCGCTCCTCCGCCGCAGCGATGTCCGCGCGGAGGGCACGCTCGCGCTCTGCAGCCTCGGCTGCCGCCTGCGCGATTGCAGCGCTCGCACTCTCGGCCGGTGCCGCGTCCGCGCCCAGCGCAGCAAGAGCCTGCGCCACGCCGTCGGTCAGCTCCTCGCGCGCAGCAGCCGTCTCCGACAGGCGCCTGTCCGCGTCACGCAGTCGGGCGTCGTGCTCCGCCCGCAGCTCCTGGCACTCGGCATCCGCCGCAGCCAGCCGCTCCTCCGCCGCAGCGATGTCCGCGCGGAGGGCACGCTCGCGCTCTGCAGCCTCGGCTGCCGCCTGCGCGATTGCAGCGCTCGCACTCTCGGCCGGTGCCGCGTCCGCGCCCAGCGCAGCAAGAGCCTGCGCCACGCCGTCGGTCAGCTCCTCGCGCGCAGCAGCCGTCTCCGACAGGCGCCTGTCCGCGTCACGCAGTCGGGCGTCGTGCTCCGCCCGCAGCTCCTGGCACTCGGCATCCGCCGCAGCCAGCCGCTCCTCCGCCGCAGCGATGTCCGCGCGGAGGGCACGCTCGCGCTCTGCAGCCTCGGCTGCCGCCTGCGCGATTGCAGCGCTCGCACTCTCGGCCGGTGCCGCGTCCGCGCCCAGCGCAGCAAGAGCCTGCGCCACGCCGTCGGTCAGCTCCTCGCGCGCAGCAGCCGTCTCCGACAGGCGCCTGTCCGCGTCACGCAGTTGGGCGCCGTGCTCCGCCCGCAGCTCCTGGCACTCGGCATCCGCCGCAGCCAGCCGCGCCTCCGCCGCAGCGATGTCCGCGCGGAGGGCACGCTCGCGCTCTGCGGCCTCGGCTGCCGCCTGCGCGATTGCAGCGCTCGCACTCTCGGCCGGTGCCGCGTCCGCGCCCAGCGCAGCAAGAGCCTGCGCCACGCCGTCGGTCAGCTCCTCGCGCGCAGCAGCCGTCTCCGACAGGCGCCTGTCCGCGTCACGCAGTCGGGCGTCGTGCTCCGCCCGCAGCTCCTGGCACTCGGCATCCGCCGCAGCCAGCCGCGCCTCCGCCGCAGCGATGTCCGCGCGGAGGGCACGCTCGCGCTCTACGGCCTCGGCTGCCGCCAGCGCGATCGCAGCGCTCGCACTCTCGGCCGGTGCCGCGTCCGCGCCCAGCGCAGCAAGAGCCTGCGCCACGCCGTCGGTCAGCTCCTCGCGCGCAGCAGCCGTCTCCGACAGGCGCCTGTCCGCGTCACGCAGTCGGGCGTCGTGCTCCGCCCGCAGCTCCTGGCACTCGGCATCCGCCGCAGCCAGCCGCGCCTCCGCCGCAGCGATGTCCGCGCGGAGGGCACGCTCGCGCTCTGCAGCCTCGGCTGCCGCCTGCACGATCGCAGTGCTCGCACTCTCGGCCGGTGCCGCGTCCGCGCCCAGCGCAGCAAGAGCCTGCGCCACGCCGTCGGTCAGCTCCTCGCGCGCAGCAGCCGTCTCCGACAGGCGCCTGTCCGCGTCACGCAGTCGGGCGTCGTGCTCCGCCCGCAGCTCCTGGCACTCGGCATCCGCCGCAGCCAGCCGCTCCTCCGCCGTAGCGATGTCCGCGCGGAGGGCACGCTCGCGCTCTGCAGCCTCGGCTGCCGCCTGCGCGATTGCAGCGCTCGCACTCTCGGCCGGTGCCGCGTCCGCGCCCAGCGCAGCAAGAGCCTGCGCCACGCCGTCGGTCAGCTCCTCGCGCGCAGCAGCCGTCTCCGACAGGCGCCTGTCCGCGTCACGCAGTCGGGCGTCGTGCTCCGCCCGCAGCTCCTGGCACTCGGCATCCGCCGCAGCCAGCCGCTCCTCCGCCGCAGCGATGTCCGCGCGGAGGGCACGCTCGCGCTCTGCAGCCTCGGCTGCCGCCTGCGCGATTGCAGCGCTCGCACTCTCGGCCGGTGCCGCGTCCGCGCCCAGCGCAGCAAGAGCCTGCGCCACGCCGTCGGTCAGCTCCTCGCGCGCAGCAGCCGTCTCCGACAGGCGCCTGTCCGCGTCACGCAGTCGGGCGTCGTGCTCCGCCCGCAGCTCCTGGCACTCGGCCTCCGCCGCAGCCAGCCGCTCCTCCGCCGTAGCAATGTCCGCGCGGAGGGCACGCTCGCGCTCTGCAGCCTCGGCTGCCGCCTGCGCGATCGCAGCGCTCGCACTCTCGGCCGGTGCCGCGTCCGCGCCCAGCGCAGCAAGAGCCTGCGCCACGCCGTCGGTCAGCTCCTCGCGCGCAGCAGCCGTCTCCGACAGGCGCCTGTCCGCGTCACGCAGTCGGGCGTCGTGCTCCGCCCGCAGCTCCTGGCACTCGGCATCCGCCGCAGCCAGCCGCTCCTCCGCCGCAGCGATGTCCGCGCGGAGGGCACGCTCGCGCTCTGCAGCCTCGGCTGCCGCCTGCGCGATCGCAGCGCTCGCACTCTCGGCCGGTGCCGCGTCCGCGCCCAGCGCAGCAAGAGCCTGCGCCACGCCGTCGGTCAGCTCCTCGCGCGCAGCAGCCGTCTCCGACAGGCGCCTGTCCGCGTCACGCAGTCGGGCGTCGTGCTCCGCCCGCAGCTCCTGGCACTCGGCATCCGCCGCAGCCAGCCGCTCCTCCGCCGCAGCGATGTCCGCGCGGAGGGCACGCTCGCGCTCTGCAGCCTCGGCTGCCGCCTGCGCGATCGCAGCGCTCGCACTCTCGGCCGGTGCCGCGTCCGCGCCCAGCGCAGCAAGAGCCTGCGCCACGCCGTCGGTCAGCTCCTCGCGCGCAGCAGCCGTCTCCGACAGGCGCCTGTCCGCGTCACGCAGTCGGGCGTCGTGCTCCGCCCGCAGCTCCTGGCACTCGGCATCCGCCGCAGCCAGCCGCTCCTCCGCCGCAGCGATGTCCGCGCGGAGGGCACGCTCGCGCTCTGCAGCCTCGGCTGCCGCCTGCGCGATTGCAGCGCTCGCACTCTCGGCCGGTGCCGCGTCCGCGCCCAGCGCAGCAAGAGCCTGCGCCACGCCGTCGGTCAGCTCCTCGCGCGCAGCAGCCGTCTCCGACAGGCGCCTGTCCGCGTCACGCAGTCGGGCGTCGTGCTCCGCCCGCAGCTCCTGGCACTCGGCATCCGCCGCAGCCAGCCGCTCCTCCGCCGCAGCGATGTCCGCGCGGAGGGCACGCTCGCGCTCTGCAGCCTCGGCTGCCGCCTGCGCGATTGCAGCGCTCGCACTCTCGGCCGGTGCCGCGTCCGCGCCCAGCGCAGCAAGAGCCTGCGCCACGCCGTCGGTCAGCTCCTCGCGCGCAGCAGCCGTCTCCGACAGGCGCCTGTCCGCGTCACGCAGTCGGGCGTCGTGCTCCGCCCGCAGCTCCTGGCACTCGGCATCCGCCGCAGCCAGCCGCGCCTCCGCCGCAGCGATGTCCGCGCGGAGGGCACGCTCGCGCTCTGCAGCCTCGGCTGCCGCCTGCGCGATTGCAGCGCTCGCACTCTCGGCCGGTGCCGCGTCCGCGCCCAGCGCAGCAAGAGCCTGCGCCACGCCGTCGGTCAGCTCCTCGCGCGCAGCAGCCGTCTCCGACAGGCGCCTGTCCGCGTCACGCAGTCGGGCGTCGTGCTCCGCCCGCAGCTCCTGGCACTCGGCCTCCGCCGCAGCCAGCCGCTCCTCCGCCGCAGCCATGTCCGCGCAGAGGGCACGCTCGCGCTCTGCAGCCTCGGCTGCCGCCTGCGCGATCGCAGCGCTCGCACTCTCGGCCGGTGCCGCGTCCGCGCCCAGCGCAGCAAGAGCCTGCGCCACGCCGTCGGTCAGCTCCTCGCGCGCAGCAGCCGTCTCCGACAGGCGCCTGTCCGCGTCACGCAGTCGGGCGTCGTGCTCCGCCCGCAGCTCCTGGCACTCGGCATCCGCCGCAGCCAGCCGCTCCTCCGCCGCAGCGATGTCCGCGCGGAGGGCACGCTCGCGCTCTGCAGCCTCGGCTGCCGCCTGCGCGATTGCAGCGCTCGCACTCTCGGCCGGTGCCGCGTCCGCGCCCAGCGCAGCAAGAGCCTGCGCCACGCCGTCGGTCAGCTCCTCGCGCGCAGCAGCCGTCTCCGACAGGCGCCTGTCCGCGTCACGCAGTCGGGCGTCGTGCTCCGCCCGCAGCTCCTGGCACTCGGCATCCGCCGCAGCCAGCCGCTCCTCCGCCGCAGCGATGTCCGCGCGGAGGGCACGCTCGCGCTCTGCAGCCTCGGCTGCCGCCTGCGCGATTGCAGCGCTCGCACTCTCGGCCGGTGCCGCGTCCGCGCCCAGCGCAGCAAGAGCCTGCGCCACGCCGTCGGTCAGCTCCTCGCGCGCAGCAGCCGTCTCCGACAGGCGCCTGTCCGCGTCACGCAGTCGGGCGTCGTGCTCCGCCCGCAGCTCCTGGCACTCGGCATCCGCCGCAGCCAGCCGCTCCTCCGCCGCAGCGATGTCCGCGCGGAGGGCACGCTCGCGCTCTGCGGCCTCGGCTGCCGCCTGCGCGATTGCAGCGCTCGCACTCTCGGCCGGTGCCGCGTCCGCGCCCAGCGCAGCAAGAGCCTGCGCCACGCCGTCGGTCAGCTCCTCGCGCGCAGCAGCCGTCTCCGACAGGCGCCTGTCCGCGTCACGCAGTCGGGCGTCGTGCTCCGCCCGCAGCTCCTGGCACTCGGCATCCGCCGCAGCCAGCCGCGCCTCCGCCGCAGCGATGTCCGCGCGGAGGGCACGCTCGCGCTCTGCGGCCTCGGCTGCCGCCTGCGCGATTGCAGCGCTCGCACTCTCGGCCGGTGCCGCGTCCGCGCCCAGCGCAGCAAGAGCCTGCGCCACGCCGTCGGTCAGCTCCTCGCGCGCAGCAGCCGTCTCCGACAGGCGCCTGTCCGCGTCACGCAGTCGGGCGTCGTGCTCCGCCCGCAGCTCCTGGCACTCGGCATCCGCCGCAGCCAGCCGCGCCTCCGCCGCAGCGATGTCCGCGCGGAGGGCACGCTCGCGCTCTGCGGCCTCGGCTGCCGCCTGCGCGATCGCAGCGCTCGCACTCTCGGCCGGTGCCGCGTCCGCGCCCAGCGCAGCAAGAGCCTGCGCCACGCCGTCGGTCAGCTCCTCGCGCGCAGCAGCCGTCTCCGACAGGCGCCTGTCCGCGTCACGCAGTCGGGCGTCGTGCTCCGCCCGCAGCTCCTGGCACTCGGCATCCGCCGCAGCCAGCCGCGCCTCCGCCGCAGCGATGTCCGCGCGGAGGGCACGCTCGCGCTCTGCAGCCTCGGCTGCCGCCTGCGCGATCGCAGCGCTCGCACTCTCGGCCGGTGCCGCGTCCGCGCCCAGCGCAGCAAGAGCCTGCGCCACGCCGTCGGTCAGCTCCTCGCGCGCAGCAGCCGTCTCCGACAGGCGCCTGTCCGCGTCACGCAGTCGGGCGTCGTGCTCCGCCCGCAGCTCCTGGCACTCGGCATCCGCCGCAGCCAGCCGCTCCTCCGCCGCAGCGATGTCCGCGCGGAGGGCACGCTCGCGCTCTGCAGCCTCGGCTGCCGCCTGCGCGATTGCAGCGCTCGCACTCTCGGCCGGTGCCGCGTCCGCGCCCAGCGCAGCAAGAGCCTGCGCCACGCCGTCGGTCAGCTCCTCGCGCGCAGCAGCCGTCTCCGACAGGCGCCTGTCCGCGTCACGCAGTCGGGCGTCGTGCTCCGCCCGCAGCTCCTGGCACTCGGCATCCGCCGCAGCCAGCCGCTCCTCCGCCGCAGCGATGTCCGCGCGGAGGGCACGCTCGCGCTCTGCAGCCTCGGCTGCCGCCTGCGCGATTGCAGCGCTCGCACTCTCGGCCGGTGCCGCGTCCGCGCCCAGCGCAGCAAGAGCCTGCGCCACGCCGTCGGTCAGCTCCTCGCGCGCAGCAGCCGTCTCCGACAGGCGCCTGTCCGCGTCACGCAGTCGGGCGTCGTGCTCCGCCCGCAGCTCCTGGCACTCGGCCTCCGCCGCAGCCAGCCGCTCCTCCGCCGCAGCGATGTCCGCGCGGAGGGCACGCTCGCGCTCTGCAGCCTCGGCTGCCGCCTGCGCGATTGCAGCGCTCGCACTCTCGGCCGGTGCCGCGTCCGCGCCCAGCGCAGCAAGAGCCTGCGCCACGCCGTCGGTCAGCTCCTCGCGCGCAGCAGCCGTCTCCGACAGGCGCCTGTCCGCGTCACGCAGTCGGGCGTCGTGCTCCGCCCGCAGCTCCTGGCACTCGGCATCCGCCGCAGCCAGCCGCTCCTCCGCCGCAGCGATGTCCGCGCGGAGGGCACGCTCGCGCTCTGCAGCCTCGGCTGCCGCCTGCGCGATTGCAGCGCTCGCACTCTCGGCCGGTGCCGCGTCCGCGCCCAGCGCAGCAAGAGCCTGCGCCACGCCGTCGGTCAGCTCCTCGCGCGCAGCAGCCGTCTCCGACAGGCGCCTGTCCGCGTCACGCAGTCGGGCGTCGTGCTCCGCCCGCAGCTCCTGGCACTCGGCATCCGCCGCAGCCAGCCGCTCCTCCGCCGCAGCGATGTCCGCGCGGAGGGCACGCTCGCGCTCTGCAGCCTCGGCTGCCGCCTGCGCGATTGCAGCGCTCGCACTCTCGGCCGGTGCCGCGTCCGCGCCCAGCGCAGCAAGAGCCTGCGCCACGCCGTCGGTCAGCTCCTCGCGCGCAGCAGCCGTCTCCGACAGGCGCCTGTCCGCGTCACGCAGTCGGGCGTCGTGCTCCGCCCGCAGCTCCTGGCACTCGGCATCCGCCGCAGCCAGCCGCTCCTCCGCCGCAGCGATGTCCGCGCGGAGGGCACGCTCGCGCTCTGCAGCCTCGGCTGCCGCCTGCACGATCGCAGCGCTCGCACTCTCGGCCGGTGCCGCGTCCGCGCCCAGCGCAGCAAGAGCCTGCGCCACGCCGTCGGTCAGCTCCTCGCGCGCAGCAGCCGTCTCCGACAGGCGCCTGTCCGCGTCACGCAGTCGGGCGTCGTGCTCCGCCCGCAGCTCCTGGCACTCGGCATCCGCCGCAGCCAGCCGCTCCTCCGCCGCAGCGATGTCCGCGCGGAGGGCACGCTCGCGCTCTGCGGCCTCGGCTGCCGCCTGCGCGATTGCAGCGCTCGCACTCTCGGCCGGTGCCGCGTCCGCGCCCAGCGCAGCAAGAGCCTGCGCCACGCCGTCGGTCAGCTCCTCGCGCGCAGCAGCCGTCTCCGACAGGCGCCTGTCCGCGTCACGCAGTCGGGCGTCGTGCTCCGCCCGCAGCTCCTGGCACTCGGCATCCGCCGCAGCCAGCCGCTCCTCCGCCGCAGCGATGTCCGCGCGGAGGGCACGCTCGCGCTCTGCAGCCTCGGCTGCCGCCTGCGCGATTGCAGCGCTCGCACTCTCGGCCGGTGCCGCGTCCGCGCCCAGCGCAGCAAGAGCCTGCGCCACGCCGTCGGTCAGCTCCTCGCGCGCAGCAGCCGTCTCCGACAGGCGCCTGTCCGCGTCACGCAGTCGGGCGTCGTGCTCCGCCCGCAGCTCCTGGCACTCGGCATCCGCCGCAGCCAGCCGCTCCTCCGCCGCAGCGATGTCCGCGCGGAGGGCACGCTCGCGCTCTGCGGCCTCGGCTGCCGCCTGCGCGATTGCAGCGCTCGCACTCTCGGCCGGTGCCGCGTCCGCGCCCAGCGCAGCAAGAGCCTGCGCCACGCCGTCGGTCAGCTCCTCGCGCGCAGCAGCCGTCTCCGACAGGCGCCTGTCCGCGTCACGCAGTCGGGCGTCGTGCTCCGCCCGCAGCTCCTGGCACTCGGCCTCCGCCGCAGCCAGCCGCTCCTCCGCCGTAGCAATGTCCGCGCGGAGGGCACGCTCGCGCTCTGCGGCCTCGGCTGCCGCCTGCGCGATTGCAGCGCTCGCACTCTCGGCCGGTGCCGCGTCCGCGCCCAGCGCAGCAGAGCCTGCGCCACGCCGTCGGTCAGCTCCTCGCGCGCAGCAGCCGTCTCCGACAGGCGCCTGTCCGCGTCACGCAGTCGGGCGTCGTGCTCCGCCCGCAGCTCCTGGCACTCGGCATCCGCCGCAGCCAGCCGCTCCTCCGCCGCAGCGATGTCCGCGCAGAGGGCACGCTCGCGCTCTACAGCCTCGGCTGCCGCCTGCGCGATTGCAGCGCTCGCACTCTCGGCCGGTGCCGCGTCCGCGCCCAGCGCAGCAAGAGCCTGCGCCACGCCGTCGGTCAGCTCCTCGTGCGCAGCAGCCGTCTCCGACAGGCGCCTGTCCGCGTCACGCAGTCGGGCGTCGTGCTCCGCCCGCAGCTCCTGGCACTCGGCCTCCGCCGCAGCCAGCCGCTCCTCCGCCGCAGCGATGTCCGCGCGGAGGGCACGCTCGCGCTCTGCAGCCTCGGCTGCCGCCTGCGCGATCGCAGCGCTCGCACTCTCGGCCGGTGCCGCGTCCGCGCCCAGCGCAGCAAGAGCCTGCGCCACGCCGTCGGTCAGCTCCTCGCGCGCAGCAGCCGTCTCCGACAGGCGCCTGTCCGCGTCACGCAGTCGGGCGTCGTGCTCCGCCCGCAGCTCCTGGCACTCGGCATCCGCCGCAGCCAGCCGCTCCTCCGCCGCAGCGATGTCCGCGCGGAGGGCACGCTCGCGCTCTGCAGCCTCGGCTGCCGCCTGCGCGATTGCAGCGCTCGCACTCTCGGCCGGTGCCGCGTCCGCGCCCAGCGCAGCAAGAGCCTGCGCCACGCCGTCGGTCAGCTCCTCGCGCGCAGCAGCCGTCTCCGACAGGCGCCTGTCCGCGTCACGCAGTCGGGCGTCGTGCTCCGCCCGCAGCTCCTGGCACTCGGCCTCCGCCGCAGCCAGCCGCTCCTCCGCCGTAGCGATGTCCGCGCGGAGGGCACGCTCGCGCTCTGCAGCCTCGGCTGCCGCCTGCGCGATTGCAGCGCTCGCACTCTCGGCCGGTGCCGCGTCCGCGCCCAGCGCAGCAAGAGCCTGCGCCACGCCGTCGGTCAGCTCCTCGCGCGCAGCAGCCGTCTCCGACAGGCGCCTGTCCGCGTCACGCAGTCGGGCGTCGTGCTCCGCCCGCAGCTCCTGGCACTCGGCATCCGCCGCAGCCAGCCGCTCCTCCGCCGCAGCGATGTCCGCGCGGAGGGCACGCTCGCGCTCTGCAGCCTCGGCTGCCGCCTGCGCGATTGCAGCGCTCGCACTCTCGGCCGGTGCCGCGTCCGCGCCCAGCGCAGCAAGAGCCTGCGCCACGCCGTCGGTCAGCTCCTCGCGCGCAGCAGCCGTCTCCGACAGGCGCCTGTCCGCGTCACGCAGTCGGGCGTCGTGCTCCGCCCGCAGCTCCTGGCACTCGGCGTCCGCCGCAGCCAGCCGCGCCTCCGCCGCAGCGATGTCCGCGCGGAGGGCACGCTCGCGCTCTGCGGCCTCGGCTGCCGCCTGCGCGATTGCAGCGCTCGCACTCTCGGCCGGTGCCGCGTCCGCGCCCAGCGCAGCAAGAGCCTGCGCCACGCCGTCGGTCAGCTCCTCGCGCGCAGCAGCCGTCTCCGACAGGCGCCTGTCCGCGTCACGCAGTCGGGCGTCGTGCTCCGCCCGCAGCTCCTGGCACTCGGCGTCCGCCGCAGCCAGCCGCGCCTCCGCCGCAGCGATGTCCGCGCGGAGGGCACGCTCGCGCTCTGCGGCCTCGGCTGCCGCCTGCGCGATTGCAGCGCTCGCACTCTCGGCCGGTGCCGCGTCCGCGCCCAGCGCAGCAAGAGCCTGCGCCACGCCGTCGGTCAGCTCCTCGCGCGCAGCAGCCGTCTCCGACAGGCGCCTGTCCGCGTCACGCAGTCGGGCGTCATGCTCCGCCCGCAGCTCCTGGCACTCGGCATCCGCCGCAGCCAGCCGCGCCTCCGCCGCAGCGATGTCCGCGCGGAGGGCACGCTCGCGCTCTGCAGCCTCGGCTGCCGCCTGCACGATCGCAGCGCTCGCACTCTCGGCCGGTGCCGCATCCGCGCCCAGCGCAGCAAGAGCCTGCGCCACGCCGTCGGTCAGCTCCTCGCGCGCAGCAGCCGTCTCCGACAGGCGCCTGTCCGCGTCACGCAGTTGGGCGCCGTGCTCCGCCCGCAGCTCCTGGCACTCGGCATCCGCCGCAGCCAGCCGCTCCTCCGCCGCAGCGATGTCCGCGCGGAGGGCACGCTCGCGCTCTGCAGCCTCGGCTGCCGCCTGCGCGATCGCAGCGCTCGCACTCTCGGCCGGTGCCGCGTCCGCGCCCAGCGCAGCAAGAGCCTGCGCCACGCCGTCGGTCAGCTCCTCGCGCGCAGCAGCCGTCTCCGACAGGCGCCTGTCCGCGTCACGCAGTTGGGCGCCGTGCTCCGCCCGCAGCTCCTGGCACTCGGCATCCGCCGCAGCCAGCCGCTCCTCCGCCGCAGCGATGTCCGCGCGGAGGGCACGCTCGCGCTCTGCAGCCTCGGCTGCCGCCTGCACGATCGCAGCGCTCGCACTCTCGGCCGGTGCCGCATCCGCGCCCAGCGCAGCAAGAGCCTGCGCCACGCCGTCGGTCAGCTCCTCGCGCGCAGCAGCCGTCTCCGACAGGCGCCTGTCCGCGTCACGCAGTCGGGCGTCGTGCTCCGCCCGCAGCTCCTGGCACTCGGCGTCCGCCGCAGCCAGCCGCGCCTCCGCCGCAGCGATGTCCGCGCGGAGGGCACGCTCGCGCTCTGCGGCCTCGGCTGCCGCCTGCGCGATTGCAGCGCTCGCACTCTCGGCCGGTGCCGCGTCCGCGCCCAGCGCAGCAAGAGCCTGCGCCACGCCGTCGGTCAGCTCCTCGCGCGCAGCAGCCGTCTCCGACAGGCGCCTGTCCGCGTCACGCAGTCGGGCGTCGTGCTCCGCCCGCAGCTCCTGGCACTCGGCATCCGCCGCAGCCAGCCGCTCCTCCGCCGCAGCGATGTCCGCGCGGAGGGCACGCTCGCGCTCTGCAGCCTCGGCTGCCGCCTGCGCGATCGCAGCGCTCGCACTCTCGGCCGGTGCCGCGTCCGCGCCCAGCGCAGCAAGAGCCTGCGCCACGCCGTCGGTCAGCTCCTCGCGCGCAGCAGCCGTCTCCGACAGGCGCCTGTCCGCGTCACGCAGTTGGGCGTCGTGCTCCGCCCGCAGCTCCTGGCACTCGGCATCCGCCGCAGCCAGCCGCTCCTCCGCCGCAGCGATGTCCGCGCGGAGGGCACGCTCGCGCTCTGCAGCCTCGGCTGCCGCCTGCGCGATCGCAGCGCTCGCACTCTCGGCCGGTGCCGCATCCGCGCCCAGCGCAGCAAGAGCCTGCGCCACGCCGTCGGTCAGCTCCTCGCGCGCAGCAGCCGTCTCCGACAGGCGCCTGTCCGCGTCACGCAGTCGGGCGTCGTGCTCCGCCCGCAGCTCCTGGCACTCGGCGTCCGCCGCAGCCAGCCGCGCCTCCGCCGCAGCGATGTCCGCGCGGAGGGCACGCTCGCGCTCTGCGGCCTCGGCTGCCGCCTGCGCGATTGCAGCGCTCGCACTCTCGGCCGGTGCCGCGTCCGCGCCCAGCGCAGCAAGAGCCTGCGCCACGCCGTCGGTCAGCTCCTCGCGCGCAGCAGCCGTCTCCGACAGGCGCCTGTCCGCGTCACGCAGTCGGGCGTCGTGCTCCGCCCGCAGCTCCTGGCACTCGGCATCCGCCGCAGCCAGCCGCTCCTCCGCCGCAGCGATGTCCGCGCGGAGGGCACGCTCGCGCTCTGCAGCCTCGGCTGCCGCCTGCGCGATCGCAGCGCTCGCACTCTCGGCCGGTGCCGCGTCCGCGCCCAGCGCAGCAAGAGCCTGCGCCACGCCGTCGGTCAGCTCCTCGCGCGCAGCAGCCGTCTCCGACAGGCGCCTGTCCGCGTCACGCAGTCGGGCGTCGTGCTCCGCCCGCAGCTCCTGGCACTCGGCGTCCGCCGCAGCCAGCCGCGCCTCCGCCGCAGCGATGTCCGCGCGGAGGGCACGCTCGCGCTCTGCAGCCTCGGCTGCCGCCTGCGCGATTGCAGCGCTCGCACTCTCGGCCGGTGCCGCGTCCGCGCCCAGCGCAGCAAGAGCCTGCGCCACGCCGTCGGTCAGCTCCTCGCGCGCAGCAGCCGTCTCCGACAGGCGCCTGTCCGCGTCACGCAGTCGGGCGTCGTGCTCCGCCCGCAGCTCCTGGCACTCGGCATCCGCCGCAGCCAGCCGCGCCTCCGCCGCAGCGATGTCCGCGCGGAGGGCACGCTCGCGCTCTGCAGCCTCGGCTGCCGCCTGCGCGATCGCAGCGCTCGCACTCTCGGCCGGTGCCGCGTCCGCGCCCAGCGCAGCAAGAGCCTGCGCCACGCCGTCGGTCAGCTCCTCGCGCGCAGCAGCCGTCTCCGACAGGCGCCTGTCCGCGTCACGCAGTCGGGCGTCGTGCTCCGCCCGCAGCTCCTGGCACTCGGCATCCGCCGCAGCCAGCCGCTCCTCCGCCGCAGCGATGTCCGCGCGGAGGGCACGCTCGCGCTCTGCGGCCTCGGCTGCCGCCTGCGCGATTGCAGCGCTCGCACTCTCGGCCGGTGCCGCGTCCGCGCCCAGCGCAGCAAGAGCCTGCGCCACGCCGTCGGTCAGCTCCTCGCGCGCAGCAGCCGTCTCCGACAGGCGCCTGTCCGCGTCACGCAGTCGGGCGCCGTGCTCCGCCCGCAGCTCCTGGCACTCGGCGTCCGCCGCAGCCAGCCGCTCCTCCGCCGCAGCGATGTCCGCGCGGAGGGCACGCTCGCGCTCTGCAGCCTCGGCTGCCGCCTGCGCGATTGCAGCGCTCGCACTCTCGGCCGGTGCCGCGTCCGCGCCCAGCGCAGCAAGAGCCTGCGCCACGCCGTCGGTCAGCTCCTCGCGCGCAGCAGCCGTCTCCGACAGGCGCCTGTCCGCGTCACGCAGTCGGGCGCCGTGCTCTGCAGGTGCGGGTGTCTCACTCTCACTTCCGGGCGGCGCGGCTTCCACGCCTGCGGTGCGAACTCGTATAGCTATGTCGCCCTTTTTTTCATTCGGGAGTCGGTCGACGCTTGATATCCAGGTCGCATTGCTGACGGAGTACCCGGACTTTTGCTCGCCAAGACTCAGCAGGTTCTCGAGTTGCGCGGTTCTACTCTGAAGAGTTTGAATGTAGGTATTGATGGGGACATCACCACATAGCTGTTGCAGCTGTGAATAGAGAAGCGATTTGGTGTGGAGATCCTGTAGAAGGCCAGGGAGTTGATCGAGCTCGCTCGTGGTCGGGGGTGAAGAGAAACGGCAGCTTACCGGGGCGGAGAATGCCTGGTCGGTAGGCACGCTTTCAGGAAAGCTTCCTGTTAGGTGAACCAGCAAGTGCCTTTCGAGGATGTCCCAAAGCTTAGGGAAGATATTGTGCTCGTCTCTCATGATTGTGAGGACGTCAAGTTGAGTAGCGTTATCGGGTGGTCCTGCATCCGAGTAGAGGGTAGATGTTTCCTGCAATAAATTCTGATATGCATGGACTGCGCCGGTAATCATCTCGAGTACCGATCCGTCGAACGCGGCCGTTGCAGTCAGAGGCGCTACCGCCTCAATAGCCCAGTCGTAGAACGCCTGTAGTCGTTGGGATACGGTGGCAGATTCAAGAGTGACCTCATTTGGTGTAATGGTGAGAAGCGTCGCCAGTTTTTGAAGAGTTTCCCGATGCCCCAGGACATTCGGCGTCATGGCATCAGGGCTCTCAAGCGCATCCGTAGACGGCGCAGTGGCAGGTTGCTGAGTACACTGAAGCCTCAGGGCAGTGTCCGCCTTCGCAGGTGTATTGGTTGCCAGTGAAGAAGCGGGAAGAAGCACAGCCCCTCGTGGTATAGCAGACTGTAGAGCAGACACCTTTGCTTGCAGGACAGCAACGTCTTTCTCCCACGCCTCCTTTGCTGCCAGAAAGTTGTGCTTGAGGTTGGCAATTTCGTCATCGCGCTCCTGCCTCAACACCTCCAACTCCCTCATCACCTCCTCTAGCTCGCGTTGCCTCTCCCGTGCATCGCTGCGCTCCTGCTCGAGAGCTTTGATCGCCTCTAAATGAGAAACAGAAACGACGATTTTATGCGGGCCCGTAGAGGGTGTCGACGAATGACCTGTGAGCGGTGCTTCTCTCGTGCCGCCGAGGGAACTGTTTGGGCTCAGAGGTGCTTCACTGAGGGCCAAATTGTCAAAGAGTACCGCGCCGCGGAGTGTCGTGAGAAACAACATACGCAAGGACGCATAATTTCGGTATTGCGACCGCATCATTTCCTGTACGGCGTCGCTGTACAGGAATACAAGCTCCTCTAACCTGCGAGAAAGCTGCTTTGCGTGTCGACTCGCATCGAAGTGTTGCTGCTGAAGACTGTCCATCTCCATTTCTTTCCGGTTCAGGGCTATGAGAATCTCATTCAACTTCAATGACGCACCAGACGCCGTTGAGGCATCGGTAGGGGCTTTTTCGAGGGCAAGAGACGCCTTGAGAGCGGCCACCTCCGCAGTGGCGCGCGCCAGCTCGTCAAGAAGAACCGACACGATCGTCTCCACACGTTGGGGAAGCGCCGTGCGATTCAGCTGTACTGCCTTCTCGCGGTTCGAGTCCTCCGTCAGGAGAACAGTGCCTGAGCTCACATTTTGTGCAAATCTCTCTATGGCATTCACGCAGGCGCTCTCCAGCTTTGCCACGTCGGTGGTAGCTTCGCTTGCCTTGGTCGCCGTGTTGTCCCTTTGCTGTGCCGCCCCGCTACCTACTGGCTCTAATGGCGAAAGCCTCCCCCTCAGGCGCTCTAGGTAGGCGTGCAGTATGCCAGGGGACATCCGTTCAGCTTTCACCTCCTTGTCTTCTACAAGTGATCCCACGTCCGCCGCCACTGCCTGAAACTGCTCCAGCTTCACTCGAAGGTCGCTCACCTGAGACCTCATCTCGTTGAAGCGCGTCTCCGTCGTTCCCGACGTTGCCAGACCAGGTGGAATAACACTCGATGCGAGTGGGGGCGAGGGCAGCGGAGACGACGGCCCTGCCGCATTTGCTCCGGAAGACTCGGATGGTACCACCCTCGTCCAAGGGCGCATGCGTTGCTCAATAGCGTGCAGCACAGACTCCGTGTGAACGTCCCAGTCGAGCCCACCGCTACTCGCTGGTGTTTCGAAGAGGTCGGCACTCTTTACCTGCAAAGAAGGGTTCGAGAAGTGGGCAAAGTCATTCAGCAAGGCCACACATCGATTCCTCCACAAATGCAGTGAGCTACGGCCAATAGCGCCGCCGCCAAAGCCCTGCCCTCCATCACCGTCCTCATCACTCGAGGTGGTGTCGTCGTGATCTGGCGCACCACCTGGGGGTCCCTGTGCCTTTTCGGCCTTCCTGTCACGGCCCCACACGAACCCTTCGTGAAGAGGTGGACTCACGTACAGATCGACAAATTTTCTCCAAATAGAAAAGTCTTGCTGATCGTCTGTACAGAGCACAACGCGCTCGCGCTTTCCTAGCGATGCGGTACCAGGGTCAGTGTTGTCACGCAGAAACTCCAAGACCAGATAGTAGTAGGTCACCGGGAGCGATTCATGGCTGATTCGACGCCGCAGGACATGAGCCGTGTTGTTCGCCGGAAACTCGGCCCCTCGCGGTTTAGGGTGATGTATAAACCACGCTACCTGCTTCATGCTACGGAAGGCGATCTCCTTTATCTGCTTGTTCTGCACACTACGGGAGGTGTACGCGCAAAAACGGTCTTTCTCGATGATGATAAAGTTTTTGAGGCCACGACCCGCCCCGACCTTCGACGGCCCCAAACTATCAGCGCACATCCACATTTCACCTTTGATGCTCATGGGAGCATCGATAATCTCCTCCATAAACGACATGGGCGACACACCCTATGGGCCGCTCCCCTTTTTTGTGTGTTCCTTTTTGATTCGTCACCGTCTTGAGGGGCGCAAAAACAAAAAAAAAAACAGCGTGGAGATCGTAAAGAATTAGAGAGCACGAGATGCCCCCGCTCCACCCACCCACCACGAAAGGACGGAAATGGGGAAAGCGAGCGAGGGAATCGGCTGTAAGTGGTGGTAGGCGGGGCAAAAAAAGAGGGGGGAAAAAAAGTGGGCGTAAGACGGGGGGGGCAACGCAATGACACGGGCGCACTTATCTCGAAGTTATGAGTCGCGTCTAAAAATCAGGTGCGGTGCCGGGCACAAACAGGAGGACACGCTTTTTCACAGTGTGGAGAAAAAAAAGAAATACATATATATCATGTCAAGAGCAAGCGAATCACGACTACGCCAACAAAGGCTGAAAGAACAAACAGTTGCTCGCCAAATACCACAAAATGACCACGTTGAAGTCCAAGAGGCCTGAGCCAATCAGCAGCTCGACTCGAGACACAGGATCCAGCAACCTTACGAAACTGAGCTGATTGGAGGCAAGAAAAGAAAAACGAGAGCAGTTATGGGTAAAACAACACGGCGTGCACGTTTCTGGAACACCTCGGTGAAGTTGTCGGGTAGTATACCCCCCCCCGCAGCGTAAAACACACGTCAAAAACAAACACAAGGAAAAAGAAAAGAGAAGCGCAGCAGTTCGGGGAGAGTGAAAGAAGATCGACAATGATAGGAGTCGATTCCGTAAGAGCGAGAAGAAGGAATGGAAAGAGCACACGTTGAGGTGAGGGAGAGGAGCCCAAAAAAGGTGAAATAACTTTGTACACAGAAATGTCTTCAGCCCGTGTACAAAAAAACAGTCAAGAAGATTGAAAGGGGGGAAGGAAAAGACGCCGACCTGCACAATCACAGACACAATCCTGCAGGCCACCAAAAAAAAAGCCGAATAAATCCGGCGAGACGTGTCCGTAAACAAAGAGAAGGGGGAGAAAAAGAGAAGCACCCCTTTGCCAAAGGGAATAAGGGGGGGGGGGAACAGTGACACGACAGCAGTGGAGGCGGAATTGTCTCGCAAAGACACGCGGCAGATGCACAGAGAGTCGGAGAGACGCGAGCGAGGCTGTTAAAAGGTCTCGCAGTGCTGCGAGGAACGTAATGCTGCGCCGTCGCCAACGGCTTCAGGTAGTCCACAAAAACTCTAAGAAAGTAATCGACAACGGTGGTGCTTGCACACCGCTGAGCCTCCCCCTCTTCGCCCTAAGCCTTTGAAACAAAGACAATGTATCGGCAATCGGATGAATGTGTTGGTTTATATGTATAGTAAACAAGATTCCGCAACAATGTTCCTGGTTGAAGCTGCCAAAAGAAGCGGTTAAATGGGGCGCGTGTCTAACGATTTGTTTTTAGTTGATGTAAGCCAGCTGTACGTATGCATGTCCTGAGAAAAATGCTCTAGTAGTCAGCGTGTCAACGGCGATGTGGTGGAGGAAAGTCTAGAATATTGTTTCAACTGTATCTGTCTTTTTTTTGTTCTTTCTCGGAAGCAGCTATTCGGATGTAGCTGAGTGCTTCTGGGTTAATTGGAGGGGGGGAGGGGGAATCTCTAATACCTGTTAGATAGGAGAAAATGCGTAAAAGATAATATGATGAACGTGAAACGACAAAAAAAAGGGGGCAGAGAGGCACGAGGAATAACCGATGCACAGACCACCACCTTCGCCGATCCTTTCCACCGGCGTCCCACCACGCGAAAAGATACAACTCCAGGAAGGAAGAAGAAAAAAAAAGAAAGACGGGGTAAAAGAAGGAAAGGGAGAAATGTGCGAGTAAAAAGATGGGAATGAGACCCATGTACGTACATATGAGAAGTCTGACAAGACGAGCGCAGGCGGGAGTCCGTCCAAAAAACCAAAGGCTTGTAAAGACACAAGACATGCGAGAATCCCTGGCCAGCGAAATACAACTCAAACATCGCAGAAGTACCAAGGGACCCCACCAGAAAGAAAACCCGGAAGGGGCCTTCCTTTCACTCTCCTCAATTTCTTTCATGGCTTAGCAACGTGTCCCCCTCCCTCTCTTACGACCCACACCTGCAAAAAAAAAAGGCGGGAGTGTAATGCTGGAACAGTGAATGGATATCATCCTTGTAGACGAAACCGCATCCCCACTCCACCCATTATGCCCTCGAGCCTCTCTCTCTTCTCCGTCGAAAGACTGAAAGAAGACCATTACATGCATTTTTTTTTCCAAGAACATCTTGCTCATGCACGCCGCACCAGGATGCATTGTGTAATCTGAAGAGCGAAAAGGGGGAGGGGGGGAGGGAGGTGGTGCTGATCACCACTGTAGTGATTCAGCGAATGAGTTTGTCTGGCTTTTCATTTGTGACCTCATCTGGTATATTTTTCGCATCCGCTGTCATTATCACCTCTGTTGTTCTTTAAAGAGAGGCTCTCAAGACACGTGGCCTGGCAAAGTGGACGAGGTGCATTGTGAGATGCCTGCTTGCCGGGTTCGGTTACTTTGTGGGTGTTGTCGTTAGCACCGATGTGATTGAATTCGCCGGCTATCGCCAAAAAAAAGGTACCAAAGCGAAAAAAAAGGCGGAGAGTGTCTTCGAACGGGGGAGCAAACGCAGGGGTATATATTAGTTTTCATGTATGATCGGTCCTCTCCCAGGCGAGCAAGGGGGGGGGGGGGAAGGGGAAAGGTCTGGAAGCCCTCAGATGTGCATGCTCTTGGTCACTAGTGCCGCTCGTTCTCGGGGCAACTGGGGATCGCTGGGCGAAAGGGCGAAACACCACCCCGCCCCCCGAAAAAAAAACAAGCCATACATGAACATGGGCGAAACGACGAGTCAGCATGGATGACAACAAGGGGTTGAAAAAGTAACGGGTAGATACACACGTGTAGACGTACACAAAGTCAAGACAAGCGCCTCTCCTGCCATGTACCCTTCCGCGAGCTCGCCCTTACAGCAACGATGTGGAAGATGAGACACTGTTCCGCCTGTGTGTGTGTGTGTGAGTAATACACACACACACACACACACGAGAGAGAGAAAGAGGGGAGGAGAAGTGACACATACAATGCCTCTTCTACAACTATACGACTGGTGAAGATTCCGTTGAGGTGGTTTGCGCGGGCAGCGTCTCGGGCGCGTCAACCGGCAAAGTATCTGCTCTATCGGCCACCGGTGCGAGTGTCTGGTCCGAATGTGGGGGTGGAACGAAGGGTGGCGCTGACCGCATGGTGACCTTCAATGTGAACTTGGGCGGTGGCGGCTTTGTTTGGCTGGCATCGTCATAGCCCTCTTGGCTTCCTGGAGCGCCAGAAGACACCTCAACACCGCAGTGAGACTCGGAATTCGAATCGACGCCATCGTCGTCCGCATCGCTGAGGTCGCTGTAGCTCGACTCGTAAGTGGAAGACAAAGCCGTGTCACCGTCATCGCTATCCTTCTCACCACTACCACTCGTGTAGGTGCTGCCGCTCCCTTCCTCACTGAGGGTGGAGTGAAACATGCTTACTGCGGCGTTAGACGCGCATATCTCTTCGTTGGAGCGGCGCAGTACCCCACTGGTCGCTTCAGTCGACCACGCCGGCAACGGGTCGCGAACACGCACCGCTGAGCCTAGCAAATGAGAAAAAGTGCCAATCTCCAGGCCGGCACGATCGGCATAGGGGTCGCTAATGTCCGGCAACGGCTTCTCGCGCAGAAGCGCGGTCCGCACGCTGGTGAATGTGTCGCTCTGGCGATCAAACGTCGCCTCAATAAGGCGCTCCTCGTCCCGAATGGTGTAGTCTTCGTCGTACTTGGCGAGCTCCGCAACATAGCGATACATCCGTTTGAAGCGCTCTGCGAGTTCGCTGTTGCCCTGCAAGTGTACCCACACTTTGCAACCCAATGTGAGCACCTGCCGCTTCACCTCCGAGGAAAGTCCACCAAAGCGCTTTGCAAACACCCGGAAGCAGTCCGGCGCGGCAGCCGCCAGGGAAGGGTGCTTGGAGATGTTTTCGCCTGCCAACCACAAAATTGTCGCCACTGCCGACGGGTCCGTGATCCGCTCCTCCATAATGTCGAGCATTAGTTGGAAAGCAAGTCGTGAGATGCGTATCGGGTCCGTTCCGTGCAGGACCAACACACGCAGCACCGCTACGGCCTCTGCGATGACAGCAGGCGAGCTGGTCCGATTCAAGAAGAGCGGGGTCACGAGACGAATGGTGTGAGAGGCGAAGGGGGGGTACTGCTGCAGCACTTGCGTCAGTCCCTGAATCGCCTCTACGACGGCGACATCGTTGTACTGCTGAAGATAGGAGCGGAACTCCCGAAACACCTCTGTCGCTGTGGATGGCGTCACCAGGTGGGAAAGAATGCGCAGTTTGACGTGCCGCACATCCGTCGCGTCCAGGGGCAGCAGAAAAAAGTACTTCAGATACGGCAGGAATGCATCACGTTGAAGCAGCAACAGATCGTATATGACATGCAGCACGACAATCTGACCCTCAGTGCACGTGTTCAGCAGCCGCATCACCGACTTCACACACGCCCCCTGAAAGCGCGGGGTGCCACAGTGACGAAAGAGGGCAACGGCCGCCACCCCAGTAGCGCTGTTCATGCTCCATAGGAGTGGCCGAGTCGAATTTAAAAGTAGCAGTAGATCCGGGTCTATATGTTTCTCAACGGCGGCGTCGCTCATCTTGACATTGTACCCCAGTGACGGGGTGACATTGAAAGAGGAGCGAGAGGCGGATGTTGCATCGTCATCGACATCTTCACTCTCCGACCCTTCCCCACCGGAGCGCGAGGAGGCGTGGCTTCCTCGGACAGCTTTGGCAGCGAATGGCCCGCTGGGGTCGACAAAGTGAAGCCGGGCGTAGCGCAACAGCAGGCGCAGCAGCACCACCTGGCCCCACTCCTCACACTCCTTGAGAATCGTGCACAAGCGACGGTACACACCGTGGACGAGATCCCACTCATCTGGGCAGATCCTTGTGTACGCCAACGCGGCTGCGCCGACCACGTCAGGGCTTCGGTCAGACAGTAAAGCTCGCAGCAGCTGGCGCACACTGTCCCGATCCAGCTCCTGGCGAGCGATTGTGTGCATCTGCACCAGTGCAAGGGCAGCCGTCTTGCGCACCACCGGTGCCACATCGCTAGCACACTTTTTGACAGCAACCATCACCACGGGATGTATGGCAAGGATGCGAAGCGAAGCGAGCATGCGGAGGGCGAGTGCGCGGACATGCATGCTGGGATCGAGCAAGTCCTTCTGAAAGGCAGAGATCGATAGGAGTGTCTCGTTGGGGCAATCATCGGCATAGTAGACGATGAAGATGTAGATGAGCTTGCGTAGTTCAATAGAGGGGACGTGAATGTTTTTGACCACATCGGGAAAGAAGTAGCGCATGTCACTGCCTTTGCACATCTGCGCGACGATGCGCTTCATGCCATCGCGCTTGTCATGCAGTGACTCGGAGTTCAGGCTGCGACGTAGATCATCGACTCTTGGGGCTACCGAAAAGAACTGTGCGTCTCCGGCGACAAGTGAGCGAGCCTTGCTGAAAGCGGAGGTTGTATTGCTCGCGTACTTCCACGCCCGCTCTGTGACATAAGTTGCCTGCTCAATAAGCCCAGCACCGCTCATTGGATCAGAAAACCCGCGGCTGGAAGAAGAATGAGGAAGGAAAGAAAGAGAAAGCCAGAAATGGGGGGGGGGGGGTACAATGTAGAAAATGTTCGAGTGAAAAGATGCGAGGGCTCGAAAACGTACGGAGTACGTAGGGCATGGAGAAGGGAGGAAAAAACAAAACGGGGTCACATTTAGGGGGTTGAATGCCATGGTGGGAAGAAATGTCTCGCTACGTGACTAAACACGTCGCAGGCATTCTCCCCCTTTCCCTCTTTCCGAAAAGAGTGTCCTCGCACGACTTTCGAGTCGTGGCGCAGCAACATCCCTCTCCCCCTGTGATGCGAAAATCAGGCTTAGTAAATGTCACTGGGCGCCTTCCTTCACTCTCTCTCTCTTTTGGCGACAGGGCTCTGCGTTGCTCAACAACACAGCGGTTTGACAACGGCGATGGTAAACTTCTTCTTCATTTTTTTTTTATTGTGTGAATATGCGTCGTTTGCACAACATTTGAGAGCCGCGTGCAAAGGGGTGGCAGAGTGCACACAACGACCCGCCCCCCCCCCTCCACACACACACACACACACACACACACACACACAGACTCCCTCAACCCCTCGATGCAGGTCACCGACAACCCACACACAAGCACATTCACACAGCGCCGCCGCGTTGTGCTCTTTCTCCCTTCCCCTGTCTGACCTGCACATTAGAGAGTTAGCACAAACACCCCTAAGTCGTGTCATTGGCCGTCACGCTCAGAGCTGATCAGCGTCAATAATGTACGGCTTTGCGTCGCCAGGAGTAACGACGGTGTCATCGTCACTGCGAGACTTGACCATCCCCCGTTCAGCTTTGGCGCTGGTCCTGGAGTTGGAAGAAGAGAGAAATGTGGTGTTATCAGGGCCTCTTTTGTGTCCAGCTACCCTTGTGGACATCTCATCCACGCCCTGACCATTGGCGGCTTCCTCCCTCCGCGTAGATGGTTGTGTGAGCGTGGCCGACGATCTCTCCGCAGCCGCGGCGGCAAAAAAGGTCCGCAGTCCCAGAGGTGGTCGATACATGCACTTGTGATCCTCTACCACCTTTCCTGGACGTTGAAGTAGCCTCCTTGTCATACCGAGTCTCTCCAAGTCCAGAAGCAAGCCCACTCCGATATGATCGCTGAACTGAGGCGGGGTCACGAAAAGACCAGTAGAGGGCAAGCCAGCAAAGCAAAGCTCCCGGGCTTGCTCAGACAGCGGCGGCATCCCGGTTCCGTCGAAGGGCGCGGGGGGGTAGGAGCCGTTGGCCATGGCGCGCCCCATGCCGTCGCGGTAAAGCTCGCCATGCACTTCGCTAAAAAAATCCTCGCGAAGAGAAGATGGATGTGCTGCACTGGAGTCGGACGAGCCCTGCACTGAGACTCCAGGGAAGACGTTGTTGGCTGTCTCTGCCCGGCACACCACACCAGGGAGCAGCGCGGAGTCGACGAGGATGTAGTCCAGTCGCGTGCCCTCGTTTTCGAGGCGGCGGTTGCGCGACTGATCCCAGCAAGTGTATGGACATGGGCAGTAGGGCCGCAGCTGTTGACGCTCCACCTCGCGCAGCAACATCGCATCAATCAGCGGTATGTCCGCCGGAGCTCTACACCACGTATCAACCACCTCCTTTTTAAGAAGAAAAGTGTCCCACATTCGCACCCGCGAGAGCTTTTCTCGACAAGCCACCGGTTCGGCGCTCACCGCCAAGGGTAACCGTCGCGGCACTGGAGAGGAAGAAACCGGCAAACGAAGCTGGAGAAGTCGACCCATGAACTCTGCTGACGCGTCCGAATGCGGAGCAAGTCCACAGAAGTGCACCACCGCGTACAGCTCGTTGTTGTGGGTACACGGAAAGCTTTTGACGAAGTCGGAGGCGTACACGCAACGAAAGCCAACGTCGTAAAGGGCCTGTAGCGGCACCGGCGGTGTCGTGAAGTTGTGCTCAGCCCTTCCATTGCCGCCGGTGCCTCGCTGGGGGAGAAGCGCGCAGAGCCGCCGCAACGCTTCACGATCGATTGTATTGTCGTCCCTGTTGGCCACTGTGTCAACCGAAACAACGCCGGTTCCAGCCGACGACGTGGTGGGGGACGGCAATATGGGCGGAGTAAGCGACGCCGCCGCCCCAGCAGCAGCAGCAGCAGTGCTGATCCCCGTAGACGCGGCCAACTCTTGCGCACGAACACACAAATGATTAGCGATCATGTTCGATACCCTTTGCATGGCCGATTTTGAAAGATGGGGATGCGCTGCCGCCCAGGCAGCGTCTCCTTCAGACTCTGCAAGTGCCTGCAGCTGGAGCAAAGCGCCCAGATGCACGCGCCGGAGTGACCAGGCGGCGTCGTGCGCACGATACGTCATGTTCAGATCACCAGCGAGGATAACCGGCTTCTCTGTCTCTTTGCGCAACTGCTCCATTTTCTCGTCCAAGGCGTGAAGGAAACGGAACTTGAAGTTTTGCCGGGCCCCACCGCGAGCGTTTGGCACGTACACGTTCACAAGCACAAAGGCGCTGTGGTGGGTCACCACGACGCGACCCTCCTCGTTGAACTCGTCCTGCGCAAAGGGCCGGTTGTCGCATCTCCACGTAAGACCCTTTCGCGCAAACGTTACGACGCCGTTGAGGCCGCGGTGCTGTTTGCCGCTAAAGCACCAGAACGACTCCCAGCCGTCTATGCCGTCGCTGCAACCGCCACCGCCGCTGCTGCTACCGGTGGATGCGCCGCCTTCGACAGACCCAGCTGAGCGTACAGATTCCTGTACAGCCACCAGACGCTTTAGAGAAGCAACAACGGGCCGGCGACTCACGGGGGGATCGCTGGCACCCATCTCTACTGGGGACACGTTCAGTTTTGCCAACGTGCCTTTGCATTCCTGGAGGCAAATGATGTCTGCCGTGGTGCAAGCAAAGAAGTCGTGGATGCTGCCAAAGCTCTCTCGAATCGCCCCGGAGGTGGCGGACCACCCCGCGACGTTCCAGCTAATCAAGAACATCGCGTGCTACACGTAATTCGCGTGTGACGATATCTTTGCACCAAGGGGTCGATGAGACTGCGAATACCTCAGATGTTAGGAAATGGTATTTATTTATTTTCTTTTTGCCTTCTCAAACTGAGGTCACACTCCTCGAACTCAACAAGAGCACCCTGCGTACTTGGTCACACAAGATGTGTGTGTGTGCGTGTGCGTGTGTGCGCGCTGAAGTTTTTGTGAGGATTCCTCGCCGCACGTACGGGTACTAAAGCCCAGCAGAAATAATGGTGTGCAAAGAGGTGCTGGGGAGCGCGCCTTGCTGAGATAAAATCAAAAGAGAGTTCAAGGCAGCACAAACGAGGGTTTATTTTTAATTACAAACGGGGGCGGGTGGCAATAGGGAAAGCGAATCCACAGCGCAGTGCCGCTGAAGTCATGGTCATGCCGAGCAGGAGAGTAGCTCTAGATCCAGAATGAAAATTTTCGACTCCAGAAACGCCAGGCGCTACCGTGACGAAACGATTCGGGCAGGATTTCCCCTGCCCCCCCCCTCTCTCTCCCCTTGGAACATGAAAGATTGAGCATCGCAAGAAAAAAGTAAAAGCCTTCACATTGGATGGCACCCACGCACGTAAATACTTCGCATGCGGCCTCATGCGGACGCGCAACTCCCCTCCCCTCCCCAGACCCATTTGAAAAACACCGAGGTAGCAGAACAAAAAGAAATCGAAGTCACACTTCAATGCATTGTCGACACCAAGCCTCAACAAGACGGAAGGCGCAATTATTGGGTAGCCCCTCAGAGACTCACCTCTACTGCCCGTCTGCTTTAGCTCACAGTCGGCGCTTTAGCTCATCCTTGAAGCGGTCCAGAAAGCTAGCGACATTCCGAGCTCCACTAGCCGGGGTGGCTCCGCTGGCAGCGAGCCGGCTAGTATTGTTGCTTTCCATGAAGAAGTTGTAATTTTTCTGGAGCCGAAGCCAGCGTGTCCGCACTGCCGGGCTGCATCCGGACAATACACCGTCGCTGGCCAACTGATGGATCCCAGGCAAGAGGTATCGATACACAAGCGTCGGCGTCACCACAGCGCACCTGACGATGCTGCTCAGAAGTGCCTGAAGCAAGAGCATCGTATCCTCCCAGTGGTGTGCAGCGAGGGCATCCTCCTCGCCGCTTGTACCTCCGTGTGGGGTATCTGCCCCACCCGAGGACGACGATATCGGAAACGACGACGACGACGCCGATGCCGCTGTTGCAGCAAGCCTCCCCTGAGATAGCAGCATCACGTACAGCTCGGCGAGGCGGTCCATGAGAACAGACAGCTGTGGGTAGAGAAGCGCCTCGCGCGGCTCAGCCGGCATGCGCTCCATGAGCTGACACAGCTGCTGTAGCAGGCAGCGGGTGTAACGCGAAGTACACCCGGTCGCATCTGCCGCACGCAGCACCGGCCTAATCGTTTTCTCTTGCGCCCGGGGCTCTGTCAGGGCGATCGAGATGGAGAGGAAGCCAGATAATGCAGCCTCTTGCACAGCTGCCTGTGAATCCTCTAGAAGAGGCAACAACGGTTCAATCAGCAAGGTGACTTTCAAGCGCTCGTTCGCAAGCATGGCGCAGGTATCATGAGCCAACACCACCGCTGTCAGCCGCCGCCGCTCGTCTGGAGAAGCCACGAGAAAGCTCACCAATCCTGATATGCCAGACGCCATTTCGTAGCTTTCCATCGCAAACGGGGCCAAGGCTGCAACACACTGGATGCAAGCCATGAGCGGCGCAGGGCGGGGGGACCTGAAGTCCTTGTTGTTGAGGGAAATGTACCGCGCAACGAGGTGGAGACTCTCGTCTTGGATATGATGTGCGGGGACGAGGTCAGACGTCGGTGCTGTGGATGGAGAGGGAGCACTGATGGCGGTCGTCTCCCTCGTATCTGGCGCGGCGGCGGCGGCGGCGGCGGCGGCGGCGCCTGTGCCGCTCTGAGGCAGTGACATAGTCTTACCACAGAGGAAAAGGAAAAAGGAAAACACAAAGTGTAACCGCCCTCTCTCCAGGTCGTGCAGAGACAGAGAAGCATCCAGTGCACTTTGCGAGGGGGGAAGCTGCAGGGGTAGTGTGGGTGGCGATGTCGTATTCATGGCAGAGGGGTTCTCTGCTACTACGGCAGCCTCGATGCCATGTTGGGGAGAAGACACCAGCAAACCTTTCAGGCACTGGACAACCTCTTGCCATGCTTGTGCTCCAAGCAGCGGCACCAACGACGCAAGTGTGGCACAGAGCGCGCACAACGGACCACACAAGCGAGCGCTCGCATCAGCGCCACTTAGCATGACATTCTCTTCACCCGTGGTCAAGGACGCAAAGTGAACCTTGGACAGGAGGGGGCAAAGCAGATTGCAGGCAACGGGAAGCACGACACGCACGTAGGTGGATGATAGCGAAGGCGAGGATAGAGTGCCACCATTGCCCTCACAACCATCATGGCACTCCAAGACCTCGTGACTATGCAGCAGCTCAGCTGCGACACAGCGAAGGGCCGCGTGAAGAAGCTGAATAAGAGTCATGACGTTGCCGAGAGACAATGCCGCCGCTACGGATGCGCTTGTCCGGCCCGGGGCGCTCTTCTGGCTTTCCTCACGGGTGGTAGTGCCGGCAGATGCGTTGGGGGGTTCCAAAGTAGACCCACCGCCGTTTTTCTTGTCTCGTCCTTTTAGCAACAGCAGTTGTGTTGTCTCCATCCCAATTACAGAGAGCAGCAGAGGAACGAATTGAATGAGAAGGACCCCATCTCGGAGGAACAGAGGGTAAAGCGCCTCGCACAACTGCGTCTGTGCCGCCTGGCGCACAGTACGGCTGCTGCTGTCAGTAGCCAACTGCACCAGCATCCCCATGAAATATGTCTTCTGAGTCGGCGACAAGGGCACGCAGCTAACACCATACGGGCAGACAGCAGACGTACGTGTGGAGGACGAGCGCGCGGCGCTTGTATCCGATGGTAGCAGGACCCCGAGGTTCGAGTGAGACATGCTGCCGGCCGACGCAGAGGGGCCCGGGGTGACTGTGGTGCCGGTAGTCGTGGCGTCCCCCCCCCAAAGCAAGGAGAGGCAGCGTGGCAACTCGCTGCGCACTGCGGACGTATCATCCTCACACAACGGTCGCAGGAGCCCTTGGCAAAGCGAATAACGTACCTGTGGAGAGCCTCGCAGAAGCGGTGCCACAGCAGCTGCGCAATCAAGGGCCAGCAGCCGCCGCTCAAACACCCGCGCGTTGACGAGGGTGTAAAGCTCCGGAATTAGCTCCTGCTCCAGCACTCGCGACGGTGCCTCCTGGGCAACACACAGCCACTCCTGCACAATGGCTATTCGATGCTCCACCATCGGTCGCTTGTAGAGAGTTAACATCATGTACCGCGCCGCCGCGCGCACAGCACTGGACGAGCCCAGCATCGCCACGGTGCGAAGGAGTGGAAGAAGAATGTCCTTCCGGATTGGATCAACTGAGCTGGCCAAGGCCTGCATGCGCTCAGCAATAATAGCAACAGTCTGCCGCAGCTGAGTGTCCAGCTCGCGTACTCGGGTGCACAACTGCGCGGTGGACTCCTCAGCCATCTGCACCTGCCTCTCTAAACCGCTGCGCTCCTCATTGGTACGCTGCGCACCTCGCTGGATAAAGAGAGCGCACAGCTGAGGGTCCCAGTGTTCTAGCAAAGCGAGCACGTCGTCGTTGGACGTCAAGTCCCTGTATGCAGAGAGGGCCTCCACGACACCCTCGCGCAACTCAAACAGAATCCCTGTGGATGGCAAAAAAGCACCATCTGTCGCCGCCCTCTCGACACTGTCGCGCGCAACGCGCTGTCCGACAGAAGCCTCCTCACGCGTCAGCGTCTGTGAAGAGATTTCCATCATGAGTGCATCGTGGGCATGGGTGAATCCACGGTGGCGCAGCCAGTGCAGGACCTCCCTCTCCGACAACTCAGCGCCGCCGCTGAAAGTTTTGAAAGAGTCGGTGAGGTCCATTGTGTCGTGGTACAGCGAAGAACATACGAGCAGCTAGGTCATACAAAAAGTGGAAGAGGGAGTTGGGGGGAGGAAGAGGAAGGAATGTCTCAATGGATCGTCAACGAGCTCACAAATGAAAAATAAATGCAGTGGTGTGGGTGAGACCGGACAAGTATAAACATATACATACATATATACAGCGGATGGTCCACACACACACACACACACACACTTCTTCGAGAGGGAAATCGCGAACGGAGAGAGCACAACTATCAAAAAGAGACCAAATGAGCTCACTAGCAAATCGAAAGAGGGGGGGGGGGCAGATCAACCAAGAAGAGGGAGAGGGTAAATGCGACAGCGCGGGAGGAGAGGGAGGGAGAGCGGAGTCCTTACAGCAAGACAAGCAAACGGTCGCCGACCAACTACGATGTCATGGGCTGCAGGTCCCCGCCTACGCTATCGGAAAAACTGCCGCGCACCCCATTGTGCTTTTCTGCCAGTGGCAGCGGGTCGCACACGCACGCATGTATTGCGTGTGTGTGTGTTTTTTTGTACTGTGGGTGTGCAAAAGAGTCCTTACTTTCCTTCATCGCCGTGAGAGAGAAGCATGGGGTAGGGAGATGTAAAGAAGAGAAAGGCGCTCTGTCAACAGTCGCCCACATGTGGTGAAACAACCCGATGCAGAGGACATGTATGCGCGCGCGCGCGCGTGAGTGCGATCGTGTCGCGTACACACTGGGCTTTGGTACTCGAGGCAACAACTAGGCGCTGTATGCGCATGTGTTTCGCTTGGTACTCTTGGAACATGCTGAGCTGCGCATCTTCCTGGCAATGCTCTCGGGCCACCAGGTGGAGATGAAGCTGTGGGGTTATATGCGAAGAACGAACTGCAACACAAATACACAGAAAAGGCTCCGAGCAGGGCTTTGACAGCATGAAAGAAAGAAAAAAAACCGAACAGCTGAGTATGGGGGGAGTATCTCCCAAATGTATCGACGCATGGAAATAAGCGTTGTGCGCTTGAGGTGAATCCTTCTCGTTAACTCTGATCATTTCGTGAAAGCTGGCGACGAAAACACAACAGGGAATAATCTGGGGGAAAAAAAAGAAGGACCCGATTTTCTCCTTTCATTGAAACAGCTGCAGAAGCCCAGTAGCTGGCTGCGAAAGATGATAACAACAAGTTGCAGCAGAGGAAGCGGTTGGATAGAGGTCGGCCGACGAACGACTGGAGTCCCTATCCAATTCGAGCCTTCCTTGTCATGCACTGCGAGAATCTATAATAAAAAAAAGTGGGTGAAACATAATAATAATAATACATCGAAGAGCACCGAGGCCCGCGATAGAAATGTTGAGCAACATCCTGCCGAGAGAAACCTCGAAAAAAAAAGAAATGAAAAGTGGGTGGGCGCACTGAAGATGATGAAAAACTTTGGGCAGAGAGATACGCGGATCGTTGTGTTTGTGGTACACATACATACATATGGATATATATGGTAAATGCACACACACCTCAAGAAGTCACACCCTCTCCTCTCGTCATCTTGTCAGCGGACGCTTCAAGCTCGGCTTTGGTGCGTTGTACTGTTGGTTGATGACGACCCGTAACGTACTTCTCGTAGAGGGCAATGTGCTTCTTGCGCTCCCGCTGCATCCCTTCTCGGTACAGCCGGTCCGTCGTGGCCTGCTGTTCCTTTGCCTTCAATCTTCGCGTGCTGCGTTCGTAGTGTGATGTCTCCCGCGCATACAAGCGGTCGAAGTTTTCCTTCTGAAGAGCGAGCGACTCGTCGTAGAGATGGCGCACTAGGGCTGTCTCCTCGCTAGGTGATATTGTGCTCGATTTAATGGTGGTGTCCACCTGCCGTGCGACATCCTCTCGCGCCCGCTGTTGCCGCTCAAGAGAGTCGTCATAGAGGTGACGGATATGTCGTTTGAGAGCCTCCTGGGTTATGGTGAGTCGCGGCACAAGCGGCTTTAGTTCGACTTCCGGGCGATAAATGGTGCTGAGACGATCTGCGCTGCGCTGCAACTCCTCGTCCGTCATCCTCTTTGCAGGTACGCATTGCTCTTCCGTGGTGTACATGGCGGTGCAACCTTTCCCCTCCCCTCTTAGGCAAAAAAAAAGAGCCCTAGTAGAAACAAAGGGGTGGCCCAGAGAAGCACGCGTGTAAGACAGCAAGTGCCCACCTGAAGAGGCCAACACTGGTCACACCGCAAAAAATATATAGCGCAAATATGCACCGGAATCTCTTCTATTTTTCCTGCTTGCAACCGGCGGCGGCTATGATGAGTCCACACCACGGGGGAATTACAGCGCGGGGAAAAAAAGAAAAGAAATCTCCACTTTTCAAACACGATAAAAGAATCGTGAGTCCAAGCAAAAATGAAATGTTGAGAGAACACAAAGGAAAAAGCGCGGTGACGACAACATCACAGGGAGTTGTGAGGAATGAAAGTCGGGCCCAGAGAAAGGTGTGCAGATATCGGTGAGGGAGTCGATACCGGTAGTGCGACCCAAGGCACACAGTCTTCCCTCGAAATCGGTGCTCTTCCCGAAGGCATTTACATGCGCTGCAAACATCGTACAGAGAGAGATCGAATCATAATAAAACGGCATGTAAGCTGGAGACTACCGCCATCCACCGAGCCGACCAGCCACCACAAACAACCGAGCACTCCCTCCCATGCTGCTGACCACGCACCAGCGAACACTGTTGTTCAAACAACAGTCGCATTGGCCTTTTCTTTTTGCATAATCACTTTTTCCCCATTGTTCTAACAGGTCAGAAAAAAGAGATCCAGTAATACGGTGCATAGTATCAATGCACTAGAGAGAGAGGCGCGAAAAAAAAAAATTGTCTCTCTTTTATTTGACGTTTCGCTCTACCAATGCGGAAACAAAAAACAGGGTGGCGCAACAATACACATGCCGCAACAGCCTACCCCGGTTCCTCTGGTGCACCGCAGCTGCACGTTTGTCATGTACGACGAAGCGGTCTCCATCCCATCCGGTCGTGCGTGCCCCCCCTCCCCAACCCCCTTTGTCATTGCGCACCTCATCTGACCGATACGCGCTGTGCGTTCAGCGCCAGACCAACGTGGGCAGCCCTGGTCCTCGTCGCGCGGGGTAGCAGTTGGGGGTCGTCTAGGCGCCGGCAGGATGAGCACAAGGATCGTGTGTCGTCCGGCTTCAGGCGAAGGCCCCGCATCCCACCCCCCTCGCGTGTCGGCCCCCTCGGCTGCTTCAGCTCGCTGCAGTCCAGGCGGGAAAGCGGTGTGGAAAAGCGCCCACACTGCCCTTCACACGACTCGGTGGTACAATACGGGGTGGACACGCCCACGCTTCCAGTGGCCGAGGCACCAGCCGGCCTACCTGCCTCAGATGCAGGAGACGCCGCACGTTCCGCACACGTGTGCGCATTGAGGCTCCATGCTATGGGGTTCTACTTGCCGTGCTTGCACATCACATCGACTCGCCTAGCCCCTGGACACCCTCCCCCCCCCCCCACACACCACCTCTCCTCCCCGCTTGGGTGGCAAGCACCACGCCAGCCATGCATGGCAGCGCGTGCGCACAGTGATCCCCGCTACGAATCGGAGGGGAGGGGGGGGGGGGGCAGCAAAAAGATGTCGCTCTTTCCTGGGTCCGTAACCCTTCGCCATGAGGGGATTTTTCCGGCTAGATGAGCCCATGCACAGGCACACTATTACTCATAGCTAGCCGGCTTAAAAAGGCATCGGAGGGAGGCGGGGGAAAAGACACCAAACCGCATTTATCTTTGCATGGTGAATGTGGTGGGCATCATCCAGTGATTGTGTAGAGAGACATGACGTACAACGATGTGTCTCTTCTGAGAACAACCGATGCAAAAAACGCGTAGCACGTCCAGCTCAATGGTTGCGTCGAAGACTCTCTCGAAGCCAAAATAGTCAGTGGCGAAGAGAAAAGCTTTTGCTGCAGTGGGGTTACCGCAATGTTGACGCAGAAGACTGCGCATCATAAGCACTCCTTGCCGCTACCGCCTCTCACCCGCCTCGGCGGGACTTCTGGGCACAGAGGAGTGGCTGTAGAGTGCCGGGCGTGAGTAGACTCTTGCCGCCTCGCAAGCATGATACCCCTGTTCTTCTGTGTGGTGCAGTAGGCGCCGAGCAAATCCTCTGTTGGCGTACCAAATTCTGTACGACGACTTCAGGGGATGGTGGGCTTGCGGTGTCTGACACCTTTGACCAGGTCAGTAATCCATGCAGGTGACGTCAGTTCCTCTGACACAGCCCAGTCCGAGAACGCGTCAATTTCGTGACCACTCTTCGAATCCACTCGGGACAGGAAAAAAAAGTGACCATGCACTTGACCCGCGTGTTGCGCCAGCATCTTGTGCGCAATCGCGTCACAATATATCATCTTCCAACGCTGTTGGGCGACTGTCGAACATCCCGAGCAAGGGTGACCGACACCGTAAGGATAATCATGCCTGTTTTACCCCTCCTAGTTTTTTTTTGATACCTGATCGGGTCATCTTTACACCAGTCCGAATCCCAATCCAGCTGCACCACGCCCAGCCCAAGCGCTTCAAGCAAGGAGGACCGCAGCATCTCGGTGTTGCACCTCCGAGTGTGTTTCTGAGATAATGCATCGAGACCACGTCTCGTCCGGTAACCAACTACGCTTACCGAGATAACCTTTCTCCTTGGTTGAGGAGGAGAGCCTCGCAAAGTGGGAGAGGTGGTTCTGGCGAGCCGCAAGTTTTTCCTCGCAAAGGGACTTCACCTGAATCCCAATGGAGGCAGTGATTTGGTACGGTACATAAGGCTGTGGCGCATGAGGGAGTAAGTCATGCGCTGGGAGCTCCGAAGGGGGGTTCATGCCAGTAAATAACTCTATTAAGAGCTGCCCCGAATGTTTGACAAGACCGCGATCTGGTGGTCGACAACCGCCGCTCCAAGTCCACAAAGGAGCCTCCCTCGCGTGACGGAGATACACCTACAGGGGGGGGTTCGGCGCAGGACGGCAGCGCGCCTCTGAGAGACCGTATTGATTGACCTCTTCGAGTCCTACCACGTAGAACACGAAAAAAAAGAAAAAAAGGAAAGAAGAATGAGGATAAGAAAGGTAGCGGGGGAGGGAAGAGCACACATAGCCCCCCCCCCCCTAGTAAAGGAAAATAGAAGAGTAACCTACAAGGGGAGAAAGGGGGATGGGGGTGTAAACCGGGGAGAGAGAGGACACAGTCGAGACACACAGACACACAGAAAGAGAGAGACACACACACAAACCGGGGGAACAAGATTGAAAAATGAAAAAAAAAGCTAAAAGCGCGGTGTTGCAGGTAAGAAGAACGCAGGCCGCGCTGAGACGGAAGGAGGGGGGGGGATATCCTCCCCTACAAGGGGGTCACTCTGTATACGGGGTGGAGGTGGAGAGAGAGAGAGTCGCACACGCAATCAAGACCTTGTAGCTAAATCGGCTGCAAGCCATAGTAGCCTCCACTTTAATAGCCCACACAAGCCAGGACAAAGAAACAAGAAACCAAATCAAACAGTAGCACATCTCCTGAGCTTGAGAAATTATGAGAAGAACCACCTCTTTGATCAGTCGGTCTGGTAGACGCAGGCAGCCTTGTGGCTCCTTGCATTGGCGGGGGTCCATGAGAGACACAAATAAGTCTGCAGCTCTTCCTCCGTGGGCGCCTCGACGCCGAAGGTGGGATAGAATTGATCGAACAGCTCACGCAGTGCGTGAAAAGCTTCTTCTTGTGAGGTGACGCGCCGCGCACTGCCCCAGACAACCACACTTTTCGCAAAATCACCCTCGACGTTTACGCAGCGGCAGTACAGCTCGTCAAGCGGCCAGTACCGACCAAGCCCATCGTCCACGACGCACGATTCAAGGACCGTTTCACCAATATAACGCTTCCGTACGAGCTCTGCCACATTGGGCTGCATGCCTTGACCCAGATCAATCATGTATATGAACCGAAGTGGGCCTAGTCCCGCATCATCCGCCGCACCTGTATCGGCCGGAAAGCGCAAGTACTGTAACGGCTCGTCCGATCCAAATTGGAATCTGTACAGTATACCAGCGTAGTACTGGCGTGACTTAGACAGCGGCGCGTCCTCCTTTGGGTGTTCCCTGAGGTAGGCGGAGTGCGCCGGCGGCAGCGCCACGTAGCAGTACCCAATGTTGTCCCCGCGCAGCTGATTCATCAGCACCATATCGAGTACCTTCCAGTCGAAGAGCGCCTTGATAGCGAGCTGAAAAAAGAGGAATTGGAAAAGCTCACCATCGCGTAGGGGAGAGTTTAGGAGCTGGTCGCAATAGGGATCGAAGCCGGCGTCACACTCCGTCAAGAACCGACCCAGTGTGCCGTCCATCAAGTCCGTGACGAGGTAGCACAGTTTTGTGGTCGCGCCATCGGCCCCGCGTCGCAGCTCGTCGGCAGCCTCCGCTGGAAGCCCCTTCGGTGTCTGCTGGCTCACAATGAAATCATGGGCGCGGCCGCCCTTGCACACCTTCAAGTCTTCGAGCTGATTCACCAATACGTAGAAAGCGACATCGATGAGAGACTCTCGGACATACTGCTCTTGGTTCAGGCCATCCGGGATGACAAATACCTTCACCGCCACGGGATAGCGCTGCGGACCATAGGTCCCGCGGAAAACAAGACTGCTGCCGCCGCGACCCATAAGCTCTAGGAGTTCTACATCATTCGTTGGACCATCAAAAATGGTGCAATTGCCCGTCTGCACATAGTCACACCAACGCGTGGCCAAGCCCTTCTGCGCTTTAGGCAAACTTGATGGCCCAACAGAGTACGCGTTCAGCGACTGGTTGCAAACTGTTGTCGCCTCGTCCAACTCTACGTGTGCGTTTTTTTCTAGGACGAGAAGTGCCGAGGCCTCGGGCCCCGCGTTCCCCTTCCCCTGTGAAGCATCCACAGTAGCGATCAAGGCCGCGGCAGTGCTTGGGCCTCGCGCGGCCGTGGTGCCAACAATGACAGAAGAACCATTCGCGTATGGAATGCCTTTAACAGCGCCCAGCGCCCCCTCCGGCGACTTTGTGCTGACCAAGTCAACTGCATCAAAAGCGCGAATGTTTTTTTCCGCTCTGTCCCTGTCCTGACGATGCTTCACGCACTCGCTGACAGCATGAAGCGACACTTCCAGAAAGGGCTTCATGGTATCGACCGTGTTTAGTCGACGCTGGACTATTGTCAGTGACGATCGTGCAGATGAAGATGCAGCACTGGCCCCAGTCGTGCTTGTCGACTCACCCGTCGGCATGCACGGTAGAAGTGGATCACTCACCGCGGTGGCGGCCAAGGTATCACCCACATGAAGTGGGCCAGTTGCTGACTCCTCGGAGACAGCAGACGAGGACGACGCTACGTTGCTTGGTGAAACAAAGAAGTGTGACAGGGCACCACCGAAGCGACGCAACGCTGCCCCAGCAGTGAACTCGCCGCAGCGGAACAGCAGCGGCGTGAAGGACGGAGTGCCATCATGAGCGTTCCCGGTAGTGCGGCGCCAAAGCTCGCCACGAGTGCACCCGAACTGGCCCTTCATTTTCTCGAATAGAGCCACCAACGCCAGAAGGGCAGTCTCGGGACTGCTAACCTCCACCGTTGACGCCCACTGCGCCACGCTGCAGCCCACGTCACCTAGGCACGGCAAGGTATCGCCAGCGCCAAAAAGCGGCAGTGAGGTGGTCTCCTGCAGCTCCGCAGGGGTTGCATAAAGTGGCACAACCGCCTCTTCCAGGTTGAGCAGCGTCAGGAGGCGGGTGTGAGCGGGAAAGAGCAGCCACTCATGCCTATTCAAAGGGTGCTCGAAGGCAACGTGGTGGCTACCACTGGACCGCGCGGCGACCAAGTCGGCGCGAAGGTACCGAGCGTGCTGTCCAGGCAGCGTGAAGGTCATACCACGGAATCGGATGTCGAAGTAGGCGCGAAAGAGCAGCTGCAGGTAGAAGAGCTGAAACACCTCGCCATCCGTGAAGGGCTGAGTTGTCAGCGACCATGGCCGGCGCATCACACCCTTGCGAGACATGGGGAACAAGACCGCCACGGGTACACGGCGAGAACGCAGTCTGTCTGTCCCTCTTTTTAACGCATTGAGTGCAGTTGTCGCGCCGCTCACCTTTGCCTCGATGCGTATCCGCTGGTGGCCCACAAGGTCGTCCCATGCACATAGCCGTACCGCCACATAGGGGAAGCAGGCTACATCGCAACAGCCGGCCTTGCCGAGGGTCAGGTAGAGGGCGGCTGTCGTGCAGAAGCGCTTCCAGCGCGGCACGACCGGGGCATCGGCGCTTGCAACACCGTCGGTCGGGAAGCTGATAGGGCTGCGAGCCAGAGAGCCGGTGCTGTTCACGCCTGAACCAGTCCCGCCCATGGTCGCACGTTCCAGGAAATCGGGAGATGGTGTATCAAGCAGTATGCCGGCCCCGCTGCCGCCGCCTTCACCACTGAATGACACATCGGTGGAGCGCCAGAACGTCGACACAATGTCGGGGAACGCCACTTCGTCTGCCATCTCCACTCCGAGCCCAGTATGGGGCGCGGCGTCCGCTCCGACAACCGTGTAACGGCCCTCGTCTGTGCCGCGCACGCCTACCGATGACTCGTCTGCAATGGCCGGTGGCAGAACTTCGATCGCCTCCCCCTGCTTGTCCAAAAGAGGAAGTAGCAGGAACTCGGACCCATCCCAGACGCACTCAGGGTACGCCTTCAACAGAGACTCTAGTGGACTCACCTCACCTTGCTGCACTTCCACACGGTAAGTGCGTGCCTCGGCATCGCCAATATGCACAGCGAGCGTCTCCGCACGCAATCGGGCACGGCGCGCTCGTGTCTGCGGCCGGACACGCACACGCAGTGATTGCCACGATGGTGGTGGTTTTTCGGTAGGCTGTGCAGGGCTGCTGACACGGCACGACGCCATACGCAGGTTGAGACTGGGAAGGTCAGTGCTGACCAGAGAATCGTCGACTACGGCGGAGCCCAAAAACTGCAGTACTTGAAGCGGATGTTGCTGTTTCTCGGCAAGGGGAGCGTCTTGCTTCCCGGAGGCAGACAGATTAAATGCCATGCCACCATCGCCTCTGCGCAACCGCCACTTCAACGAGGTCTTGCTCAGCTCCTTTTCTCTCGCGCTGGGACGAGCTGGCGCGGCCGAGGTTGTACCGGACGCCAAAATCTCAGAGTGCGCGTGGCACACAATGGAAGCCGCGGACCGCCGCAGTGGAGGATTGGAAACTGCTGTCAGAACGAGTGGTTGCCACCCCCCAAGCGGCGACGCACGCGCTTGCTCACTGTAGAGAAGTGATGTGTGCTGCGCCATTCGTAGGCGCGCGAGAGTTTTCTGGGCCGCTGCAGCAACCTTTTCTTGTGTTTCAGGAGGTGGTGAGTGGTGCCGCCGCGGTGGCGAAGCACACGCAAACTCCGAAGAGCGGTCCAAGGGTCGTGCGGGAAAGAGCGCTGATCGAGGGTCAGGCTGAGTAACAGACAACGTTTTCACTGCGGCCGGGGGCGACGGCTCAGCGTGCACACCATGTGGTGAGCAGCTACTCTTGCCGCATCTCTGCGCCGAGGAATGCACGCGACGAGAACCAGCCGGGCGCCGGTGTGGTGGTTGCGGGGCGATGTAAAGGGCGCGAAATCGGTTTTCAAGAATCGCCTCCCGCACGCGAGAGGCTTCAACAACAATGGGGTCCATCCCAAGAGTTGACTGGAGAAAGAGGGGTTGAAGTACACGCTGAAGGGGGTTTCGTATAGCGGTAGAAAAGTGGTGGTTCACGTTTCTGAACACGAGGCCCTTTTCGGGTCCCTTTAAGTGTCACACGCAATCGAGTCAGGCGAGACGGAGAGAGAAAACGAGGGGGTGAGAAAAGCGCAGGTGATTCTCGAGCAAACGCCGCATGTAAAAAAAAAATACCTGAGGCACTTTCTGATGCGAGATCCAAGGGGAAAATAAAATCGAGTCTTAGAGATCAACTTAGGGCCTTTTGAGTGCATATCAGCTACGTCGGAAACATTTGCACAAATGTCAGAGAACAGTCGGCAAGACGGGGAGGGCGGGGCAGTGAAGTGGGGACCATCACGGCGAAGGCAAAAAAAAAGGAGCGCCTATCGCCTCTCCCTACTCGGGGGTGAAATTTGATTTGAACGGCGAGCGAACACGCTTCGAATACACACTCAGCCACCAGCAAGGGAGCGCCCCCAAAGAAACTCCAATGTAAGACACCGCTGGAAATGTAGCATCAGTAGACTTGAAAAGACGTGAAGAATGCTCTGACGCAAGCACGCACTATACTCGCACGTGTCTGCCCAGCCGAGGAATGTTGCAAAGGATGAGAGGCGGCAGCGGAGAAAGACGACGCAAAGCAAGATCGGCAACAAAAGATAAGCGATAGGACGCCTTACTTTCAATGAAAGTACAGGTAAAGAATACCACCGGGGATAATTCTATTCTTCATTCGACGTTTCGCTCTACCAATGCGGAAACAAAAAACAGGGTGGCGCAACAATACACATGCCGCAACAGCCTACCCCGGTTCCTCTGGTGCACCGCAGCTGCATGTTTGTCATGTACGACGAAGCGGTCTCCATCCCATCCGGTCGTGCGTGCACCCCCCCTCCCCCCCCCTTTGTCATTGCGCACCTCATCTGACCGATACGCGCTGTGGGTTCAGCGCCAGAGCAACGTGGGCAGCCCTGGTCCTCGTCGCGCGGGGTAGCAGTTGGGGGTCGTCTAGGCGCCGGCAGGATGAGCACAAGGATCGTGTGTCGTCCGGCTTCAGGCGAAGGCCCCGCATCCCACCCCCCTCGCGTGTCGGCCCCCTCGGCTGCTTCAGCTCGCTGCAGTCCAGGCGGGAAAGCGGTGTGGAAAAGCGCCCACACTGCCCTTCACACGACTCGGTGGTACAATACGGGGTGGACACGCCCACGCTTCCAGTGGCCGAGGCACCAGCCGGCCTACCTGCCTCAGATGCAGGAGACGCCGCACGTTCCGCACACGTGTGCGCATTGAGGCTCCATGCTATGGGGTTCTACTTGCCGTGCTTGCACATCACATCGACTCGCCTAGCCCCTGGACACCCTCCCCCCCCCCCACACACCACCTCTCCTCCCCGCTTGGGTGGCAAGCACCACCCCAGCCATGCATGGCAGCGCGTGCGCGCAGTGATCCCCGCTACGAATCGGAGGGGGGGGGGGCAGCAAAAAGATGTCGCTCTTTCCTGGGCCCGTATACGTGTAGAATCGTCGACACGTTTCGGGTGCAGTTGGCTCAAACGTCTTCACAGCAGCATGTCCCTGCGCCACACCGCCGGCACAGACCTGCGCGCAGACACCAGTCGTCCGCAATCATTGTACCCATGGAGAGGAGGGGCGAAATGCAAACCTTTGTCTTCCAGACGGAGTGGATACACACTATATCCTGAAGCCCGACGCTGTGGTGGACGGCAACATCGGGCGGGGGTAAATGGCAGACAGGAAGGAAATATAGGAAGAAGAAAGTACGAAGTTAGGAAGTACGGAAGTGACCGCCACACACACACACAGACACAGACATCATGTGAGTCAGTGAAGGTTTGCTGTGGGAGCGCGAGCCATCCCAGATGCGCGTCGACCAAGCGGGGGGGAAAGGGGGCAGTGCAAGTCACTCAGCGGCTGCTTCACAACTTTTTGTACGTGGAAACTGTGCTTCTGGCGAGGTCCTGCCGCGTTCTTTTCTAGTAGCCTTCGGCCCCTCCCCCTTTTTTGAATTCTCGATTGTCGCCCTTCATTTGGGGGGGGGGGGGGCCGTTGTTTTCCCTCCACGATTCTGTTCGTTTTGCTTAACTTCTGTGAGACAGGGGTGCTTCCCTTTCTCCACCTCACTTCGCCCCTCGAGGCCGTTTAAAGTTTGTGTCCGGGGGCACAGCACGTCCTCAAGACGCGAAGGGCGCAAGCAGAGGGATGAGGGAGAAATTGGGAGGAGCCAAAGAGCAGGAAGGGAATGATTCACACCTTTGCCAGGTCACAGTGGAAGGAAAGGGGAGGGGAGGCGCGTGCAGACCGCCGTGGCGCCTGAAACAACGAAAGTAAAAGGAAGCCACGGAGGGGGGCAAAGATGGAAAGAAGACGGCCCAGCAGCGGAGAAGCAGCACTGTCGCAGGACCTGGGTTGTTAACGGACATACGCAGGAGGTGCGGCGATCTGCGGAGCCACGCTCCGTCCGCTCTTGTCGCGCTGGAGCTCACGCTCATCCTTCTTCGCAGCTAGTCGCCGTTGCTCGTACTCCTCCAGGTCCTTGCGCATGCGCCGCGTCTTGTTAGCCTTCTCCTCCTTACTCCAAAGATACGGCATGAACCAAGGGATGTTGCGCATGCGCTGGTTCACTGTGTCCATCTCCTTCAGATACTTGACACGCATCTCCAGCGTTGAAGAGTTGTCGCTGGCATAGGCCTGCATCTCCTCCTTCAACTGATGCGGCAGCTCGCGCTCCAGCCGGCAGCCATTGTAGATCCACGAAACGTGCGGAATGTTCGGACGGGTTCGAATGCGCTCCATGATGAGTCGCTGCACCCAGTGATGGAGACGGTGCAATTGTGGCTCTATTGCAAAGCGCGCAGCCGGGTCAACAGTGGACCAAACAACATACACCTCCTTGGAGCGGCGCGACGCAATCACCTCCTCGATCATTAGCTGTGCAAAGTCAATCTGCTCCGCGATATGGGCAGGACACGCTTTAAGAGAGTGTCGCAGGTGGTAGGCAATTTTGTCGGCAAAGGCCTGTGCAGAGGGGGACATGTTTGCGCGATGACGCAGGTAGCGAACCTCTTTGCTCAGCATCCCCTCCGGCTCAGGCGCGCTTGGCCACAGCTTGCCTTCAGCAAGTTTGCGTGCTGCCAGTGGGGTGAAGGGAATGGGTGGGGCCTCGTACTTGGCAGCCTGTTGCGGCGAGTCGTACTTGAGTGCCTCTCGCTCCGAAAAGCCGAAATTCTTGCTGTTGCGTAGAGGTTCCAGGTCGCCGAGACCTTGGAGGGCGTACGTCGCGTTCAGCTTCACACCCTCGCGATCAAGACGCGATCCGGTAGAGTACAAGCGCTGTTCCACGTAACGATAGGATGACTGGTTGGCGGGGTTGATATTGCGCCCCTGCAGCACTGCGCGAATGGTTTCATCGCGCTGTGCTTTCGTCTGCTTTAGCGGAAGCACAGATGGGCTCCGAAATCGGTGGCGTAGCTTGGTTTGGTATTTTATGGAGCGCTTGCTCATGAACACCATGTTGGTGGGTCGCATTGCTGATCCTCGGCTGCGCACGTTCTACGCAGGCGCATTTAATAAGAGGAGGAGGAAGAG
Source organism: Porcisia hertigi (assembly GCF_017918235.1). Classification (NCBI taxonomy): domain Eukaryota; phylum Euglenozoa; class Kinetoplastea; order Trypanosomatida; family Trypanosomatidae; genus Porcisia; species Porcisia hertigi. The sequence continues at coordinate 3,209,367 of NC_090595.1, forward strand.
GGGGGAAAAAAGATCGAAACGCAAACACACACACACACACACACAGACGTACACAATGAATAGATAAGGTAGAGAAATGAAATGGTGTGGAGCAGAAAGTATGCCCTCCCCCCCCCCACTATTTGAAGGAAAGAGACACAGGAGCGGATTTGCATCGTTTCACGGGCACGAGAAAAGCCGGTGGTGGCTGATGAGCAGCAAGGCATGCCAGGTCTTGGCTCTTCGTTTCACTTCGGATTCCACTTCATCCTGCCTGGAGCAGCAGCAGCGGCTCCTCACGCCCTTGTACTAGGGTGCAAAGACAGTTGCATCGGCATCGTAAAGCCGCTCCCTCATCACGGGGGAAAGGGGGCGAAAAAAAAAAAGATATTCTGGCTACTACTTGATTTGTTGCCGCTATGCTTCAACAGCCTCGGGATAATGAGGAGCACCTTCACGTGGTTTATCAAGGGGGAGGGGTCTCGAATACCCGCTTGACATAAAAGACAGAGATCCACATATTCCTCTGACAATCCTAAGCCACCTCTGCGGGTGTAGAGGTCAGGAACTGACGTAGTGGTGGTGAAGGGGGGGGGGGGGCACAGTGTTTGCCGTTGTTGATGTCGGCTATCATGTCCGGGATGTGGCGTTGCGACGGCGCGCAAGTCCGAACCCTCTTTATGATGATCAAGGTGTCAGCGTGGCTCAAGAGTAGCTCACCCGGCTCTCACGGCCCTCTAGTGAAGTACCTCAGTCGCGCCGAGGGATGCAGCACGTGGCAACCAGCCTATCGTCGGCGCCTGTGGAGAACTACTTACAAAGAGGGGATGTGCGGCAGAGTTCACGCTGAGATGACCGAGTCGTCCCCTTGTGAGACGCGTGTGCGGTGCCGTTTTCGCACCACGCGGCGGGCCAGTGACAAAGCAAGGTTGGTGGGGGCGGATCAAGGGCGTCTGATGTCGTATGGTAGAGTGGATACACTGTAGCGTAGAAACGAAAGAAGGCGCATCAGGAGCTATTCCTCGCCTCTGAAGCCAAGTGAGAACAAAAAAACGCAGCACCACACACACAGACACATCGAGGGGAACTCGAGGGAGCAACGCAAGGGGCAAACGGCGCCTGTGCGCGTGCTTCCGTCTCAAGTGCCCCCGCGCCGTTGCGCGCACGCGCACACCCGAGTCACGCAAGTTGGGGCCTGAAACTGCACACGGTGAAGTCAACGCAGTGGGGTAGGAGACCTAGGAGCGGCGTACACGCCAGAACAGGCGGTACAACCACACATGCGACGCTGGATGACACACAGACCTGGAAGCGTTGGCGTAAAGCCCCCCCCCTCCCGTCACGCTGCCTCGGCGCCACTTCTCCCATCCTCTGGCGACGTCCTACTCCTGACGGCCTTGACCTGATCAAACAACGCCGGACACGTCTACAGCAGCAGCAGTACCTCTTCTCATCGCCTCCCGACGCGCCCTCCGCACCTTCGCCACTTCGTACTCGGGAATGGCGGCGACGTAGATGCGACGGCCATGGTAGAGGGACGTAAGGGTGTACTGTGGACAGTTCATCTTCGCCAGCATGGCATACAACGTCTGCAAGTGCTTGTTCACAGATCCACGCACAGCTACCGCCGTACTGCTGGTGCCCATCGCCTGTCGTGCAGAAGGCACACACTCGGAGAGAGAAGCAGCAGTGCCAGCCACATTGTAGCGAGCTGCCGCCGTGTACGCGCGATAGAAATCTGCTTCCTCGGCCCGCATGGTGCTCAGATCCAGAGGCCGCCTAAACTGTGCAGCCTCTTCCTCTACCTCCATCTGCCCCCGGTGCCCCGCCTCCTCTACCTTCGTGGAAGACTTCTTGCCAACAGTATCTTCTTCTCGTACTGGCGGCACGAGATGCTGAGCGCTGACATCGTCCTCATCGGGAGATTTCTCGGTTTTATGGACAATTGCTGACGTCATGAGCCTACTCGAGTGAGTTGCGAGTGCGTCAACCCCGCGCGTCTTGTAATCGTGCGGTACAGCGTCATGCAGGCCACCCTCCCTTCTTCCGAAGTCGTGAAGTGTGTCATCGAGTACCTCCCGTGCTGCCAGAAACGCGATCTCCAAGTCCTGCGAACGGGCCTGCACACTGCAGACATTGTCGTCCACAATCATCAGAGACCGTATGTTCGCTAGCTGGGGCAGCAGGTACCCCGCACATCCCCTCCACACACCCTCGAGTGGCTCACGACGCAAGGTGCGGACGCCGTCACTGCTCATGAATGCGTTGAAGGAAGCGCACTGGGACATGAGGAAGGGGAGTACCTCTGTTATGAGCTCGAAGCATGGCGCCAGAGACTCGGGAACCGTGTCGGGGTAGTCAATGTCCCCAATGGTGGCTGACGCACCAGCACGACCGGCGAGGGTGGGCGCGCCAGGTTTGGCATTGCCCCCGGATGCTCCCTCGCTGGTGCAAGCGGCATCTTCAGCCGCGTCGACGAAGGTGGCACCACGCCATCCGGTCATCCGTTCCACGTACTTCGTCACGCATGGAAACTTGCCCGCCAGCATCGACGACGGTGGGTCATCCATGAAGAAGAAACTGGAAAAGGCAGCACCGAGCGTGACATCAGCCAGAGTGGGGTGTGGGGTGCCAAGTAAAAAGTCCTTGTTTGGATGCTCGCGCAGATGTGCCTCAAGAGCCGTGCAGAAGCGCTCGAAGTGCTCCTCCATAAAGGGCGCTGTCACCTTAGAAGCACCTGTCGCCGAGACTAACCGAGTCATCACTTCTCGAAACCGTGGCGCCATCGTGCGAGCAAACCCGATTCCAGGAATAGGAAAAAAGTAGCGCACGTATCCCTCCAGCACATCGAGTGCGTCGCCACGGATGTAACGAAACATAGCACCGGTCTTCGCGAGCCACCAGCATGCGTACACCACCACGCACCAAGAAGCCAGGTGCAGCTGTGGATGCGTTTCTTTTCGGACTAGAAGCCTCTGTGTGCGTAGAGCTGTTGGCAAAGCGCCACTCCCGGCGTGTGGAACGCCGCCGCCGCCGCTCTGACGAGTGTAACTTACTTCGCCCTTTGCAAAGCGAGCAATGGCCTCGACCTCCTCGTCTAGCTCGACCGTTTCCGCCAGTTGCCAGACCTGCAAAGGAGAGGCACCGCTTGGTGTCAAGGTGCAAAAAACGCTGCGAGCACGGTAATACAGTGAGTACACCATGGTAGTAGTAAAGCTCGTGCAGTAAACTCGAAAAGGGAGCTGTTTGAGCCGGAGGTAGGTGACATGTTGATGCAACGACAGCGTGTAGGGCGAACCAAAGACGCGGAACGGCGTCGTCGACGGTTGGCCACCCATGAGCACCTAAACGATTGGCGCGGTAGGCGAAAGGGATATCCCCATCGATGGGGGGGGGGGAGGAAGGGGAGCGCGACGGCTGCCTGACACTTCGCTTAGCTCGCGGTCTCAAAACAACGACACAGACTCTGGTAGCATTACGCCTTGGACCACGCCTGTGTATGACCCCCTGCCGACACCTAGCCGACAACTACGTCAAACACAGCAAATGGAAATGCAGAAAAATGAGGCCAATCATGCAAGAGCTTAGACTCGAACACGCCGCACGCCGGTGTTGAATAGATAGGTGTGTGTGTGTGTGTATGAAGGGGGGGGGAGGGGGTACATGACACCAAAGCAAAACCAAGAAAGACCGACGAAAGGAGACTCGAAACAGTAAAGGACGTGAGAAGGGGAGGCGCGCGGGTAGAAACCATGACTCAGGAGCAAGGCTTCTTTTAAAAGGCTGGCTGTTGGTGCACGTAGACACAGGGGGATGGGCAGACAGATACGTAAGGGAAGAAACGACACGCACCACATGTGTGTGTGTGTGTGTGTGTGTCAGAGAGAGAAAACGAGCGAAACCCAGACTCATACGCACAGAGAGAGAAAGAGACCCCCCCCCTTCAAGAAGCCAGTAAAACGGTGAGCGCAATAGACACTGAATACCTCAGCCTCCGCGAGCACAACAATTCTCTCACCCGTGCGTGTGTGTGTGTGTATGAGTGTACAGGGGGGGGGATACCTACTATTGAATCATATGTCTCTTGGATTTGTATGGTGATGCGTCTTGAACCTCACGTGCAGGTACAGGAGTGTGAAGATGGGGGGGGGGGCATGAGCACATCCTTTGCTGCGCCAAGAAAGAGGAGATCACCAACAAAGTTACACCAAAGCTATGAGCAAGTCGGCATATTCCCATCTATCTAACCAACCTCTTGAGGGTGTGTGCGATTGAGCTGGCCGCCAATCCCTGCCAGTAGATATAGATTGGATGGTGTACAAGAGCATTGGAAAAAAAAAACTTTCCTTGCTGTGTTTGCGCCTCGACAAGGATGTGAAGCCACCCGCGTCCCTCCGCTCCCGGGTGTCTCACACCGGATGGAGACTTGAAGGAAGACGCAAAGAAGACAACCTACGCTGAACACACGAGAAGTAGAAATTGCGAGAAAGAACAGGCGACGAGGTCACTGGGGTGGGAGGGGGAGGGGGGGGGAAGGCCGCTTCAATGTAGTGGTCGTCGTTGAGAGAGAAGCACCTCAAAAACCGCGCTTGATGAAATGAAATAGCCTCAAATGATTCGAGAAGTCATCACTCCAGCAGCCCGCCACAGACTCGGCAGCGCGGACCTTCTGCAAAGTCACTCAGTCCGCACGCGAGGCATCGTGTCAGTACGTAGCTCTCGGAGAAAAAGGAGAGAGGGCTAAGTGTGGAGCCCGAGAAGAGCGTAGTGTGTGACGCAGGAGACCCGTTGTGTGGGTTGCCCTTCGTCACAGAACTCTCGCCGGCTGGGACGTGCGTCGATGTGCTCGAGAGACTTAGATGAAACGCCACACAAGCAGGGCGATCACAGAGGGAACAGGGAAACAAGTGCGGCGATGCGGTCTCGGAAGCGTCGCTACCTGAGGGTGATGAGAGACCAGCGCTCCGCCGATTACTATACGCAGTCGCCTCCAAAAAAGTCTGAAGCGAGGACACCCACGAGGACGAAACGCACCAGTGCAGTTGCGCCACCGGCCGCGATGCATCAGTCAACGCCTCGCGAGGCGACCTCTCGTCGTCCCGACCAGGTCCCACAGACCCACCGCAGTCAGCGACAGTGATGAGGCGAAAGCTTGAAAGCGATGTGGCTTGTTTGTGGCTGCTGTCCTTGCGCAAAGCAGCCTTCTGTGCTTTGATGTAGGCCTCCACGAATGCGATGGCTCCGTCGACGTCGAGTGCGTCAGGCCTTGTAGAGCAACACGCGGACCCCCCCATGGTTGCCGCATGGTCACGGAAATGCTCTGATCCCTCAGGTTTCATATTTGCGTAGCGGTAGCGTTTGGCGAGGATGCGCACGGCGTTGGAGAGAACCAGTTCGCTCACAACTGGCCTATCCCACGGACAGAGTACACAAATGTGCCGCAGCAGGACCCACCACAGCCACGAGGCCTGCATCACCTCCATAGAAGGTGGCGACACGAAGACAGATGACATGCCGCTTGCTGAGTCACAGGCAACGGTTGACACCTGTAAAGGCCACCGCAAGAAAACATCGACTCCGAACTGTGCGCGTAGCTGCAAATATCGGCGGCGCGCGGGCATCGCGGCCAGGCAAGGCCTTTGTGAGGAAGCCATGCCGCCAGGCATCATCCATCGCCGATAGGCCTGTATCGTCTCTGTCGACGGCAATTGGCGTGCCTGTTGATGCGCCTGCGCATATTGGTGCACCTCGCTGGATTGAGCTCCAGACCCTGGAAAAAGTTGTTCATGCAGGAAAAAAGACGTGCTTGTCTGCTGCTGCAGCATACAACGAAGTGTGCTCCCTCGGAGCTCGTACGGCGCAACAGCCCTTTCGGGTGCGCTGGCTTCGTGCAGGGTCCCCGCTACCGCCTCGGGCACAAAAGCGCCTAACTCAACTAGTCTACTTAGCCACCCACCACACGTGTCCACAGAGACAGGCCACAGGTGCGTCGGTTCATGACTCGCCTGCCCTGATTGCACAGCCGCCACCGCCAGTGTACCAGATGGGTGCAGCGCTACGCCCACGATCCCAGCACAGGTGCGCGGTGGCATCTCGCTACAGCCTGCCAGCAAAGGGCACCGAAGCAATGCCGTAGAGGAAGGGCCGCAGACGAGAAACATGTGCACGGATTTTTCACCGATACCGAGAACTGCGACGCTGGCATGACCAAGCGAAGGGCTTGGGGAGGTAGGACAATCACCTTCGTTGCCAGCGTCGGTACCGGTGACTCTTGAATGTGCCACAAACGGAACCACCATCAGCCGGCGCAGGCACACCTCGCCCCGGAGGGCGTCGAGGCCATAGTGCGCGTCAGTTTGACACACGGTGCGGCGATAGGGCGCTGGGGACGCGGAGTCGGAAAACGACGACAGCGCTCCGAGTGCAAAGCGTCCCCGTAGCACTGCACCGGGCGCGGATACAAAGACCACCGTGTCGACCTCAAGCCCTGGCGGCGGGTGCTCTGTTCGCGTGGTCGTCTGGCCGGTGCGCTGCACAGCTACAGCGCATACAGATGTCGGCACTGACGTCAACGACGGCACCTCCACTATATAAGCTAGATGGGCCATCGTAGCCGAGTGCTCCGGCGACTGAGACGTTACGTGCATGATACGAAGCATATACGGGCTAGCAATTATTACTATTCGCCGCAGTTGTTTGAGAGCAGTGGCGGTCGCAGCTGCGGCACTAAGCCCATCCGTAAAGAGTGTTGTCATACACAACGGAGCGGGGCCTCGAAATCCGAGCTTTGCCACTTCATCCTCTGCACCCCATCTATAGAGTGGAGTCGGCAGGGAAAGCGTGACGGGAGCATCCTCATCTGACAAGTGACCAGATAACGCCACCACGTGAAGCCCCTTGCAAGTGAGAACAAGTAAATCATCCTGGTCGAGCCAGAGGTAGTCCAGCACACCACTAACATCGTCGCTCTCCGTTGGAGTGGCACTGAATTCCTTCGCGTTGGTTGCAGTAGGTGGGCGCCAACGCTCGCGTGCGTCGACACACCTCAGCATCGCGTCCTCATGCGCATGGGTTCCTTTTCCCTCACCAGCGACCGACGCCCCGGACCGGGGTGCGAGACGCGACATCGGAGGTTTGCTTTCTGACGATGCGTCTGTGTCATGCCTACTGCTGTTGCTGCTCGATGAGGGTGTTCTACTACTCAATGCGCTGCTGCTACTGCTGGCACTTTCGTCGTCACTGGTGCTATTAGTGGTCGGCGTAGGACTGTTCCTAGACCGTCCTCTCTTCCGTCCAGTTGCGGTGGAAGCGGTCCTCGACACGGGCTTCATCTTTTTCGTCGATGTTGACTTGACTGAAACTTTCGCAGCACCTGCGCTACGTCTCCCAATCGCGGGTTGTTTTGCCGCGGGGGAACGAGGCACATGAAGCTCCTTCTGCGACGCCTCAGCGGCCGTTCCGTCTCCGTGAAAAGGAAGCCGAGCGAGCCCGCCGCGAAAGCAGGCGATGCCGATTCCGTGGCTCGACACCACACGGTTCGCGCCGTGGCGAGAAACGCGATACACCACCAGATTACTAGTCGTTTGCACGCACAGACGAGCGGAAGCTGGATAGTACACCTCGGGCAGTAAGGCGGTGCTCCACTTGGCGCCAACAACAACCTCGACAGATTCTCCGTCGTCGCGGTGAGCAAGCGGATGATTACGCACGCTGCGCTGGCACGCAGGGGTGAGCAGGTTTCCCAAGTACATCGAAACCGCCCAGCGTGTACAAACCTGGAGTACGTTGTGTGGACCCCAGCTGATGCAATCCGCCGACCGCGCAGGGACATCGTCCAGAGGGAAGCATTTCTCTACAGAAACCTCGGTGCCACAGGGAAGGAGCGGCGCACGAGCACCGGTAGGCATGAACGAGAAAATGCTGCTCGCGCACGTAGGGGGGGGGAGGGAAGACTAGGACAGAGTGGGGAGGCCGTGAAACCAGAAAAGGTAGAAAGACAACCGACGGGGAGAGCGAAGTCTCGTAAGAGTGACTGTGTGTATGCTCTCGACAGGAGGGTGGGGAAGATATCACGGAACTCCGAAGTGAGTGTGGTCGCCAGATACTGTGGAAATAGTGGATGCTCCGTCGTTTTTATAGCTGTATCGTCTCCTTTTGGGGCTCTTCTTAGATGACTCAACGCAGCAGTGGATACTCGTTTTGGTCCACCTCTTCGTGATGCGTTATTCGTGCGGGTGTAGCTTTCTTCTATACGTACATGTCTATGAAGCGAAGAGGCGCCCTGGGAGCTGCAAAAAAAAATCACACTGCGGGCAGTTGGCGTGTCGGTGGGTAAGCAGAGGAGTGTAGAGACCTCTCCCAGCTGACCGCAACCACCACAAAACTCCCAAAATCTTGTCGAAAACAATGGAGTACAATGATCTCCGCGCAACCCTAGGGAAGGAATCAAAATCGCTAGAGGAATGAAAGTTCCGCGAGCCAATGAAGAAAAAAAAATTTGCAGCGAACGAGTCCCACCGCGCTCCCGTGGGGTGGAGGGGGGAGGGGGGAGGGAGTCTGCTCGCGAAAAGCGGTCGAGTTGGACCTCAAAGAAGCGTTTCAGCAGATGGGGCACTTTTGGTGTGAACCGTGAAAGAATACTGCACGCTGGCAGTTTTTTTCTTGAGCAGCGCACCTGCCGAAAGAGAAATGGGGAAGATACTGAGTAAACCCCGACCCCATCTCCACACACACACACACACACACAGGGAAAAAAAACGTCAGGAAAGTGGTGTCGGGGGGGGGAAGACGACACATGATGAGAAATACGCTCATGTTTCATCCCTCGCAATTCAATAGATGAATACATGCATAAAAGAGCGTGGCGTGTGTCTGAAGAATGGCAGCTGTTCTGCGTACTGCCGCAAAACGAAAAGGGAAACATCCGTGTGCCGCTCCCGTGAGCAGAGAGCGGGCGAAACACGTCTCGATCACACCTCGGTGCCTTCGGGTGCACGGGTGCATCCACAAAACACAGACGTGACCCCCAATATTTTTTTTTGTTTTAGAGGAGAGAGTTGCACTCTTTTCCGGCCCAACGATTCAACTAGGAACGGAGAGATGGAGAGAGCGAGTAGGGCATACTTTACATGTGGAAAACCTACACGGATACACAAAAACAAAGCCCCACAGCACACACTCACACACTTACATATATATAGATAGAGTTTTTTTTTGCATACATCGTGAGCTAAAAGAAGAGAGAAGGAGGGGGGAGGGGGGAACACTGCAACGCCACCACCATCACCACCCAAAAAAAAAAAACATGATCACGCGATAGAAAAAAAAGAGGACGAAACGCGTGATTGACCAATGTCTTCCCCCTCCCCCCCTCCCTCCCTCCCTCCCCCCCCCTCGACTGCCTATTCAATGACTTCGTGGCAACCTGCTGTCATTGGACTTTCCCTGTGGATATGCCTTCCATTAGCATGGCTACTCTCCCACCCACCTCTTTCCCCCATCTATAATGATAGTTGTTACCCGTGTAATGACCTCGCAAAGCATCTCAGACATATGGACGCGCAGAAAGGCGGTGATGCAGAGGATGACAGGCAGGAGAAAAGAAGTGGGCGAAGAGAGTGGTAGCGCAAAAAAAAGGCTGCAAAGGAAAAGATAAATCGAGAGTGCGAGGAGGTAGGGCGGTGTAACAGAAACGAAGAAACCAAGTGAGCGGGGGCAAAAAAAAGAACAACCAAACAACAAAAAAAAATACGAGAAACAGCGGCATGAAAAAGAATGTACACGAGAACCTAGAAAAATAATTAAAGGTGTACACATATATACATCTACGCAGACACATGTGTATATGTATACATATATATATACAATGAAAAAGAAAAGATATATATAATCCTTTGATATACCTTTTTTTATATAAAGGGGGATGAGAACCCAGCAAAGGATATGCTGAGAAAAAACTCCACCAAGAGAAAAGTGGGAAGGAGACCAGTGGAAATTTTGAGACGCATTCATACATGCATACATACACACAGACACGCGCGCGCGCGCGACCAAAACCATCGCATGCAGATCACATATCCGGGAAGCCGCCAACGAAGCCGTAAAGACAATGAAAAGGGGTAGAGGGACTCTAACACGCCGGAAGGATTGCGAGAAATACCAAAGGATGTCGTGCGCACCGAGATACAAGATCATCACGAGGATACAACAAGGCCCTAGACCGCCTTGCGTCACCTGTAATCACCTCCTCAAATCTCAGACGTTGGAGATCGGAGGTAAGCGACCAGCTGCGGCGTACTCCGCATCCATCCCTGTCACGATGCAGCTAGGACGAAACACGTGCTCTTTGGGGAAATTGTGGCGAGCTGTGCTGGCCGACAAGGGTCGATGAGGCTGCAGCGTTGTTGGTAAAGTAGTGTTGAAGCTATCCTGAACGGCTGCATCATCATCAGCGGCGGCGCTAGAAGCTGCGCCCAAGGCAGCTTCGGTCTCCTTTGAGTTGCCCTTAGTTGTGTTGGATGTCATCAACGACGTCTGCCGGTCGTAACTTTCGAGGGCTTCGAGCAGCTCCGGGTTCATGTAAGAAGGGAGCTGATTCTCGACAAGGACTCGCAGCTGCGCAAAGAGGGGCACAAGAAGACGATATCGTCGCTCCGTGTGCTGCAGTCGGCGCGCCATCAGCTCCCTCTCCTCTTGCGCCCTCCTGACCTTGTACCCACCCATCGTTTCCGCCTCCACTTGCAGGGCAATCGTTTTGTCTTTTAGTGCGACCACATTGCGCTCGTATGCCCGCAACTCCCTTGTGAGCTTGTCGTTCAGCTCCGTCAGTTGGCGATACCCTGCCTGGTCGCCGATGGCACACTCCAGGCGCTCAACCGTGCGCCTTGCAATGCTTAGTTCTCTTCGGATGTCAGCATTCTCCGCCTGCAGAGCCTTCACAGCCTCCTCGTGCTTAGAGCTTTGCAGGTGTGCTGTATGCTCCATTTCCCGGATGTGTTCTTGGAGACGACATACGTTCCGCTCCGCCATGTCAGCACGCTCGCACTCCATCGCGCGCGCCGACTTCTCCGTTTCGAACTCGCCCGTGAGTCGGCTCTCTAGCTGGGCCGCCTCCATCTGCAGGTGTCCTACCTCCTTGGTGTGTGAGCGTCGCTGCAGCGCTGCTCTCTCGGTGATCTCACTGATTTTCCTCTTGAGGTTCTCGCATTCGGCGTTTAGGCAGATGGTGTTGTGGGTGTACGCAGTTTCCTTCTCGGCACTAGTAGTGCGGAGACGCTCTAGCTCCTCGCTTGCAGTCGTGTGATGGGCAGTAACTTGCGTGAGCTGCTCGTATAGCTCCTGCTCCCGCTTCCGGGAGGACTCCTGAAGCGCGTCCAGCGCGCTACGGAGGGAACCCCGCTCTGCCTCCGTCGCTGTGAGCTGTGTCTGCAGTGCATTCGCGTGTAGCTCCTTCTCGCGGAGAAGCTGCGCACTGGTGGACTGCTGCTTTGTGATATCCCCTTTGAGAACCGCAATGGTCTCAAACGCCTCTCGATCTTTGCGCTCCATCATCTCCTGCAGACACTGCAGCCTTGTCTTCAGACTGTCGATTTCGGCGCGAGTGAGAATCTTGTGGTTGAACTTCGCGTCCTCGGCGAGCTCCTTTGCCTTCAACGCAAGGTCGAGGTCTTTCTTCTGATTGGCCAACTCCGCTTGCATAGCCGTGTTGGTGGCGTGGTCAGCCTGCGCCTGTTGGGCAGCTTGATGCAGGGCTGCCTTGAGCTCCTCTTTCAGGCCCGCGCACTCTTGGCGCACGTCACCCAGTTCGGCCGTCAGCTTCTCCACCTCCATGCGGTGCACATCGAGCTCCAGCTCCAGCTGGCGCTGCTGCACGGCGGCGGCCGAAAGGGTCTTCTCCATATCCATCAGTGCACTCTGGCGAGCCGCCTGTGCATCGCGACGCAGCTTACTGGCCGCCTCCAGCTCTGTCTCCCGCTTCTGGGCAAGCTCGTGTAACCGCTTGTTGTCCTCTCGGACAGACTCCAGCTGCGTGTTCAGGATGCCGATCAACAAGTTGCACTTCTCCTCCTCCTTGCGGACGTGAGTCACTTCCTCCTGCAGCTGCGTGGCAGTTGCCTTGTAGCGCTCTACTTCCGTCTGCATGACGCGCAGGAGCGCCACCGTTTCTTCGTCGCCTGACGGCGCTGTGGATTTCTTCGCCCTTGCGGCCTCCTCAGCAGCAACGGCGGCGGCGGCCTCTGCAGCACTAGTCGCCTTAGTCTTCTCAAGCTCCAGCGTCGCGCATTTCATCTCCAATTCTTGGTGAGCCTGCTGCAGTGCATCGTATTCCGCCTCCAACTTGCGCTGCGCTTCTTGGTGTGCGTGGTCACCTTCGGTTAGCTGCTGCAGCAATTCCGTGTATCGCAATTGTGCCAACTCTAACTCGTTTGAGAGCAGCGCTACCCGACGCAGAGCTGACGCTTTCTCCTTCTCCAGTAGGTCATTCTCTTGCTTTTTGAGCTCCAGCCTCGCCTCAGCCTCCTGAAGGTCCTGCACCTTCTGCGCAATCCTGAGAGCGATCTCCTTCTCCTTTGCGGCGTAATAAGCCTTGCGCTCCTTCTCGGCTAACGTGTTGCGTACATCTCTTTCACGAAGCTGGTGCGCCTCGAGCAGCTTTCTCTCTTCCTCCTCGATGCGCTGGCGAAGCTCGCTTTCCTCATTGCGAATATGCCACTTTTGCGTCTCTTGGCGCAGGATTTCGGCCTCCTGCGCCAACTCCACCTCCTTGGCAGCAATTGCCGGAGACACCTTGGAGCGCCTGGGTTTCTTTGTAGGCATTGGTGAGCTCTAGATGCGTGGAATTTTCTCGGCAACGTTGCCTCGCGTGCTTGAGAGGGATGATGGGCGGAAAAAAAAAGAAGAGTTCCGTTCTTTCGTGTGTGTGTGTGTGTGTGTGTGTGTGTGGTCGAAGACACGTATAGATGAGACCCACGACGCCTACATAAACAAACCCCAAACGAACGGAAACTGGAATAAGCGATCCTGGTTGCGGGGTCTTGCCTTACACAAAAAAAAAAACTACTCGCAGCTTGTCGTCACTCCCACACAGAGACACGACAATAAATATGGGAAAAGCGAAACATGAAGAATGTGTAAAGGGAGGGAGAACGGCGGTCATGCGTGGAGGAAGAGAATGAGCAGAAAGGTGAGGAAGGGGAAAAAATGATGCTGAGCGGTGCTGTGAGTAGCTCCGTATATGGCACCTTTGCACGTAAACTCAGCGAGATCACTCACTTCGGGGAACAGATGCATGTTTCCCCTTTTTCTCATCATACGCTGCGGCATGAACCGAAGTCCATACAACACCTGGCAGACAGTGCGGCACGCCGATACACCCTTACGCTCTTTTGCAGTCTGTCCTACAGAGCGAAAGTACACTGCCGAGGAAATGGGGAGGAAAAAGTGCGACAGAGGCAAAGGAAATAAAAGCAGTGTGCTCCATTGTGTCGCGTGCACAAAGGCTGCTTGCAGAAGGGGGAAGGGAGGGAGGGGAGGGAGGGAGGAGTCGTGTGCACTGGACACAGAGGACGTGACCCATACATTTCTTCATGCTGCTCCCCCTTCCTCCTCTCGCTCTTGTCGCCGCCGCCGCCGCTGCGCCCCCACCTCCCTCCCGTTCCGAGGGGGAAAAAACGACGAGTAGTATGAAAAAGAGTACGTGGGCAGGGAAGGAGTGGAGGAGGAAAGCACACAAGAGTGGGTGGGCGGAGTGTATGTGCGGTCGGCTGAGCTGGTCAGCGCGATGGGGACGAGCATTTAAAAAAAAAAAAGAGAGGAAGCCAAAAAGAATCACAAAGTCTATGACGACAAATCCGAGAGGTAAACTCAACAAGGGAAAAATACGGAAGCGGGGGAAGAAACGAAGGGCAAAAGGCGGAACTGGTGACTGATATGGTAGGCGAGAAAACACGAGCTGGGACGACCTGCAACAAAGCCCAAAGAAACATACTGATGGGTGCGATTGGTTAAGAATGAACGAGATGTTCTACACACAAGCGCGCAAATTCACGAGCCAAACAACTATACCAATTATAAACAGAAGAAAAAAACCAGCCGAGGGGAGGAACAACAAAGTGTTGGTTGCCTCTTCACTGTTTCCTCCTGTGCTCTCCTTCCTCCTCCCTTCCCCCTCTCCGGCTTTACTCTTCCTTATTCTATAGGGAATGGGGGGGGGGGGCTACACAGACGCAAACGCAAGAAATGATGCAGTCGAGGCGAACAAAAAGAAAAACAGCGTAAAGTAACACGAATCGATATTGACAATGCTGGCGTGACGAAATTGAGAAAGGAAACGGTGGCAACAGCAAACAAGCTCGAGAGAAGACTCCATCCGAGAAGAGAGTAATGCCATCGAGTAGCGCCCTGTGTAAAGTGCACTGCACACAAACCTCATCATTTTTTTTTTACGGGAACGCATGCTTATTACAAATCCGCTGCCATGCCACGTGAACTGATATCCTCGTCTCCCTCTCGTTTTCCAATGCCAAGCTTCACCAACATTCAGCACCGCTGTGCCACCTGTTGACGTCGCCGTCGTCACGGATCTAGCGCGGTGCCCCCCCCCCACACACACACACGCACACACACACGTAATCTAAGGACAGCAACTAAATAGAAGCGAATATCTCCGCAGGACAGTGGGGAATATAAGCCACAAATGAACACCAAGGCAACCCATACAACCTGCGCTGCCATCACCTCCTGAAGTTGTTGTTCAGAACCGTCTCTAGCTGTGACAAAATACCGGTTTGATCAACGATAAATGGCTCAGCGGTGCCGTCTGCATTGATGTAATACTTTTGGCCAACATTGTGACGCCGGTCGCTTTGCCAGCGAATATCCACCATAGCATTACACACTACTTGCGAGCGCAGGTTAGACAAACGGAAGAGTGTGAAGGACCCAGACGGATCGGGGAAGACCTTGCGAACATACACGAACTTCGTGTCCCGAGGTACGTGGGACATGCTACGGTGGTGAATGTAGGCAGCATGCACTGCTGCTGGAGTAAGACCCTCCGCCCTCAAGCGACTAAACTCGTCAACAAACCCAGTGATACAACGTAACACACCACCCAGGTACCGCTGCGCCTCGGGCAGGCTTAGAATCCGCGCCTCTTCATCGTAGAACGTCTGTACATGCGGGTGAGGCTGACTTCGGTTAGTGCTCTCATTATTCATGCACGGCACGTAGAGGATCAGTTTTGAGTACACGTCCAACACGGCAGTGCCGACTCCTGCTTCGGTGGGAAACATGGCCCCGTAGCGGCCGGGCTGGAGTGAGTAGTACATGACAACGGTGTCTTCGTTTGTGAAGGAGTAGAAACGCACCCAGCCACCGCTAAGAAAATCGTCCAAGAATTGCTGACGATTGTGCTCCCCGCGCGGCAACGCCAAAAAGGCACCGTTGGGCCGACTCAGCGCCTGACTGCGTGTCGGGCCGGCCGCGTTACCTATAGCAACAGTCGAAGTGACTGTCCCATCAGACGTCCCTGCCGTCACAGTCGTGCACGGGGCCGTCATTACGTTCGCCATGGAGTAGCGCGACTGGCGGATGGAAGCAAAGCCCGTGGGAGGAATAGCAGCGGGTATCGGACAGGCAGTAACGTGCGCCTTCAAAGCGGCTGCCGGAGTAGGCGCCGCTGGGCCGCGGCGCGGCAGTGGCGGACCACCCTGTGCAGTGTGCCCGCTAACGGAAGGCGCACGTGGCTGCTGCCCTTGGCCGCGCAGCACGTGTAGCGGCTGAGCCGCACGCTTCACTAGGTCTTCCTCCACAGCGACGCGCTTAACCGCACTGGACGACGACGGCGCATGCGCAGGCTGCTGCCGCTCCTCACGAGCGCGCTTGTGGGGACTTTGAGGCTTCTCCACTCGCGAAGAGGAGGCGCTGCGCGGCACGCGCGGCTGACGCTGCAGCTCACGAGGCCGGTCGGCGACTTCTGCACGAATAGTTATGACTTCCGCCCGCGCCACCTCAATGCTCTCTGCGCGGCGACGAGCGGCAATGCCGATGATCTGGCCGCTGCTGTTGTACTGGGGCGGCGTGGCTGGCCCCGATAAGAGGAGGTCAGAATTCAGTCCCTCCTTCCGCTGCTCTACCTCCTTCATTATGTCGCGCAGCTCATCAGAACTGCGCGGCTGCACCCGTGCGCGCGACCCCTTTCTTGGTACCTGCACCTGGGGCGGCAAGTTGAGTGAAAGGCTATCGCTGGGCGTGGCGGATGGTCGGCCGTGCCGACTACCCGTGCGCTCTCGTCGTTGTGAGGATTCCCGGCTGGCGGTGGAAGCGCGCGAGCCCACTTCAGGAAAGTCCGCCTCGCGGTGCTCAGCCACCATTGCGTCAAAGTCCACAACGCTGTGCGCGTTAGGGTCCCCAATGCTGATGCGGCCACCAGTGGATGTGCGGTTGTACGTAGGACGTCCCGAGCGGCGGCGGCTCGTGTGCAGTTTCGGATCGCTGTCGGTGGTCTCAGGCAGCTGGGCTTCCAGCAGACTCACTCTCTTCGGCTCGTCCCATAGCATTGTGTTCATGCGCGAGGATCGCCGTGGCGAAGGGCTTGCGCTCGGGCCGCGACAACGCAAGGAGTGCCCCTGTAGCTTTGCAGCGGATGTGAAGCGCTTTGCGCAGGACACACAGACAAAGTTAACATCTTTGAATTTGCCGGAGTACGCGCACTTCATGCAAACATCGTAGTCACACTTATAGCATCGGAAGGCCAGCGACTCAGTGGTGATCTTGAGAATTCCACGGTCGCACACGTTGCAGTCGAAGCCATTGTAACCATGCGGCATCGAGGTCAGCTTTGTCATGATGTGTCCGTTCATACACTTGAAGTCTCGCTCTATCTCACTTGTCATGTCGCGTGGCAGGGAGACCACAGCACGAAGATTCCAACGAGTAGCGGTGTCGCGCCCGGGGTAAACCATTGCATACTGATCCGGAGTACGACGCACAATTTTGCCCTGGACCTCCTCCGTCAAGCTTACGCTGGAACGCACCGATCGAGATGCACGAGGAGCAGCAGCCTCGTGATCAGCACCCCCGGACACTAAAGAAACGCTACCACACCTTCCGCGGGTAGACAGGCGAGCTAGAAATTGATTACGCAGCCTCCCGTGATGCACAGCCTCGGACTGGAGGATGTCAGTCCTAGCGTCCTCTTCCGCCCGCGCTAGTGCCAAGAGGCTCGCGAGTACGTTGTAGGTCTCGTAGTACTGAAGCTCTAGCTGTGCGCGACTGCGTTGCTCGGTGGCCTCGACACGCTCTAACGCCTCGCGAAGCACAGCCTCTGTCGTCCGCTTTGCGCGGAACTGTAAGTTCTCACCAAGGTTGTTCAGAGGCGGGCCACTCGAGGAGGATTCTAGCAAGTTAAGTTTCTGAAGAAGTGAAAGTGGGCAGGATAGTGGCCGGCGGTTCCACACAGAGTCTTCAAGGACCTCCATCAGCGTGGCGCGCCGTGACGGATCGCGGTGTAACACGCGCTCCACAAGCCGGCAGAGCAGTGGATCACCGTCCCACTCTCTGGGCCAACTCCATGAAGCGCCTGCCACGGCATTGAACAGGGCAAGCGATTTGTGCTCTTTGTCCAGCTGGCGGATACCGTTCTGCTCCATGGCCTCGAGATACGGATTCATACGTGTCAAAAGAACGTAAAGGACCACACCGATACTCCACGTGTCCACTTCCTTGCCGTAGCTCAGCGACGGGGCGTCTGAATTTTTGGTCATGCGCTTGTAAACCTCGGTCGCCATTTCAGGTGCCATGTACATCGCCGTCCCGGCCACGGTCTTGCGAGGATGAGCCTCTGATATGCGGCTGGAAAGACCGAAATCTGTAATCTTCAAATTCCCTTCGTTGTCGAACAAAAGATTCTGTGGCTTCAGGTCACGGTGAATGCAGCCCTTTGAATGAATGTATGAGATGGTGCTTACTAGGGCCCACCCAATCCACAGAATCTCTGGAACGTCAAGACTTCGGTTAGCTACGATGTCGTGGAGTGACTTGCCTGCACAACGCTCCATTACTAAGTAAGCGCGATCTTCATCTTTACCAGCAGCGTAGAATTTCACAATGTTCGGGTGGCGCGAGAAGTGGCTCATGAGCGTCACTTCCTCCTTCAGTCGCTTCCAGTCGTTTTCGCTCATGCGTTTCGATGATACCTTCAGCGCGTAGGTCTCACCGCTGTTGGAAACAGCATCGAATACCTTTCCAAACCCCCCTTTCCCAAGCAGTCCAATGGTAACCAGTCTAAGGTCCTCTTCCTCAAAGTAGACTGTCATGTGCTCCTGCAGATGATCGTCGTCATCTCTTTGATCGACGAAACACTTTTGGATGTGCGGTGTCTTCACAATGCTGCCTAGTCGAGAAATGGCAGGGGTTTGCGACAAATCACGCGGCATAGAAATCGCACCGCCCCGTGGTGGGGTTTTTGACGGCGAGTTGCAAAAGTGCGTCATTAAGAGACAGTTCCCCTGTTATCTAATCTGTGAATTTATCAGTGTCTTCTGGAAGTCACAGCGAACGATTTGTGATGGTATTGGGGGTTAGCCTTTACAGACGGGAAAAAAAAACATAAATAAATGACTAATTCTATGAGGTAGCAGTGAAAGGTTGAGCTGGTAGTTGAGCCTTGGCCCTTTTGAATCTTCGCCACGAAGTTTTCAACTTCAGCTCCGCACGCTGCGACTACATGCAACGCGAGGGAAGGGGAAGAGCTCAGAGCTTTTGCTGTGCCCAATCGCCTTCTGTGTGTATGTGTATCCATAAAGATATATATTTCCGTGTGTTAGAACCAAGGGTGAGCGTAAAGATTGAAATATGAAAGGGTGTGAAGATGTCAACAGTTTTTTTGGTGCAGGGATGCACTCGAGGCGGTGGACGTAGGTTACAGCGCAAGTATGCGTAAGGCATGTCCATCTTTTCAGTAGAGTTGCACATGGGTTCGAGGGTGCGATTCAAACGTCTTTAGAGAAAATCCATGTGGACACCATGATATCAACCTCACCCAAGAAGAAAAGGGAATTTCGCCCATATAGCTTGTTGTGTTCAATTCAAAGAACTTTAAGATCAAGTATGTAAAGATAGTGCGACATAGCTACCTGTAAAAAGCGAAAAGGTGAAGCACACAGCGTCGGCAAAAAAAAAAACCTCCACCATTGGCAGTTTTTCAGTGAAAGAAAACAAACCAGAGAGCTAGACAGCAAAAAAAAAAGAAAAGCATCAAGAAATCTGAATCCCAGACGGGACCGTTTGGGCAATCCATCAGGGTATCCTCTCTTTGGCATGCAGTTCCTATCCTCCTCTACTTTCGTCTGTAGCTTCTCGAGAAACTTTTTTTTGTCGATCTGGAGATAGTGGAGACGCTTTGCTTTATACAGAAAAGCTGCTCAGTCCCAGCTGTCCTTTCATGAATTTACGCAGTGTTCGGCTCCGGCTTCGCCTCAGAATTCATCTCTGAAGCTTTTGCAATGGGAATTTCTGAGTCAGTCTTTGTAGTGATGGGTGTGGGAGCTGTTTTCACACCCGTATGGATGCAAGCAATGCCCCCAGATAAGTTCTCATAGCGCACGTACCCAAAGCCAGCGTCGCGGATCATCTGCGCAAAGGTCTCTTGATCCGGAAATGCGCGAATACTATCAACTAAGTAGCGGTAACTCTCCTCATCCGCAAGCAGGCGCCCTGCTTGTGGTATAAAGCCGTAAGACCACAAGTCGTAAGGCATGCTCAAAAGAGGGCAGGTCACCTTGCTGAACTCCAGCACGTTCATGACACCCCCTACCTTGAGAACACGAAAAGCTTCGCGTAGAGCCTTTGGTCTATCGCTGAAGTTACGAATGCCAAATGACACTGTGTAGCTGTCGAACGCACCGTCTTCGAACGGAAGCTCCTCACCGCTTGCACAAACCCAATCGATATCCATGTACCCCTCACGCTCCGCACGCTTCTCACCTTCTTTCAGCATCATGGAGTTAATATCACACACGACAACTTTTGTGCCATCAAAGGCCTTTGGCACCAGGCCGAAAGAGTGCTCGCGGTCACGGATACTGTCCGTGATCCTAAAGGCAATATCGCCTGTACCACCCGCAACATCCAAGAACTTGCACCCAGCCGATGGGCAAACACAGTTCTCGACAAAGTGCTTCTTCCAAATGCGGTGAACGCCTAAAGAGAGCACGTCGTTCATAATGTCGTATTTGGAGGCAACGGAGTCGAACACCTTTTTCACGTAGGCATCGCCAAGGCCCATGTTGCTGCAAAGCCGTGTGTAGCGTAGCATTTTTCTTTTCCACCTTCAGTGGGGGAGAAAAAATAACGTTGGAGATGTGGGTCACTTCATAAAAAAAATTTTTTTTTTGACAGTGTCACCTGAATACGGTGATCACTTCCCTTTTGTTGAAGTCATTAAGAAGCATAGACACGAAGTAAAAGGTGGTAATGATGTCGTGAACAGCTGAAGTAAAGCTGGAACAACCCCCCAGGCATACAAATGAAGCCGATCAGGCATACTGTACTACGTATAATTATTCCGACTTCTTTTCGGCGCACAAAACAACAACAAAAGGACTGTCTCTGCTTTGCGGCCGTGGATTTGCTAAAATGTTGTGCCCAGGCATGAAAAGATGAAACACAAGTCTAGAGCAACTTTGATGTTCTAGCCGCCTTGGAGGGGAAAAAAAGAGAGGCGCCGCTGCAAAATCAGAAGCGACTTCACGTTCTTCTTCAGGCATCAATTTTTTTTTTTAAGGGAGGTTTTTTTTTCCCCCGAGATCTATGAGGCACAATCAGAGAGTAGATGCAAATCGCCGTCATCACCCCCGATGCAAATCGCGTTGTGTTTATTGGATGCAGAAACACTGCATATTTGATAGGACCAATCGGTGAATGGGCAAGAAAAGAGAAGGGGCAGAGACTTTGGGCACTTTTTCGAATCTGCTGGAACAGGTGCACAGTCGTCGTTGCTTTCAGACTCTGACAGAAGAGATCTAGCGTCCGTGAAGTCACCCAAAAATGCTGTTTGCGTTTTTTTACCGGTACCCGTGATGCTGGACCTTTCAATAGAAGCTGTCGAGTAGTCTTCAGTTGCGGAAATTGGACAACCGATATCGTAAAATAAAAGACTGTTAGACGAAATGTGAGGGTACATAAGACGGTTGAGGAAAGGCAGAACAGCCAACTTTGGTGGGGACAGATTAGCTGAAAGTTGAGTGCGGCGCGAGTCGCTGGTGCTGACGCGCGTCACTTCCTCAAAGGAAGACGCACCAATCAAGAAACAGCAAATGTCACCCGAGTCAGTGTTGAGCCACACCATTGGCGCACCGCATCTGCTCGAGGATGATGGCTGCACAACGTGCAGCGCTTCAATTTCTCCACCAACAGAACTTATTGTGACAGGCTCGTTGCGCTTGCGCAAGTCCCACAGCACCAGCATCCCATCTTTGCTCCCGGTAAGCAACTGGAGACCATTGCTCCGGTCTGCTACCTCAACAGCAGTGATGGCTGTTCCTTGCGACACTCGCCGTGTGCCTGAGCTGGACGCGCTTAAAATTGCAGGTGGTGGTGGTGTCTCCGTACAAACTAGAAGATTTTCGGTCCGCACATCGACAAGTGCAGAGCAGCCGTTGGATAGTGCAGCGACAGCTACACTGTCTGACATCGTCACCACGGCAGTGGTTGTCGAGACACCACTGAGCAGCTGCGAGGAGTTGCCAAATATCAAAGCGCGAACGCTGTACGTGCGGAGGGGCTCTCCTGTTGCTTCATCCAAATCCTCAAGGTCGAAAATATCGATTTGTGGGGCGCCACTATATCCACAAATCGTGTTCAAGGTACTTCCAAGAAATTGTGTCACTGAGAGGCCGAAGCTAATTCTGTTTTCTCCCCCCAATCGTGCTTGCACAGTGGCTGATTTAAGCTCCAGAACTGGTTTCGATGCCTCTCGTGGCACATCCCCGGGTGTAAGCCAAGACAACGCGCCAAAAAGCTTAAAACCCGAGCGTTGAGAAGCGACAAGGTATTCATCTCTGGGATCCCACGTTGTGCTCGAGATGCAATTTCTGAAGGTTTCCAGTGGTGAGACAAGAGGTTCCCCGTCGTAGGTGCTTCGAGTAGGGTGTATGCTCGGGACAACAGTGCGAATCACAGGTGATGCATCAGGTGGAAGAGCGCTCCAAGAGTGCGGGCGAATGCCATACTTGGTTTGCGCGAAAAGTCCGCGGTAGAGGTGTGGCCGGAGATAGCGAAGCTGTGAAATCAGTGCTTTGGACGCTCGTCCAGGGAGAGGATACGAGACGACGTAGTCGTCTTCTCGATGCCGCTTCAACGACCCTTTGGTTGGGTTTGTTGGGTCTTTTATTGGTAACGTCTCTGTTCTTCGGCTCGGGCCGGTGAACGCGTGCAGGGTTGTCTGCATGAGGGGGGCTGTCTGGTAATGGCGGCAGCGAACTCCGAGAGCAAGGGAAGGGAGGATCCAGAGAGTGGCAAACTAGAAAGTGGTGGGGATCGTGCATGGGGCCTCCGCCTGCTCCTGTTGGTTTGTCTGGGGCGGCGTCCCGTTTCGCGCGCGCCGCCGGGGTCCTTTCGCGGGGCGTTTTTTTTTTTGCTGGGGGGGGGGCGCTGTTTCGGGGGCCTGGCCCATGGCCCAGGGGGGGGGGCGCGGCGCGTTCGCCTGCCCCCCGAGGCGAGACGGACAAGGCCCCGCGCGCGAACCGCAGCCTGGCGCCGGCGCCAAAAGCAGGCCCGGGCGCGGGTCTTATCAGCCCCCGCAGAGTTTACAAAAGAATCGACGGGACCAGAAAAAGAGACGCGAGCAAAACAGCACAGGAGTGGGAAAGGAAGCAGAAAACGGGGAGAGGGTGTTGGGGGGGGGTCCTGGCGTATAGGGAAGAGCGAGCGGGAGAAGATGGAGAAGGTCTAGGAGAGAGAGCTCTGCTTCATGTCGTCGGGTATGAAGTGGTGTTGTTCAGCGAAATCAAACAGCGCCCGCAAAAACGACAGCCGCACACCCAGGGTTTCGAAGCCAGAAGCTTCACTCGACGCGGTGTGCGGCTCAAAGACCTACGGCGGCGTCTCGGCAAACGCGGCCGTTGAGCCGTCTCCCGCGCTGTGCACGCGAGATGGTGAGAAGCGCTTCATGCGATTAGCCCCCCGCTGTCGTGCGAGCTCTGTTTGCAGGAGCGACGTGCGCGGCAACACGTGGCTCATGGTCGCTCGAGGGACATCGGCCTGGCCCCAAGGCATTTTCTGTTCGCGCGGGGTCGATGTGAGGGGCGGCCTGGGTGAAGGCGAGGTTGGATGAAATACGTCACGTGAAGCCACCCCAGGCGACCGCAGATGGGCTGGATGGCTCATTCCGGGGATGCACCCTAAATTGAGCGATGGCACAGCGCGCTGCAGGTAGTTTTCCATGGTGGCTGCATCGTCGTCGGCCGTTCGTTTGTTGGAGTAAGTCGACGACCGGAGGGGTGCAAATATCGAGGTCGTGCCCCGCTTTCGGTGTCGGGCGGGGATGGGCGTGACCAGTGGGGAGTCCATTTGCGTCGAAGCCGGGTCGAAGCGGGCAACCGTTGGGACTGTCAAACGTGGCCGACTGTCGAGCAGGTTGACGCCGTTCTTTTTGGATAGGAGCATGCGCTTCATCTCGCGCTGTACTGCGTAGTAGAGAAACAGATACTGATCCTTGCGTCGGACCATTCCACTGCGACACGCCTTCAGGAAGCAAACAATGCGAGGGATGCTGATGTTTTCTTGACTTAGCTGAAACTGCGCGAGGGCGATGTGGAGACCAATGAAGACCCCTGTGCGCCCAACACCGCCGGAGCAGTGCACCACGACCGGCGATTGTGTGCTACGTGGTGACTTGGCTATGGTATAGATCACTTCCATTAGCGTGACACTGCCCTGCGGCACCCCTTGATCCGGCCAAGCCAGGTATTGCATGTGAAACACCTCTTTCTGGTCACCGGTGATGCTGCGGAGCAGCAGACGTCGATGAATCAAGTCCTGCCGCATGCTCTCCGCAACGAGTGTGACGGACAGTATTCCCAGGTCATAGGTCTTGCTTCGTGGAGGCCAGTACATCTGGCTCTTTACTTTGCCGTTCTCCTCCACTGCGCAGAGCATGACAATGAAGGCTGCGTCATTCTCGTATACCATGCGCCAAAAGTCCAGTACCGTATTCTTCATCGGCGCCTGTGTTGCAATGTACACAAACGGCACGTTGAACTTCTTGCGGGCGTCAACGTAGTTGGCGTTGATGTACGTTCCGTCTCCTCGAAGGCTGGTTTCGTTCAGGCGCACGATCGTGCCCTCGTTCGGCTTCACATCGGGGAAGCGGTTCTTCATTATATTCGAACCCAGAGATGCACTGAAGTACTCATCCAAATTGCTCCGTACTTTTTCGTCTATACGGTTTAGCTTCGCCAGCTCTCGATCAAACCCGTCTTCGGTGGTGGGGTAAACACGCTCACCAAGGCGCCGGAGGTGCATGTCGAAGCGCTGCTTCTCTTCGTACTGTCTTTTGCTCATCCTCGTTGTGCTGTTAGTATCCCGCGAATTTTTGCAATGTGCACGCCTTGGACACCATCTTTTCAAGCCACCTCAGCTGAACAACAGTACTGGAAGTCTTGGCGAGGGTGGAAGGGGGGGGGGAGCGCGATGGCGTGGCACGGTCACACATATGCACATACACCCCACACAGAGGAGGGGAAGGGGGAACAGGGGCCTTTTGACAACCGAAGCGCACAAACAAGCGGTTTAACGCAAAGGCACGATTTCATAACTTGAAGAAAAAGAGGGTAGAAAAGTGAAGGCGATGTGAGCAATGATAGACTGAAGGGAGGGAAGGCAATAGAGAGCACTCATCGGCCAAACAACAACACTTTTTTTTTTGGTAACGGTGTCGCAAAAACAGTGCTCGTGTGGAGTCTGACGCATTTTCTTTTTTCCACGCCTCGTTCACCTCCACCCTCCAGACACGCCATACATCAAATTATGCGACTCATTTGTGAGCCTGGCTTCGTCACGTGCCAACATGAAAAGTGTGACGACACCACGCAAAGACACCTACACGGCACTATGAAAATTTCTTCTGAAGCGTGGCATTCTGCCCGAAACAATTTAACACACACAATACACATGCCACAACAGCCTACCCCGGTTCCTCTGGTGCACCGCGGCTGCACGTTTGTCATGTACGACAAAGCGGTCTCCATCCCATCCGGTCGTGCGTGCCCTCCCTCCCCCCCCCTTTGTCATTGCGCACCTCATCTGACCGATACGCGCTGTGCGTTCAGCGCCAGACCAACGTGGGCAGCCCTGGTCCTCGTCGCGCGGGGTAGCAGTTGGGGGTCGTCTAGGCGCCGGCAGGATGAGCACAAGGATCGTGTGTCGTCCGGCTTCAGGCGAAGGCCCCGCATCCCACCCCCCTCGCGTGTTGGCCCCCTCGGCTGCTTCAGCTCGCTGCAGTCCAGGCGGAAAAGCGGTGTGGAAAAGCGCCCACACTGCCCTTCACACGACTCGGTGGTACAATACGGGGTGGACACGCCCACGCTTCCAGTGGCCGAGGCACCAGCCGGCCTACCTGCCTCAGATGCAGGAGACGCCGCACGTTCCGCACACGTGTGCGCATTGAGGCTCCATGCTATGGGGTTCTACTTGCCGTGCTTGCACATCACATCGACTCGCCTAGCCCTTTGGAGAGCTTACATGTATTTTACGAGGCGATTCTATCCTACAACATCGTGTAGAGAACTTTCCAGACTCTGACACAGGCCCCCCTTCCGCCTGGTGGTGCAGCAGAGCGGTATACAGGTGTTGGAATGGTGCTGACCAAGTCACCTGAGCACGGCCTCTGATTCGGGCACTACACAGACCTAGCCGCCTCGCAGGTCACTCTTTACAGCCGCACCCGTTGGGCTGGTCGCCACGCGTTGGAGCCACATTGACACCCTTGTCCATTGTATCGATGGGGGCAGGCATAGGCACTGTGGCGGGCCACCCCGCCGCAACACCACACTGCGGACATTGCCGCTAGCATTAATAGCGACGACGCACTCCGAATCGGCCAATGGTGGTGGTGGTGGTGCTGGGGGAGGTTCGGTGGACTGCTTGTCTTTCGCACAAGAAATGGGTAATGGTCCCCTGCTGATGTGCGCTGAGATGTGCCGCCCCCCTTCCCCCCCCCCCCTCCCCGCTACCCGGGAATGAATTATATACCGGGAAGTGTAAAACACAAAAAAGAGGTGCATAGCAAGTTAACCAAAGGAAAAACAACGAGACCGGAAACAAAAATAAGAAGAGTAAAAAAAAGGGTTCACCTGTGACATAGTTTAACCGAGGAAATATAGAGGGACAGAGAGACTCGAAGAGATTACGTACATACACACAAAATACACATACACAGGCTGACGCGACGGGACAGAACAAAGAAGTGTGTGAGCACAAAAAAAAAAACGGGAAGACGGTGGTCACGAGACAGGAGAGAGAAAAGGACTGAGCAAGGGCCAACACTGGCGAGAAAGGACTCGGCACTTCGGTGTGGGCGGGTGGGGGAGAAAGAGTCGCAGTGCCGGGGAGGGTGTATGACAAAAAAGTGTGTCCTGCCACAAGGCCCCGTGAAGCGCGACGGCAATCGCTGACCCTGAAACGAAATAGTGAGAACAGAGTTGCGCAAACGAGAGGAGCAGAGACGGAGGTGTGCAGTGTAATCGAACAATCTTTGCGTGCCTATCGAGGCACAACATCACTTGGCGCTCCCTCTTTTCCATCTCCTGTTGAGCATCCCTCAACCCCTCCGTGCTTACGCCGTTGTCGCGCAGACGTTACCCCTTGCTTTTTAGTGCCGCCGCCGGGACAGCGGCTGTTGCTTTAGAAGCCTGGGTGTCTTTGGGGGCCTGCTCAGGCGTGGTTTGTGGCGCCGCCTTCTCCGCCATGGCAGAGGTAGCATTGTTGCCCGGCTTCACAGGGTCAGGAGATTGGTGAACGGTCTTGCATCTCATTTCCCTCGACACTCCTTCCACTGCCAGCGCAGAGTACTTGCGGTCTTCGCTGAGGTCGCCAATGTACGTGATATCGCGGCCGAAGATTTGGCTTCCGGCCCAGTTCACAATCACGTAGAGCTTGCTGCGGATGGAGCCGAGGATCGTCAGATAGGCGCTCTTCCACACCCACAGCGCCATGTACCCATTCACGTCGATTTTGAATTTTTGACCAAGCGAGACAATGGCGGAGCGGTTGCCGATGGAGGCCATGCTGCCCAGACTCCTGTAAACGAACGGCTTGCTCATTTGCTTCCCCTTGAGCAGATTGTTGATCTCCTTTCCGATGTAGCGACCCTGGCGTGAGGCGACGGCGGCCAGCGTCGGCAGCGGTTTCTCATTGCTGGCTGCACAGTCGCCAGCGGAGAACACGTTGGGGATCGGAGTGCCATCGCGCAGAACCCGCAAGTGGTCGTCGATGGAAATGCGTCCGCGAGTAGTCTTGTCGCACTTTAGGGCCTTGGTGAGCGGACCCGAGCCGACACCCGTGCTCCACACTACCAACCCCGTCGGCAGCACCTCGCCTGACTTGGTGAAGACTTCCTGATCGGTGACACCCACTACGGCCGTCTTTCGGATTTTCACGCCTAGCTCTTTCAGGCGGCGCTGGCCGTACTTGCGCAGCGCGGTGTCGAAGGACCCGAGAACTTCACCCGCCTCCAGCACGGTTACCTTACAGTGCGGCAGCAGCGCTGCGTTGATCTTCTTGATGTCTTCCCGGAAGAAGTCGGCGAGGTTGGCGGCAAACTCGATACCAGTGGGTCCACCACCCACGACTACCGTGTGCAGAAGCCGTTTCGCCTCTGCGCTCGAGGTGGTCGGAAGGTCGGCGGCCATAATGTTTTGCACGAGGCGTTTGCGGATGCCCCGGGCCTCGTTCACCTCACGCAGGAAAAATGCTTTTTCTTCAACTCCAGGGATATTGAACGTGTTGGGGAGAGCACCATAGGCCATGATGAGGTAGTCATACTCAACGCTGAAGGTGTTGACCGGCACGTTCTCCGAGCCGCCAACGACGCCGACGCCGACGCACTGCACCAGCTTCTTGTCAAAGTCCACGTCGTAAATGACGCTGCGGATAAAGCGGTGGGGTGGATTTGCCAGTGAGGGCTGAATGTTGGTGATGGGCTCACAAACCGAGCGGAATTCAAGCGTACCCGTCGTTGTCTGCGGAAGCAGCGGTGTGAAGACCATGTGGTTTCGATTTGAGATAACCTGGATAGTGCACAAGTTGGGGTCGAGCTGGCGGGCGGCGTAGCAGCCGGCCCATCCGGTGCCTAGCACAACCACCCTCGGCTTTGTCAGCCACAGCATAGTGTTGCGTAGCATATCTGGATTATGAGGGAGGGGGGGGGAGGTTTAAGTCTAGCGTAGTGCGCGATGAGATACGAATGTTGCCTCAAGTTCGGATAATTCCAACTCCAAAATTATGCGTCTGCTGCTAAATAATCGGGACGATGGGGATGCGTGCAAGGGGAATTTTACCTACGAGTCTACGGATAGACACTATGAAACGGAGACCGTCAAGGACAGCACCCGATGCACCAATAGGCACTAACACACACACACACACACACACACACACGCGCCCAGTAGAGGGAGGGGGGGGGGCACGTAAGGACAGGTGCGATTCAGGATGAAGATTGCGAAAGCCCCACGTCAAGAGAGAGAGAAATGAAGGAGGCGGGGGGGGGGGAGGCTAACCCAGTTGCTTCAAAGACTGTATGATCCTCCCTTCTGCGTGTGCACCCCTGTGTAGAGGGTGTATAGTCTTCTTTTTTTTTCGCTTGTAGAACACTGCGTATGACTCTGTGTAATGAGGGGCACGAAGACTGTATTCGAAATTGGAAACAGCTCAAGACTCCCTCCCCAAAAGCCAGTCTGTACGTTGTATTCTTCGCTGGTTCCGCGTAGGCGGGGGAAAACGAGGGTGCAGACAAAGAAGGGTCAATGGAAAAGAAAAAAAAACAGAAAAAAATCCACAAAATGAGTAAATTTAATGTGTGAAAAGTGCGTACATGTAAGAGAAACAAGAAGGAAACATTAAATGAGATGTGCGGTAGTGGTGGTGGTGGTGGGCAGTAGTAATAGTAGCGATGTAAGTACGAGAGAGAGAGAGCAACACCTCAAAGGGGAAAAAACCAACAAAAATAGGGGGAAAGAGTGGGGGGGGGGGGAAGCAAGGCTCGGCGACACTACAATGCCAATCACCGAGGAATGGGTGCTGACAAGGTGAGAAGTTCTCTGAACGTCTATGTGCTTGACTAAAAATCTTTGCTATTTACTTTTCGGTTTAAGGGGATAGAAGAGGCTGGAGGCAGTGGAGGAGCGTGAGCGTCAACGGATGCCCAGAGCTAGTGAGCAGAACGCGGCGAAGGTGTGGTTGGGTGGGAAGTGATGAAGGGCGACACAGAAGGGAAGTTTAGGCCAATAAGTAGTGGCGGAAGAAGGGCAAGCGATAGAGCGGGGATGCATGCAGCAAGAGTGACACTCTGTCTTTAGAAGTGGTGACGCCCTTCGCGCAGAAGATCCCCCCAAACCCCCCCCCCCCCAAAAAAAAAGGTACCTCTGCAGTTGAAATGATACACACAAAAAAGGGGGCGGGGTGGGAGGGGCTGGATCTAGCGGGTATCCTGGCCTCTTGGAAAGGATGACACAACTTCCCGTGCTCGTATATTTTTACTTAGCTTGTTGCATGTCTAAGGGGTGTGACAAGGACGGGGGAGGGGGCGAAACAGTAGTCAAGTGTTCCCTCGTGTGTGCGCGTGTTCGGCTGTTGTTCATCGACCGGTGCGTAGTTGCTGTCTCACCAGTGACGTGTTCCAGACATTTTTGGCGATCGGTCGCTTCTTGCTTACTTTTTTTTTTAGAGGGCATACATTTTTTTTTAATGTACTCGTGAGTTGCTTACTCGTTACGGCGCGGCCACTCGTCTTCTTCTACAAGAGACTCGAGCGGTTGCAGGACATCTTCACGCTTTGACATGAAACGTTCGGGCTGCCCCACCGTCTCGAGGCTTTCCTCTGTGTGCATACGAAAAATGGCGTCGGCCAGAAGCTTTGCGATGGAGATTACCTTGATCTTGCTGCACTTCTGGCGGGATTCCTCCTGCGGAATGCTATCTGTTACCACCACCTCCACCAGCGCGCTGCACTGCGTCAGCCGCTCACACGCGGGGTCAGTGAAAATACCGTGGGTTGCGTAGGCGTGGACCTCCTTTGCTCCGTACTCCTTCAACACCTCCGCCGCCTTGCAGAGCGTTCCGGCCGTGTCGATCATGTCATCCACAATGATGCACACGCACCCATCGACCTCGCCGACCAGCTGCATCGACTCGACTTGGTTCGCCACGACGCGGCGCTTCAGAATCGTGACGATGCGGCTGGCACCGATGCGGTCGCCCATTCGGCGAGCCCGGTTCACCGCGCCGGCGTCTGGTGCCACTACCACCAAGTTGCTC
The DNA here is from genome assembly GCF_017918235.1 of Porcisia hertigi. NCBI lineage: Eukaryota > Euglenozoa > Kinetoplastea > Trypanosomatida > Trypanosomatidae > Porcisia > Porcisia hertigi. Next base: position 3,239,880 of record NC_090595.1, read on the forward strand.
GGAGTAAAGTTTTTTTGTTTAACATACTCAGCGAACTCGGAGCTGGGGCTGAGGTCCGCTACTGGGCACCCGTGGAAAAAGCCTTGAATCTGGCCGCAGTGCAGGTCCATCGTCACAACGCCGTTGACGCCCATCTCCGTCACCATCCGCGCAACGGCAGACGCGCTAATGGGCACGCGGCCCGTATGCTTGCGGTCCTGGCGAGCGTATCCATAGTGTGGAATCACAGCAATCACGCGCTGTGCGGAGGACAACTTCAGGGTATGAATGATGAGAAGCAGCTCCATCACCGCCTGATTCACGTTCGTCCCCGAAGCGTTGCCGCAGGTCGGTTGGATGACGAAGACATCATCGCCACGAATCGACTCAAGAATCTTTACATTTGTTTCCCCGTTAGCAAAGCTGCCGACGCGGCTGGCCGTAACGGGGATGTTGAGGTAGCGGCATACGTCTTCGGCGAGTTTCGGATTCGCGTTGCCGTGAATTACGCGGAGGGAGCCGTTGCGGCGGTTGCACGATTCCATAATGAATGCGGGAGAGGGAGAAAACAAAGGAAGAGGAAAAATATGCTATGTAACAGTGGGCTTATGGATGGTTGGGAGTGTGAGCGCTGCCTGTTATCAGGCGGGTTTTTTTCGTCAAAGAATGTAAATGCTCTTCTTCTGTCTCTTTTTCCTGCGTCGAAAAGATTTGATTCACTGGGCGGTTGTCATCGATGACAGTGAAATATCGCTCCTTTCCGAGACACCCCAGGCGAGGGAAAACCAAATGCAACAACAAAACGTATTGCCGCGTGTCTGCCTTTGCTGAGCTTTTCGTTTTACTAATGTGTTTGAGCAAATTGTCTAGGCTGCTCGGATTGCGACCGTGTGCGTGTGTTGTGTGTATGTGTTCGTAGGAAAAGGGTACGCCGCGATGCTGGGGAATGGGTGGGAAATGAGGGAAAGGAGGGCTGAAGGTTCAACTAAATGAAAACAAAAGTAAGTGAAAGGGTGGGGTACGGCTCCGCTTCAACTGGGTGCCTTGTCCTGTCCCCGCATACGCTAGTTCCTTCTGTGGTTGTTTAGATTTGCCCCAACACTGACTGGTTAGTGGAACAGAAGCGCCAAAATGTGTTTTGTGTGTTTTGTGTGTAATGTGAGGTGCTCAGACGCCACGTTGGATGGATTTGCTTGTGAAGTGGCTTTCGCTTATACGTAAATGAAAGGAATCACCACCTGGAGGGTGACGCGAGAATAAAAGTTGGAGGCGTCTGGGTATAGGGAGTGGGGGTAAAAGGGGGGGGGGGCAGGGCCCAGCGGCGAGCTCCATGAACGCCGTCTTGCCCTCTCGATCTCTTCTGCACGGAAGGAGTGTGGTTGTTGTTTATTCGGATGTGTCCAGAAGAGGTTTGCTGATGTGGGGGACTTGGAGCCGGCTGCGCAGCGTGTTCCCATGCGTCGATGCAGCATGAGCTCTATTTGGGAACGAGTCGTTTTGATGGGAAACGGTAGTGTAAGGGGTTGGCGACTGTCGCAGTGGGTAGCTCATATGAATGACTGGTAGCCGAACGAGAGAGACCGACGGGAACAAAAAAAAACGCTCTCACACGCGCCCCCCCCCTTCCCCATAACACACACACACACACAGAGGCTCCCGATTTGTACGACGACTTCCACGCGTCCGTGCCAGTGGTTCATGAGCTTCACTTGCTCTTCGATACGGGTTTTGGCATTAGTGATGCGTAGACGGTGTCAAGCAACAGCTGCTGGCACTGAGCTGGTGTGAGGGCTGCGGGGGCGTCATCCTCGTTCTTGTGAGAGCCTAGACACATGCTGGGAAGCCTCAGATTCCCCGTAGCCGATGCCGAGTGCGATTGCAGTCCCTGCCGGAAGGACGCCTCCATTTCGCGCACCTGCTCCGCATGCAGTGGCTCGAATTTGATCCGGCGGTCGATACGACCAGGCCGCAGCAGTACTTCGGCAAAGGGAATGTGACTCGTGTTGTTAGCCGTGATCAAGAGCAACCGCCCCTCGCCGCTGGAAACACCGTCCAGGGCGTTCAGCAAGGCGCTCAGGGACATGGCTGAGCGCGGGCCGCCTCCAATGTCCGTTGAATAGGACGAGGCAGGGGATGTTGGCGGTACCTCAACTACTTCTTCTGTGGATGCGACGCTCACAGTGGCTCCCCCAGCGTAGTGTGCAGCCCTCGGTTGCGTTTTGAGAACATTTTCTAGATCCTCTATTAGTAGAATCGACCGGCGCGGCACGCTACTGGCGAGCGACAGCAGAGCGTCGTCGTCCATGTTGTCACTGCGGAGGGAAAGGATGTGCACGGGAAGACCCAGCTCTCCAGCGAGCGCCATCACAAAACTTGTTTTGCCGGTGCCGGGCGGGCCTTCGAGGAGATACCCGCGACGCCACGGGATTCCGAGCGCCGCGTACGTGTCTTTGAGCTGGAAAAAAAGTCTCGCCTCATCGACAACGGCCTTGGTCTCTGACGGTAGGTAGAGTGTGGAAAGCGGTCGACGGATGCGCTCAGTAAGGGGGCGCCAGCGTGGACCGTAACCCTCGCTGAGGTACATGTACACAGTGTTGCGCACATTCGCCCTCCACGACTCGTGTACATGGGTGATGAACTGTTGCACCACCGCTCGGCGGCGTGTGAAAAATGTCAGAGTGAGCTTATCGTTCTCGCGATCCACGCGATTGGCCGCTGCGGCTTTTTGCTTGGATAGATCCTCAGAGCGTGTGATGTGGACCCAAGTTGATCCGAAGCGGAACAGATGACTCCCATAGCCCGGCACCAGTGTGACACGCGCATCGGCGTCGGTGTCAGCACCTGCGTCGGTGTCGTCTGACAGCGACAATGGCGCGTCTCTCCAGACCATCTTCTGCTCGTCCTGTATTGTGACCGGTTTCAAGGCCAGGTTTCGGATGCATTGTCCATGCGGCTGACGACCCATCCAGTCCACAATCATCGCAAACTCTTGCGAAGAAGAGCGCACCTCCAGCGTCGTGGAAAGACTGTTTTTGAGGAATTGCCACATGGTCGACTTCTGCGCAGTGAAGAGATCCCACATGGCTGAGAGGATAAAGATGGCAAAGGCCAGCATGATCACTTCCTTGTTTCCGAGCGCGATGCTGCGAGTACCAGCCCGCCTGCCTTCACCCTCTTCGTTCGATGAATCTTCAGTGGACAGGATGCCGCGCTGCTGCCGACGGGCACGTAGTTTTCTCCTTTCGCGCCGCCCCTGTGGCTCTTTGTTGTCTGGTGGCGATTGTGTGAATGTCGGAGGCACACCTCGTTGGTTTCCAGTTCGACCATGGAGAAGAGCCATGAGCCCCGCTGGGGACGTGAGGAGGTCCGATGGATTCGGCATATGAAAGTCCCGTTTTACAACGCGGAGCGGATACCACACAAAACACGTACCGCTGCCTGCAAAGGAGCCGCGCTGCGACACAGACGCACGGATGCACCTTGCTGCCACCATTCCATGTCGCTGCATGTGCAGTTCCGATCACGTATGTGTGAGACTCTTTGTGTGAAGGTGTGGCTGAGCCCGATCTCTGCGCGCGTGTCTGCGCTTCTGCCCAACGAATAGGGCTGGGTAAATGGAAGGGGCAAAGAAAAAAGAGGAAATGCCTGCAGTGCTGTTGTTGCTGGAGATTGAGGTGCACCGTCTAAACAGAGCTTCGCGGCAGCGCGCCGCACCAAGAGCAGCAGTAGCCGGTTAGATTATCTTCACACCGTCATTAAACTGTTTTGTGGAGCAGAAAGGGGGTGCCATCAAAGGTCGCCGACGGGGAATGGAGGAGGGGGAAAGAAGACGAGTGACACAATTATGGGCGTTGAGCACCCCTCCCCTCGCAGCTTCCACATCAGATGCCAAGTTTTACTTTTGTCGTCGTCATCGTCGTCTTTGTATCGCGTCTCCGATGTCTCATACCTCAATTATCTCATACCCGTCTTTTAGACGAGCGTAGACGCCGTCGACAGCGTTGGGGGCGCGATCCTCTACATGCCCCACAATCCACGATGGACACCCGCCATCGACCTCCATGAGCTCTGCGCAGAACGCCTCTGCCGCGGTTGAGCTTGGAAACGCTACCAGCAGCCCACCGCTGGTCTCCGCTGAGTACCCCTCGAAGAGGCGGTACTTGTCATTCATCCGCCTTGAGGCTAAAACGGCGGTCTTGAAAATCGGAAGTTGTTCCAATACGAGGCAGAGCGAGCGAGGAGAATCGCCAGCGGACTGAGCTGCTCCGAGGTTGTTCGCGTGCCCCAGTATGCCAAAGCCGGTCACGTCGGTGGCCCCGTGCGCACCGTATTTCCGCATCAGCCGAGCCCCTTCGCGGTTCAGGCGCCGCATGCTGTCCGTCGCCACATTGTAGAGCTCTTCTATCTCGCCGGGGGTGATGTGCCCTGCGATGGCTTCCTCGTACAGTGGCGAGGGGCGCAGTAGCCATTGTTTGAGATTCACTGCGATCTGGCACCCAAGCGGCTTCGTCAGCACCAACACATCGCCGGAGCGCAGGAGTCCATTGGGCCGCACCATTTCGGCTTCGGTCACGACGGCCATGGCCACCCCGCCAATCAGCGGCCAGGGGTTCATGACTGTCTGTCCCCCCGTCACCGTTGTTGTGGCCAACCGCGCCCGCTCCGCAAAACCCTTCATGATTTCCCGCGTCGTGATGAGGCGCTCATGTTCGTCCATGTCCGTGCTGGCCGCGAGGAGCATCAGCATTGTATCACAGTCTGAGATGCCCATGCTATACAGGTCTGACAAGACATTGGCGGCCCCGATTTGGCCTTGCAGAAACGGGTCTGACACACTGGGGAAGAAGAAGTCCGTAGTGGAGACGAGGAAAAGCGCCTCGCCTTTGCTGTTCGTGTGGTGCAGTGGAACAATGCTGCAGTCCATGCCAACGTCTTTTCGCCCCGGTGTTGTCGAGACTTCTTGCAGCAACGCCAGAAGCTTTGGCTGCGGCAGTTTGCAGCTGCACCCCTTCAGACGTGTGTAGTCTGTGAGCTGGAACTCGGCAGGGAGACCCAATGAGACGGGGTCGAAGCGCGTTTTTCTGCGCTCGGCCATCCCCTCCGATGCCCCCCTGGTAGACTGTGGCCGCTTGTGGGACATGGGCGGTGCTGCGGCTCCTCCAGAGTCTGAGTGAAGGGGGGAAAAGGAGGAGATTCGAGTCTTTTTCGGAGCTGGCGGCCCTGTCCAGGGGTGCAAGCGCGAGGTGAAGTGCACGGGCAGGGAGGTCAGGAGGAGAGGGGGAGGGGGGGGGAGGAGAGTAAGAGAGAGACACACACAAAGTGCGAAAAGGATGATGGAGAGCAGCATCGGGAGAGTGTCAGGGTTATGTGCCGATGGAGTGTTCCTGCGCGGGGTGAACACCACGTCACGTTACCGTTCCCCCTTTGTGGCCGATTTCCCGAGGAGGCCGTGCATTCGATTGAGAGCGCCCGTGAGGGTCGACGCATCGGCGCTGAAGATATATATATATATATATTCCCCCCCTTAGGGAGTGTACTCATTATCGTCACAGCGGCGCGATAGTGGCCCGCATCCGTTACCAACGTCAGTACAAGGTACACAAACACACACATACACAAACACATACACAACCTAGCCGTCCTAGATATGTTATCATACGGGCAGTGCCCAAAGCAATGAAGGAGTTTACAGGTCTTCAAGGAACTCGTTGAGCTCGGTGTCTTCCTCTTCGATTGGTGCCTCCTCCCGCTTCCGTTTGCGACTCTTGTCTGTCTCCGTCTCGTCCTCACCCGCACCCGCCGCAGCGGCCTTCTCCGCCGCCGCCTTCTTTCGCTTCTCCGCTGCCGTCATCCATGTACGCGGATCGTAGCGACCGTCCACCTGGGCCATGCGGCGGCGGTTGTTCTCACGAAATTCGACCGCCTCTGGCTCATCGGACAGAATCCACTCGATGCGCTCAGCGGCGGTCTGCAAATCCTCTTCCGTGGTGGCAGTGATTCGCACGTGTGGGTCCTCCAAAGCCATGGCGGCTGCATTGGGGTTCGTGTCTTTTAAGGGGTTGGTGATGCCTCGCCCCACCAGCACAATGTGGCAGTTGGTTTCCTTCTCTAGCTGCTGATGCACCAAACCGCGTGGCCCGATGAGAGCGCCGTAGTCGCCCGTCTCGATTTGTTCGGCAGTAAAGTAGATGCGACGGTTGATATCTTTGGACTTGTTGGCCGCGTACTCAGCCCGCTCCACATAAGTACGCAGCAGCTTGCTAATGTCGTCCATGACGTGCAGTCGCTTTTCCATCACCACATCTTCAGGTGTGTTGGTGCGGTTGCCACTCGCATCGTATTCTGGATCCAGTGGGATGTTTCGGAAGTAAGCCTCGCAGGTGCTCGTGGCGAGCATGCGCTGCATATCATTCGCCAGCACGCGAAGAAGAAAGGCACGCAGAAATTGTCCATCCTCGTGTACGAGTGCCTCGGAGGGGACATAGCTCGGCACCTGCAAGTTGGTGTAGCGCGACTCGCTCCAGCGAGATGTGGTGTCCTTCGGCATGAGTGTGAGAGAGAAAAGCGCACGAAGAAAAAGATAAAAAAAAGGAGTGTGCGACTGGGTAGGGTGTTTCCAGCCAAAAATAAATGCGTCGCCGCGTGTTTTCCCACCTTTTTTTTTATTGTGGGGATCTGAAAAGAAAAAAAAACATTCAACAATCAAAACAAATGGGAAGCACACACGACGGAGGAGAACGAGAGAGAGTGGAGAGGCGTTGTGCAATGGGTGTTGGTAGGGGACGCGTCACACCATAGAGTGAGACACATGAATGTCCGAGAAACGTGCTTGTTCAGTTGGTCGCTTCATGTCCGCCTGAAGCAGAAGCGGCGGCCAAAAGAAAAAAAGAAGGGGGGGCGGGTAAGAGACACCGCCGCTTGCTTTCCGGCGCCCAGACCCGAAAACAAAGCGATAGTTGGGTAAGTTAGGTCACCTTTGATGACCCGTCCACATCATTGGATCGCTTTGCTGCTGCTTCGAGAATGTGTGTGTGTGTGTGTGTGTGGTGGGTGAAGTTGGAGAAAGCGGGACCTGAAAAAGCGTCCTCGGAGAAGCACATCTGTGGTAATGCACACATGCAGGCGAGGGCCATGCATCACTGGCTAGGGGTTGTGTGTGTACATGGGGGGTGTATCGTTGACGCCGTCTCTCTGAACAGCAAACCAGACGGCATTGTCGTCTACGTCGCAAATCCGCGGAGGTGCATCTCCCCAGCCCGCCACACACTCGTTGACGGCATCTCGACAGCCTTGCCAGTAGTGATAGTCGTCGACTTGCACCATGCGGTGGGGAGTAGGGTGGATGTTTGCAACGTCCTTGTCCACCGCACGACGGCGCATCAACGGGATAAGAGGCTCGAGTGCGGCGCGCGTAGACGCATACCAGTCGGCGTCAATGTGAAGAAGTGCAACGCCGTCTTGTTGGATGTCGCTGCGCGACAGCAGATGCGTTGGGATGGAGTCGGCAAAAAGCCCCTCGATCACCTCGAGTCGATCGTCGACACCGAAGTTCCGCGCAAGCTGCCGCACGTGCGCCGCCGGCGAGCGGCACGTGCCAGTTCCCCACGAAGCCGTTGCTTCGTCCGGGCTCTGGGGCGGTTTGAACTGGAAGGGAGAGACAGCACTGAGAGAGGTGCTGACAAGGCGATCCTTTGCGGTGGGAGGCGGCATACCAGTGAAGCTATCGAGGGCAAAGACACGCCGTAGCGGCGACGCACGAGCATCGCTAGCGGCCTCGGCCTCTGCCAACACAACGGCCATCAGCACAGCCGATCCACCGCCTGCGGTCCCGCATTCCACGACGTGCCCCGAATCCCCACTCGTGCCGCGTTGCGTATCAAGACGTGCAAGGCGGTCAGTCGCCTGGTATAAGTTCAGCAGTCGAGGCCATGTCAGCATTGTCGAGTCAAACAGGGCATCGAAGAGAAGCGAGAATAGTGGGTACTGCTTACGCACTACTGCCGGCGGTGCCAGGAGGACCCGCGCGGTGTCATTAACTTCATGAAGCAGTGTACGTGCCTTGTGATGTTCAGGATGCAGGCGCAGCTCTTCCAGCAGACTCTGCCGCGCCGCGAGTAGGTTACTCTTTTCTTTGTCGAAGAGAAAGCACAGCGCACGCGCATAGTCGATTCCTTGTACCGTAGAGGACACTGCCTTGAGATCGTTGAGGCGAGGAAGCGCCACTGAAACGTGTCCCCGATGGATGTCGCGAAGACACTCCTCCACTGTCGCGGTAGCCACGGCACAGTAAAGCGATGCTGTGCGCCACATCCAAAGTGATGCTCTCTGAGGTGGGGGGCAGTCGGGGAAGAGAAAAGGCGCGTGTTGCATGGCCGCGTGTGGATGGTAGAAGAGCGTGAGAGGCACATGAATGACAAAGGAAACCATTTGTCAAAAGTTCACTCAGTTGCAAGAAACGTGCGCGGTGTCCGAGAGTTTTGGAGGAGGAGCTCAGCGAAGAGCTGTGCTAATCGAGGAAAAAGGGATTCACACACACACACACACACATACACGCGCCTTTTTTTTCACTAAGCAGGGTCAGGAGATGGTGCTTTGGTGACTACAAGACGAGGTCGCTGCGCTTTCCCACCCGAGAGCATACATCAAGTTCCCCCAGACATTTTCCCTAGTGTCTTTGCAACATCGCCTGTCACGACGTCTTCCGAAAAGGTGTACATCTAATGGGGTGCCAAGGACGCTATAGGAGAGCACGGAGCAGCCCCCGGAGACACAAGAGCGATCGGTGGGCTCGTTCAAAAAAAGAAATAAAGGGGAGAGACTGAGTGATTTTCCCGCATGATCATGCGCGATATACAAAAAATTGCCCCCACGACACAGGTCTCTCCCTCGGCCTTGCCGCAGCGAAAGAGCCCACAAATGCGCACCTCGACTAGCAATCTAAGCACTAAAGCACAGATAATACACACACACACACACGAAAAGAAAGCAGTAGAGAGGTATTTTTTTTTCTGTCCTTCCCGTTTGATTCAGTACGTCGCGAATATTTCCCAGTCACGCTTACTTGATCAGCTTCACCATGAGCGTGCAGCTCTTCTCCACACCCAGGCTTGCAATGGTGCGCTGGTGCTCATTCCACTCTTGCTTCTGCGGAAAGGCCTGATAGAGCTCGTAGCGGAGGGTCTGGAAGCTTGGCGCAGCGGCAACAAATTCTTTACGCAAGGATGCCACTGTGTCCTCCGGGGCCATGTGCAGGGTGATTTTTTGTCCACTGGGAAGCCGTATGAGAACAGCGATGAGGTTGCCCACGATCATTGGACTCGCGGCAAGGTGAGCTGAGTTCTCGGGGGAGGCATGCTGCTGTTGCTGCGCCACTCGTCGACGGTACGCGGCCTCTGTAGCGCTGACATGTTTCACCGTGGCAGAAGTTTGCGGCGCTGACGGACTGGATGCGCCGTTTGGCACGACTCCCATAAAAGCCGCCATGCTATCACGCACCGCGACTAGCTGACCGCTGGTCGTTACTGTTCGCTCCGGTATCTTTTTCAGGAATTCCTCTGCGCTGACAGTGGTGTAGCCAATATTTTTCTTCTGCTCATCTAACGTGTGTACCCGCCCAGGAATGTTGCCAGCGTTCTGTGGTGCCCTACCAAGCCGCCGGCCACCTTCTTTCGGAAAGGAAGATTCTTTATTCGCTGCAGAAGCGGCACCGCCATGATGTTCTCCGCACACTTCGCTGGTTTGATCCACCACCTCGATAGGAAATCCTTCTGGGTACTTCTCCTTGAACTCGTACGGGTAAAATCCCTCGGTGAGATCATCCAGAAAGGCGTCGCAGAGTGCCCAGCCGTACGGACGGAAGGGTCCCTGGTTCACGCAAATGCCGTTTTTATATATCACCACGCGCACAACATCGCGCTCGCGGATGCCGGCCTGGTTGCCTTCTTTGACGACCCCCTTCCAGCCCACATAATCGGATAGTATGCGCGCGTTCTTAATGAGCAACTCCACATCCACGGGGCTAGGTAGATCCCGACGACCTGGCGGCTGCGAGGGCGATTTTGCGACAGTCGAGACTGCGTCGCAGTTGCTCGACGGACCGCCACCTTTCTGGTTACTGAAGGGAAGGGTATCGGGACGCCTTGTAGTCGCAAGGTGGACCCGACCCCCCTTCCCTGGGGCCTTGGCACCGCCGTCGTCCATGAGGTCGTCCTTGAAGTCGCCATCAAAGAGATTGACCTTTGTAGGATGAGACGGCGTGGACGGCGGGGCTTGGGAGCTGAGGGTTGCGTCTTTCGCATGGCTGCGCGGTGACGGTGGGTGACTACTTGTAGCCCTGGAGCTTGCCGCCTTGATCTCGCGCAGCTGCGCCTGGAGCAGCTCCTTCTCATCGTAGAGGGTCAACACTGCTGTCTCGGTTTCCTCACGCAGCTCACGCTCTCGCTGATACTTGTCGTTGAGCTGGCGGTACTTGGCATGCATCTCTTGCAGTTCCGCCTGATACACTTTGTGCTTGGACTCCAGGTCCTTGAGACGTGCTGCCATGGCCGTGACAAGGTCGTCGCTGTTGGTGTTGCTGCCGTTACGCACACGCGTGCGTAGTTGACGCGCGAAGTGCTCCTTCTCTACGTGAGCATCTTGGGCTACAAAACCCGGGCTGAGTGTCCGGTCCACCAACGGCTGATGTGCGCGACTTGGGCGAAGGACGTCTTGCAGCAGCTCTCTCCGTGTGGCATCGTCGAGGACGTTGGGGGAAAGCAGCAGTGGGTCTTCCAGTCCGATGCCATTCTTGGATGGTTTCGCCCGAAAGCGCTGGGGCGACCCCGGCTGTTTTGATGCAGATTGACGAATGTTGTCCATATCGACTACACAGACACACGCACACACAAAAAAAAAACCAGCAAACAAACGAAGAGGCCGACAGAGGGCGCAAGCGATACTCTGCGGAGGAGAAAAAAATACCTCAGCGTCCAAAGTACCGACTCTGTTCTTTACCCTCGACGTTAACATAGCCGTAAACACGATGTGGAAGAGGAGAGAGAAGAGGAGATGAATACATGATTTCCCACGAACTTTTTTCCTGAGCGTCTGTCACTCTGCACACGCCCCGGGAAAGGGGGGGGGGGAGGATAACCCTATTGTGTAGAGGAATCGCAAAACCACGAAGTATCGGTGATGGAGCAGCCGCTTCAGCGGTCTCCTTAAGGTTCCCCCTTCTACTTTTGTGGCACAACTCACTAGCGAGCATTCTCCGTGTTTTGCTTTGGATTGACAAGATCTGTGGTGCGCAGCCTCTGGACAGCATCTGAGTTTCCCATTTTCTCCCGGCTGTGGCGGTGGTGTATGCGTATCGGAGGGTGGGGGAAGGAGGAGGTAAAGGTAGGAGGAGAGGCCAGGAGAGCCACCCGACAGCGTTCATATCTTTACACAAACACGCACGCCCAGGTCAACACCGAGGCTTTTCAGCAGCGATGTAATGGTCTTTTTTCCCTCGACCATTACAAAAAACGTCAATCGACCACAACACACGGCACCGGGTTCACCTGGAAGCTGTCCAACTCCTGCTCCCAGCCGCAAACCAGCTCACTCATCATTTCCACGTGGTACTCACAAAGTTGGCGGGCCTCCGTCACTGTCCAGAGAGATGCCTTGCTCGTCTCTTTCGAGGAGCGATGCGGTGGGCACCTGAAGCGCACCACTGTCTTCCAGTAGGCGTCTTGAGGCTGCACCGTATGCGGCGCCCGACGAACTCGTGCAGCGGTGCTGTCCTTGACCTTCATCGTTCCGTTGAAATCAGAGAGTGTCGTGTAGTGTGTGCCGCACGGATTCATTGATGGATACACGCTCTCCCACACCAGGTGCTCAGGGTTCCACCGCGGCTTCGAAAGACGCGGGTGGTACCGCCCTATCACCTCAAAAACGCCGTTGTACCGTGAGTTCTGCAAGATGGCGTGCCGAGTCGACGGACTGTGGTGCATTGCGTGCAAGAACTCTAGCAGGTTTGGTGCATCCCTGTTTTGCGCTGATTTGCTTTTCGGGTTGCTGTGTTGAGAAGGCTGTTGAAGCAGGTGCTTCAGGCGCTGGTGCTGGACGCGGTATACAACGCCGGCGGGGCACAGTTCGTAGTACCGCTCTGTGCCCGTCAGCGCTTTCTCGCCTTCTCCGTACAGACAACGGGAGGACTGCTCACTAGCAACATTGTGCCACCACACCTCGAGCGCGCTTGACATGGCAGCACGGTTGCGCGCTATGTAGCGTTGCTGCTGCAACGCCTGCAGCGTTCGATTCTGTGGAAGCGGGAGACGACAGTGCAGCAGAAGTGGCTCTGCTTCAACATCTTCCCAGCGAGGGTGCCCATCCCCACTACGTCGACGCGGTCGCTCCTTGTTCCACACAACCCACTCCCCAGAAAGTCTGCAGCGAAATGGAAGAGGTGCATCGATGGCGTTGATTCCCTGATACGCCAGTGCAGTGGTGAGGTGCTCGTCTAAGGCGTAGGTGTGCATGGATGCCTCCTCTCTCGCCGACGCCGACGGTGGGTCATGTTCTTCCAAGAGGCGATACCCGCTGCGTGCAATGGTCAAGAGTGTGCCGTTTGGAGCGTTGTAGAACTTATTCTGGAGATCGAGATCGGTGTCAAAGCGGTTCAACACAACAATTGTGTACGCATCAGCACCGGACCACCCATTGGCTAAGTGAACAGGCTCCGTAAAAAGAAGAAGTCCCACCACCACAGCACACACCACCAAAGGAGGGAAAGGTGAAAGGCCCATCTTGTGCGCCAAAGAGTTCAATGCTAGTCGGAAGACGAGAATTGAGGTGCTCTTCGCTGACAGAAGAAACAACCCAGAGAGAGAGAGAGTGAGTGACAAAGGTCGGCAGGATTGGAGATGGTCTGCAGGGAGAGAGCGACACAAACGTCAGCGAGAGTGAGCCACAGGAAAGCGCTCGCCATCATCACCTCGATGCACACCCGCATGTGTGTGTGTGTGTGTGTGTGTGTGTGTGTCCGCAATAGCTTTTCGTACGAGGGCATGCGTGTTCACTTGACCTCAAACCCTTGACTGTAAGGTTGCAAATTGGTTATTACTTCGGCCATGAAACTCAAGTCGAGGAAAAGACAGAATGGAAAAAAAAAGGAAAAAAAAAGCGCACAAAAAGACATCTTTGTCTGCAAGGAATTATTCGCGTCACCATATGTTGGACACCCCACCCCACTTTTGTCATTGCTCACCCTTTTTGCCTAAAAGAGAGTCCCGTACAAAATATGTATATGTAGTACAACAATCCGGCTGTTGCAAGGGATGCGTGGGTGAGAGACCGACCGCACATCACTCCAGCAGTGTCCTCAGAATCCCTCGCTATGAGGCGCATCAAATGTACCGCCCCTGCAGTGAGCCAGCACAATTTGCTCACGAACAGGTCCACTCTCAGCGATCACTCAACCACCGGATTCTCTTGACCACAAAGGAAGCGTGCATGAGGCATTGTATATATATATATATATGTGCATGCCAGGGTATCCATTCCACCACAAAGTATATCAGCTCCACTCCAGACGCTAACACAGGCCCCCCTTCCGCCTGGTGGTGCAACAGAGCGGTATACAGGTGTTGGAATGATGCTGGCCGAGTCACCTGAGCACGGCCTCTGATTCGGGCACTACACAGACCTAGCCGCCTCGCAGGTCACTCTTTACAGCCGCACCCGTTGGGCTGGTCGCCATGCGTTGGAGCCACATTGACACCCTTGTCCATTGTATCGATGGGGGCAGGCATAAGCACTGTGGCGGGCCACCCCGCCGCAACACCACACTGCAGACATTGCCGCTAGCATTAATAGCGACGACGCACTCCGAATCGGCTAATGGTGGTGGTGGTGGTGCTGGGGGAGGTTCGGTGGACTGCTTGTCTTTCGCACAAGAAATGGGTAATGGTCCCCTGCTGATGTGCGCTGAGATGTGCCGCCCCCCTTCCCCTCCCCCCCCCTCCCCGCTACCCGGGAATGAATTATATACCGGGAAGTGTAAAACACAAAAAAGAGGTGCATAGCAAGTTAACCAAAGGAAAAAGAAGCACAACAAAGCGGGGTGTCTGCTAAAAGACACCAGAACAGATGGGGATGTGTGGGGGCGGGGGGGGGGGGAAGTAAGCGATGGGCGTTATGCCTCCGAGGACTGTTGCATTGCGGTGTGGTTACCAATGGAAGCGCGAGCTGGCCAACTTCACAATATCCTCCGCAATCGCCATGGATGCAGTGGCGGCAGGACTCGGTGCATTACGAACGTTCAGGATGAGTGGGTCCTCGATACCGGTGGTTTTAATGGCCTTGTCGGGTAGCGGCACATCTTTGATCAGTTCAAGCGTCTTCTTCTCATTCATCAACGCCTGCACCATCACCCGCGGTCGTGCGAGCTCCATCGCGAGATCTGCGCTCAGGGTCCCGTCCTCTGCCACCCCGACAGCCATGACGCCGCAGAAGCTGTCAGCAATGTCCTTCGCTTCGATGGAGGGGATCAGCTTTTGCGCCTCGCGGAGGAATCTCCGTTTGCTCAGGTCCATGTAGTAGGTCTGGCACAGGACACCAAAGTTGGAAACGAGACTCACCCACCCACCTTTGCTAAAAGCGCAGTTGAAGCAATACTCAAGGTCGATTGTGTAGGGTGTGTAGCCGTAGCGATCCAAGGAAAACGCGGACCCTGGTCCGATAATCACTTGGCGGCCGCGGCGCACATCCACTGTCGGCGTGAAATGGACACCAACGCTGAGGCCCTTACGGCTATCAGGGCATGGGTACACGTGCATGTGCACCATGTCGCGGCGTTCAGGCGTTAGTTGGTAGTACCGCCCGCGGAAGCCGTAGATCTGGACCACCCGCTTGCCCACCCACTCCATAATACCACCAGAGCGCTTTGCTATCACATCGCTACTGAGACCGCAGCATGTAATGACTCGTTTTGCCAAGATGGTCTTTTCCGGCCCAAGATGGTTCTTCTCACGTCCGCGGATGAGCACCATCTCATTCGCGCCTTTACCCTGCGGGTTGGGCACCGACACGCCAATGAAGTCCTGTGCATCGAATTGGAATTGTGCGGCAAACTTGTTGGCTGCGTTGGACTTCAATTCACTCAACATGCAGCGTGTCACTTCTGCAAAGTCGACGATGCCCGAGGCGGGGGACCACAGGGCAGAGACGCCGGTCACCAGAGGCTCTTTTTTCTTGATGGCGTCCACACCTTCAAGAATTTCGAGTCCCTTGACACCATTCGCCACACCCCAGTCGTACATCCTCTGAACAATAGAGCGCTGGCTTTCTTCCGTGGCGACGATAATCTTGCCACACAGCTCGTAGGGGAGGTTGTTCTTCTTGCAGTAGTCGATGATCATATCGTGGCCGCGAGGGCACAGCTTCGCCATGGCGGAGTTGGGTGGATAAAACATACCGGCATGGATGCAGCCGCTGTTGTGGCCGGATTGGTGCTGCGCCACATCTGCTTCGCGTTCGATGAGAGCGACACGCTTGCTGGGGTATTTTAGGCGGATCTCGCGGGCGGTGGCGACCCCGACGATGCCGCCGCCGACGATGGCGACGTCGTACACGTCACGGCGGTCGTCCTTGGAGAAGGTGATGAGCGAGTGAGAGGTGCTGGCGCTGTCGGTAGCCATGTTGCCATACCCACGACCGCAGTAAACTATTCCGACCAGGCCGCCCACAGCGGCCACCTGGCATGTGCCAGAGAAGAGCTTGCCAAGCACCGACGCCATGTTCTTTTTTTTTTTTTTGCGAGATCAGGTGGTGATGCCACCAGAGTTCCGCGCACAGAGAAAAAACGAAGGGGAGGGAGAGTGGGGGATGTGGGGGGGAGGGGGGGGGAGGGAGAGGGGAGAAATGGGGAGTTGAAAAAAAAAAACAACCCAAAACAGGAAATATGATGCGTTTTGAAATGAGTTATCGATCAAAAGGTAGAAGTTCGATGGAGAAGGGGAGAACAGAGAGGAGTATGCGCGCAACAAGAGACTAGCATGCCTTCAAAAAGAAGAAAAGGCGCATACAGCAGCACACAGCGTCACTGAGCGTATTACGTGCGTATATCAGGCGGACTTCAAGGATGAGCAGGAGAGAGGAGGGAAAGTGTAAGATTCGGGTAAAAGAAGAAAGGAGGTGGGGCGCCTGTGTACAAATCTGATGAAGGGTCTTACGTGCCGCAGTAAGGGGGCGCTTCTCTAGCGGTAAAAGAGCAGTGGTGGTGAGCGGCCTTACCCAAGAGTGGAGAGGTTTTAGGGGGTGAAGGGGTGTGGGGGGAAAGAGTCGCAGAGTAAAGGGATGGGTGATGGGGGCATCAGGGCGAGCGAGAGGGTCAAGGATGACCGAGGAGGGGGGGGGTGCTGGAGGTGTGCCGTTAATGTCTTCAGGGCAGCGAAGAAAGACCCCAAGGCGAGGGGGGTGTCTGTGTGGGTACGGGTATCGTGATATATCACATAACATCCATTTTATTTATCGCTTGTGCTCTAATAGCCCCGGAAACTCTTGAGTTCCACCCCACTCTTTACCCCGTTCACATCCGTTCTCTCACTTATGAATTTGCCGTTTCCCCGCTTTTTGTTTTTCTTTTGCGACTCGTTTCTGAATGTTTAGGTGGCGTTTCCACCAGAATTCGTTGATACTCGTTAATGGTCTTAAACAACGTGCGTCTCCCTCATTCACTGAACTTACACGAGATTTCGGTTGTCAAGCGGGCTGATGCGCGATCCCCGGCATCGTTCGGCAAGCTGGAAGTGCCAGCAGCATACGAGGAGTGTGGAAAGAACCAGGCGAAAGCGACAGGGGGGTGGGTGGGTGGGTGGGAGAGAGGGGAGACGCGGCACGATGGCAGAGCCATAACGTGTCGAGATAAAACAGCTATCCCAAGCAGCAACTGTTCTTTGCCTTCGTGTGTGTGCGTGTGTGTGTTAGAGCTCGACTTGGCTGCACCGGTCCAGCATGTCAAGGGCACGAGTCGTCGTGTCGTCCATCATATCCATGGCCTGGAAGCACTTCACGAGTTGGTGCCCCACGATGTTGCGCTGGGTGGCGGGGAGAATGCGAAGCGAGTGCCAGAGTTGACGATCATGAAGAACCAGCTCATGGAGCAAGCGGGCGAGTACTCGCACCGACTTTCGCACTGCAAGTACAGAGATGGGTGTGCTAGCAGTTCCGCTGTGAGCAGCGACGCCCTCGTCGTGGGCCGCATACTCCAGCACGCCCGTTGCGAGGCGCACAATAGCGTCGACTGTCACTTGACTGTCTGTCATTACCGTCTCACTCTCCTTGACGGCGACATCCACAGCTGCTTTCCCCTCCCTTGTAGAGCGAGCACGCCGCATGGCGGTAGATTCGTGCTGCCGCTGCTTCTCCAAGTTCTGCAGGCGCTGCGCCAGGGCCCCATTCACCGTCACCAGCACGTGCTCACCAAAGGTTGCCCATATGATAGACTGAGGGCGCACCGTGTGCGAAGTGAGCAAGCGACCAGCGCTGCCACCGCGCTGGTGCACCCGCTGGGCACGAATGAGCGGGAACAGAAGTGTAGTGGCATCCCACAAGATGGCTAGGTCCTGTAGCGAGAAAGCGCTTGGCTGGCCAGAATTCGTCTGAAGCGTCCCCGAGATAAGCAGAGCCTCGGCGAGGAAGAGACATCCTGTGACCAGAGTATCGAGTGCCTCGGCGGGCAACGCTTGTTTCAGAAGCTGCGCTGAATCACTGCAACTCGCGTGACTCGCGCACAGTTGAATCAGTCGAACAAGTTCACTCAATGGCAGAGATCCGGCCATTTCACCCAATTTTTGCACATGGACTTCAGTGAGGTGCCTTTCCCGAAGTGCCGCAACAAGCTGCCGCTGCTGTAGCCGTGCTTGCTGCACAATAGTGCCAAGTACATAGCCTTCTGCATTTCGGCGACCGTGCTGAGCGTACAGCTTCATGCGGTGCGGACGCGTGGCAAAAGCCAGAAGGGAAGACTGTCGTGCCTTCTCTTGCAACACTCGACTCGTTTTGGTCCGCAGTTCAGGGAACATGTCGCGCAGTAGCTGCGACAGCAAGATCGCAGAACCAGCGTCGCCAGGAGGGACCAGGCGAAGAGCGTGCAGCTGGGCTGCGAGCCGCGCGGCTTCCACAGGCTCAAGGCGCCCTGGCATTGTGGCCGTTCCCTCTTCCCTGGGGCAATGTATGTACTGTTTAGCGATGAGATGCCTCTTCACCTCTTGGCCTACCGTTATTATAGCGTCCTCGAGGCGATGGAGGGTGCGTTGCTGTGATGTGGAGGCCTCCTCGCTGCTCACGGGCGATGACATCTGCTGCGGCGTCAAAGCCAGAACACCAGAAGCTAATCGCTGCAGTGTCACGCAGAGATCAAGAAGCTCTGCGGCGCAGCCGAGGCGAAGCAGCGCCGGCACGTCCATCTCAGGCAAGACGAGACTATGGAGGGTCAGAGTTTCCGAGGCTAGAGGAATTACGTGCGCTGTGTGAGGGGGAACCCATCGCATCGGCATCACGCTACCAGATCGTTGCTTCCGCTTGGCACGCGTGGAATCGGGGCCACAGGCACGTAGCGTGCTCATCGCGAGTGGCGGGTCAGTTGCAGTACAATGAGGAGACGTCACGGACTCTTGCAGCATTAAGAAAAGTGCGTCTTCGCTGTCCCCCAGAGCTTTTTCAGAACTACCGAAATCTTTGGTATCGGGTGCTTCGCCGAGGGCTTTGACTGACGCCGCCGCCGGCGCGCTCGGCGCGGCAGGTTCGTTGAGGCTACTGGTGTCTGCTTTCCGTTTGCGGACGTGCCACGACCGCGACGGCATCGAGACAACAAAGCGTGGCGCGTGTCGACTGAAGCTCCTTCCCTCCACATAGTCTCGCAGAACCCCCATTGAGATACGCGAAAACGCAAGACACATGAAAAGTAGTTGCTGGGCAGGAGGCGCCGCCGTGGAGGACTCTCCACCCGCCGCCGCACGCTTGTGCTCCATGACAGCCGCTGCCCAAAGGGATTTGCGCAACAGTAGCTGCCACAGGCGTGCCGAGACGAACGAGCGGGCAACCAGCGAGGTGCGCAGCATTGAAAAATCATTTTTGGCGGAACGACATTGTTCCTGCAGCGTATTGGCTGTTTCTCGCAGAAGTGCGAGTTCGTCCTCGTTGTGTTTGTCACTCTTTTCTCCATTTTTGCGAGTGCAACGGTTCAGCTGACCCGCGAAATCCTGCTGAAATTTCCGCCACTTGGCATCCGCCGCCACGCATCTGCGCTGCGCGGTTTCCTCTTTCCCTCGCAAAAAAACCCGACGCGCTTCCTCCACCGTGTGGAGAAGCCTTAAAAGGAGAACCACAGCGTCGAGCTGCTGACGCGAAGTTGTAGGAGAGGGCTGCTTTACGGAGAGAGTCTTACCCTCATCGGGTTGCATAGTTGGTGCTGAGGAGGGGGAAGAAACAGTGACGTCACTGTGCGGCAGCGATGACACACCGTTAGCCGAGGTGCTATCTGTTGGATCCGCGGACGCATGCGCAGCGTTTCGTTGCGCAACCCGTTGCTTTTGGCGGTATTCCAGTTTCCACCAGCTGCGCTCCACTAGCGAGACAGAAAGTGGGATACGCCGAAACAGAAGCTGAGTTTGGGCAGCAGCGCAGTACGACAAGGTGCTTGGATGTGCTGAGGCAGAGGACCGTCCTCGTCGCCGACCAGCGGAGATTCGAGGCCCTACTTCATCTTCGTCCTTTGCTAGGATTGGTGCGGGGCGCGTGGAGTCGAAGTGGTGACGCGCACGTGCTTCATGGGATCGCACGCTACTTAGACGGCGTGTAAGGTGAGCAAGCTCGCTTAAGCGCTTGGCAAACTCCATCAGCTGCGTGGGCGTGCCGTAGAGGCAAGGTCGTGAAAGTGAGAAGGAATATAAGGCAGCGGGGGTAGAGGGCAGAGGTGGTGGTGATCATCTAGGTGTCCGTGCCTCTGCGTGTTTGTGTGTGTTATAGTTTTTCATGCGGCTGCGCCGGTACATGGAAGACGTTGGCAGCAAGAGAAAAAGCGCCGCGTTTCATCTGCATCGTGGAATGAGCCACCTGCTTGCTAAGCAGAGGGGGGATTGGGAGTAGTGGTGGAGAGACGGTACAGCTCTACTTCGTGCTTTCGTTTTTTCTTTCTTTTGCTTTCACATCTTTGTTTTCTCCCTCCTCCCCCCACCTCCACGGCCGCTGTTTTAGCGATAGGGCCCCCTCTTTTCTCGCTGCTCTCTTGGCCTTCCCTCCCCCTTTTTTCTCCAGCAAGCGGTGAGGTGCGGGGGAGGGAGGGAGGGGGGGGGGTTGTCTCGCGGGGTTTGACATGAGTGGACAATGACGAAGGACAAGAAGGGGGGAGGGGGAATGAATGAATGGCGATGCCGACCATCACCCAAAACGGGGGAAAAAACAAACGAAGAAAAAGAGGGGGGCAACGATAAGAAAAAAGGAGGCCACACCAAACGTGTAGGTGCGCCAGAAACCGCGCGCTCCATGCACTGTTTTTCACCCCTCCCCTCCCCCCCCTCACCCCGCCTGCCGACTCGGGGAATTTAAATGCATATCCAGTTGTTGGAGGGGAAGCGCAGCAGCAAAATTTCTCGTCAGACGTGTGCGCGTGTAAAGAGAGGAGGAGAGGTTGGGGGGGGGGGGACGATGGCAACATGTAGAGCGATGAAACAGGGGGAATGGGGGAAAAAAGAACAGGTATAGAAAGAGTAATGGTGACAAAACCAAAAGAAGTGACGCAGGGGGTTCCTCTTGTGAAAAAACTTCTCGTTCCACACCACTAGGGCGCACTCTGTCATGCAGCGCTTTGAGCCGTAGAGGAAGTGAAGAGTACACTTGTACAGGAAGCCTTTGATAAGTAAAGCAAACAATTTATATGTATATACGTATATATACATACAGAGGTCTAGAGAGAACAACTCGAGACCAAAAAGATATTTGCCCAAGGCACCAACCAATGACACACGAGGACCATATCGACGGGTGAAGGTAGAAGGCCAGCAGAGACACACAACAAGCATGACCATAGTAATCATGTAGGCTAGCCTTCGGAACAACCACAAAGGAAAAGGGAGCCTGAGGGAGTCGGCATCCAGCCATCTCATGGGAGTTTCTTCCTGTGTAGAGGAACCCCCCCCCCCCCAAATCCGTGCCCGAGGTTGATCGATATCCAGCGCCGCATCTACTGTGAAGGTAAGTCTTTCTTCACGATTGCCTCGACTCGGGCGCATTATTCCGTAGACGTCAGCGTGCCTTGGCTTGAAACCTCGGGGACGTGGCAGTCGGCTTTTTTTTTACTCTGTGCCCCTAGCGTTGTCGGTTACCAAGAGTTCGTACCGCGTCCGCCACCGCCACCGCCGCTGCTCTTGTCCGAGGGTTGTGTCCAACGGGCAAACGTATCACAATGTCACTCATTTGTGAGCCTGGCTTCTCGTTCTGAAAACGTGAGAGAAAGCGAGAGGGGGTTGAGGAGTAACGAAGAGAGGAGAAATGACGCAGGGGAATCAGCAGCGTTGTATCCGTTCAACCTGCTATTCTGTCTGAAACAATTTAACACACACACAATACACATGCCGCAACAGCCTACCCCGGTTCCTCTGGTGCACCGCGGCTGCATGTTTGTCATGTACGACGAAGCGGTCTCCATCCCATCCGGTCGTGCGTGCCCCCCCTCCCCCCCCCCCCTTTGTCATTGCTCACCTCATCTGACCGATACGCGCTGTGCGTTCAGCGCCAGACCGACGTGGCCAGCCCTGGTCCTCGTCGCGCGGGGTAGCAGTTGGGGGTCGTCTAGGCGCCGGCAGGATGAGCACAAGGATCGTGTGTCGTCCGGCTTCAGGCGAAGGCCCCGCATCCCACCCCCCTCGCGTGTTGGCCCCCTCGGCTGCTTCAGCTCGCTGCAGTCCAGGCGGGAAAGCGGTGTGGAAAAGCGCCCACACTGCCCTTCACACGACTCGGTGGTACAATACGGGGTGGACACGCCCACGCTTCCAGTGGCCGAGGCACCAGCCGGCCTACCTGCCTCAGATGCAGGAGACGCCGCACGTTCCGCACACGTGTGCGCATTGAGGCTCCATGCTATGGGGTTCTACTTGCCGTGCTTGCACATCACATCGACTCGCCTGCCCCCCTGGACACCTTCCCTCCCCCCACCACCTCTCCTCCCCGCTTGGGTGGCAAGCACCACGCCAGCCATGCATGGCAGCGCGGGCGCGCAGTGATCCCCGCGACGAATCGGAGAGGAGGGGGGGGGCAGCAAAAAGATGTCGCTCTTTCCTGGGCCCGTATACGTGTAGAATCGTCGACACGTTTCGGGTGCAGTTGGCTCAAACGTCTTCACAGCCACATGTCCCTGCGCCACACCGTCGGCACAGACCTGCGCGCGGACACCAGTCGTCCGCAATCATTGTACCCATGGAGAGGAGGGGCGAGATGCGAACCTTTGTCTTCCAGACGGAGTGGATACACACTAGACCCTGAAGCCCGACGCTGTGGTGGACGGCAACATCGGGGCGCAATAGAGGAGCAGAGAGACGACGCAAAAGCGAAAAGGAGTGGCAGGTGGAGGGGGCGAGGAAGAGAACAGAGGAAAAAGAAGCACAGGTCAACAGACAGACACAGGGGGAGGGCGCAAAAAAAAAAAACATTTTCTTCTGGTGCTGAATCGCTTTATTGGAGTGTAGCTTCTCTCCCTTTTCTTCGCTCGCACCGGTTTTTCCTCTGATGTGCCCTCTTTATAACTATTTTTGTTTTTGGTTTGTTTGTTTGTCCATTGGTCACTTCGACATTCACTTATCATTTTTGTTTTCATGCGTATTTGAATGTCACCCGTCTGTATATCCATATATACATATATACATTATATACACATACGTATAAGTATGTTCTCCCCTTTATTATTTGCTCCCCGTTGCGTCTCTCTCAAGGTGAAGAAGGGAGGTTGATGCGGGTGTGCGACGGGGGCGGGGGGCGATGAGACAGCAAAGTGTGTAGCGCGAAAAGGAGTTACGAGGCGCAAGGTGAGAAAAAAAATGAAATACGGAATATCCCAGTTATCAACCACCGACAATCTCCCACACAGGCGGTTGCTGCAGGGTTAAGTCGCACAGCGAAATTAGAGCATCGCGCACCCGCTCAGGTGTTTTCGTTTGGAAGAACGTCTGCAACACAAGCACGCTGTCGACGGGAGGGGGGAGGGATTTGTGGTTGGACCGCAAAAAGAGTATCGCGGAAGATAAGAGTAGCTGTGACGAAGCAAACACGGGCTTCTCTCTTTCCCCCCTTTCGATTTTCCCTTTCCTCCTCTCCTACCGACACGTGCAAAGAGAGCATATCAGCGATACTAAAGGAAATATATATATATATACATATATACATGTTCCTGCCACGAAACTGTGTCGACGGAATCTGGAGGAGGAGGAGGAGGAGGAGGGGAACCAATACATGAAAAACGTCCAGGGGACGTACATGCGCTTGATGAAGAAGAGAAAATAAGAGAGAAAAGGCGAGACCCAGAGGAACAGCAATGACTAACGAAAGAAAACACTACACACAGATGAGCACACTCATAGAGAGATGGAGGGGCAGGAAAAGTTGCTAGACCAGTCACATACTCGATTACAGTGACATACACACACAAATACCTTGACAGGAAAAAAAGAAAAGGCGTGCTATATATATATATATATATTTAAAATGCGTGCATCCCAACGTATCATGAGTAGTTTTAATAGGTCCGCATATATACACACATACATATACATATATAACGCAGAGTGGAAGAACAAAAGAATAAAAAAAAATCGAAAACGAACATGGAAAAAAAAAGACACACCAGAAATGCGTTTCTGTTCACCTCCCCATTCCTCCACACACATCTCCTGCGTTCAAATCTGTCTCCCCCGCTTTCTCTTTTTCTCTTCACTGCAGCTCATCGTCTCTTTTTTTTTTCTGTGTGCCTCTCTCGGCAAAACACGATTGGCTGGCCAAACCATCACCATTACGAGAGGAGGGGGGGGGGAAGGGAAAGGAAAGAGCTGATCGTTGACGTGACGACTGCAGAGATGCTTGAAAACAGCGTGGAGACCCCCGGCGCGTGGGAATAATAAACGCCAGAACACACAAGCACAGACACATACAGAGGCACTGTCATGAGGAGAGACACAGGAAACGAATCTTCTGCAATTGAGACCGAGAAGTGGGTTTTACTTTCCTTGTGAGGAAAGGTGGGGGGGGGAGGTGGAGGCGGGGAGGAGCGGCGAGAGAGAAGGGCGGGGGCGGGGAAGAAGGCAGTGCTTCTTCCCTTCATATCTATAAGAAAATGACAAATGAATGAAGAAAGAGCCGAAACACATAGGATCACACGCTTGAGTAGTTTAGTGTGATATTTACAGCAGCGAAGCGATGCAGGCGGGGGGGGGTCAACCTTGGTTGGATGGATGTGGCAGTGTAAGTCACCTGCGAAAAAAAAGATTTACGAAACCGATTTTCTTTTATTGGGGTTACTCTCACCCCCTTTTCTGCTTTCCTTGCGTTATATATGGGAGGGCGGTGGTGGTGGTGGTGTAGTGACATGACCTCTGTGTGTTTCGCATTCATCTTACCTCGGTCGCCCAGGAAACTTTGGAGAGGGATTGATATCACCACTAAACGCGAAGGGGCGAAGAACGAACGCGAGCCCATTACGAGTAAGGGGTGGTGTTCGAGGGAAAAATGAACGGGTAGGAGACCGCTTGGTAGTTCTCTGGGTTCATGACAGGCACTTGTACAAAAGTCGGCTGCTGTACTTGAGATGGTGTGGAGAGTGTTGTTGACCGCAGAAACGTCAGCCCTCCAAAAGAGGCCGAGGGGGGTGGCGGCAGGAGGGCCTGCTGCCGCTGGTGTGCAGGGTTCATCACACAGTAGTAAGACGACTCTGCCATTGCACTAGATGCGATCGAAAGCGGTGGTGGTGGTGGTGGTGGTGGTGGTTGAGATGTCTCGAATTGCTGCATCTGGGGAGGCGTCGAAACGTTCGTCCAGTACATACCGGGCGCAGGGTTCACTTGACCTTGGGATGGGTAGTGCATCTGTACCAAGGAAAGTGGCTGAGGGGTTGACTGCGTGCGCGTGACGGTGTTGCTGGGGAGGCGAACGGTGTGTACGTTTGGCGGAGCTTGTTGCTGTTGGGGCACGTAAAAACAAGAGGGAATCGTGTAGCTCATCGCATGCTCTTGTCGGTTCTGCAGTTGCTGCTGCTGATGCTGCTGCTGCTGCGGCGGCGGCGAGGACGGGGTAGAGTAGTTGCCCTGTGAAGACGCTGTCACCGACTGAGTCCAGAACGCCGAGTTCGTGTGAGCCACCACTTTCTCCAACTGGCTGGCAGATAGCTGCCCAACCTGGTGCTGCTGGTGCACCTGCTGAACCGATTGACTAGACCGGTTGCTGTTGGATCCATGACTGCCGCCAGCACGACTGCCAGTTCCGCCTTTGCCACTTTGGCGTTTATGATGTTCCGCAACTGCGGTGTAGAGAACCTCGCTCAGTTCCACACCGGTGATAGCGCGCGTCAAGTCCAGCTCTTCATGGTGCTGTTCGCTCACAAAGCGGAACTCTACCGTGTCGGAGCGCATAGGGTCGACCAGGGTGTTGCCAAGTTGATGGAACTGGAACTTCGACCAAGGGCACTGGATGCGCTCACCGGCGAGGTAGATGGTGACGCACGCAAAGTTCACTTGATACTCGGCGGCATGCGCGACTAAGGGTTCGCCACGGAGAATGCGGTGCGCCGCCGCCAGCGCGTCATTGCTGCGTAGTCGCGCAAAGTACACACGCTTCTTGTCCCGGTTCGTGCCTCGTCGAATAACACACGGAAGCCGACGCAGCCATTGGTCCTCTGACAAGCCACTGTATACCTTTTCGGCGTTCAAAGGCGTTGTGGGGATGAACGAGCTACTAGTCTGCCCACCAACTGCGGAGGGAATGGGGGCCTCGGCAGTGCTGGCGACATGGTCAGAGGGAGGAAAGAAGACGTCCTCAACTGTTGTCGAGGCCATGGAGCTTCGAGAGTTGTGGATCAACCGTGCGATGAGCACGCTCACATTTGCAACGAGGGTGCCGATGTTCTCACCATGGGCGCACTCGCACAATACCAGTTCGCCGACTTTGAGTGCTGCACGCAGTTTAGGGGGCACAAAGCACACACAGAAGGTCTTGTCAAAGACGACAAGAGCGTGGACGAGGTCCGTCACTTCGTCTCTTTCGGTTTCTAGGGCCGAGGAAGAGACCGATGAGGCAGCGCTGTTGATAGGGTTGATATGGGGAGCATCGCTGTCTGGTCCGTTACTAGCGGAAGCCCGCAGGTCTGCCAATGTCATGGCACCCCTTGTCTTGTCGGTGCATCGCGCTGTCAATACAGGAACGTTTGGCTGCACGCCGGATGACGCGCTGTTGCTCCACTCTGCAGTGCACATATCCACCTCCTTTGACGAAGGCGTGGTCGTTCCGTACTGAGGTGCGAACTGGAGAAGCGTCCCATGAAAGTTTCCAGATGGTTGTGTGGAGTAGGGAGGCTTGTGTTGGTACTGCGGCAGTTGCGAGGGCTGACCACTTGACGTGTTGAGAGACACCGTGACAGACATGTCTGGGGTGCTACTGTTGAACACCTGGGGAAGTGAAAACGACATGGGAGCACCGAGCATACTTTGCTCACTGTCCGCATCTGTCAAGGAGCAGTCCATGTTGCTATTGGAGATGCGTATGTGTCTCCTCCACACACACACACACACACACGTGCACGCGCGAAAAAAAAAGGGTGGGTGGCGAGGGTCAAACACAGGCACAGCGATAAAAAAGAGGTGGAAAGCAAAACAAAAAAAAACACAAAAGCAACGAACAACAGAGAGGGGTGAACAAAGCACCAATCGAGAACGATTGTCTTCAGCACTTTGAAGATCAAAACAACAAAGAGAAAAGGCAGACTATTAAAAAAAGAAATTCGAAAACTTTGAAGACGGGCTACAGTCCTGATCGAGTTAGGACAAAAAAACACAAAAAGACAAATGAGAGAGAGGTTTCTGGAAGAGGAAGGAGGGGTGTGTGTGTGTGTGTGTGTGTGAGGGGCACCGATCATACGTTTGTGACTCACCACAAGCTCAAAAAAAAAGCTCGAAAAAGGGGGAGGACGTGGGACGAAGTGAGAGAGAGGGCCGTCAAAGATCACGGTGAAAAAAATTAATTCTCGACTAGAGAAGAGCGACAATAAAAAAACGAAAAAAGTTCGGATGTATAATAGCTACGTCGACAAAGCAGGCCAGGTGGGGGGAATGGGGGGAGGGTGACACGGCGTGGCGAATGTGCTAAAGGCACAGAATAAGAGAAAGATGTGTTGAAGCTATATAGTTAAAATAAGCCAATTAAAAAAGGAAGAAATACTGGAGTGAGTGAGTTGTGGTGGGTCAACAAGAGCGGCGGAGGGGTGCAAAAAACAAAACGCGGATGGAAAAACAGCTCCACCACGCACACGGATACAGATATGCGGAAAAATGATAAAGGTGTTTATCAGTTTCTCTTTGAAACCTTTTCTTTTGGTGTAGATATATATTTCTTTGGTGACCTTTCGCGGCGCCCTACGTCGCAGAGGGCGTTCTCTTTTTTTTTCTTGTCCGCAAAGCTGAAGGTCTATACGTTTGCACCAATGCTTCGAGGAGCAGGAAAAATGTCAATGCCACTTTTTTGGTGGTTCCCTTGCCCCCCCCTCCCCCTCCCCCCCAAATAGAGGCACTTTACTTTCCGATCTTTTCTTTATTTACTAAGATCAAGAGTGTCACCGTTGAGCCACCGATATCTTTCAATACCACAGCTTTTTTGTTTTTGTGGTTGAGGGGGAAAAACAAGAGCACCTTCCTAGTCGAAAAGGGGGTGGGAGAGGGGGCAGAAAAAAATGCACTGCAGTTGTGGTATAATGCGAGTAAGGCGGAGGAAAGATAGATTTCAAGACAAAACGGAACACTTCGCAACAACAAAAAGTGATTAGGTTTTTTTTTTACTCCCCCAAAGCGTATATGTATGTGCGTATATGTATATATATATATATATATATCCATACACACAGGAGGGGGGGAGAGGGGCAAGGAGAGATGGGGTCTGGCAATTAGATGTGTAAAGAAGGTGATCGGTGAGATCGCGAGTGAAAAAAAAAGAAATTTGACTGAGTACGTGGACAGAGTTGTGAATGCAAAAGCGTGCGAAGGCGCGCAGGTGTCTCACAAGAGGGCGTGCGCAGCCACACACGTCACCAGCAATACACTGCAATGGTTTCGTTCACCCCCCCCCCAAAAAAAAAGAGAAATTTGATAGTAAAAAGGGATGTTTATACACACACACACACTAATCAACATAAAAACTACAGTCCCCCCCCAAATCAGCCGTCGGTGCACACAGGTACACACTCGAGCTTACGCACACGAAAGTGAGCGGAGCGAAGTAGGGGGGGGGATGGGGAGAGAAGAGTTGAACTGACCGAATAGGCAAAAAATAATAGAAACACACACACGAGGAGAACTGATCCAGAAGAGACTAAAAAAGGTAAAAAAAAAGTGCCGCGTGAAGATCGATCCCAGCCAAAAAGCAAAATATATTTCCCCACTTTTGAGGCCACTGCAACAAGCAACGGCAAGGTCAAAGAAGAATAAAAGATAGAAGGTACAGCGAACCAGAAAAAAACGACTTTGTTTTTATGTATGTACCTGTGCTTGCTCGTGTGCCTCGGTTCGGGGGTGGGGGTGAGGGGATCTAGTGCAAGAAGCTTGAGTGCACACCACTGTGATCAGCAAAACAGTTAGTATTAGAGCAGAACAGAGCTAAGCACGCAGAGACAGAGACGTGGTAGTGACTCGTCTCTTCTTTTTTTTTTTGCCTTCCCTAATAATAGTGAAATTGAAAAAAAAGGGTAGAAAGAGCGAGAGGGGGCAAGGGAAGAAAAGAATAGATGTACTCAACTCAATCTTGAAATTCAACGGAGGTGGAGGAGGAAGAGTGAAAGAGGTCGTGTGAGCGCCAAGAAAAAAAAAACAGAGAGAGGAGGAACGTAAAGAGAGAAACGCTGGGGAACAATGGCAGATCCAGAGACGGTGGAAAAACAAGAACGTAAAGGCGAGTGCACACGGAAAAATTCCGTAATACAAGAAGCCTTGCGCCAAATTCAATCGCACAGGTGGAATGACTAGCGTAATAAGAGAGGGGAACCAACACAAGGCGCGCGGGCGGGAGGGAGGGGGGGGGGTACCGATTGACGTGATATGCAACCAACAAACCTTAGGTGCCCGGTGACTCACGCCCGCTACCCCACAAACACAAAGGAAATGGAGTGTGCAGCGTTTGACAGAAAAAGATGGAAGAGCCGTCAGAGAGACAAAGCCAGATCCCACGAGCTAAAATCTAGAAAGAGGAGAGGGGTGGGGAAAATAGAGGTGTGTTAATGGAAATCGGAACAAGAAAGAGGCACTCACACGAGCACTAACACAAAAGAAAAAAAATCTATTGCGAAGAGGACGCCTCCCCTCGCCAGCATGCGTCTCCAATGACTTTTCCCTATGTAGTTCGAAAGGAAAAGAGGAGAGCGGCAACGAAAAGATAAGTCACCACAACGACGAGGAAATTCGAAAACGAAAACCAGGAAAAAAGAGAGAAAATGTCGGGGGCGATTTGAAAAACAAAACAGAAAAAGAGGTGAAATGCACACACACACACACACACACTCACAGGGAGAGAGAGAGAGAGAGGGGATGGGTGTATGTGTGACAGTTTTTCGCCGATAGGAGGGGCAAGGGCAAGCGAGGTTACAAAGAGAGAAGCAATCTGAAGAAGAAAAAGGGAGGGGGTTTGGTGCTTAGGGAATTACAAGAACAAGAGGAATGAAGCACTTCACCGCAGTGGGCGTCGAACAGAAATACAATAGTGGTCGAGGAAGCCTTACGGTTAAAAAAAGACAGCCGTCCTTCCTGCTCTCCGTTGTGAGAGGTGCGCTTATTCTGTATGCTTGATGCTTCCGTTCTCTGTAATCGTTATGCTGCAAAGAAAGGGGAGGGGGTAAAGGGAAATATCGCGCCGAAAAATAAATGAAAGATGCAAAGAGGCGTTCAACGAACACACACACACACACCTAACGGCCACGAGAGGGAGGGAGGGAGGGGGGGGGGCACTCCCAAAACAGCAGCGAATACGGCAAACGACAAGTGACCGCGGTTATGCATATAAACAAATGATGCCCAATCCAGTATTGCAACTGGTGCTAGCTTCCTCCTCTCACCAAGACAACAACAAGGCCCCGCACAGGGCCTCCAGAAGGCAAATAAATGGACTGCTAAACTCCCTACGGGAAAAGCAGAAGACAATAGGGGAGGGGCGAGGGGGGATGAGAGGAGAAAATGGCCTACACACGTACACAAGCAAACGTGTACCCACGCAAACAGGAGAGAGAAGATAAAACGATACAACAGACAAAATATTCAACCCGCAAAAAAAAAGTGAAGAAAAAAGTGGACAATGTTAAAAGCACGAGAAACAATCGAAGGAAAGTGAGAGCAATGGCCACACACACACACACACACACACACGTGCGCGCACGCAGACACGAAAAGGGACTCGAGGCTTCCGCTCAACTATAAGAAACGCAGCACAACAGGAGGGCAGGCGGGGGAGGGGAGAGAGAAGAACACCAACAACACCAGGCACAAAAAAATGAAGTAGAAAACACACGCACGCACAGAACAGCAAGGGATAAAGATAGAGCAACAAAAAACCAAACAAGAGAACGGAGGGAATATACGAGCCAAAAATGAAGAAAAGCAGTGCACACGAGGAGGCTGAAGAGAACAGGACACAAACACACTCGCCAAAAAAAAAACCCACACTTGCAGTAAAAAAAAAGAGGGGTTCACTGTTATATGGAGGATACACAGAGATGATTGAACTAATGTTGGTGTTTTTTCCCCTTGTAGGAGGGACGGCTGGGCTTGGCTACGTTCAAAGGAGAAGAAGTTGTGTTTGTTCTGCTCCACCTTCACCGGATCCCAGTACTTGGTTTTATTGTCGTATTTCAAACGAAAAAACAGAGAGTAAAGATACCAGTGTCATATACACATACCTTTCGGACTACTTCTTCACACATAACAGGGGTAAGGTTGGGGAAGAGGGTGCAACTCAAACCAACCAAGGTTGCCGGAGGGCAAATTTTTGATTTGTAGGGGTTAAATGATGTCAAACTAACAGATTTCACGCAGAACACACTGCGTCTGCGTTTTGTTTTCTCCAGTGCGGTCGAAACCTTCTTCGCTCCACAGTTGAAATCCTCTTAAAAAATTTTTTTGTGCCTTCACACCTTTTATTTATTCTTCTCCTCTCCACCTTCACCTCCCCACACATACAAGGGGCAGCGAAAACACAGAAATGAGCCAAACGACAATGGAAACGTGTAGAAGGACACAAATACACAGAAACACTCACACACACACACACACACACACACACCAAATAGTCTGTGGCGATGCGCTTCGCTTTTTACTCCTGCAAAAAAAAAAAAAAACGCACCGCTTTTGCGTGAAGTGCGTGCGTGTCTGTGTGTCAAGGGGGAGGGATGAAAGCACGACCACACAGATGAACCGCTCCCTTTCTAAAATAATAAAAAAAAGCGATGCACAAAGCACGCGGAAACGAGAATCAAAAAGGAAAGGGAAGCACAGAGGAGGGGCTGTGGGCAAGGACAATGCTGCAGCCACACACACACAGACACCAACGTAGAGGAAACGGACAAACGAGAAAAAACATATAATTTTTAATTTTTTTGGCTTTCTTTCCTTGTGTTTGCGTTCAACCGAGGAGGAAGAAGAGGCAAAAGTGAGCACACACACACACACACACACGACGAGAATCTGTGTTTGAATATGTAAATTACAGGGGCCTTGGATGTATACAAAAAATCACGTCAAAAGGAAGACACAGAGAAAAGAGGTGAGTGCTTGCAGGAACGTAAGAGCAGGTAACCAGCCAATCAATGAAATCAGCGAGTATCTCAAGAGAGACGATTACTCGAGCTGTTCAACGCAAGCGCACACCAGAGGTGCACCCAGCACCTTTAAGAGGGACGGGGAGGGGAGGTCCACAAAATTGGTACGAGGGGAAACCGAAAAGACTGCAACGAAAGAGTGGAGAAAATATATGACGGAAAGAGTGTAGTGCGGGGGATAAGGCACACTCGAGGAGTGGAGAACGTCTTTAGCGAGTGGGATAGGTGCGCACACACACACCTACACACACACACACACGGGCACACACGCACGCGTGCACCGACGCTTCGATTTTCTCCAATAATCGAAAGATAATGATGTTATTTGATAGCGTTACTTGCAGATTCGAGAGGAGAAAGAGAGGTGAAGAGTCAGCCACAGGATTTATATAAACAAAAAGAGGACAGGACAAGTGCGAGAGGATAATGCACAGGACTGAAGGGAAAAAGTGAAAAGCGCTGATGGCAAGAGCGGAGAGGGGGAAGGGAAGGAGGGAGGGAGGGAAGAGGGGGGGGGTGAGTCAGGTAGAAGGAAAGCGTCGGTTAAATGAAACACAAAAACTCAACCAAGATACGAAAAAGAAGGGGTACACACAAAACCCAGCCTTTTCTGTTATATCCGCACTCGGCAAAAAAAAAACCAATGAAAAAAGATCAAATCAAGGAAGAAAAAGATACACTACGAAAGGGACGGGGGACACCAACAAGGATCCACTGAGGATGTCCAACGAAGGGCGTGAGCGTGGACGGTGGGTTCACCGCGAATAGAGGAGGAGGGGTGCCAGGAGTAGCGTTGGCTACCTTGAGAAAAGGGGGGGGACACGCACGAACACAATAAAGGCAGAAGGGGAGAACAAATCGCTCGTGTGAATTCCTCGAAAGGTAAAAACCACGAGCAGAACCACTGCGCAAAAAGAAGAAAAACGGAGAAAACCTTTTTGAAAGGAGTGCTCACTTCTGCGCGCGGTAGGTGTTGTGGGAGAGAGAGGAGGGGGGGGGGATATGGACTTACAAAAGAGAACAAGCAAGCAAAAAAAGGGGACACACACACACACACACACAGAGCCAAACAAGGTACCCCCCTTTTCTCTCCTCGCCCCTTCCCCCCTAAAATGAGGAAAGAGGTGAAAAGTGCGATTTCTCGCGTTTCCAGCCTTTTGTCCCTTCTCTCCCCCCTTCCCCTTCGGCTATGAGTTCTGGTTTGATGTTTTGACCTCCTTGAGAAAAAAAAACGAGCAAACAAAATTGTGTGTTTGTATAAGTGCGGTACTGGCGTGTATTTTTCACAGCAGCGAGGACGAAAACAGGCGGCTCTGTAAGACTTCTCCCTCAAGATCAGCCCCAATATAGGCGATTTTATTCCTTCAATTGTAAAATTCTCTTCTCCTTCGCCTCTTTATACTTCTCTTGTATGTATCTCCTTCCTCAGCTTCCAGTGGATTTTCTTATCCAGTTTGTGCGTGTCTTTTCTGTGCGCCCAGGTCTGTGGCATCAGCTGCTGCCGTGTTTTCGAGAGCTCTTTTTTTTTTCGGTTTGCTTGTCGAGTTCAGGGTATTGGTAGGGGGGAACCTACAGAGATAGAACCCGCGTATCCTTCTCTTCCTTCGACACGCGCGTTGATGTGGTGCTGGTGCTGTTTATTCTGTGTATCAATACTCTGGACGATCAGACGCCTGCCCCACACATACACGCGAAAAAAAAGACAGAAGACGAGGAGATTCAAGGAAGAAAAGCCAAAGCCACCGCCTCCCCCCCCAAAAACTGGAAATAGCACAAAGTGTGCAAAGCGAGAGAGAAAAAAAAGGGGGAGGAGGGACGGGGTACGAGATCTGCGAATATGTGGTGAGGGGTGTGTGTGTGTGTGTGGGAGGGGACGATAAAGAAAGAGGCCGCGATTCTAGAGTGGCTGTTGAGTACAGCGTAGGCTCACGTAAGTGCGGCTTTCAATATACGTGTTAGTGTTTCTGGACTTTTTTGGTGTGTGGAGGATGAGAAAAAGACGCTGCCTCTCACAGATTGGTCGATGGGCGCCACGTGCCAGCAAAACGAGGAGGGTGAGGTGATGGGGTGCGAGGAGAGAGAGAGGGAAGTGAAGAGAGGAGGGTGTCTCTTTTTGATTATGTGGGTAGAGACAGACGTCACCCAGCGGAGCACACCGCACAATCCGTTTGAGGAGGAGTGCGCATGGCAAAGGCAAGTTCAGACCAGGAGCGCCCCTCTCACCCGACTTCTACACAGCTTTGTATCGACATCATCTGCATGTTCCTTCGTAGGCACCCACCAAAGCGGTTGAATCTGCAGAAGTCGGTGATGCCTCAGTGACCAAAGATCATCACTTTGGCGCACAGCCCTTCCTCTCCCAAGATGCAATCAAGGTGAAAAGGCTTCGTTAAGTCGAGGGGGGGGGGAGGAGCTGACGTTTGTTGTTAAAAGCAACACCGCCGGTTGTAGCGGCTCGCTTCATTCGTCTGGTGCGCTCTCCCCTCCCCCCCTCCCCCTTCTCTCCCGAAGAAAACAGTGCATGGCTGTTACTCTCATAGGCGTGAAGAATGCTGGGGCATTAAAATAATAAAAAAAGGAATACAGCAGTGAGCAGCAGGCGCTGGGGAGGGGGAACCCAAAATACACACACACACAAAAAAAAAATAGAGCAGTGTAAACAAGTGTCTGAAGGACACGGAGAGGCCCCTGTCAGTGGGGGATGTGCGTTTATAAAATGAGCATGATCCGTTAGCGAGTGGCACCTTTATCGTCGATAAGCCACGTTGTCATCTCTTGCAGAAGGCCGAGAAGCCGTTTCCGCTGAAGTTCTAATTGGCCCTCGACGACTTCTTCGTTCCCCCCCTGAGCCGAGCTCCCTCGGGAGGGTGTGGCGCGGTGCAACACGCCGTCGAGTCCAGCGTACACGTTCCACCAATCAGCGTCATGGGTGGCAGGAAACACACGACTCTTTTCGGGGTTTTCCGTTATTAGCTGAGGTGAGTGAGAAGAAGCGCAGGGGGTTGCGACAGAGCGCTTTCTGGACTCGGCGTCTTCGGGCTCTAGCGAGACGTGGGCGAATTGGTGAATGGTGTGAACCGCTTCGCACACCAGCATTGCCCTTTCGAGAGGAAGCTTCTGCTTCTGTCGCGTCTTCTGTGCGCGCTCGTCGAGGGTGGTGCAGAGCTGCCCCACTTTCTCTGCAACTCGCTGAAGCTTTGAGGAAAGTGCTAGTACCATAATGTCGCTGACACTCCGTTCAAGAGCAGAGAACGACGTTGAAAGACCAGTACTGTAAAAAACGTTCTCTCTCTCCAAAGCTGAGCACCAGGCCCTCTGAACCTCACACTCGTACGCAGAGGGTTCATCCAAAGCCTGGGTAGACGCAAGCTCCGCCCGATCGCGTTCAGCTGCCTTGTGTATCATCAGCGATCCCTTGGTCTGCGCAGTTTCAACTGGGGTCGTTGAGGCGCGAATGAGATCCGCGGCACCCAACGACATGGAAGACAGAAGCCCTTCAAGGCTCGCCAGCTCGGCGAAGGCTTGCTCTGTCTGTCGCAGTGTGGCACCGAGTCGCACGACGGCGCCGCCCGCAGACACTGCTCCGGTTAAGGATGCTGGTGGGGTTTCGTTCTGCATTGTTGGCCTTTATGTGTGAGATATTGAGCAATGAGAGCGAGCTATCGGTGGTTGTTTGATGCCATTCCGCACAGCGTTAGCTGACATGCGCTGGCAGGGCAAAAAGACCGATTTTTTTTTTTGGGGGGGGGGGGGTGGGTGGGGAAGCCAAGCGAAGTGTTACAGAGCAAGACGTACGGAAAACTTGCATTATTAATTGTACCCGCGCTGAGTGATGGAGGCGCAACGTGTGCGCCGCCTTCACAGCGGAAAGGCCCTACTCGTTATATGTCTATTGACAAACGGGCCTCTGGTAGACCTGCAACCACCCTCCCTCGCACCGGACTAAAAAGAGCAGCTTACGGGGCGTGGTGGTGGTGGTGGTGGTGGGGGGGTTGCTGCTGAAGGGACAATAAGTCCAAGAACGTCTTGATGGAGAGGCTCCACTCTCTCCCTCTCCCCCCTCCCCCGTGCCGCGCTGCCACCCTTCTTGGCGTCAGCTAAAGAAGAAAGCCATTGATTTTTTTTTTCATTACGAGTTCCCTCTCCCCTCTCCCCTTCCCTTGATGTGCCTCCATTTCATTCAGTTCAGTTTTACTTCCTCAGCCCTTTTCATGACGCCCGTTTGAAAAGAAAAAACAGGGGCATTTTTTTCTTGTTCTCACCCACCGCGGCGGCGCGCGCTAAGCACAGTTTAGTGGCGCTGGCAACAACAAAAAAATGCGAGGGCCGACGAAAAAAGAAAAAAAAAGACCAGGTGAAGCTGAATAAGCAACCTCAAGTATCAAGTGTTTCATAGTGATGAGGAGGGCGGGCGAGCTTCCAAAGCCCCCCCCCCTCCTCAAAAAATAAAGACAATGATGTCTGTGCAAAACTAATCGAGGAGCCCCATATTGAAAATCCAATAGCATTTTTTTTTTCAAGCCCCCACCCACTTCGAATCGCCTCTGTTGTTGATTAAATGTGGCTCTAGAAGAGAGCTCCACCGATCACCCCGGTGATGCGAAACAAATGAGAAATGAGCGGAATCGCAAACTGCCAGTGGAGTTCCCCCCCCCTTCCACCCCTACACACACACACACACGCATATATAAATATGCATATAAATATATATGTATATATATATATAATTCCACAGGATTCCCTGCAGAGACACACACACACACACACAAAGCAACGGGCGCACACACCCACATCCAGATACAGAGGGTCTAGAGGGCATAACGAACCACAAGAAATTCCATCAACACCATAATAGCGCATGTATTGTCTTACGAATTTGCGTCGAAAAGGCTCATAAACGTGAGCAGGCCGGTGATAGCACAGATGTAGAAACAGAGAAATAGCAAAGGAATGTGTGTAGAGAGAGAGGGGGAGGGGGGGAGAAGGCAGGGGTTCTGCATGCTGCCGTATCAAAGATAATATAGAAAAAAAAAGCGACAAACCAACAGAATGTGAAGGGACGGATGGGAGTCAACGAATACGTGTGTATGAACGCGGCCACCACCTCTCACGCTGACACGGCGTGTTTTTGAATCCAGAACACCTGCCGCCCTACACGCACACGATCATTTGGCGATTAACGTACATGGAAACGCAGTTATAGAAGTGGGTGATGGCCGCTCCTAGCACACACAGATGCCATACTTGATGACTGGAGAAGTAGAGGTCGAATGTGCCTGGCGAGAGCGCCTCTGGGATGCGGAAGGCGTAGATAAAAACACCCACGCCGTACAAGGTTAGCATCAGTAGCAACCCTTTTACATATGGGGCGCTGATGTCTAACGGAATCATTTGCGAAATGTGAACTGTGGGAATGATCCCCGAGCCGGCCATGCAGACGTAGAAGATGATCTTCTTGGTGGCAAATGCCTCAGAGGTCCAGTGGCGAAAGAAGGGCCCAATGAGACCCACCACTCCAAAGGTGCCAATCATGGACAAGTACGCGTTGCGCCACTCTGGGGCGCAGCTCATGGTGTAGAAGCAGAAGGGCAGAAAAGAGCCCACGACGAGGAAGGTGATGCCGTAGTAGTCCAGGGCGTGCATGCGATGGTAGAGGTCTTCGCTCATATGGCACAGAAATGTGTGGAAGCACGCACTGCAGAGGAGACACATGACACATGCAAAAGAGAACGCGCCGAAGATGATGAAGGGCCACGCAGTGCGCGCGCCATCAACCAGGACCGGGTGCGCCGTGCGGTTCTCCTGGTGAAAAACATTGCCGGAGAGGTACTCTGGGATGATGTGATGCGTGAAAAGATGAGCTATCATCCCCAGGAAAAAAAGAACACCAATAAGGTGACTCCAAATATTGATCGTCTCATTATGCATGCTGAACAGGCTTTGGATACACTGCTTCCCTGTATAGTAAGCCCGATACCCACGCAGGATGTACATGTTTTCGCGTAGGTATATCGGCACATCTTGGATCACGTACAGAGGAAGTGATGTGTCGTCGTTATACGGTTTTGCGTGCTCGCAGTTCGCTTGCTTTCGCGCGTTCCGTATCTTCTCAGCATATGTGGCGTCCGAAGCCTTCAGGACACCAGGGAGGTTGTTCTTCAGCGTAGATGAGGACATGCTCACGCAAGCTAGATCAGGTGCCGACAACTTCGACGCAGTCTTCGAGTTCTTGCGAAACCGCATGGCGTAGTCTGTGGTAGGGTTAGTAGCAGTAGAATTAATGGGATTCGAAAGTGTAGGAGACGGGAAAGGAAAGTGACACTGAGAAAAGGACAAGATAGACGCTGCAGTCAAGCGTGTCTCTCTTTTTTTTTTTACATTTGCATTCCACGCTTGATTGCATGGGGGTACACTCCAAACTCTGACCCAGGCCTGCCCCACAGGCCCCCCCTCCGCCTGGTGGTGCAGCAGAGCGGTATACAGGTGTTGGAATGGTGCTGACCAAGTCACCTGAGCACGGCCTCTGATTCGGGCACTACACAGACCTAGCCGCCTCGCAGGTCACTCTTTACAGCCGCACCCGTTGGGCTGGTCGCCACGCGTTGGAGCCACATTGACACCCTTGTCCATTGTATCGATGGGGGCAGGCATAGGCACTGTGGCGGGCCACCCCGCCGCAACACCACACTGCGGACATTGCCGCTAGCATTAATAGCGACGACGCACTCCGAATCGGCTAATGGTGGTGGTGGTGGTGCTGGGGGAGGTTCGGTGGACTGCTTGTCTTTCGCACCAGAAATGGGTAATGGTCCCCTGCTGATGTGCGCTGATCGGTTTCCTGCCATGAGAGCTGAGGAAGTCAGAGTCTTTCCCCTCCTTTCCCTTCGAAAAAAAAAATAAAAAGGTGTGTGTATGTGTGTGAAGTGGAGATGGCAAGGGAGTGCCGGTTTCGCTGCAAGCGAGTTAGTCGTCAGAGTGGTCACCTCTGCGCCACCAGGGAAACACGCGAAGATCCGTTTTACCAGAAAATACGAATCGTATTAATAAAAAGAGCTGAAGGCGAACCTATCCGCACATGCCATCGCTTACTTTCCACAACTGGTACATGCTGATGCAATTGAAATAGTGTACAAAGGCTGCCATGGAGACGAAGAGGTGCCACATCTGATGACTAGAGAGCCAGCAGTCAAAGTGACCAGCGTAACGAGATTCGGGGAATTTGGTGACGTAGAAAAAAACGCCACTGGAATAGAGCAGCACCATCAAAAAGACGCCGAGCACTGTGGACATACTCGCCGCGTTAATTGGGAAAATAATGGTGAAGTGAATGATTGGGATCACTCCACTAAAACCCACTCCGAGGAACACACTTAAACGTACCCACACATGCCTGTGAAACGCATCGGTCCACGGGCCGATGATGCCGGCCATACCAAGAATCGAAATCGCCGTTATGTACACCGTCCGCACCACTGGTTGGCAGTGAAACATGACGTACAGAGGCGGCAGGAAACTAGACACGATGAGAGCTGTGATGCCTATAAAGTCCAGCCGCCCCATCGCTGTCATGACGCGGCAGCTGCAGTGACTGTTGAAGAGATGGTATAGGGTGCTGTTGAGCATGCAGATGAGAGAGCCGAAACAGAAAAAACCATACACTTGCTTGGTCGCGCCCAGTGACGGGGCCGTGATGACCTTGTTGAGAACTGTGGTGTACAGCAGAACAGTGAAAACGAGAAAAATGACAAAGGTGAGCATGTGCGAGTACACGTTGATGGTCTCGTTATGCCAGCCAAAGAGACTCTTGAAACACATACGAGCCGAGTAGAAGGCCCGGTAGCCGCCGCGGATGTACTGGTTGTACTTTTGCCACTGTGGGATTTCCTCGAACTTGTACAGAGGAAGCTCCCGATCGAGCCCCATGGAAAGCAAATTCCATTGCTGACTTCTCATCGCATCGAACGGCGGCGCCTTTGCTACGAGGGGGAAGTGGGGCTTGTGGCTTCCACCGTTGTGCGGCTGCGTTTTCCCATCCGTCACCGCCTGTCCCTTCGGATGCGGCGTTTCCCCGCTCTGGGCCGCAACCGAATATTTGGCGGAGGGGGAGGCTGCGGGGCTGACATCAGTGATGTGCTGCGTTTCTGCTGGGGATACCGGCACGATCGCTATCCTGGTTTCCCTGTGAGACATGACGGTGTCAAAGGGGACGGGGTAGCTGGGGGCGCTGTCGAGCCCCCGTCGAGTCTCCGAGGATGAATCAGCGTGACGGCCGTGCTGACTGTCGACGTCGTCCATGAAAAAATTGTGGTGTCGCTCAGTAGGGATGAAGGGTGGGGTCGCCACTGTCTCCGACGAGGAGTAGCTTGGCAGTGTGGCGTGGGCGCATTCGCTGCTCTCGAGACTATGGTGTTGCTGCACTGAGGAACGTGTTGGGTGTCTGCGATTTCCATCCACAGATAGAAAGGGCGCCGATGAGGGGCACTCTCGCATCAAGTCACCCAGTGTCAACTCATCATTTTCTTCTCTGTCAGCTAAGACTCGACTGTCTTCTTTAAGCTCTAGCGAGGACCACCGGGGGGCATCGTCCTCTAAAGTGATGTTAGTTGCCCTCCAAGACATTGTTGCCTCTGTTTATATATATATATATTTTGATTGCAACACACACTCACACACACACACACATACAGACGGGTACAGCGTCAGTAAACGTCCAAGGCCGGCAAGATGCTACCCCGCCAGCCCCCAATATTGGCATGCAATGACGAGATTGATCAGCGAACAACGGAGGCGGGGGGGTGACTGGTGGGCGAAGGATGATGAAAGTGTTGCGTTCTCACGGAGAGTTCAATCAGAACACAAAAGAAATTCAGGAACAATAACGAAGAGAACGGCAAGTAGGGGGGGTTGGAGAAGACAAGAGGCCGAGTATGGGGTAGGATTGGGGGGGGGGGGAGAGTGCGCTCGGCGCTCAAATGACCAAAGGCGCATCCTGCCGCTCTTTTAGCCATGGGGACACCACAATAGCTAATGTGCGATACCGAAGGTGTTCACGTGGTCTTTCTGGGGAGGGGTTGCAGTCGGTGTGTGTGTGTGTGTGTGAATATTATGACTGAAAAGCTCTATGGAAGACAAAAAAAAATGAGACGTGTGCCTCTTGCCTCGAATGTTTCGGTCACCTCTCCACGAAACGAAAAGAGAGGTCTGCTCTCTCTTCTCAGGAGCCTAAAGGCACACACATTCACCGTCACACGACTACACGCACCCCACAGAAAAAAAAAAATTCAGTGGTGACCCCATTACACATGCCACTACACCTTCCCTCCTTTTTTACATTTGGGGTCTCAAAAAAGCCACACAAGATAATGAGAAGATGCTGCTCACTTTGTGTGTTCCCCGCCTCCCTCCATCCGTTAAACGGTTCCCCTCTCACACACAAAACGGCGTAGCGAGTCGGTCCATTTTTTTTTGCGCAATGTGCAGGATTGTGAAGAGATGCACAATAATAATCAAAAGAGCAGAGGCGTTCAAAGCCACTGAAAACGAATACGAGATGAGCGACGACAGCCTCATGCACGTCCCGCATCTTCCCTATTCATTGCTGAGAGAGAGAGGGGGGGGGGGTCGAAAGAATGCAGTCTCAAGAAAGTGCGAGTGGCCCCTGGTGGTGGTGGAGCTGGAGGAACGGAAGGGGGTGGGAAAGTCACGAAGGGAGAACTCAGATCACCACAAGAGCGAAACAGTGACTTCATTGCTCCCTGCCCACACACGCCTCACGGAAGGTCACTCCCTCCCCTCCCCCCCCCCCCGCCGCCAGTGGGAGAGAGACAGCAGACCACGAAAACGAGACATTTTAAAAGACGTGAGGAGCACCAAAACAACAAAAAAGGACGCCCAGCAAGAATTCGCTCACCTAACTTGCCCTCACAGCGATTACGAGCACAGGTGTGTGTGTGTGTGTGTGGTGGTGGTGGGGGAGCCACAAAACGGGATCAGTGGATACCATGACAACAAGAAAGAAAATGGTAAAAGAGTCGAATCACCTTTCACTATTCAGAGACGAGACGAGAAGAAGCAGAACAAAACAGTAAAAGTGCCAGGAAGTGTTGCGTGATCGTTTGCGCCTCGTTGAATGAGGGTCGGGGGTGGAGGTGATGATTGGGATTGTATGGAGGGAGTGGCGCGGGGGACCCCTCCCCCACCCCCCCCAAAAAAAAAGGCACTCACATTTTTTCCCTCCAGGCGAACATAATAGAGTACCGAATACGAATGCGACACACGTCGTCAGAGAGAGAGAGAGAGCCACGGAGCAGAGGAAAACAAAGGATTGGGGGTGGTGTCTTGTGACATTCTTCGAGTCGGCCGAGCAGGTTTCCAAACCGGATAGGAAAGGTCATCGAGAGATAAGGAGAGG
Organism: Porcisia hertigi; assembly: GCF_017918235.1. Taxonomy (NCBI): domain Eukaryota; phylum Euglenozoa; class Kinetoplastea; order Trypanosomatida; family Trypanosomatidae; genus Porcisia; species Porcisia hertigi. The sequence continues at coordinate 3,282,335 of NC_090595.1, forward strand.
GGGGGGGGCATCGGAGGTGGTGTTGCACACACACGGCATAGTGTTTAGAATCTGAAGAGAGGTTCCGTTACAGAGAGGTCTATGCTCCCTCGTATCGAGACTTTATAGGACGCAATGCGCGTGTGCCCACAAGCCACGTTGGCGTAATGCTTCCACGACAAGTGTGTCGCGGGCTTTGGAGGTGGGAGGGGGGGGGGAGGGCGTTGATGCTACGACGATGTCGTTCTTGTGAGATTCTTGCGTTGCTTTTCATTCGGTCACGTTTTTTTCTCTCTTTTTCGCGGGGCTGTCGCGGTCAAATCTCGGCCCATTGCAAACTCAGAGTCGGTGCGGTTACCTGCGGCAGGACGCTGGGGTCGAGTCCAGTGCATCTTTTCATCGAGCCGAGCTGTACACCCGGTTCGAAAGCTGGCTCCATGCAGCCACCACCTCCGCTCCGATTTCGGAGCCGGGGCATGCTTGCTCGGCTTTATCATCCTGAATGACCATGAGCCGACTCGGGCACGACAAGCGAACGAGGCTGTTGGCGACAGCTGCGAGGCACGATGAGTTGGTAGCCTCGCTGACTGTTTCGCGGGGACGCTTCCGGAATTTCAGGTGAGCAATCGGTCCATCAGAGGCGGACGGGTCTTGATAATGTGCACCGTGAACGTAAAGACACTCCCGCGGTGGCAGTGATCGAACCCAGCGGCAGAATCGTGACTGCTCGATCGTTGCCCGCACCTGGGCGGCGTGCACTTGTTTCGAGTCAGGGATTATGATGAGAATCGACACGGCTATAGTCAACGAGGCGTTTTCCAGCCATTTTAGCAGATGCGAAAATGCTGCCGCGATAACCTCATGGTCGAAGGGAGGATTGCACTCCAGTCGTAACAGGTGGTGTGAGTTTGACACCGACGCCGTCGTGGACACGTCACCACCACCACTACCACCACCACCACTAGTAGGGCAGCGAGCAGGGGACGCTACATCCTCAACCGCCCCACATGAGGACCTCTCAGCTGCATTCACCGCCGCGATGCATGCCGCTGCGTCACAGCAGCCGAAGAAGTTTCCAAGTGAGCCGAAGTCAGCATCTGTGTCATGAAAGACGGAAAAGAAGAAAGACCGCGTTGCGTTGAAGGGGCTTGAAAAGCATTCTGCGATGACGGTCGGACGCTGGGTCGAGAGCAGCCCCTGATGGTGGTGCTCGAAAACGTCGATTACCGAAGGTGGTACAGCGGCTTGCCACCCGGACTCTTTTTCCATCCTGCCCCCACTAAGGCCATGATAACGCAGAAGCAAGCGCGCCAAGGCGTGCAGGAAGAGGAGTTTCGTCGTCGTTGGCGCCGCCACTGGGCGCTGAGCAGTGTAGCGGGCGTGCAGGCGTAGCACGACATCAGCTCCTATGGGGATGCGAAAGCGGAGAGCGGCGTCACTCAGCACTGTCCATTCCACATCGTACTGCTCTTGACAAGGGACGGTGTCGCTACACGACGATGCCGATGGAACGAGCCAGTCCCGCAAGCGCACCCACTCGCTAGAGCTCTCGACACCTCGCACTAGGTCGATTACAATGGCTGTCCTACCCGACCCGCCGATGCCACCCGATGGGGGAGCGGATTCCAGCACCCCCAACAGGCGTGCATCTCCGCTTTCCAAGTACACTTTTAGCTCCCAGGGTCGTTCCTCGCCGCCGTTGTATTTTTGCATTTGCACGGCCTCCCTGCGTTGCGCCAGCTGTTTGCGCGCAACGTAGAAAATGTAGGTCACCTCGTCCGTTAGTTGCCACGCCCGCTTGCGCTTTTGATTGAAGGAGGTGTCCATCTTGTTGGCCGCCCCGCAAAGTTTGTTGAGACACAAATCGAGGACGTTTTTGGAAGCATGATGGGGCTCGATAGCCTCCAGTGCTGGTAAAAGTGCATCGTGGTAAAAGGGCTCGGGTATGGCGAGGCGGAGGTTCTTGATTGAAACAGAGCGCTGCAACTGCGCCGACGTGGTTGCAGCAGCGTCGTCCGTGGTCTCTAAGGGCTCAACGACCCCCCGTATATCACCCTGGTCATACTGCATTGCTACCAGACGCAGGCGCCCCGCACCAATGGGCATTACTTCTGGCACCTCCACGACTTCCGCCTGCCGGCGGACGTCGATAATGGGATGAACCCACCGCCTTGTCCGCTGCACGCACTCGGTATCCCGGACACCGGGGGGGTTGGACGTCGTTACGGCAAGGCTCTGGTGGCCTTCGAAGATGGCGCTGGGTAGGAGTCCCCTGGCGTGCGATGAAGACGAGCTCGGCAGGTGTGCTTTGCACAGCCGCCCGAGCTCCTCTTGCACAGTCAAGGCAGCTCTGTAGCGGAGGAGCTCCTCCAGTAGGCTCTGCATTGCTTCTGATGACGCGATGCGGATGCGCGAGGTGGACCTAAAGGGAGAATGAATGTGCCGCTGGTGTGTTCGTTGGCAACATAGAGTTGACTGATCTGTCGTGGCGCAAATGTGAGCAGCAGTAGTGGCGGGGAGGGGGGGGTGCGACGCGGCAGTGAGCATGAATGTTGCGGGTGCGCAGAGGAGATGATGAAAGTGGTGCGGAGACAGCGAACACACGAAGCGTGTACCTTTCCTAGACATCAAGGTAGGCACGTGTCAACTAGGGGATGAGGTGAGGCCAGGAGAGGCGGTGCGACCTTCGCACGAAATCACACATCATCTCGAAGGAAGCATCTTGGGCACTGAGCAGAGCGAGCAATACGCTCACGTAGGCTCATTCCGTAGCAGTAACGTGTGCAGAGCACCGAGGAGGAGGGGACCCCACAAGAAGCGGGGTAGCGCGAAAACCAAACTAGCACGGGAAGGCTGTAGGACGACTACAGACACGCTCGGCAGCAACGCGGCGCCTACTTTCTTCGCGCTCATTGTGTGTGAGGGAGGGAGGAGACACACCCCTCTAACTCCTCCCAGAGGCCCAGAACAGTTTGCTGGAACTGTTGAATCACTGACTCTTGGATATCGTCGATGCTGCGGCTGAGCACGTCGACAGCGGCGTTGTCCATCACATTGTTGCCTGTCGTGCTCAGTTGTCGAATTTGCACCTTGAAGCGCTGTGCGGCCTCTCGCTTGGCGGCTGCGAGACTCTTGCGGAATACGGCGGTCCTCTGCCGCGTTGACGACTCGTCATCGTTGTCACAGGCGTTCTGATGGGTTTGCTGGCAGAGAAACGCGTGCACGACGCTTCTCAGTTGCAGGTCCAGCTTGTGGGTGTGGGGGGTTTCGACAGCCTTGGCCGTCCGCAGGAGACACGCGTTCTCATTGAGCGGCTCGTCCTCGCGTAACCTGAGCAACCGAGCGCGGAGAACGTCCTGGTACTGCCGCTGGCACTCGTCCCACGCTTCAGGCTGCTGTAGCGCCACTTCAAAGAAACCCGCAGCGGTTTCTGCCAATGTGCCTGGGCAGTTCTTATCTAGCGTAACCCCTCGCGTCGCGTGTACCACCAGCCCCCACGGCTGCGTCGTCGCAGTCCACTGCCACCCCTCCACTTCACATGCGTTCCGAGCTCCATGATCCACAACACCTGTCGCCACACAGCAGTGGTCGAACAATGCGTCCATAGAGCAAATCACTGGTGGCGGTACCCACGCAGGCGCATTGGCCTTCTCCCCGTTGGACGCATCCCATGATTGATCACGCTGTGCGTTGCGTGCGAGGCACACATCTAGCGGTGTGGAGAAGCGAAGTTCAAAAAGTGGAATGAAGGGTTGCTGCGACTGCGCTGCGGTGATCGAGGCATCGTGGAGTGATGGCAAAGAGTACGCCTTTCCTTCAAGGGTGCGGCACAGTTGGTAATAGCGCTCTCGCATGCTTCGGTAGTGCATGTTATCTTCCACGAATACGATGGGAACGACCACATGCGCGGTCTCGTCGCAGCCGGCAGTCTCCTCGATACATGCGTGCAGCGTCGACTGCGTCAGTTCCAGCAGCCGCCTCGTGGCTCGCTTCCAAAGCAGAGGATTGAACTTACGTTTTCCTGCCGAGGTAGCTGGATCTGTTGTTTGTGTTGCTGCTGCTGAGAGATCTTCAAGTACCTCATCGAGTTGCAGAACAGAGTGTATGCGACCGCGACTGCGCCCGCCGAAAAGCGGTACCGTTCCCAACGTGCCGTCGGGTTGTAGGACGTAGTGTTGCGCAGCGGCGAGAAAAGTTGACTTACCAGAGGCGGGGATTCCCGTGACGAGGATGAGGAGCACCGACGGGTGCCGCGCGGCAGCGGCAGCAGTTGGGCATACAGGATGCGTCTTCACACGCAAGCACATAGGGAGCTAAGGTGGTGGTATCGAGGTACACACAGCGAGTGAGAGAGAGAGAGGAGGGTGGGATGGGGTAGATTACTAACAACATTGAGATGAAAACAAAAAAAAAACGATGAAGAGGGGGCGGGACAAGGAGGCCCTCTTCTACCCGCACGCGAATACACACACACACAATTTTGTCCCATAGGGGATGGCAAACGGAAAGGGTAGGCGAGACGAGTACATCACCAACGGCTGCACCACTTGAGAGTCCGCAAAGATCTCCGGCCGTTATACAACGCCTTACCTCCTTCTCCCCCTCCCCTCTCCCCCAAATCCCGTTGAACAGAGCGACGCGTCAACCCCCCCCCCCCCCCCCACCAGAAAAAAAAAACGCGCACGTGTGCGTCACCATCAAGCGTGTTGAGTCGACGACACCTAAAATGGCAAAATGTTTTTTTCTTATTTTTTTATTCAGTTGCATCAACTGAGATTTCTTGCAGAAAATGTGATGATACACGCGTACTCCCGACACCCCGTCGCACAAAAATGGAAAACAGATTTCGCCATCATCACAGCAGCTCCATCTTGTCTTTTTTTTTCCGTCTTTCCCTCCACTTGAAACGAGTGGCCGTTCTGCTGCACGTGCGCCACGGCAGCGTTACGACCGCATGCGTCGGCAGGTGAACAGGATGTTGTTGCGTGCAGTACGCAGCTGGCGCTGATCTTTTTCCGTGTGTGTTTCGCTGAGACCGTTCGATCTCCCCACCCGCTCTTCTTCGAGGCCGCTGCCGATGTCCACGGATGCAAGCTTGCATTCCTCCTTCTCCTCGCTCAGCCGATCCATGAGCTGGGTAAGATAGACACGCAGCTCCATATCTGTGAATTGATCTTGCAACTCGAACATGCGCGAGACTTCAACAAAGGAAAGCAGCCTCGACTCTGCTGTCGGATCTTTTTTTACAACCGAGATCTCCTTTGCACCGCCGTCCTCCGGTGAGACAGCGGCGGGCCTGGCTCGACAATAGATCCACTCTCCCTTGTTGTCGCGCACCTTGGAGAAAAGTAGCAGGCGCTGCGCAGCCACCTCAGTGGTCTCTTGCACCAGCACCGAGTTGAAGTGGCCGACTCGAATCACAATCGTCGCAGCAACCAGCTCTCGCCAAACACTGCGCCAAACAGATGGCGCGACCCACCGCTGATACCGCTTCAGGAGTCCACACGCCACCTCTGTCTGACTGATCCATCGCGCACGGAAGGCTTGACTACTGCTACCAGACGATTCCGTGTAGAGTGGATTTGTCAGGAATTTCAACGCGAAGAAGACTTCGCTCATAGCAAAATTGCAACGTGCAATCACCTCCTCCTTTGTTGTTGTCAACTCCCACTGGACACAGGAGCGCCGAGAGACATCGGCTTCCAAGAGGACCCTTTCACAGTACTCCAGCTCCGCTTCCGTCGAGGGTGTGCACGACTCCCCCCCCGTCGCTTGGGTGCTCATTGAAATCACGAAGTTCCGCTTCACGTATGACTGCATGACACCGAGATACTTGTCCATGGGGGCGTTCTGTAGAAGAGTTGAGGCGACAACGCAGGATATCTGCCATATTAGTGTAGCGCAAACGAGGCGCCGCAGCTGTACTTCGCGACCGGAGGACTGTCCCTGCTTTCCAGGCCCTACCGGCGCGGGGTCTTTGAATTCCAGACGATCTAATGCCAGTCGGCTCACCATGATCAAGAGCTGGTGTCCCACGTCGCGGCTTGCTCGGGAGTGTGCAAAACGGTCGGAGAGGACACGATAGACGTACGACGTCATACTCAAGATCGACTCGCGCTTCCTCCACGATAAGGGAGCAATCTTATCCTCTTTAGCGCACTCACCCACCGCCGCGGCGGCCGCGGAGAGACACGCTTCGCTATTGACCGATAGCGTGCAAATGTGATGCAGGAAGTGAAGCAGCTTCGGTAGCAAAGAATTACGCAGTTGTCGCTCTGCTTCGGGGCGCTGTATATCAGATGAGGTTACTTGCGGCGACATTTGCGAAGCGTCACGGATCGTATCAATGGTCTTTTCCATGACGTCAGAGATGTTCGGCAGTTCGTCCAACGTCATGTTGGCTGCGAGCGCGAGCGACAGTGCAGAATCGAACGTTTGTGCCATGACCAGTCTCGTGTAAAAACCAGACGAAGAGGCGGACGCGGCGGCGGCGAGCCGGCGCTGATGGTGGCGAGTTGGAAGTACACGCTGCAGAACACCGAAGCAGGCGACAACCAGCTTCCGCACGTTTTCCTCAGCCGCCTGGAACGGTGGCACATCTGCCGCTGCTGTGCTCGATTTCAAAATGCGCTTGTGAACTGAGTAAAATCGATGAAGTATGGCGATGTTGCGGTTAAAGGAGTCTGGCAATACATGATGATCTCTAATCGAGTCCATGAAAGTAGTCAAGTCTGCCATTAGCTCCGCCGCAACAGCGACGAGATCGGCGTGTTCCGCTGGGCTCAGGTCTTTTCGCGCAGCGAGTTCGACTTGTAGCCTCACGGTAATCCAACTAAGCTGAAGGGTCTTGTTCTCTCCCCTGACTCCCTCCACCATAGCCGTTTTAGCCTGTGTCCCAGAAGAGATGTTGCCCGTCACGCCCACTGGCCGCGAATCGCGCGCAGAGCCTTGTACCACTGACGAGATATACCGCAAATGCACACCGATAATATGTTGCATGCGACGTGTAGAGCGCATCGCAAGCTGCACCAATTCACTTGATGCGCTGCGACAGTTCCCTAGGTTTTTGAACCGATACAGGCAGTACACGATGGCGGACTCCACCACGTGCAGACGCATGATGAAGTCCTCATTAAAATTGCATTCCGACGCAATTCTCGCTTCATTTCCTTGGTCTGGAAAATCCCCCTTCACGAAACCGCTTCGATTCTTTGCGGGTACTGGCGGGGCCGGCGCATCCAAGAACTTCTCCAGTGCCCTCAGAAGAGAAAGTGTGGCCTTTCCTGCGGTGGCGTTCGTCTTCTCCACCCGTGATGGATCACCCTCCATCTCCTCGTCTTCCGCCCCATCCCCCGACTCCTCGACAACCTCACTTTCGTTCAAGTTATCAACACGAGTCACAACGGAAAGCATTTGACGGATGCGATACTTCGTGTCGAGGGCCCTCAGCGAGGGGATGGTGTCTGCTTCAAGCGCTCTCAAGTACTCTCGCATCAGCGGCTCTGTGCACTCCACCGCGGCGCTGAAGAGGTCTTGGTCAAAGCGCAGCTCACTCATGCCAGTGGCATACTGTGTGAGCACCATAAGGCGCTCTTTCACCCCCATGGAGCCAAACAAAGACACGTCCCGCTCATGCTTGCCACTTCTTTCAACCTCGACGCGGCGTCGCTCCTCGGCGATGCGAGCCGCGGTGCGCATGGCTGTGTAGGCGGTTGGCGCCCATGCTTTTTCACGGCCGGTCGCAATGCACGTGATGAAGAGCCACTCGTGCACTGTGAGTTCCCGCACAGCAACAATCTTATCCGTGTGACGCAGCAAGCTCAGATTTAAAAGAGCACCGCGCAGCGCTGTACAGGCAAAATTGGAGTACAACGTCTCGTGATTCACAGGCGGTGAAAAGTGGTGCAGCGGCATATTTTGAGGCGCTTGAGCAGAAAATCGCCTCCGGCTGAGTTTTGCTGTAAAGGCAAGCAACTTTGGAATTAACATCAGTATCTCCGCGGGTGTTACCGCATTCCTCTTCGACTTTCCGTACACGTCTCTCAGCAAAACACTGTACTCGCGCTCTGTACCCCCCTCTGCGCCGGCTTTGGAAGCAAGGGCCTCGATGTAGTCGCCTGCCAGACCTTCGTCCGCTGGGGGGAGTCGCCGAGCAATTTCATCTACGATTTCTGACAGGTCGATGTTGTAGGTTGTGGGAAGGAGGGCTTGAATCCACCGCGGCAGTCCTGCTAAAAAGGTACCCACCTCTTCGTTTTGCTTGAGAACCCAGCGCGGCACCGACGCCGGTAGCCAGTCCTGCCTGGCCACGTTGTGCGTGTCTTTGTCAGCGATCCGAATACAGGCAATCGTGATGACCACAAGGATCAAGTTAATTGTCCGCGCTGTCGCGTATGGACGGGGAAGGAGATGTAGAATGATGGCGGCAAAGATTGCATTTACATGCGGTGCGCGACCGCGCACTGGAATATTGAACAGCGCGAAACGGTTCAGGATGGAAGCAGCACTACTCTCCGGGACCGGGGGTGGGAGCTGCAGACAGAGAAGTATGCACGGGATCTGTTTCGCAAGGGGCACCCTATTCGTTTCAGCGATACGCTCGAGATGCGTCATGGTTCCACTCTCCGCCGTTTCTTTGCAACGTGCGCCTCGCCCGCTATCGCGTTCTTCATTTTCCCACTGAAAAGCAAGCCGTGCCGCCGTGTTGTGCGTTGAGCGGGATAGATCATTGACCAATGTATTGGGGAGGCGGCGCAATCCACGTTCTTTCTGAGGGCCCATCCGTTTCAGGAGGGTCATTACAGCGGCATTATACCCCAACATGTTTTTTTCTTCACCCTTCTTCTTCTCCGTACGAGGCACCTACGCGTATCTCACGCGGTTGCAAAGGCGACCGTCACGCACCGCAGATGCGTGTGCGGAGTCCCTCTTTCTGCGACGAACAGAATGTGGGGAAAGGGAAAACACGAATGGCGACCCAAGCCAGTGGTGATGCGTCTGGCTAAACGAGTGCCACATGCGAGTGAATGTGAAGGGGCTTCGCTGTGTGGCGACGGAAGCGAGTGGGTGGGTGGGGGTGAAGGGACACAGCGCACAAGAGTCGTAAAACAGCAACTACAGCTGCGCTCGCTTTCTAGTCAGTGAGGTTTGGAGGAAGGAGGGAAGGAGGGAGGGGGAGAGGGGAGGGGAGAAGGAGGGGTGCGAGTTTTTTGTCACACGTTTGCACTCACTGCCCCGTTTCTGATGGTGACACAAGCACAGCGAAGAGGCTCCACTTAAAAAAAGAAAGAAAAAATAGCAGGCAGAGAAACCGTCCCGTCCATGCGGCAGTGCAGACGTGGGACATGCACACCCAGGCACGCGATAAGAATATATTCAAAGGCTATACATAAAAAGAGCCGGCGTGAAGTGAGGTGGGGTGGTGATGGAGATTGAAGAGTGAGGTTGAGTATAAGAGACAAAAGAGGCAAGGGACCGGCAGGGGAGGAGGGGGGGGGAGCAAAGGCCAACAGATGCAAAACTTTGGACCCCCTATCCTCCATCTTGCGGTTTGGTTACAGTGAGATGGGGTGGGGGTGTCCTGCTGTTCGTCGTAATCCATTCTTTTTTCCATATAGTTGGTGTGCGTGTAGTTCTTGCGCTTCATACTTTACACGCTAGCTGCAGGCTTTCACTGACGCATGACCTCTTCTATCAATTCCATGTCCTTTGGGATAGTAGCTGTCAAGACAATGCTCGAGTACGGGTACCAGTCGGAGAATCCCGCCTCCGGCACCAGTGGCCCGTCCGGGTACGCTGGGTTCGGGACAAACATTTGCTGCTGTATGGTGCACAGGTCTGTTATCAGGGATGCCTTCGCCCTCGACAGTCCTTCAAAGGCCACACGTTGGACAAACAGGAAGTGCACGGCATTTAGAGCCTCTGCGGTCATACTTTTAGCCCATATCGAGGTTATGTGCGCGTCGCACACAGACACCAGGAGGGAGGGTGTTGTCCCTGTCCCGCTGGCATCGTAGTAGCGATGGAACGCAGCGAGAGCATGCTGCAGGTAGTCTCCACGGCTCCACGGACACTGCGCCCGATGCACCCCATCTTTGCAAACGTTGATGTCCTCGTCATTTGGGGATGGCAAGATAAGAATATCATCTTCGATTTGCATCCCAACACCGCCGTGAAAGACGACTGGTAAGTGTGCTTTCTCAAGACCAAATAGGGCCGCTCTTTGTGCGCTTGGCATGTATACACCAGGTTCGACGGTGTGCATCATGCCTCCATGAAGGACCCGCGGACTGAGCCGCTGCTCTCGCGCGACCTCTTTTTTTTCGCTCGTTCCAGTGAGTGGCCACGGTAGGCTGCTTGGCTCTTCGTGGATGTCAAGGCCAAAGAAATGACCAAACGAGTGGGCGCAGAAGCAAGATCGCACCAGTGCAAGGGGTACTCGCTGTTCATGCGACGATGCTGCTTCTTGAGCGATGTCAACACCAAGAAAACACAGCAACGCCTGCGTTTCGTCCATGTGCATTCGAGCTACTTCACCTATTGTGACCCCTGGCCCCATGCGTTGAAGCAGCTTGCGCTGAATCTGAAGTAGCCCCTTATACAGCGGGACATATGAAGGGGGGAAGTGGGGGCTGCCGATCGGAAGCGTTCGCGTGCAGTCTGTGGGGACGCCGTCCACTTCTACTCCGGCATCCACGCGCACGACGTCACCCAATGTGGCCACACCGTCGTTACTGGTGAAGTGGATTTCGGTGCCGCGCACTCCACTCGCCACCACGGGAATATATGCAGAGCGTGCTTGGGCAGTCGCTCCCCCGCGCGCGCTGATATCACAAACGGCACGCTGAAACTCACAGTGCAGGACGTGCTCCGAGAGCGTGGCGGGGGCGCGCTGCATGATCCGCAGAAAGGCGTCTTCGGTAGCGCGGGCACTACGCAGGTGCTGCCGTAGCTGTGAAGGACTCTTGGTCTGCCGGTATAACCACGTGTACGCATTACTACGACGAACAGGCAGACACACTTCCATCTTGACACCCAGTTCGCGGTCCGTGTTTTCGAATGGGGTGGTGATGGTTACCAGGGGATCACGCCCTCGTGAGGTACGAGGTGCGCTGCCTCGCGTGGGTGGCGCATTGGCGGTGCCGGACACGAGTCCGGGGGTGTACCCGGCGACTGCCAAGTAGCGGACTTCAATCAGACCACACGAGGACTGCGGCCCTGGTTTAGCTGTTGTTTCGAAAGCGAGAGGGCGTGGCAAGTTTACCAGAAGCGGTGTGCTGCTCAGCGTGGAGAAGAGTGCCTCAAGGGGGTGATGGAAGACAGAAGGGCCGTGGGCTGCTTTAATGGCCTTTCTCAAGGCCACCGACGTTGTGGGCTGGCGAACGCGGTATCGTCTACCATCCCAACGCAGCTGTTGCGGATACGCTGCAAACATACGCGGCATGACAGTGAGCGCGAGCTGCCTTCCTAGTTGCTCCGCGCTTTCCAGCAGCGACGTCGAGGGCGCGAGGTTGCCGTGCTCTGCCCACTTCTTTACCTGCTCCTGTGTCATGTCTGTAATGAACGACATCAATGCCTTGCAGACTGTACGCACCTCGTTAGTCGTGACCACGTTCTCGTGGGTGCCGGGTCGTGATATGCCACCAGCATGGTCATCAGAGCAGAGAAGGCGCTTGTATTGGCTAACTCCCGCTTCCTCAGATCCCCACACTAACGTCGAGGTGTCGGTGGTCACGGGTGGTACACAAAGAAGGGTTCGCGTAGCGGTACCCTTCATGTATTTCGCGAACGCTGCAATGGTGACCTGTACATCTTCGGTGATCGCCGACGAAGGAGGGGCGAGTTGGCGCCTCATTGGGACGCACACGCCGAAAAGGTGGTACCACAAGGAGTCATGACGATGCGGCCACAGGATATCATGGCTATATAGAGATTCATCGGCGGCGGGAAGCAAAACAATGGAGTTATCAGGGAGGCAGTCCAGAAACCGCCTTCGCCGGTCCGCGTACTCCTGTGCGCTCACTTCGTTGGTGGCTGAACTTGTGTCACCAATCCAGCGCGTCGAGCCATACGTGGCTGACACAAGATGCTTGCGCGCTGGTGCGGCGCGCCATGCTCGAAGAAGCATGTGAGCTTTTCATGACCGGCCCAAGGGATGAGGATGGGGTGTCTGTGTGCGCGTGTGTGAAGCAAATTAATGGGAGAAGCGGCGCGTGCTTCACTACATCGTTGCCGTATCGCAGCTAAAGGATAGAGCGTCTTCCGGTTTTCAATCAAGTGTGCGTGTGTGTGTTGGAGAGAAGGGGGGGGGGCTGAACGACGCGGCAAAAAAAACTGGACCGTACGTGAAGAGGGCTGAAAGGGCAGAGGGAGGGGGGTGGGGAGAGTTTTCAGAGATACAAGACTCATACTTGATGCGATATACGTAACTCACAAGACGTGCGTGCATGCGTGTGCGTGTCTGTGTGCCCTTTGCGTTTCACCAAAATGCTGAGATGCGCATAAGTAGATCAGCACATATCCGCACATGAATGTATTTTCGTTTACACCGAAGCCGCCGCCCCATCCACGCAAAAGGATCATCTATGCACACACACACACACACACACAACTATATATAAATATAGATATGTACATATATACTGAAGCCTCGAGCATCGCCTCACGAAATTCGCCACCACGAGCCGTTTTCGAGATGAGAGGAAGACACTTCATGTCCCGTTGAAAATGGTTTAGCGATTTTTGTTGTTCCTATTTCTTTTGCACATGTCGATGGGAAGGAGGAAGAGAGGGGGAGGAGGAGGAGGAGGAGGAGGTTGGGGGGTGGGGCAGGTGAAGATAGTAAGCAGCCCCTCTTCCCTTTCCCAAGACCCACACTCCTTGTCACTTCACCACAGCAACATTTCTACGGCAGAAGTACCAGAGCGGTGGTCTGCACAAGGGCCTGGTGGAGGCCCGATACAAATAGAGCACACACACACACACACACAAAGTGAGAGTCCCTCCAAAAAAAAAAATGCAAGCGTTTCACAGCTGTTGCAGCGGCATTCTTGTGGAGCGGGAGGAAGAGAGACCTCTCAAAGGTACGTGTCTCAAAAGCGAGGGCGTATGTTCTGCCCAAGCACCCAAGAGTTCACACAGATGCTTCAACTCCCCCTCTCCACATTCGGCTCCGCTATCAGAGGGCCGAAAGCTGCTAGCGAGTGCTCTTTCTTATATTTGTGAGAATCCAGGTGTGTGTCTCATTTGGGGGGAGGGAAGGGAGGGGAGGGGAGGGAGGGAGGGGGGGGGGGGAGGGGGGGGGGTGTAACGAAGACTTAGGCGATTTTCTGCTTGATAAAGTACTGCTCCAGGTATCGCTTAGACCACACGCTGAGCCCCAAAGCGATGAACATATTGAGTACAACACTAAGGATGCACAAGTAAAAGGCAGAATTGACGGTATGGTCAAAAAAATACCGCCGTGTCTGGTACATGCGGAGCTCGTCCACGGTCGTCTCCACGGACAAGTTTAACATGCGCAGGCGGTCGGCGTAGTCAGCCATCTCTGGTGGCTTGTCCACCACGACGGCGCCGTCCTCTAGCTTGGGAGGCTCCACGATGTCATTGGCGGCGCTGAAAGACATTTCAAAGCGCATCGCAGGTTTTCTAAGGGGCAGCAGGAAGCACATTTTGTAGGTGCCGGTCTGCTCAGCGTAGAAGAATATCTGCGAGATGTCGCCAAAGGTGTCGATGTTGTCCCTCAAAGGGATTTCAGGACCGCGCTTGAATGCCGCGCTACTGGGCGCATAGAGCTTTGTGCTGATCCCAGCCAGGCGCGGGTCGATACAGCGGTGCTGAAATGTGACCAGGACGGGGTCACCCTGCGGATCGCGGTAGGCGTGGTAGTCTGTGCAAAACTCTTTCCCTGGCAGCAACTTCACGTAGACCCCAGCGTGAATGGATGTGGCAGCGTCGACGCTTGCACACAGCAAGGACACCAACAAGAGCGCTAGGAAGCGCAACGGGACTAACCTCGCCGACATGCGCCTAATCATCAGGTCAGGAGTGCCCAGGCAGAAGGTGAGGCGCGCGCTACTCCCTTTTACGCAAAAAAAAATGCACGAATCACGCACACGGCCGGTCAACGCTTGTGTGCCCGAAACACCCACAAAAAAAGCGGGGGAAGTAGCCGGGAGACGCCTTTGCTTTCTTCCTGACACTCTCGACGACGCCCTCCCCCCTCTCCCCTCCCTCCCTCCTACAAAAAAAAACCTTCAGGGCAGGGTGCCGAAGCAAATCTTGTTGATTCTTTCACCTATAGTTTTGGAACCGCGAGGAGGGCCGTCTTGATTCCCACGAGACCAGAAACCGAGGGGTGGGGAGGGGAGGGAGGGAGGGAGGGAGAAGGGAGGTGGTATACGTACCCTCCCCCTCAAATACGTGTATAACGTGTGTGTAAAGAAAGAAAGAGAGGTAGGTCCGATTTCCGGTAGGAGGCAAAAGGTGGGGGCCGTGCAGAGTCACGCGCAATCAACCGCTGCGGGATGAACAAGAACGAGGGTTGGAAAAAAAAGAGTGAGGGGGACAGCATTCACCGTGTCCACAGAAAGGCGTTTTGCTTCCCGATGCTTTCAAAGAGAGAGAGAGAAATGTGTTTTGGACTGGTCACATTACTCCCAGGCCTCCTGCAGTGGAGCACACATGGCTTTCTGCGATGCGTGTAAGGGTGAAATGACTTTTTTTTTGCATGTTGTGAATGCGTGTTTAGACTTAGAATAGTCCAAGAAACAACACGACGCGTATTACGTCTACCAGCCTCCACTCTTCTCCCTACACGGCTGTACAAGCAACAAGACAAGCACGCGACAAGTATGCACAGAGGGCACCCTCGACAGCAATGGCGACTGGGGGGGGGGGGGATACACAGAAACAGATGTGCATGCGCATCTCCTCGAAGCCGAGGAAAACCTCCTGTCAGCCACGTACATTCCTGACCACCACCACCACCATCACAAGAAAAACTGGAGGAGAAAACCGACTGAACGACATGGTGTAGCGATCAAATGAAATCGTTGCGGTCCAGCAACCAAAAGAAATATGAAACCAGATAAACCAGGCACGCAGTTTTACCAAAGTGCATTTGTCATCGCGCTCTCCTCTCTTTGGCTCGCTCAAGCGACACCACACGTACGTCAGCCAGGGCGCTTCCCACCCCTTTTTCGCTGCCACACTACTCCTGGCAGCTACCACCATCGCGAGAAAGCCCGTGCAAGTCGGTCCGCGGTGGTGCTGCTGCCCCCTTCTTCCACTGCCTGTTTTTGCCGGATTCGCTCCGCGAGGGAGTTTGTTTTTGGGTCACTGTAGACCATAACGGATTTGAATAGTTTTGAGGCAAAGTTCTTCGCACTATGCACATACGATGGCCGCGTGCTGCTGTTGTCAAAGAAGAAGCTGCCGTTGAGGCTTTGATTACCTAACTCGCTGCTTTGATAATGCATTCGCTCGGCGCTGATCAGTATGTTCTCGTAACCAGCCTCGGCGAGAGTGTTTTGCAGAGGGGCCTGTGCGAAGGCGGAGAGGAAGACACGGATTTGGTGGGCGCCCGGTGTCATAGTGTAGGAAATAACTCCTCGTGTCGTCTGCAGAATTTCATCGATATGCGAGGTGTCCGTCATTGCATCCAGTGCTGGTATCTCTAGTACAATGGAGAGAGGGCAATCTTTGTTGACGCTGTGGACCAGTCCCGAGGGCTGAGGCGCCGGGTCGACTATGCCCTGCGGCCAGTAAGAGCTACAGCCAGTCATGTCCAAGCCAGCTTCACCAGAGATGGTGGAGGTCGGATTCGAGTCACCGGCCACCTCCGCATGACTATCGTCGACTACCGTGTCATGCTCGCGAGTGGCTTCCGACGATTTTTGCAACTTTGAGGAGTTTCCAGCGTGCGAGGGGGCCGGAGCGTTCAGGGGTATCGCTCCCGCGGGTACGACCTCGGCATCCTGTTCTCCACAGTGTGCGGCCAGCTGTTCACGCGGGTCTCCGTTGTGGAAAGCCGGCGCAAGGAGATCAAGTGTTTTATTGGAGAGATCAAACAGTTCTGGGTCGTCGTAGCGGGTTTCATTGTAAATCTCGACCACACCCTTGACGATTTCGTGGTTGTTGCCGAGCAGTTCGATGTTCTCATGGTGCTCAGCCAGCAGATGAACAGCCTCCAGAGAAAGCTTGCGGATCTGGCGGACTTGGCTAGAGAGGAAACGGGAAAGGGTCGGAAGGGAATTACGGCGTGCGACGAGAGGACGCAAATCGTAGTTCTCCAAGAGCGCATGAAAGCGCTGCACCATCGATAGTTCGGTGTTGATAGTGGCCATGGCTGTAAGTGCGCGGAGAGTGAGCACTGGTAAGACAGTGAAAGAAAAAAACAAACAAACAAACGAGTACCCCCAGTGTGTCCAAGAGTGTTACGGTGTGCCCCCCCCCTCAAAAAAAAAGTGGTGGTGGTGAACGTGTGAGCAATGGCTTCACTTTCGAAGCCAAGAGATGCCTATTGTTCGCCAGATTTGAATCCACGTGTACACTTTGCTCTTTTGTTTTGCACGCGAAAACCTTCAAAAGTGTTTATGGCGTTGGGATTGTTCTCTAATAGTGTGTCCGTGTGTGTGTGAATGTGTTCAGCAGAGAGCGCTGAAGAACGCAGGCGGAGGAGGGGGTAAAGGTGCGCACTTCCGCTCCACAACAATACGCACACACACACACACACACACACAAGAAAAAAATGGGATGCGGGAGGCCGAGTAGACGGGAAAAGGACTGAATCGGACCACTGGAGACGTCAACTAACAGGAAAGAGTGACGGATGCGTCGCTGCAGCACACCATTCTCAAAAGTACTGCCACCCGAGATAGAGGATTTGGACCTCTGTGGAGAATCGATGGGGAACAAAGCAGGGGAATGCCTGTCACCTGCAAGATTGTGGCCGGTGTCCAGCGGGAATCGAGGAGAAACCCGTACTTTTATGAGCGGGGTAGGGGTCGAACGTTGAAGGGTGAGGAAAGGGAGGAGCCAAGGATAAGGAACCATGTGTAGAGAGAGGGAAGTGGGTGGGGTGGGGGGGGGGGGGGGGCGGGCTGCGAACCAGTTACTCGGAGCACAACCCCGAGAAGCAAGGGCTAAAAATGCGTGCCTCTTTTTGTCTCGCTCGCTTGTGCAGCCAAGGAATATGAAGCACAAGGGAGACAGATGCACGGCCATGGTCCGAAAGAGAACAACAACGGCGAGGAGAGCTACGCTAGCAGAGGATGAGGCGGAAAGGGGTGATCTGGGTCTCTTTGGGTTTTCACCGATCACTGCCGTGGCGTAGTCAAAGGAACACTGCAGGGGGCGGGCGCGTCGGGAATATCCGAAAAAAAAGAAATAAAATACGAAAAGAGATCAACAAAGATGCGATGCATGCGCTAAAAAGGTCTTTTTTTTCCACTCTTGGGAGTTTCCATCGTCAGTCTTTGTCGGTTGAAGGGCGGTTTAACTAGCACTTCAACATGCTGCCGTGGTGAAAGCAAAAAAAAAAACGTGGGGTTGCAGTGGCCAAAGGTTATGGGGCGAGAGGAGAGGGGAGGGGAGGAGGGGGGGAGGGGGGGGGGAGCGGCTTTCGCACTGCCACTCGGCATGGGGAGAAAAAGTTAAAAGAAAAACGAGAGAACATTGCACAACTCAACCGTATGCACTGTATGTGTGTGATACACATGGAGGAATAAATCGGGAATGGCCAATAGGGAAGACTGGGAGATGGTTAGGGGGGTTGCGATATAGGTTTAAAAGGAGTCACTTGGTTGCGTCAAGAGCTTGTAGCCTTTTTTGCCGTCTGCCACAATGCGCGAGACAAACTGCCCCGGGATGGCACGCTCCACAATGTCGTTGTCCTTCTCTGAGGGGAAGAGAACGTTGACGGCGTTGCTGCACGCCGTGACAATCTCAGTGTTGAGAGCCTGGGCCTTGTCCAGGAGGTACACATTCACGCTGGCAGATCGCTCAATGTCGATGGTCTGCGATGCCTGCGCCACTTGAACGTCGATTTCAGAGCAGTTGAGCACCTCAAGCGAAGATACAACGATTTTCAAAGAGACCTGAACCTTGGTGCAGTTGACAATGCTCACGGAATTCACCTTGTTGCTGATGGTGACGTGGGCGTGCTTGCAATTTTCGATACGGACCGCGTGGCGCATTTCTGCCTTGTCGAGCACCAGCTGCAGCTGCTTGTCTGAACTCCCGGTTTGGTTCTTGACGACCCATCGCTTGTCCCCCTCAAGCTCCAGAACCGGTGGTTGAGCTGTCTCCTTTCCGGCACGGGTCTCAGTTTGGTTCTTTGAAAGACGACGTTCCTCGGCGGCTGCTTTTTTGCGCACCAGCTCGCTCATGTCGACCTCACCGTGCTTGATGTTCTTTTTGTAGGTTTTTTCATCATCCGAGACATGGCGTAGGCGCGAGGTGATGTCGTCACCACCTTCGCGGATTTCCGCAAACATTGCGGCAGCTGCTTCCCCAACACCTGCGCTGGAGGCTGCGGAGCGGGCGACCTGCTTCGGCGGCGGCGGGGGTGGTGGTATCGACATTGTTGTTGACGGCCCTCACGACTGAATGTAGTCTATAGGCGGGTGCGAGAAACGGCAAAAAAAAAGGGACGTCGAAATAACCGCTTTGTGTGGCTTGCGCAGCACGTCGATGGGATCAGGAGAGAATGGGAGGGTGGTGGTGGTGAGGTCACTGAGCGAGCGAGCACAAAAAATGGATTCTACGTGATAAGAGGGTCGTGGTACCGAAAAAAAAAAAAACAGTATCCCATTGCAGAGGATGAGAGGTGGGGGAGTGAGGCGAGGAGGGAGGAGGAGCCGCAACACATTGCTGGCTTGTGCAAGTCTGCTTGTGACTTACACTTCTTTTTATTCGAAAAACATATGCTGGCGGTTTCCTTGGCAGCGGTAGGGGTGGGTGGTGTGCGTAGGGCTTTTCACCAGGACCTTCTCTTCATGTGTTAGACGTACACTACCACCGAAATTCTGGGCATGTGTGTTCGCGCGCTCGCTTCCTCTTGGGGTGTTTGCCGGTGTTGTGGAATTGCATATTTCTAATGCGAGTTCAACACAGATGAACTTCTTGCCCACAGCATCGCACCGGTCCATACCCGACAAGACACCTATAATGGCGTGGCGAACATTGGTGAATGGACTTCGTAGGCCAGGGGGTGGAGGGGGGGGGTTGTGTCTGACTCAGCGTCGCCAAGTTCGAGTTATTTTTTCCTTTTCGGAGGGGGAAGGAGATGGAGATGGAGGTAAAAGGGGCTCACTGCTGGCGTGCCCCAGCACGTTACCGAGTGGCGCGTGGGGTTGTGTGAGTTTCGACCTGGAGCATCTCGTGCGATCGACAAGCTCGACGCAGTTGGAAGTTACCTGCTCCCTGAGTGCAAAGGCTACGGAGGGCTCCACCGAGAACCACGTATTCACCGGTGTCGTGCTCCCCGCAGAAAGTAACATCTCCTGCGCGCCCTTCTGCATACCAGAGTCGAGGGGCAAGAGCTGCACGTTTCCTGTGCCCCCTTCACCTTCCCCTCCCCCAATACACACACACCCACACCGTCCATGAGAATCACCCTTCAGCCAACTCATTCCGTACTGTTCAGTTTAATCAGATCTGCCGTCACATGATCGTAGTAGGCGACGCGATCGGACGGTACGGCATTGTCCTCGTCACCGTCGACGACTACCCCTCTCCCCGACAGCGTTGTGCTCCACGAGAACACGTCGGAAAGGAAGAGCTGCGGCACCTCCATGCTTTCGGCCAGCTTTGCCGCACGCAAAAGCTGATAGGATACCGCAAAGACAAACTCTTGTGTCTCCTGTGAGAGCTCTTCACGGCTGGCGGCCCCCTGCCTGCCGCGGTGCTCGTGCACAGCCGTCGTCAGTTCCACCACTGCCGTCACCGCAATTAGGTCTGACAGGAATGTTACGACGTCTTCACGGCGGTGCACTGTAGTTGTGGCCGTGGTCAGCGCTTCAAGAAGCAAAAACAGAGGGCATTCCAACATAAACGCCAGCGAGCAGAGCTCCTCGTCTGCCAGCGTCATCGCAGCAACACCGCCTGCATCTGCATCGGTGGATGCTACGCTACAGCGTCCCTCTCTTGAGGGTGGGGTCCCAGGCCGTGCTGCGAGTGCCTTTTTGAGGGCTCTCGCGTGCTTGTGAAAGCGGCCTGCTACGGTGCGCGTGTTATAAAACGAAGCTCGAAGCATCTTCACAACAGCCTTCGTAGAGAAGTGTTGCTGGTGTCCGAAGCGTTGAAGCGCGACGAGCAGCTGGAGCAATTCCTTGACCGGGTAGAAGCGCAGTTGTGGGTAAAGAAGGCCAGACCGGCTGGGTTTCCCATTTCGCATGGTGCACTTTATCACCACCTCGAGGACCGCTTCCTCCGCAATTCCAAGCGATGCCATTGTGTAGAGCATCCCAGGGAGGGGTAGCGGTGACGCGCTTGGTTCCTGCGACATAATCTCCACACCAACTCCGATGCCCGCCTCAAGGTTGTCCTCACCGGTGGTGTTACTTGCCACAGAGCACGTGGGGCTAGCCTCTCCATCCACCCCTGTCTCAGCCAAGGCAAACAGGTGCCGGCGAATCTCGTTCATTATTTGCAGAAGCAGTTGTCCATCTTCCACGTCGGCGCTGTCGTACAAGCGCAGAAAAAGAGTCAACTCAGCCAGGGAGAAGTCGGTTGTTGTATTCGTCTGCGGGGGAGGGGGGGGGGTTGCCAACAGGTTTCCGTTCATCACTGGCACAACGCGGAAACGATGGCGCGATGCAGGCTTCGCCGCGCTGCCAGAGCTTAACGTTGCGGGATGAGGAGGAAGAAGACCGCGCAGGGGCCCGAAGACGTCCCGCCTGGCGCTGAACTCAGCGTAGCCTCTAGAAGACCCCAGGGGGGAGGAGGTCTGGGGGTGGTCGGTGCTGGAGAGCAGGTGAAGCAGCTTTTGAGCACATTGGACCAACGGGTTTTCAGTACGAACAGGTGCAGACGGTGTCGGCTGCGGAATGCTGATCCGACGTTGATCTGACCTCAGCACCGCAAAGGGTTTAGGCGGTGCGGACTCAGGTGGCGACCCTCCGTGAAGCGTTCGTATCTGTGAAGCGCACGTTGGTGCCGTGCGTGGTGTTTCTGTCACTTCCCCCTTCACTGCCTCAGTCGAGCAGGAGGCATCTGGAGTGTTCAGAGATCGCACGCGCCGTTTACTGAGGCGGCGCCCAACCCCCACTTGCCTAGTAAAATACCTTGGCGTCCAGAGACGAGCGACGGTACGTGCCAGCATGTGTGTGTGTGTGTGGGTGTATGTGCGCCTCGTTTCTCAGAAAGCAGCCATGCGAAAGCTGCATTAGATGGAGGACACAATTTATGAAAATATAAAAGGAATGGTGAAGGGGCATTGCAGCGCAATGGACGAGTAACGAGGGGCAGGAAGAGGGTTTGTGAAGGTCCCCATCGTAGGAGAAGCATACGCGCAGAGAGCGGGCGGCCCCAGGCGTTTCTGTCATCTGCGAGTCGGTGTACACATCAAAAAACTATGCGTGCGGTACGTTGACATGTTCTTTTTTATTTTAATCCGTTTCGTTTCCGTGGTTCAGTAAACAAAGTGAATGGAAGAGGAGAAGCAGTGATGGGCAAGATCGCGACCGCCTGCGATACCGCCTCATGGCAAACTACGATGTTATAGTCTCTCCTCCCTCCTCTTCCTTCCTCCCCCCTCCGCACCGCGAGCACACGGCGACCTTTTCACGGACATGCGGCTTCGATACCACACACCAAAAAATTAAGTCAAGCGACACCTTAACCGGATCGGAGTGTCAAAGACATTTAACAACAACAGAGGGGGAGAGGGAGAGGAAAAAATGAGAACAGACGTCACGACCAAACTCTTTGTTTGACCGACGCCCAGCGCAGCCTTTTTTTTTCACTCCAGCTGTTTCTCACTTTCGTATAGGTGATGACTCAGCGATATGCGATCGATGTCGCACAGGAGCACGGTCTCTAGCTTTCCTGTGCCCGCCATTTTCATAACGACGTATCCGTTCTCTTTTTTCTTTTTTGGCTCCATGGGAAAGACTATGTTGCCCTCGGTGTTGCGGGGCTTCTTTTCCTTGCGCTTCTTCGCCAGCCTCTTCGCCGTTGTCAGGACGAGTTCGATCGTGCCTATGTTATTATTAAGAAGCGTTTTTACTAATCCAATTGGTCCGCGGTTCCACCGCATGTGTATGTCGAGCAGGTGTTTGCGTTCGTACATGCAAAACACACTAGGGACATCGATTTTCTGAAGATCACCTGTGATGAGACGACGATCGAGCAAGTACACCAAGTCCCACGTACGAAGCACGTCAACGGCGCTTGCTACGTTCTCTTGCTGCTCCTCGTTGAGGAGGACGGCGGAAGAGGCGGGTGTGGTTGCTAGGGGGCGAAAGATCCGCGCGAACGGCTGCCAAGAGGACCACCACGACGCTACTGCGACGTTGTTCAGCGCCTCTAGGTCGATGTTGCCGCGCACCGCTTGCGAGGCAAAGGTCTCAAATGTATCGAGGGTAAAAACGTACTTCTTTGCATTGACTGTCGCGGGATCCAGCTTGACCCGTGGGTGCGTGAACACCACGACGGGAATGACACACTTGCCGCAGACCTTATGGATGGACTTGTCCGAGTACCATGTGGCACGTTTGCTATTTGTGTCCTTGTCCTTGCCGAATAGAGTCGCGTCGGATTGAACAAGATGTGAGTCTGGGAGCTCCACACGACGTGCATTCTCAATGTAGCGGCGCAGTGCGGCGGCCTTCTCAACGTTGTCCTCTTGCACATCCTCAAACTCGAGTGTGTCCATTCGTTTGAGATTGCGACACTGGTACCAGCGCGGCCCATTGCTCCACACGAAGCCTTGCCAGTTTTTCACCTCTACAACAAGGATGACAGGGCCAACCGCGACGACGTCGATTTCGCGGTTATGCCCGACGCGTGCCACAGCCACACGACGACGTAAAAAGATGTCTGTCCAGCCCACCTTACGCAGAACCGCCTCAACCTTTTCCTCCGCCTGCATCGACCGCAAGAAACTTTGCTGTTCACGCGTCAGCGAGTCTTCTCGGCGAAGCTGCGATCGAGCCTGCGCACGCAACGTGGTGCGGTAGACATTGCGGCTGAGGGCAAAGGCTATTGCGCAGAGTAGGATGGTCGTTATGGCTAGGAGAACGTACACGGTGTCACTCAGCAGAGAAAGCATGGCGCTCATGGCGTGTGTGCCTTTATGCTCCCCTGCCCTATGGCAAAGAACAAAACGGCAGAGGTACACACAGGGGGCAGCAAGGGGGTGACAACACGCTGCGGCGCCCGAGCCGTGCACGTGTGTAGTCCGTACGGTTCCAACTTTTGATGCCGTGCCATGAAAGAGAGGAAGAAGGAGGAGTTTGTCAGAGGCGAGAATGGTGGTTGGCAAAACGGAGACTTGAGTGGAATACTGAGAAGGGGGCCGCGCTGCCCACCTTCTTCCACCCCTCCCACACACATACATGCGGAAGGGGGGGGGGGAGAGTGTCTATCGAAAAAAAAAACAATAACACCCGTGCCTGATCCGACCACACGTCGATCGGGAGGCGACTTGGGGAACATCCTGCTTTGGCACATTACAGTAAAGTCATCTGTCGAGAAATAACTGCACTCTGACTGGGCACAACGACAAAAAGGCGTTTACTTTTTTTCCACGACTTCCACAACAGCTTCTTCTTGCGCCCCCCTTTTTCGTGATTGCACGTTATCATGATGGGCAACCGGTGAGAAGAAGAAAAAAAATACAAATAAACATACAAAATGCAGCGCGATTACACACTCTCGGCTGTACGGAGTCTTTCTCCATTTTACTCCGTCACACCGACACACTCAGCGAGGCGGTTTCGCCAGGGAAAGAGTCTGACAGAGACAGTGAGGGAGATGCAGGGCATAGTGCTGTATCACTGTTTCCCCCCCCCTCCCCCTTCAAGAAGAAACAAAGTGCCTATTCACACTCGTCGAAACCACCACCACGACCACCGGCTCCACACCATAGCAGTCTCCACACTCCACACCACGACGCATCTCCTATACCTACATATATATATATATATATATTTATATTTATATATATGTGCTTCCCTCCCCTTTTGGCAGGTCGCAATTTTACTGTATGCTGTCATCAAGCGCGCTACTAGACAAATCGCATTCTGCTAGCAGCACCACTTCAATGGCATGGAATCGCATTCACACTTCCTTTTTCCCTGACAGCTGGCGCCGATACTTTCTCATCACCTCTGAGCAAGGACTCGGCGCCCAGAAAGACAGTGTACATCCTCAAAATAATCGCAGGGACTAGAGGGGGCGTAACGAGAGTGATGTGAGAGACGAAGCAGGGTGGCGAGGAAGAACACACACACACACACACACACACACCCAGACGCGCGATTCTGTAGCTGATACTTAAATTCTTTTTTTTTACAATTTTTTTATCAAGTTCAAGCAGAGTAGCCCAACGTACAAAAACAACTATGACCTAACGAGGTACAACAGAGGTCGCATTGATGGAGTCGAAGGAGCACGCATCCACCAGGAAAGAAAATAAAAACAAGAAAAATGTGTGTGCGTGCGTGGATGAGTAAAAGAAGGGGAAAGAGGCACCAAACAAAAACACAAACGTACTTGTTCATCGGTGGGAGTTCATAATATGCACACGCAGACACAGACACACACATACAAACAGGGGGGGGGGGGACAGGATCAGATGCAGCAGGGGGCGCGTGGCTCGTTCAGCGAATCTCACGGTGTAGTAAGTGCCTATGCTAAGGCCAACGGCAGACTGCGCTCTGTTTTGACATTGTCATCGGAACTAGCCATATATATATAAATATAAAGTGAGGCCACGGGGGGGGGGGGCAAAAAAAAAGATACCTGCTCCCTGACAAGTGCACGATACGCGGCGCGCATAAGTGTACCCACTTTAACACGCGGATCCGTAGTTTGTAGGCAGTGAGCCTTTTTCTTTCCTTGTTCCCCCCGCCCCCGTGTGTTCTTCTTGCTGCTGAATAAATGAGTCGCCTGCTGTTGTCGATGGATGATCAACTCGGCTCACAGCATGCGTAGACGCCTTTGCCTCCATCCTTTCACACTCCACAAGGCACACATAATAATTAGCACAAATAAAGCAAGACATGCGTGGAGAGGAGTGATGGGGGGAAGCGGGGGGAGATGGGTGATGCCGCTCCATTTGTCTACTTTATCACATTCACACAAGACCGAATGTGATAAAGAAGAGAAGATGAAAAGTTGCTTCCGAGTCCGTCAAGCGTTTTTTTTTTTTAGAGGGCCAAGAGGAAGCATTGCACAGGAGTTAACCACCAGGTCCCTCTTTAGAGTCCGTTAAGGCACTTACAATGGTGGGTGACATCATTACCACCACTCCTATTGTCATGTAGAAAAATAATAATAATAAAAGATGCAAAGAAAGAGAAAAAAAAATGTGCTCTACCACTCCAAAACAAACAAACATGGAAAGGGACAACGGCAGGCGACTCATGCAACCATGCCTGCATAACATCATCCATCAGTAGTACACCCTCCTTTTTTTTTTTCAAAGTCCTCATTCCTTCAGATTTGTGGAATTGCTAGCTCTGACACCCGGGCTTGTCGCCGGCGCCTAGGAGCAGCACATGCCCCTCTCTTGAGATTCAAGACCTCAAGCCTTTGGTTTGGTGAAGGCAAGGCGCATTGCGACCCCTGAGATGCTGTTATCCTCTTCCGCGATAAGCTCGGCGTCGCTTGGCATCTGGTCCATCGTTGTCCACAGGCCCCTTAGGGTCTGGTTGATTTGGTCTTTGCGGTTGAGGATGGATGCCGTCAAGTCCGCCTCCTCCGCCTCGAAGTACACATTGATCTCGTCAGTCATCACCAGTTTTGCCTTCTTGCGTAGCTGCTGTACGCGGTTCACAAACTCGCGCGCGCGCCATGAGTCTATCAGCTCTGGATCCTCACGCTTATCCACCAAGACAACAACGTTGTTGTCGGTGTTGCACTGGAAGTCGGTAATGCCCTCCTTGACCACACGCAGCACCTTGACGTCTTCGATGGTCAGCTCTTTGCCGCCGACGACACCCTTCTGGTTTTGTAGGAACTTGGCCACCTCCTCCGACGTCATGGCCTGGATGCACTTACGAATCGCCGGCATCTCTTTGCGGTACTTCTTGCCGAGAACCTCGAAGTTTGCGTCTAGCTTTGTCTCTACGTACTCCTGGCCACTTGACATGACAATCTCAAAAGCGTTCACCTCGTCCTTTATGTACTCCGCCATCTTGCGCACGTCTCCGATGTACTCCTGGTCAGGATGCACAATGACGACCTGGCGCACAGGCCGCTTGATCGGGATAACCATCTGATCGCGTAACACACGTACCAGGTCGACGATGGTCATCATCCGCGACATGGAGCGTTCCAGATCCGGGTCGTCAAAGGAGGCGTCCTCATCGGGGATCATGAGGTAGTGCACCGAGTCCACTTGCTCGCATGCAGGGAGGAGTTGTTTGATCTGCTGGTAAAGCATCTCTGCCACAAACGGGGCGATGTGGGCCACTATGCGTGAAACCGAGAAGAGCAGATACAGCATCGTTGACAGCGCTTGCGAGCGGTCTCCGCTGTCCGTGGCATTTTTCATGCGGCGGCGATTCATGCGCACATACCAGTTAGACAGGTTTTCGACGAAGTGCAAAATGCCCGGGACAACGTTGTACAGGTGGTACAGCTTCATCTCCGCCTTCACGTAGCGGAGCAGAGTCTGGCACGAGGCGAGAATCCAGCGGTCCATCTCGTTCGTGCTGCGCACCTGCAGCGACACCTGTCCACCGGCTGCCATGCAGTAGTTCGTGTTTGAGATGAAAAACTTGGCGGCGTTGAAGAGGGGCAGGAGGATGTCTTTGACCACACCCTTCACGCCAGCCTCACGGAAACGCAGCGGCTCGGCTCGCACAACCGGCGAGCTTATCATGTACATGCGCAGGGCGTCTGCTCCGTAGGTATTCATTACCAGATTCGGCTCCGGGTAGTTTTTGAGGCGCTTGCTCATCTTCTTACCGTCCTCGGCGAGGATGAGCCCACAAACGGCGACGTTTCGAAAAGGAGGGACATCGAAGAGTGCAACGCTAAGCACGAGGAGGGTGTAGAACCAGCCGCGCGTTTGGTCCAAGCCTTCCGACACGAAGTTGGCCGGGAACAGGTTCTTGAACCGTTCCTGGTTCTCAAAAGGGTAGTGCTCTTGTGCAAACGGCATTGAGCCAGACTCAAACCAGCAGTCGAACACCATTTCCACGCGCCTCAGCGGTGGCATGCCAGGGCGCTTGCTGGGGATCGTGATCTTGTCCACGTACTCCCGATGAAGGTCTGTGATACCGGTAACACCAGAGAGCTCCTCGAGCTGCTTGATGCTGCTGATGCAGATGACCTCCTCCCAGTCCTCGCTATGCCAAATCGGCATCGGCGTGCCCCAATAGCGGTTGCGCGATACGTTCCAGTCGCGCGCCTCGGTGAGCCAGTTGGCAAAGCGGCGGGTCTTGACGAATTCGGGTACCCAGTACGTATTCTCGGTGCATTGGATAAGACGGTCGCGGAAGGCTTCCACATTGACAAACCACGATTCGACGGCCTTGTAGATGAGCGGGGTTTCGCTGCGCCAGCAGAAGGGGTAGCTATGCACGATCGACGCCTTGTGGAACAGCTGTCCCTTTGCTTCGAGTGCCTTGATAATCTCTGGGTCCGCCGCCTTGACGTGCTTGCCGGCAAAGTCTGTGACCTCGCTTGTGAAGATGCCATTCTCGTCGACTGGGCAGACAAATTTGCCGCCCTTCTCGAAGATACCGGCTTCCAAACACACCTGGTAATCCTCCTCACCGAAGCCGGGGGCCTGGTGTACGATACCCGTACCAGCGTCCGTTGACACGTAGCTGCCGGGGATGATACGGAAGGCCGTTGAACCCATGGATGACTCAAAGTATGGGAAAAGTGGTACAAACTTTGCGCCTACCAGCTGCGCACCTTTTACTTTCTCCACAACTGTGTACGGCGCGACACCCGTCTCCGCAGCCTTGTCGCCATCCTTTGCCTTCTTAGCCTTCTTGTTATCCTTCGTCTGGTACACCTCCGTCAGACGGGCCTCCGCGAGCCAGTAGTGGCGCTGTGACTTTGTGTCAAGTACCTTCACATAGTCCACCTCGGGGTGCACGCACAAGCTAAGGTTGCTTGGCAACGTCCAGGGCGTGGTGGTCCAGGCGAGGAAGTACGTGTTGGGGTCGGCTCGACTCTGGAAGGCAACAGTGACGGCTGGGTCGCTGACCTCCCTGTAGTCAGAATTCGCTTCAAAGTTGCTCAGCGGTGTTGTGCAGGCCGTCGAGTACGGCATCACGCGGAACCCACGGTACACCAGCTTTTTCTCCCACAGTTGCGAGAAGACCCACCAGACGCTCTCCATGTACGTGATGTACATCGTTTTGTAGTCGTCCTTGAAGTCGATCCAGCGACCAGCCCGCACAACCGTTTTTTCCCACTCGTCCACATAGCGGGTGACGACCTTCTTGCACTCGGCGTTGTACTTTTCAATGCCGATCTTCGCCACGTCGTGTGATGTTTTGATGCCGAGCATCTTGTCGATCTCATACTCCACTGGGAGACCGTGGCAGTCCCAGCCAAAGCGACGTATGACGTGGTGGTTCGTTTGGTAGGCAAAGCGAGTGACCATGTCTTTGATCGTACCAGCCAATATGTGTCCGTAGTGCGGCAGACCAGTCGCGAACGGCGGGCCGTCATAGAAGCTGAAAGGCTCGCGACCCTCTGAAAGCTTCATCGAAGTGCGAAAGCAGTCCTTCTCACGCCACATCGCGAGAACCTCCTCCTCCATCTGGGGGAAGTTCAGAACATCGGCGTAGTTCTTCAGTGGCCCGCACTGCTGCACCCCCACCTGTGGGTCTTGGTGCTGCTGCTGCTGCTGCTGCCGCTGGTTACCCTCGTCCGCCATGTTAGATGACAACGTGGGGAGATAGGGTGGTGAGAGGGAGGCGTTGGAGGGCGGCGGATGGGGAGGGGAGTGGACGGTAGGTTTATGTGTCTGATTGTTAACGTTAGGGGTGCTAAAATCGGCGTGTCTGCCGTCGGTGCCGCGGGCGGTGTCCGGTGCGGTGAACGGCGGACGAGGGGAAGGGAAAGGGTGGGAGAGAGAGGAGGAAGAGGGAGCGGCAGTAAAACTAGATGTCGCTGTGTTCATCACGGGCTGCCCGACCGAGTAGATGACCGTGCGGGTTGCAGTGGGATAAGGTTTACCACTTTTTTCACTCTTCTTTAACCTCCCCGCCGTACACGCCAAGACACCACAACCGTAGCCTCGCGCGAGTGGTGTGCTGCACCGAAGCATTCAACGACTGTGACACCCGCAGGCGCGCCAAAGAAAGAGCCGCAGACGTACAAAATCCAAGCAGTCTGGAACCCCCCAAGCACACACACACAATTCAGTAGCGCGGGGTTCGCGAAAATAACAAATGCAAAGTAGAGCGAATACTTTCGTTTTGTTTTCCCTTTTGTTTGAGCGTTGGGCAGGCGAGATTGGGAAGGGGGGGGGGGGGTGGGGTGAAATTGGGGGTGGTGTGGTGTGGGGATCAAACGATGAGAGGTCACCCTGGAACAACAACAACAGCACAGACACAAAAGCTTAAAGAAAAGTCAGTGGAGGTGGGTGGGAGGTTCACGACGGAGGAGTGTGTGTGTGTGTGTGTGGAGGGCAGGCATACATACGCATGTGTGCTTTATACCATTGCTGCACTTTACAGCCCTGGAAGGCAGCGGGCACCCACCTTTTGGGTGTGTACACGCGCGTTGCACGAGCATGACGCAGTACCAGAGAAAGAGTAGGATGAGTCTTCAGAGTACCAGCGTATCTGTGTGTATGCATGTAGCCGCCCTGTTGAGGTGGAAAAAGAAGAGGAGTAGCCACAGTGAGGGAGACTCGGAGTTACCACCAGTGTCATGCACCCTTCCCACGACGGCATGCGCTCAATTCCAGCCTACCCC
Source organism: Porcisia hertigi (assembly GCF_017918235.1). Classification (NCBI taxonomy): domain Eukaryota; phylum Euglenozoa; class Kinetoplastea; order Trypanosomatida; family Trypanosomatidae; genus Porcisia; species Porcisia hertigi. The sequence continues at coordinate 3,312,434 of NC_090595.1, forward strand.
CCCCCCCCCCCGAGGATGTCGTCGCTTGAAGACCCTAGACGTAAAGCTGGGGCGTATTTGCTAATCGTTGAGCCTGTCAAAAAAAAAAAGCTCCTGGAAAGAACAGATGGGCGAGTGAGTGGCCCCCCCTCCCTTCAAAAAAAAAAGGGGCACCCAGTCCCTCCCTCCGTTACTTTTTCGTTTCACCATTATATTTGACTTCACAAAAAAAAAACGAGAGTCGTCACACACAACAAACAGCCGCGGCCGTTGAGAACAGAGAAACTTGACGTCGTGATAACCTCACAGGCGTACCAGCAGCGAGCCAATCTTTTAGATGACCAAACCTTTGCAGATAAAAATGAGACATGTAGCCTCACCATGAAGTCCATTCCATTCAGAGGGTGCGCAGCAGCAACTGCTCGTACTCGGTTGGGCTGACGATGCGTTCGCGGAGGTTGTCCTGCGCTACCCCAAAGGCCTCCACGCGCAGTGCCAGCTGCAGCGCTAGCAGGTGCTTGCAACACCACACATTCTGTCGTTGAATCGACTGGTAGACGTACGCGGAACAGGGGCAGTAGTAGGGAGAGAAGAGTGTGTGCTCACCGACTTGGTAGAGGTGGCGTTCCCGCTGCTTCGCCACCTGAAAGGAGGGTCCGGCAGTGCTTCCATGATCCTTCGGCTCTAAGGCGGCATTGCATAGCCCAGTGGACGACACTACGTCCATCACAGAGGATTCCCCGTGCTGGGTCTCGTGATGTGTGTTGACCTCATCATCTGTCGACGTTTTCGTGGCATTGTCAGATGCCTTCACTTCGGCGCGCTCGACATACCGTATAATCGGTTCAGCCCCATGCAGTGCAATGCCGATGGCTGACAGCGCCGTTTTTCCATAAAGAATTTCAAGTGGCGCCAGAGCTTCCTCGATGCTTCTGGGCACCTGTTGAACTCCAGAGCCGTCCGTGCTTTCCAGGTGTTGGGTATCCCTGGTGCCGGAGTTCACCGCAATATACGTTGCGTAGTTGTCTAATACAGCGCGGGTGATCGGCGCTAGGTAGTTTTCCACCGCCCTCGAAAGGCGCCCCGCTGCTGTGTCCATGAATGTGGAATGGTGAGGGAGTCCAGACGCGCGATGCGTGCTGCGTCTTGTGGGGAATTCCTTTGACAAGCCGTTAGAGTTACAGAGGAGAGGAGAGTACAGAACTAGAGAGGGCTTGGCACGGGCAACCAGTTGCACTTCTAAGGGGTGCTGGCACGAACGCCGGGGACGTATCGCCGATTGTTTGCAGTCAAGAATATAGCACTTCAGGTCCGCGGCTGTTTCCACACGCTGCTGCGCCGCAAAGACCAGTGTGCGCTCATCCCCCGCCCGCCCCCCGCTACACTTTAAAAGCCTCACACTGACTGCCACCAATCAGCGAGAGGCATCAAAGGGTCAAGTCCCTTTTTACGAGATGGATAAGTCTGAGCAGTGTATGACCACTGATGTTGGCGGCCGGGCTCTGAGTGGCGCTGTGTCTGGAGCGACCCGCGGACACCAAACACGCCTGTACCGCTTTTGTATTCAGCAAGGTGTCGGGGAGTAGACTCGAGCGTATCTCCCGCCCGCCCGCCCACCCGTCCGATCCCCCGGTGCCTACAGCGGGCGTACCGGAGCCATCTCGACGGATACAACGCGTCTCGACCAGCACGGTGGAGGCGGGCCTTCTCGTCACAGCCTGACAAGCTGGAGGTGGGTGCAGGTAGAGGCCGAGCCCGTGGCTCCGATGACGAAGCCAGCATCCTTTGAGCGGTGGATTCAACTTGTCCTAGACGGCGGAACGAGCACGTCGAGAGGTGCGTATGCAGACACACACACACACACACACAGACGCTCACCGAATGTGGAGAAACGCGGGGATAAAATGATGCTGTTGGACGAGCGTGGCGTTGCTGAACACTGGCCCAGGGTCACCGGTGTCCAGCTCATTTGTGGTGGTGTCGACGCCGCCGCGGCTCCCCGTCGCTCTCGTGGCGGCGGCGGTGGCGCTTTTCCCGCTTTGACTTCCGGACGAGAATGTTCTCATTATCTTCTTCGTGACGCGACCGGCGTCGCGACGCATCGGGGTTCCTGTCAGAGGGGAAGGAGGCGCCGATCAAATCACGCAGTTCTTCGATGCTCGCCGGGTTTGCGAAGGTGGCAGGTGGAAGCCCTACAGGATTGCTGGTCGAATCTGGCGGCGGTGCCGGAGCAGGTGACGCGGTGAGTGAGCTTTTGACGATGGCGTCTGTAGCCGTTTCTCCAGCCACTTTGAGTTGCTCCATGGCCAGGTTGTATTGGTCTCGCTCGGCAACAGTGCGGTAGAGCGGAACCGTGCTCAATGCACGTGCGTCTGCCAAGGCTGTCGCTGCAGGGCGACTGCCAGCACCATTGCTGCTATATACGCCGTATCTATACGAGATGGCCTTTAAAAGGCGCTCACTCACCCCCAATGCCGTGGACCACTTGTCGGGTAGTGCGATATCAGACGGGCACGACTGCTGAATGGCGTAGATGGCGAGGGCGTCGGCCGGGACCGAGAGGAGCCGGCGGCATCGCGGGAGGTCGTTCACAATTTGCACTGCACGAATCATCCACTGCGTGAGAGCCGCAGGTGGACGTGCGACAGCTGCCACGGCGACGCCACTTGGACGAGTGACACCGATTACTGAAGTACTAGGGTCACCGGGGCTGTCAGCGGTGCAATTTTGGGCCTTTTCACTCACATGCTCCACCAAGAGATTCAAGTAGAGAAGAACGTACTTGTATGGAGTCTCAACAAACGTCTGGAAACCGAGCTGGTGCAAGACCACCTCCTCCGCCTCAACCACACAGGCCTTGTAGTCCTCGTAGCGCGGTAGAGAGGGTTTGGTTAGCTCGTTCACTGGTGCCCCGCTGCGCCGAAGGCTCAGCCGCATGCAGATGTTCACCACGGCACGAATGCGCGTTGATGGGTCCTCCATCTTGGTTGCAATAAGCAGACATGCCGCCACGAGGTACATGATATCCTCTTGATCCGACAAGTGATGAATGCAGTAGTCGAGCGGGGCGTGCAAATCGACCAAAGGCACAAGACCGGTGCGCATCTTCAGCTGAACGTGGTTTGGTATGAGGTATTCGACCCCGCTAGGGTGCGCATGCTTGTTCGGGGCGTCATCGGTCTTCTCCGTCATGGATGGGCTGCAGTTGGGCGAGGCAGCTGCTAGCAGCTTAAGCTGGGCACGCTTGAGTTCCTCGTTGAGACGATTCCGGTGAGCAGGCATGTCAAGAGCGCCAATGTACTGGGAACGGAAGTGTGTCTCAACGGATGCCTCAAAGCGCTGGAAAAGGATCGAAGCGCGGAAAATCGCAGAGGGAGTGATTCGCAGCAGAAGACCTGCGGTGCGGATCAGGTCCACGCCATAGGCCGTGTATGCGTCCCGCGCCGCGGCATCCGTCATGGCAATCGATGACGATACGGGGGGGGGGGAGGGGGGGCGGGGGATGCAGGGCGTCTCTAATACTCTAGCGGGTGCAGAGAAAACAGAAGAAGAAGTCTGTGTGGTAGTGACTGGGTAGATACCGCGGCACTAACACCCAGATACACGAAAGTCTCTGAGGGAGAGTCTACCTTTCCACTACCCCACTGCAATCAATCACTCCGAGACGCAGGGGTCTGCGAGTTTGGCACCGTTTCCCTTCACTTTCCGTGATGAGCGATATGTAATGGTAAAGAGTAAGGGGGGGGGGGCAGGCAACAGAAAGGGGAGGGGGGAAGATAATGAACCACAGAATAGAGAGGAGGAGTAACAGGCATGCATCGTCTTTTCTACTCACACAATGCCACTCAGGGGGCTGTATCTCCCATAGACAAGCAGAAAGTCAAAGGTCTACGCATTTCGATCGACAGACGTCTCCCCCCCCCCCGGTGCTTCCGGGCTGCATTCTGAGCTACATATACATGATGCGAGTGAAGAGCAGTTTGTTTTTCCACTTGGATCCCTGTACGTGTTTTCATGTTCAGTGCTGCGTCAACGTTACCGAATAGCATGCCAATCAGCACATCGTCACACACACATACACACACGCACACGCAGTCACACAGAAGCCTTTTGGAGGAGGAGGAGGGGGGGGTTAAAGAATGCCGCTCGACTTGTTTCAAGTTCGCTCAATGATGGTTTTCTCGATGGAAGCATGCACAGAGCAAGATTCTCTCATATGCCTCAAAGGTCGTCAGCGTCAGTGGGACTGCTTGATCGGCGATACTCGCGCTGCTGCTGCTGCTGCTGCTTCTCGTGGCCATCCTCACCGCGCATGTACCTCTGCAGCGTGGCGAACTCGTCGTCATTGAGGTTGAATGCAACGGGGTCGACTGCCTGCACATCCTCCTTGTTGCCATTCACGAAGGCGTCTTTCATGCGTCGAATCTCGTCTCGCGAAAAGACATCGGCGGACTGACCCTGTTCACGCGTTAGGCGGTGCAGCATCGTCTCCATCTCTCGTTCCTCCGGTTCGATTTCCTGGGGTCTATCCAAGCTGATCGCCGCGCGCAGATCCGAGTTTTTCGCGAGGGCCGCATTCAGTTTACTCACTAAAGCCGCGTGTTTTTTGCAGTGCGGAGAAGGTGCGCAGAAAGTGCTGAAGATGGCGCTGCGGCGTGCCGTGCTATCGATGTCGCGCCTCCCTTTCGCTTCTTTCACCAGTCGACCCGAGAAGCCATCCATGTAGCTGCTGTCCATCCACTCTTCACACAACATCGCCACTGTGTCGCAGGTGCGGCCGCACTTGCTGAAGTAGTTTACTACTCCCACACTCATCTGATACTGTGGCGTCGCAGTGACTGAACTGCCGGCACTGCTCCTAGCGGGCGTCTTCTCCTCCACTTGCAAGGCGACTTGGCGAATCCACTCGCCTTGTTCCTTGAACGGCACACACATGTTTTCCACTTCCTCTAGCACGTCATCCTCACGCACTTGCAGCCGCTTTGCATGAAGTTCCTTGCGCTTTGCCTCCACCTGGTGGAGGGCGTTTGTGACAATAAAAGAGCACACGTCACAACGCAGCGCATTTTGAACAACAGGGGGGAAGGGGGTGTTCACAGGAAGTTGTTTGCGGGCGCTGGTACGTCCAGTTACTACAACTAGCACACATAAGAGCAGTAACACTACTGTTGTCGCGAGCTGCCGGGTCGCCCAGACACGCGAGCGAGGGCTACAAGACAACATCGGTGTAATTTTATCTAGGAGAATGTTTTTTTTTGCCCCTAGAGTTGTAAATGTGTTGAGCTTTGGGAATCCCTGGGCGAGATGGGGGAGGGAAAGAGTACTAGGAACGAGATACGTAGAGCAGTGAGTTCCCCTTCCCACATATATGGCGTATGGCGCGCATGCTCGAGGACGAGGTGATTCCAAGCACCGAAAAGAGTCGGAGAGGAACTACGAGAAGAGGCATTGATGTGGATGCCGAAGCTGCGGGTGAAGGCGGGGGGGGGGGTAGGGGCAACGAAGCGTTATCACATATGAATAAAAAAAAGTGCCCCCCCCCCCCTCCCCCCACTATTGCAAGAAACTTTTTGTTTTCTTGCATTTCCTCCAAGCCCTCCTCCTGCCCATGCCTTCGTTATTTTTGAGCGCCTCTTGCACTCCCTGGGGCGACGCCGCACACACATATTGCACCGACACACCTGGCACCATTTAGTTCAAAATGGGAGTGGCGGTGGTTTGACGTGATTCCATAAAATACAATGAGCCTCCCCCCGTTCGTTCGTCTCCCCCCCGTGTCCATGCGCGTAAGTTGCCGCTGCGTATCTGCGTAGGTGTGCGTCTGTGACCATGTGAGACCATGAAATATCCATCATCGACAGTTTCGCTTTGGGGGGTGGGGTGAAGAAAAGTTACTCCTCACTTGCCATAAAGGCCCCCCTCCCCCGTCCTCAGGTGGCGATCGTATTCGATTCTTCCGCCCAATCAGCTGGTGTGATGTGTGTTATTTTTCTTCTTCTCATTGCGTCCATGTGGTTTTCGGAGACAAACATTTACGATAACAGTCACCCTAGCTCAGCCATCGGCGGGTTGCCTCTGCCTCGCAGGCCCCTCACAAGTAGACAGTTGGGGACTGGGTGAGATGCGTTCGAGTCAAATAGGGGAATGTCCTGGACTGTGAATGGTATAGACCTGGTCACAGCCGCGGATCGCTCCGACGCCACGCAATCCAGAACCTGCGCCGCAGAATCAGTTGCGCCACAGTTTTCTTCATTCATTGCGACCTAGGGTGCATGGCCCTTCTTCCACCAGCAAAAACGGGTTCGGTTTTGGCCGCCGGGGAGGGGGGGGGGGAAGCTGCTTGGCTTCCCCCGGGGAAGCGGGATAGCACACCTTTCTGATGCCTCATGCTGACATGCCCACCCTTCATTAGATGTGTGGGAAATGACAGAAATGGGGAGGGAGGGACACAGAGAAGAGGGCATCAGCGAGCTTTAGGGATAAATGGGTAGACAATAAGTCCCCCCCCCAATCGGAAAAAAAATCTCCCGCGTACGACTACCCCGTTTTGCGGAAAACTTCGCGCGCGCGCTGCTCCAGCTCTGCCTGAGTGAGCGACCCTTTTTCTGGGCCATCGCTTACCTCCTTGGAACCGCTCGCTGGTGCTTCGTACTGGAGAACGACCCTTTGAATGTTACGCATGTGCTCCTCCCTCCTCCTCTTCGCTTCCGGACTGTCGTCCTCCTCGTACAAGTAGCAGAACACGACAGTGCGCAACCAGTCCGGCATGTTTTCGCGAAGCGCCAGCTCTGTGGCTCTGGCATGAAAGCGGCGTCGGTACGGCTCCATTCGGGTCAGAAAGGCATCCTCAAAATCATAGAAACGGCTCAGCATCGAGGGGCTTTGGTCCATATGCACCGTTTTGTGAACCATGTTGACCAAACGACTCGTGCTGTAAGGGTTCCCTTCAAACCTTAGCAAGGTTTGAGGCGACGCCTCGCTCGCTGGTGTTGACTGTCTTCGCTTCCCCCCCTCCGGGTTCAAACCATTGAAGAGCATCTGCAGTTCCTCCTCGACATCTGTCCGTCGACTTGGTGAGAGCTTCGACGTCGCCAGGCCCCACATCTTCACTGTTTCGATATCCTCCTCGCGGAGGCGGTGTGCCTGATGCTCCACAAGCTTCCCAAGAACCTTTGCAGCACCCGGTGCGAAGTCCATCGCGTGGTCTCCAAAGCCGCAACATACAAAACAGTTATAGGCCCCGCCATTGTGGTCGACAATAGGAACACCGTCCGGGGTGAAGGCTCGCACATACTCGTTCACGTGAACAATGTTGCTGCGATGCTCGACTTCCGCTGGCGTGGAAGACGCGCTCAGGGGGACCGACAAGCCACACTTGGCTCGCAAATACGACTCTAGCCGATCGAGCTGGCGCGACACAAGCGCATGGGCATTGGTCTTGATAGTGCTGTTCAGGGAAAGGAGCCCTTGCAGCACGATCTCTTGTTGAGCCGGCAGCACCTTGGATTGAATCGTCGAGGTGATGGCACAGGGCTTGGCGTTGGGCCCACCGTCGTTACTTGTATTGGACTTGATGGTGCTTGGCAATGTGTAGCCGTACAGGCTGCAGTTGCTGCTGAGTAGCGCCAACGTCACCGGGGCAGGTCGCGCAAGAGACTTTGCTGCGCCGTTGCCGCTAGACGTTGAATCTATTTCAGGCAAAGACGACGTCGCTCCTGCGGCTGTGGGTGGGGAGGGCTTGCATTGAAACAGAGACCTGATTGCGTCGTTGAGGGCACCGCTCGGCTTCTCGACCACTGCCGAGAGACCACTGAGGCCCAGGATCGGAAGTCGAGAGTTGGGAAGGGTTAAGGTGCCCGTGTTTGCTCCTGCTGCGAGCACCACCACATCATACCGTTCGCTGGCGAAAAGACGCTTTTCCGGGCACGAGGGGTCAGACTTTGAGACGCGAACGCTACTGGTGGATTCGATGTCGTACTTGAGGTTGGTGACGGTGTCCTCGAGCCGCTCGCCAAGAGCAAACTGAACGCCGTAGTGTTGTCTGCACACGTCCGCCAACGCTCGTGTCCAACTAACGGGGTCGACCATCAAGGGCTCCGCGTGCGCGGTGGCGGCGGTCTCTTTCCGCTCATTGAGAACGGTGACTCGTCCAGCAAAGACGTGCTGCTGTAGTTGTGGGTACTTTTTCAGGAGATCACACACTACCGAGTGACTCACACAGGACAGGTTGTTTGTGTATTTCATCACCTCTGCTTCGGAGAAGCAGGAGCGAAGCCGCCCCCACATCCACCGGTACAACACCGGGTTGAGGAGGGTGTTGAAGAGATGTTCCCGGACAATCAAATCTGGGCAGCTGGTAGGAAACAGCACGCCGCGCAGAGCCTCTCTTCGGAATGCCGTCCGAGAAAATACAGGCTCAATGAAGCCGACACCGACAAATGGAAGTGAGTAGCGCGTCTCCCCTTCCGCTATGTCACCAAAACGCTCAAAGACGGTTACCCTGAAGCCCAGTTTGGCGAGCTCGTAGGCCACATGCACACCGGCTACACCCGCACCAATGACAGCGGCACTCGGCGCAGCCAGCGATAATCGCTCCGATAGATTTGAAAGGGGCTCGTCGCTCACCGGCGCGGGTGCCGGTGACACCCGAGACCCACGCTGTCCCATGACGCGCCACTGGAGTCGGAGGTGGTATCGGGTCGATATTTTCCATACAACCTGCGTAGATGAGGCAGCAGCAAGGTCAGGGGGGTAAAGCGCCCCTGTATGAGTGACCGAGGCCGAGTCGGCAGGGGATACTCGAACTGGTGAATTTGATCCTGTGGAAAAAATCGTAAGCGAGTCTCTACAAAGATCAACAGGAAACGAGGGGTGTGGAAGGGAATGAAGGGGAAGGGGGAGGGTGGGGCGGGGCCAGACGCGCCTTACCGAGAAGAGATTCGGCGACGTGTGCTTCTTTCACGCGACTAGTTCAAGCGCACCGTTTTTTTTTTTGTTTCCTCACGAGGCCACGGCAATGCAGGCACCCACCTGTTGTCACAGGAGCAGATCAACTCCTGCCGCGAAGTCACAAAGAGCTTGAGAGCAGAGCCTTTGCTGCAGTGATGACGCTTAGGGTAAGAGGAGGGGGGCACCACCCTGCTCAGCGAGGATCGACGCACCGGAAGGAGTGCTCGAGAACTCACTTCCTAGGGAGGGGAGAGGGGGAAAAAAGAGAGGACAGCTGCGCCGCGTCGTCAAAAATTTGCTGGGGACACGCGATACTTGCATGAATGGAAGTCACTGTGTCTTGAGGCGATGGAGCGCTTGATCCAGGAACGATGAGGTAGTCAGGCTTTTGGGTCCCCAGAGACACTTCGCACGTTCCCTTCGGCACAGACAAAGTGATTGTTGTGGCAAGGTTTAAGTCTCTGGGCTTGACGCGGTAAACGCCCCAAGATATGCGAGGGTGAGTGGAGGGTACGAGGCTTTCTTATTTCCAGCGACATGTTGAGCGCTTTTCCCCTTTCCTTTCCTGTGATGTTGGCGGCCGGGCTCTGAGTGGCGCTGTGTCTGGTGCGACTCGCGGACACCAAACACGCCTGTACCGCTTTTGTATTCAGCAAGGCGTCGGAGAGTAGACTCGAGCGTATCTCCCGCCCGCCCGCCCACCCGTCCGATCCCCCGGTGCCTACAGCGGGCGTACCGGAGCCATCTCGACGGATACAACGCGTCTCGACCAGCACGGTGGAGGCGGGCCTTCTCGTCACAGCCTGACAAGCTGGAGGTGGGTGCAGGTAGAGGCCGAGCCCGTGGCTCCGATGACGAAGCCAGCATCCTTTGAGCGGTGGATATGTGTGATGTTATGATATGGAGACGTGACTTTCCTGCGATGTATTACGGAATGGCCACATCGAGAACAACAAAGGTAATACAACACAAGAGATTTTTTATCCCCCCTCCCCTTCAACGGGACGATGGGTGTTAGACGTGTGTGTGTGTGTGTGTTAATCTGAGAACACCGCAGCAAAAAAAGAGATGATGAGCACGGCCACAGAGAACCCAAACTCACATAGCCTCTGTGCGTCTCCGTCGCGAACTGAACAACAAGCGCCAGCGAAGGTGCGAACCCACGCTTGTCAGTTGAGATTGCCCTACGAAGCGGAGGACAGAAAGGCTGGTGCGGCCTCCTGTAGCCACTCTTCTTGCACCACTGAAACGTCCTTCATGTACCGCTTCGTGGTTCGAACCACGCTGTTGAAGATCACCAGCGCCGGCTTCTTGCGATGGGTGAAGAGGACGCTGGAAGGGTGGATGTGAACCGGCAGCTGCCCCACGATGGTCTGATACATGCCGAGTTTCGCGTTGTAAAAGGCGGCGTTCAGGAAGTAGCCGAAGCAGAGCGCACGGCGCACCAGCTCTGCATCAAGAAGCTTTCCTTTGCGCTTCGTGTTTCCATGCAATGACTCACCCTCACCGTGTCGCAGTGCCTCGTAGCTTTCCAGCAGATCAACGGCGTCATCTGCGTTCTCGACCCGGGGGCGTTTGTGCGGCAGCAAGGCGGAGTCACTAGCACTGCCGGATCGCAAGTACCGAAGAGACACTGGGAGAATCTTGGCGAGCAGCTCGGTGTCGCTTTTCTCTTCTAAAATGCCCTCCAGTTGAGTAATGATGTCCTCCACCTTCAACATTTGCCGGTGGCTCATAGAGTTGGACTCACACCATGTCTTGCGCTGATCGCGCGGGGAGCGGCGGTACGCCTGATAGATGCTGAGGAGCGTCGCGTGGTCGCCGGCGGACTTCGCAAACGCTGCGCGGCAGCGGTCAGCGGCCTCCTTGAACTCACGCGAGGTGAGAAACAGGTTTTCAGTGCTTGCCATAGCAATGACGACAACTGCCTCGTGGGCTACACCGAGAGCCTTGGCGGCCAAGAGGACCATTGCAGGCATCGGCTCAATCGGAAAGTCTGTCAATCGGTCACCCAATGCCGTTATGTGGCCCTCTTTGTCAAGAGCTTGCAACAACATGAGCGTTTCTTCGGCCTTCGCCACAGCGCGAGGCCGCGGCGCGTCCATAAACTCGAACGCGAGAATATTGTTGATCCGGAGGCTCTTCATTTGGAGCACAACACTGAGCAAACTGCTGCGGCGGATTTCGGGAATCGTGTTCTCGCTCAGGTTCTCAAACGCGCTTGCGGTGTAGAGGCGGTAGCACTTGCCCGCTGCCACGCGACCAGCACGCCCCGCGCGCTGCGTAGCCTGGGCGCGGCTGATGTCCACCTCTGTCAATGCCTCCATCCCGGACTTGCTGTTGTAATACTTCGCCTTCACCACGCCACTGTCCACAACGTAGCGGATGCCCTCCACCGTAATAGACGTCTCAGCAATGTTCGTAGCGAGAATAACCTTGCGCAACCCGTTCGGGTTCGGGTCGAAGACGAGCAGCTGCTGTTCGTACGGCATAGCGGCGTAAAGTGTGAGCACTGAGAAGTCAGGCACGTCGTTAGGGAGAAGCTTCATGCGCTCTAGCAGAATGCGCTTGGCGTCCTCGACTTCTTCTTGACCTGTGAGGAAACACAGCACATCGCCAGGCGCCTCCGTCTCGTGGATTAGCAGGATCGTGCTTATGGCCGCTTCAACGTAGTCTGCCTGTGGCTCTACTGTGTGCATGATTGTCACTGGAAACATACGGCCGTGCACTACGCCGATTGGGGCGTTCCACCAAAACTTCGAAAAGTGCTCAGCGTTCAGCGTGGCGGACATGACCACAATCTTAAGCGAGTCCTCGCGCTTGCGCGCAATCGCCTTGAGCAGTCCGAAGAGCACGTCTCCGTGCAAGGTGCGCTCGTGGGCCTCGTCGAGGATGATGCAGCCGTACTTGGACAGCGTTGGGTCGGCTTGAATCTCACGCAGCAGAATACCGTCGGTGAGAAACTTGATACGGGTGGCGTCGGTGCACGTGTCATCAAAGCGGACAGCGTAGGCCACTTCACCACCGACCTTTCCACCACGCTGGTGGGCGACGTGCCGGGCAATGCTGACAGCGGCAACACGGCGTGGCTGTGTGCACCCCACAATCCCAGCTCCGTGACGCTTACTTAGTATTTCGTCCCACACATACTGCGGAATCTGCGTCGTCTTACCCGATCCGGTTTCACCAACAATTATTACGGCTTGGTTCTTGCGGATCATGCGGACGATGGAGGTCCGCGCTTCCGTGACGGGAAGTTCTAGGCTGCTGTTCGCCATTATGTCCTAGAGATGAGACCAGGGAGAAAATGTTTACCTTGTCGTCAGCAGCAAGCAACCAAGAAAAGCCGTGCACAAGCGTGCGTGTGCTGCCCCCGTGCGCTCGCTGGTAACCTTTATTCCACTGAGAGGAGGGGGCAGGGGCGGGGTATGAGGGGAGGGGAGGAAGTAGTGATCGTCGTGGTGGTCAATTGGAGGCGAAGAAATGCACTCACAATAGGGCAAGACATAATAAAAGCAGCGTCCCCATGAGGTCGATCTGGAGGCGTGACTCCGGCACATGCATTAGAGCCGTAAGAGAACTGGCAAATTGGGCATTGGCTCGATTCATTAACCGTGTGGCACCATAGTGAAACGAGATGGGGTAAGGGTGGGGGACGCAGCATCACAGCGATGCCGGCCAAACTGTTTAGCTTACTTTTCATTGTCTCCATTTGTCAGGCAGTTGTTGTGAGCGAGGTGCCCATGTTTAATCTGTCAGTAGCGACAGCGTCGTTTGTTTTTTGCTTCCTCGCACCCGCTACACACGTGTCGGCGTTTGTAAAGCGGGGATGGAGAAGGAGCAGCTCGGGTGGGGATTGGGGTGGGAAGGAACAGGTGGGAAACAGGCGCGATATCCAGCGTCGATCAACCATTGCAGGTGTCGCAAGTCCCGTGTTGACCATGTCACGAGTCCCATGGGAAGGTATCACTGGTGCGAAAAGAAAAAAGAAACACCAGCAGAGACACGCATTCCCAGTCAAGCGGTATAAGCACGATGACCAGCACCTTCGTTCGCCTTACATAAAGCGCTGTCATTGAGCAACGCCTTCACGTCTCTCTCTGTCGGGTTGGTACCCCTATTTTTGCCAACCCGCCTCTTCAGGGGACACCCTCTCAACCACAGAGCGAGGCCAAATCTCCACCAAAGAGGTATTCCTCCGGTACGGAGTTGAAAAACTGCTGGAACTGGTAGGAGCTGAAAATGTAAAATGGGATATCGATGGGCTGCAGCCGTGTCCACTCTGCTCGTGCAGCATCGCCCATCGGCGTCTTGGCGCGCAGAGCTGTAGAGAGCAGTTGGTGGCTCGGGTAGGTTGCATCCGCCCACATTTCCGCCACAGCGAGACCAGTCAGGATGGGCATTGTGCGGCCACGCAGAAAGCGCGGCAATTTGTCATGGAAAACCTTAAAGATGACGTACACGGGTGGGGTCACAACGCAGACAGGGGCCAGAAAAAGCTGGTACTGGACGAAGCGGTACGAAGCCCAGAACTTTTTCTCTTCCTTGGTCGCCGGCAGCTCGTCAGACATGCAGATTTGCCGGCAATTGTTCATCAATATTTTAACATTGCGCACTTTCTCGCGTGTGTGGCGCTCGCTAGGGGTCGGGAAAAGGGGAACACGGTACCGCAGTCCTTCTGTGCCAGACCAACTCCGTGTGTCAGGGTCGTAGACGCCAGGGTCACGGTCCTCGGGTGCTGCCGCCTGGAAACTCGTCTGTGTTTGGCCGAGCACAACTTGGATAAAGTCCACGAAGAAGGCCGTAAAACCACTGCACATGTCAAACAGAGACGGCACATTGTTGCCGATACCCGTGTTGTAGTGGGACATGTGAGTGGACGGAAACGGGCCAAATGAGGAAAGGCAGGCCGCTTGCTAGCGAAGATAGCGCAGAGTAAAAGTGGTCAAAGAAGGGAGACGTGAGAGGAGCAGCAGCAGCAGCAGAGGAACATGGGTTGGGTGAAAACGATGTCGAAGTCACATTCGCGTGTTAGCGGTGAGGTGGGAGCAAATAAATTAGTGCACTCTCGGCGCATACCACTGGAGTTTCGAGGGTGCACTGAGGGAGGGTGTCAGGTTCTTGTCGCAGTGCTCATGTTTCCGCTTTGTTCCACCTAATCGCTGCTTCTTTGCCCCCCCCCTCCCCCCACGACCAGCAGCAGCAGCAGCTGCAGCGGTTCTGCGCTCCTTCTCATGGGTCCACCGATGCAGAGAGAAATATGGTTTTTGTTTTGGGTGGAGTCTTCGCTTTGCTGCAGTGGCCATTCTTTCGGTCATGGCATGGGGAGTGTAATGAGGAAAACCTCGCAGCTCGCTTGCGCCCTTGATACCCCCCTCCCCCCGACCTCAATCAAGCGACGTTATCTAGGAGGCTACGCTTTCCACGATCGCGTTTCCGGGCGATGGGGAATGGCAAGCAAGTTATGATGGACATCGCCACGCCGCATAGGGTGGTGGAAAATCTTTCGACTGCGTGGCCCGTAGAAGTAATCGAGCCGTTTCTTTTCCTCCAGGACCCACGGTTTATCCTTGAAGTGCTCTCGCAGCTCCATCGTCTGCTTGGTCCGCAGGCTGGCGTGAATTTCTGTGATGGTCGGAGGCCTCAGTTGTGCCTTCGTCTCGAGCGGCCGCGCAGAGGCGAATGCGCGATCCAGCCGCTTTGCCATGACCTCCGCCACGTGTGTCATTTCTTCTCTCTTGTCAACGCAGCGCATATCGTCGCAAATAGCAGCGGCGCGCAGCACAATGGCTACGGCGTCAGGGTGCGAGTGGGAACATCCCTGTGCGTACTGCGCACAGCCCTCAACATACTGTAAAAAGGTGTCCTGATCCGGCTCTGGTAACTCATCAAAGACTTTTATCTGACCACTGAGCCGCATCTCGCTAAAGCACTCGAGGGCCTTCAATAACATCTTTGCCTTGTCATATCCACGATTGTTGTCTTTTACCTTCCACCGCTTCGTCATCAGTTCCACCAACACGTTGAGACGCTCCGCCGGCGGCAGGTCTTCGAGGCGGTTTGTTGACAAGACGTAGGCGTCGTTGTTGCTGTCGTCGCGCAGCATAGCCAAGTTCTCGGTGGCCTCGCGCTCGTGGCCGACCTCAGAAACAAGCTCGTAGTTGTTACCCGCCTTTAGCCACCAGTTGCGTGAAAAGCGCCGGCAGTCCTTTACAAGACTCTTGTAGCGCGCGTGCGGATATTGGTGTAGATTGCGAAGACCACGTCGTTGGACAGTGAGGGGCGAGCAAGAACTAGTCATGGGTGTTGAAGAGCGAAGTGATGCGCGTGGGCGAAGCTGCATGGCGGTAACAGTACACGCAGCCGATGAAAATCTCTGCATTGCTACGCGTAAAGAGCCAGAAGATTCAAGAGGGGTGAGTCCCCTACCGACGCAGCCAAAAATGGGGACGGTGCGTGAGAAGGAAAGAAAGAGAACGATGGCGAGCAGTCGCCAGAGTGACCAGCGGGTACGGATGGGCTGGAGCTACCACGCGCTATCGCCTCCTCGTACTCCTTGGTACGCCTTAAGTAATTGTGCTTCGCTAAGATTTGAAGAGAGATCCGCACAGTGGGGAATAAGGCGTGAGCAAAACAGTAACGGCAGGCAAGGAGGGCATAGGCAGCACACAGGTCTCACTGCTTCCAATGTGTTTTTCAAAGTGCATCTATAGGGCACAAACCACACATTTGTGGAGAGGCAGACAAAGCCACATGTCCCCCCTCCCCCCCGGGAATGAGGGCAGATCTACATGCATCGACAGCCATTTCGCTACTTCTCTATCCTTCCATCGCGCTGTTGAAGTGCCACGGAAGAGAATAGATACATCATGATATTTCAGGAAGCCCATGATCCGTTCGTTGCGCTTTGTGATCGCGTTACTCTTTTCCTTCAGTCAACTGGGTAGGCCCTTCCCCCCCCCCCAAAAAAAAAGCGCACATCCATAGGCACAACAGTGCACAATGACAGCGCGCTTCACCGCTTTTCTCTTTTTTTTCCTTTTCAAATGGCGAACGAGCACACACGCAGGACTACCGGCCTGTGTATTGCAGTGATGTTCTGCTCTGTCAGGCGCAACATCAACATGCAAATATCTCAGAAAGTAACAAAAAAGCCCTGCGCTGCTGCTGAACTTCGTGTTCAACCAAGTCTTCCACGAGAAGGTGGTCAGCAAGAAGATTTCCATACCACCACATTCTGCAACCTCCCCCCCTCCCCACGTTGATACCAATCTTACGCACGGCGCGCCTTCCCTTACTATTGCTCAGCTCATCTACAGGGGGGGGGGGCGACTGCACCCTATGGATCGAGGTGGGCTGCGTGTGCAGCGGCCCCGCTCGTGGGGGAATGCCTACTATATATATTTTTTTCCGTCTCCCTCTACTTCATAGGAGAGAGTGGGCATGCCACCCTTTCCTCAACCTGCACCCCTTCGGACAAGGGGCAGGTAGGTCATGTGGATTGAATCCTCGGGTCAAATATGTGTCTCCGGTGGAAAAACCTCGGTGGCGGTCGTCGTCCTTTAGGAGCATTAAACAAACAAAACTGTTTTTGAGGGGCGGTATGGGTTCAATCGTTGACAAAATATGTGGTGCGCTCGTGTTACCGTTACCATGGCAGCGAGTCTCCTGGGCCCGTGCCTAGCGTAGCACTTTCTGCCAAAAAAACTCAAATACTCGCTGTCGTTGTCCAAGGGTAGACGTTAGAGTCTTGATTTCTCAGCAGAGTGCACACCAGGCTGCTACCCCCCCCCCCCCCCCCCCCGTTGGAGGAGGCTGGCATGAATGGAGGCGGTGGCATGAGTCTCAGTCGTCGGCAGAGAATTTGCCCCGCTTCACTGCGCGCTGGAGGGAGCCTTTCGCTCCACCAGCCTTCGCCTTGGACGTTTTCTTCTTGTTGGCATACACGGGCATATTTTGCTTTCGCTCTGACTGGATTTCCTGCGTGCGCGCCAAGCGATCCTTAGAGCGCTTCTCGTGGTAGTGTTTGTCGTGGTACTCATCGCGAGGTCCCCGTTGCCGCGAACGCATCGCTGGGTCAGGCGCACCTGCAGGAGCCTGCTCTTGACGTCCATCGGGTGCAGTTAACTCCGCGTCCTCGAGCCTGGGAGCAGAACCGCCTGCACCTCCCCAGTTTACACGACGTCCACGTCCCGGTTGCGCGGCGCCATTGTTTCCGTCGTCGCCGCTGTCGGAGGTATCGTCGATGATGTCACCACCGGCGAGGTGCATATCTTGCTGACCATCGTCCATCTCATCTTCGTACATGATTTCGTTCAGTAAACGAATCTTTGCCTTCATTTCCTCGTCGACATCGAAGGCGTCGGACACGTAGGACTGAGGGTTGTTCAAGGTGACCTTGTACTCTGCTTCATCATCGATGTTGTCCTCGTTCGCGGCACCGTCAGCATAGGCGTCGTCGCCGTCTGAGCTCGTAACCATCTCGTAAAGGTCGCGGCCCATGAGACGATAGAGCATGCCGGCCTCAAAGTCGTTGTCAAAGTCGTCCAGGGCCAAATGCGCCGAGCCATCAGGGCGATTCGCTGCGGACTGTGCTGCAGAAGTGCTACCAGCGGCGACAGGATAAGCCATGTTACCCACATCGGCCTCTCCCGCAGCCAGTCCGGCCGCCAGCTCGGCGTCTGAGAGTCCAGGCGCCGTCAGTGGACCAACGAGGTGCGGTGGCAGGTTATCCATACTGGCATCCATTATAAGTTGCTCCACGTCATTGCGGTAGAAGTCCAAGGCCGACCGCACGCCCGCGGCACTATACTGTGGAAACACCTCCATCACCATGGCGACAAGAGGATCGTCAACCGTCTTCGCTGCGGCAGGCGCCGGTGGCGGAGGAGACGGCGCCTGGCTACGTTCAGCGAGGCTGTAGTCGTTGGCTGCATTGCCATCTGGGATGCCCTGCAGTGCCTTCGTGATAGTCTCCTCTGAAGCGCCAAGTTTTGCGGCTTCCTCGGTCGTCACAAGGTGACGCGCAAGAAGATCATCAATTCGAACGCCCTGGCGCACAATTTCCAGCAGAAGCAGTTCGAAATATCGCTGCCGAGAGCCTCGAGAGGCATCGGCAAAGTCGTTGCTATCTGACGTCTCCGTTGTCAGAGTCAGCAATACTTTCCCGAGCGCCTTCTCGCCCACGTCGTCGGCGAAGCGGGGTGGGGGGTAGAGGAAGTGGATGAGGTTCAAAAACGATCCATTGCCATATGCGTGTAGGGCTTCTTGAACAAAGCCACGTCCATGCTGATGCAGGTACTCCCGCAAGTGGCTGTAGGTCCGATGAATGAGCGGGGCAACACAGTAGCCATCCGCCTCCTGCCGCCGCCGCAGACCCTGAGGGGCGTAGGTGTGATACAAGAGCAACACGGACGACGCGTTGATCGCAGCGTTCACGATAACCGAGTTAGCACGGCTCAAGATTGGCCGCCGCGGCGTTAGGCTATCGCAGACCATGATGAAATGCTGGAGAATAGGCGAAATCACGTCCACCACCACACGCAGCGCTCGTAACGTCCGAGGAAGTGACATGTAGTCTGCGAGGAAGGGAGCACAGTGCACCACAGCCCAAAGCTGCTTGGTGAGACGATATACCTGCTCAAAGGAGGAAAAGATATCGCCGGGCGGGCGCTGGAAGCGGCCGCGCTGCAGATCACGCGAGCACCGCACGGCGAGGCGGTTGACGCCGTCCCACCAGGTCGGCATAAAGGTGTTGAGCGTGCAGAGGTAGCTGGGATTGAGGAGGATCAGGGAGGTGAGTGCGACAGAGGCGGCAGCGCCGCTGTGGCGGAGCAGCAATAGGGATACTGGGAAGAGCAGCTTCCACGGCAGAAGCACATTCAGCCGCGCAGCCAGACTTGCCGGGTCCACATGGCGCCGAGAGCACGAATCTGTGCCGGTTGCAAGACGAATGAGAACTTCAATGATACGCTGCTCACCGTCTGGCGTCACCGCCCTGCGCTGCGCTTTGGAGTGGGAACTGTGGGCGTGGTCGATGGCAGTGATAACGTTCACTAACACCACCGGCAAACGATCATGGTTCGCTACAACGATCCAGAAGGTGAGGTCATCTGCCTGCGCCAGCCGCTCAATACCAACCCACAACTTTTCAGAGAGATCTACAGAGGCGAAGAAAGTGCTGCAGACGGCGCCGCCCGGATCTGGGAAGGCGTTTTGCAACGAAGAGGCCATGCCACTCGCGGAGAGTCGCAACGAAAGAGGTAGGTGCCGAGTGAGTGGTGTTTGTATATTGATTCCTAAGAGGACCAAGCATATGGGCGGTGCCCCACCCTCGCGAAAAAGAGAGAAAAAAGAGTCATCAAATAAGAAGGGAGGCAGAGAGATTGGTAAGGCACGTTGTAGGAAGAAAAAAGGGGGGGGCTCAGAGAAGCAGCGGAGGGGTCGGTAGCTGTCGCCGCGGCCGCTTATCCGACACAGAATCTCACGACGTCCGAAAAGAGGGACTTCGAGACAAGTATCCCTTTCCCTGTCTCTTCTACCTGTCAAGATGGACCTTTAATCAAAAAAGGTAAACATATGCATATATGTGTGTATATATTATGTGATTTTTTGGTTTTTTTTTTTTTGGGGGGGGGGAAGGGTAGAGGAGGCCTACTCCCCCAGAGATGAGTGCGCATATATGTGCTTGTGTGCTTACAGTTGCATCGAAGAGGAAACAGTAAACAAGAATAAAATTCGCGCGATTCACCGTCGCGATGCGTGTTGGAAAGGGGTTTATTACCCAGGGAGAGAGGGTGGGGTTTTCCCCTCCCTTCTCCTAAGCCCCAAGCGCGGTACATCGCATTCCCAACGTTAGCAGCCGCTAACACAGTGAGCTTCTCGTTTCCCTCCCTTGCAGGAAAAAAAAAGTGTCCAGCACCACCAAACTCCTGCACAGATGCTTTCCTGTGTGTGTGTGCATGCGCACGATTGGGCGACTTTGAAGGACCTCATTTCTTCATCCAGTGGAAACCTGCCATGCACAGCTGGGTTTCCAGTGGTGGCTGCCGTCTTCAACCAACACATGCACACCCATGGCTGTGACGTAGCTCTACAGATTGCACCCCTGCATGCCCATTCTGCGCAGAGAGGAAGAATTTGATTTTTCCAACCATGAAATCAACGCTGCTGACAGACCTCTCTTCATGTGAGTGGGCACTCACTTGCTGCGAAGTGCATAAGGGGTTACTGGGGAGGGGGCGGCGCGTAGAATAACAGCAAAAAAACCCACAATCCAGGTTCAGTTGACCAGCTCCAGCGGGCCATTACAGTAGACTATTCTGACTGCGTAGCAGCGTCCACCCCCCGAAAAAAAGCCTGTGTGGCCACTAGTCAGCTTCATTTGTTTGGGGACGGGATACAGCTGTAGCCCTGCTTGCTTGCCTGCCTATCGCGGTTGCGATCCAATCGTGAGCTTTCGAGCGCGTGATAAGGGCTAACCGGCCCAGATGCAGCGCGTGCCCCCCCCCCCCTTCTAGGCGCGCCTTTCAGCTTCCATGTGAAAGTAAGTGGGTAAGGAAAATTTGGGAGAGGCAGCGGGGGATCCGCGCTTCGAACCGATGGTGCCTTTGTAAAAAAAATCTTTCTTGACTACCACGGCTTCTCGTACATGAAGAAACCTTGGTGACAGTTGCGCTGTCCAGATGCGGAGGCGGAACAAAAATCAAAGAGGGAGACTAAAGCGATGAGTAGTCCCTGCGTTGTGCGGACCGAGACCGCACGCACAGTATCCCCAAAGGTACGAACAAGCATCCACCATATCGGCTTGTGATGAGAGCCGATCAACAGCCATGAGCTCAACGCCGCGCGGCTGGACTAGATGCTTCTCTGCCCGCATCGCTGTTGCCTGTAGGGCGGCCTACTTCTTTGATGCAGTGAAGGGGAAAACACCATATCGTAACACTGGCCTCTGTAGTTGTGATCTGCGTGCCTACCCCTCGCAGGTCAGAAATGCTGGGCCACTCCCGGTGAAGCTCACATCGAGAAATCGGCCCCACTGAAGAAGCGACCCCACTAGTCGCCTCGCGGCGTCTTTCGCTAAACCAGCGACACGGCCATGGCCTTTCATGTGGCACGTTTGTACCAAGCGAACAGAGGCGTCGATTTTTGAGATCTGTAGACAGACTGGAGACCGTGATCCGGGTACTCAGCTAGGTTCACCGTAGTTCTGTCCATAATGGAAGATAATCCTCTTCTTTGCTTTCTACACCCCAAACAGGAACGACTGTTAGGCGGTGCCACTTCGCCTTGTCTGCATTACCACAAGGTCCTCTCATCACATTGGTCCGAGCCCCCCCCCCCCTCTACGGAAGCGTTCAGATTAGTTGATGAGACCCCACTCTTGACGGCATACCGTTCCTGCTGGGTTAGCGCTCTTCCCTCCTCTGCGCGGCACTGTGGGTCTACTCATATGAGGGGTGCGGAGGAGATCACACTGCGTAGCCGTAGCAGGCAGATGGTGGCTTCTCGGTAACCGCAGTTGAAGTCACTCAAAAAGGTCCGATGTAGCGGAGATCAGCCCTGTATGTGTGTGTGTGTAAGTGTGCGCGTGTGTGCATATAGGAAGTGATGTCAGGTTTTCCATTTTTGTGGAGCGACACTGTGACATTTGCAGGAATAGGGCGGCAGGCAGCCATTAAAAAAAACGATCATGGCTATTCTGCTCTGTGAAATATGTGCGCCATACAATGTCCCCCCCTCTCTCCTCATTTCTCTCTGCCCGCAGCAGTGCAGTCCTGGCGTTGCCCCAGCAGAATAGCAAAGGCTGAACAAAAATCCGCGCCAGAGCAGGAACACAAGTGTGAGGAGTGGGTGTGGAAGGCCCATGCACACATCAGATGGGATGTAGCGTGTGGTACGCCGCCCAACAAAACTCCCTAAAGCGTAGCACTACGCGGAGGTGCGAATACCACGCGGTTGGCCAACATACGTTATGATGCCTTTATCTGAGCTATACACACACGACACGTCAAATCGTGTGTGAATCAAAGTACACTTGTCGAGCATTAGTGAAAACGGTGCGCATCAATAAAGCCAAATTTCCGTGTTACAATGACACGCTGTACACACACACACACACAAAGAGAGAGCGCGAAACACGGGAACTCCGTGGTCGGGGCGTTTTATTTCTTAGTTCTCAATCACAGAAAGGAAAAAAAAGCCAGAAAGCTGCAACAGCGAGCATTGGTGAGGTGCGGATCGCGCAGTGGAGGACAACCAGAGCGGGGAGATCAGGCGCACACATCGTCGTATGGGATCACAAAAAGTGAGAGATCCATGAGTGTGACTTCTTGGAACAACACACAGGCGCAGCCATCGGTAAATATTGTGTGGGTCATCGGCTTCTTGGGTTTCCTTTCAGCACGCACCAGCCCCCGTTTTCTTGTCATCCACTGTCCGCACGTACTCCACAAAGTCGTCGATGGTGACGGGCCACGAATCTTCACTGTCATATGCTACGTAGCTGTCAAGCTGTGAAAACAGCATCAGTTGCGTCCAGGTGTCGAACGATACTCCAGACTGCTCTACAGGCACGGTGCCCGACTTGCTTTCGGGTGTCTTTTCGTTTAAGATGGAAATAAAGTCGAGCCACTGATGAATACGGGGAAAGCACACGTACGCGGTGAACTTCTCGCCCGCCTCCTCCGGCGTGAACGAGACCATCGACGGCGACGAGAAGAAGAAACATGACCACAACTCCTTCGCGCTGTCCACACGATCGGAGGCTTCGTTTCCTTTTAGGCACCAATTGTAGAGAAACTGGTAGAAGCTGTTGCGCTTTTCCGCGTTGCTGCGAATAGTTTTATTGAGATCAATGATCGAAGCACGCGCGAGGGCGAACAAGGGGCTGTATGCATTCTCTTTGGTGGGGGGTGTGATGTTGCGGGGGAGCTTCCTGAGCAGTTTGGTCATCCACGCTACAAAGTGCTTTTCTGATATTTTATATATCCGCTTTGAGGACTCGTCTACAGCGAAGGCCAACAGATGGAGCGAAAGGTCCTCGAGGCTCAAGCCAGTCACGGCGGCAAGCGACTCGAAGTGCCCTATTTCGAGGAATCTCTCGCCGTCCACCATCGCGGGTATGGGGATCTGCTCATAGATGTAATCGAAGGCTTCCTGTGCCACGGTCACCATAGGCAGTTCGCTTTCCTTTGACACCTTCAAGAAGCCCATCTTGAAAGCAATGCGATGACTAAAGCAGAGAGTAGCTAATATGTCTCAAGGGCATAAGTCCGCAGCAAGCCAAGTCGAGGGAAGAAAAAGTAAACACAGCAGGAACAAAAACAAAATTATGAGACAATCACACAACGCCCTGGCCGCCTGGAATGGGGGATCAAAACACCCCGACCGGTGGCGCGTGAGAGGGTGAAAACGAGATTCGTGCACGCACACCTACACACGGAAACACAAAAAGGTGCCCAAGCGTCAGTGAAACGTGTTACACAAATCAATCTGAGCCACAGGGCGCCAGTCCCCTCCACTCACCCACACACAGCAACAAAAACAAATGAGCAGGAAAAAATTCAGGGAACGCTCACAAACCCCGCGTCTACGGATATTCTAGGTAAACGAAGACACTGAGCAGGTTGGGTCGCGCACGTAGTCCAAGGCGAAGACCAGGACGGGGGGGGGGGAAGAGGGCAAGAAGACAGGAAGGGAAAGCGCTAAATGTTTCTGTGTTGCAAGTACCATGCGCTCTTCCTTCCAGGAAATTTAAGGGAAGCACACGCACATCAAAAAAAAAACGGATCCTGTGTCGGCGGAGTCTGAGCCGTATAGTAAAAGAGGCGTGTGGCGGCTAGCCAGAGGAGAGGAGGAGAAGTGTGTAAGTGTTGGAGGAGACGTAGCAGAACGCTCAAGGAAGCGCAGTCGCACCCTAAGGGAGAAGCTTACAGGGGAGGCGCAGAGAGCAACCAGCATGTTGGGGAGTCTATGAAGAGTATGTAGGCCATGGTTGGTGGTCGGGCGAAGAGAGGTAACAAACGGTGGTACCCAGCGACAGAACCCTCAAGATCTGCCGCGTAGATTCGTTTTCTTGTTGTCGTTCGTGCAGGATTCTTGGCGATGATAGTTTGATTATGAGCGGCGGCGGCGTACACAGCTTATGCGAGAGGGAAGAACATACATGCACGCACAAGTGCGCCATCACCACACCAGAAGGCGCACTTGTGCACTTGTAGAGGCACAGCAAACGAAAAGGAAGCCTGAAACAAACAAAAACAAAAACAATGCGAATCCTTGTCAGTCTGAGCTGGAACCCTATGCTCCATGACTTCAGCGGTTTGTAATATTGCGCATTCGTGCCGGATCTGTTCGTTTGACACAGTCGCATACACTGTGGATGTTGCACTTGCGTTCCCCCGTTTTGACCCACTTTCCGCCCTTTCCCTGTTTCACATCAAAACTGACGTTTCGGGAGCTCACCATCTTTAGATCCCCGCGTTTGTGCTTAATCTTGCCCTTGTTATTGAGCTTTCGCGGTCGATCAGCCATTGCAAGCTTCCGCTTTTGCTTTGGGGCCTTTTTGGTGCGCTTGCCCATTTTTGCGTGTCTCTGTCTGTCTGTGTGTGTGTGTATGTGTGCACTGCGAGCAGTCAAGTCCACGCGTTTTCAACAAATTCAGGAAGAAGAGGTGAGGAGAGAAGATGAAAGGAATTCGAGGGAGAGCAAAAAAAAAAAAGAGATGGCGTTGGACACATGTATGAGATTCATGGACCCAGAGAGAGAATACGGCAGTTGCCCCCCCCCCCCAGTTCATCTACCAGATCTGCGCCCCCTCTTTTTCAAACGTACTTTGGATCCCTTTTTCGCTTGCTTCCGCTGCTTTTAATTTCCTTCACTCCCCCCACAAGAAAAAAAAATAGTACAACATCAGAAAAACAGATTGGTGTATCGATACGTGAAGCTCTGGGACGCATTGGCGTGCATACGCATAAGTACGCCATGGCCAAGAGCTGCGCAAGTTTATTGACAATGTGTCATGTGCCTCCCTCCCTCCCCCCCCTGGAGAGACAGCGCGTCGTGGTTTCCCACGGAAAATGCAAATACGCACACAAATACAAGCGCACGTGAACTGCGCCGTGTCAATGTGAGGTGACAAACTCCAACAGTCGCATGGCGTCTGGCAAGTCAGTGCACAATTGCACACACTCACAGCACTGAGCCAGCTGATTCCTCTCCATGTCGTAGCGCTGTCTCCACAGGTTGGCAAGGAGCTGGCGGATGGCGTCGTGCTGGTGGGGGCCCATGCGGCCCATTTGCAGAAGCGCCCGCAGGGATTTTATCAAGTCTTCTGCAGTCATCTCCGCGCTGTGGGCTTCCACAGCGACGCAGAGGGGCTCCAGCCGGTGTGATTCTTCCCGGGATGTCTCCCCGAATGTCGCCGCCACGCGCGTTGCCACCTTGGCCAATAGGGAGGGGCCTTTTTGAGTTGTGCTGCAGAGGTGCTGTGGTTTGATCTGCTCAGCCAGTTCTAGCACACGCTCCTTTGGCACCGTGGCCCACGTGCGCAGCAGCACCTCCACAGGATGGTCGTCTGATCCCAGCTGTGGAGTCAGGGGAATGCGCGGGTGGTGCTGGATTCCGCAGTGCAGTAGAGCGTTCATGACATAGGGGCCCTCGTGCGGCTCGATGTCCTTGAGCTTTTCGGCTACTATGGAGACGCTTCGCTCGATCTTGGCGTGCCATGCGGGGCGAAGTTCTGGCGGGACCTGGTCGGCTGACATGCCGCCCAAGGCGTACAGAAGCTTGCACCGTTCGGTTGTTGCGAGGCGGCCAATGCTGCGGCGAGTATGCCGTGCTGTCATGAGTTTGAACTTGGGTGCCCGGATATCAAGACAAGCGAGACCGTGGCCAATATCGATGTACCACTCCGGCGGAAGCACGTACTCATTGTCGTTCAAGGGATCGGCAATGGCTCGGCGTGCGCGGTGGGAGAACGTGTTCTGCTTTTGCGCATCGCACTTGTCCTCTTGTGGGGGAGATCGTGAGGGACATGAGGACCCATCGCGGGTGCACTTTTGCCGCCGGTGCGCGTGAGAAGCGCGGAGCGCGTGGAGGAAGACGCCATCCATAAGCCTCGTCTCGTTTGGCGGTGGCTGATGCAGCATTGCAAGTCCGAGAACGTGCTGTCGCACCGCCTCGGCGTTGCAATTCTCGGCTTCGATCAGACTTGAAAAGTACTTTTGATGGATATGGCGGTGCTGTAGTGTGCCGAGGTGAAACAAAACCTGGCACAACTGCTGACTGGAGAGGAGAGCGTGCTGGGCAAAGAGGACGTCACAACTGCGATTGCACACCTCTGCGTCGTAGAGGCCGGTCTGCGCCATCGTTGCAAGGCACATGCCTGCATCTGTGCGATTCAGATTTACCTCGCGCAGCGATGTCAAGAGCCCGCGCGCACCGATACAGCGCTGCATCTTGGCCTCCATTCGGATTTTTGCCTTTGCCGGGAGCAGCCCGTTTTTGTCCGCACTGACCGCGGGGAAGTGAAATCCATTGCCATAGAGCCGACTGGTCGCCCCGAGGAGCGACAGCACACTGATCGCGGTTGGCATCTCTCGAGGGAGGGACCACAACTGCATAGCACGCTGATAGACGGGAAAGAGAAAAGAGTCGAAACGGTGCACGGGCGCTGTGGAGGTCAGCGAACTAGACACTGATGACGCGGCAGTGTTCGACTGCGC
The DNA here is from genome assembly GCF_017918235.1 of Porcisia hertigi. Lineage (NCBI taxonomy): Eukaryota > Euglenozoa > Kinetoplastea > Trypanosomatida > Trypanosomatidae > Porcisia > Porcisia hertigi. The sequence goes on from NC_090595.1 coordinate 3,339,088, forward strand.
TGGAATTTCCGACAACTCTAACAGGCGAGTCTGGCAGTCGTCCAGGGAGCTGATGGAACGAAGCAGCGAGCACAGGTCATTGAGGTTGATGCAGCTGCCAGTGTGGCCACCATCTGTGTATTTTTTCGTGAGAGCTGCGCATAAGTCCAAGGCGTCCAGGGCCGGCAGCACGTCCTCGTCTGACACGAAGCGCAGCACCGTCGCAGAGACCCGCAGCAGCTTTGGCACCAACAAGGAAATCTCCGAGCTCACAGAGGATGGTGTCCCGATAACCGGTAGCTGCTCCCGCAGCAGCTGAATACCCTCCCGTGCCAGTAAAAGTGGTGCACCGCGGCGTTGGAGCAGGTTTACTTGGATGCGCGAGAGCTCGGCGCACAACCCAGCCAGGCTAACACCGTGCATTATGGACCTTCCTCATCCAACCGTGAGCACTCGCAAGGCACTACAGATGTCGACGTAAACAGTAGAGAGTAATCGTCACGCTATGGAATGCTCCGTCGCCGCAGTTACAAGCGGGAGGCAGGGAAATCAGAGATCAGATGAACATGTCCCCACGCACAACGGATAAGAGCATCGCGAAAAAGCACAGCGAGGAGGAACGCAGTAAGAGAGCGCGGGTGGTGGTGGTGTGTGTGAAAAGTCAGAGAGTCGATGCAGAAAAGGAAATGAGGGACGCTCTTGCAGTGTCTTGAGCTCCGGCGAGAGAGATGGACGCCCACAGCAGGCTCTAGAAGATCGAACAGATCTACCATCCGCGCATCGGAAAGGACGCTGGGGGACGACGCTCAAAAAAAAAAAACGGGTTATGATTTGATGTTCTACGTGAACGCGCATGTTTCACTTAGTAGTGGTACTGGTTGTTGAGCACTCTGTCGCTTTTTCCCGCAGCTACGGCATTCTACGCCTCGGCAATCGGGAGGGATACCATGCTGGGCTGGCTTGTACTTTCGCTGCCGCAGTCGTAACCGTAGTAATACCCCCCTGCCGTGATGGGGTCTTGGGGGCCCACCAAAGAGGGCGTGATAGAGACGTTCTGCGCTAATTTGCGTGTTTTTCGAGAGTGTGACAGCAGCTGCGAAGGAAGTGGGGAGGCTTCCATGTCCTGCTGTCGTGGTGAGCGGTGAGTGGAATACCGGAGGGAGAACGCAGATGAACTGCACGCATCCTGACTCCGCGACGCGGAGGGGTCTAGGAAGAGAGGCTGCGAGGGGTAGGATCTGGCATCCTGCGATGGGGGCCTCGATAACGCTCTATCAAAGTAGTTGTGAAAGCTCGAGTCAAGGTGGTGCGTCTCAGCAGTCTGGTGTGGCGGTGGGTGGCGGAGGTCAGCATTGTCATTTGAGGATGATGTAGACTCGCTGGCGTCGGAGTCGACTGCACGTGAGGGCGATACCCGATCCGCGAGACCCCCTCGACTTGGCATCGTCGCGGCAATAGGACCGCTCCCCGGGCCATACACGCTGGCTGGGGTCGCAGCAGAGAGGGAGGGGTTAGTCAGAGCCTGTACGCTGATGGGTTGGCGGACCCCGAGGATTACGCCCGCACTGAAGGGGGTCAGGGTGGTTGCTTTCACAGTGTTCTGCGGCTTTGCCGCATCTTCCGGAGCGCCTTCAGAAGAGCTGCTGCTCGAAGTTGACGGATGCACCAGTGCAGTCGTTTGAACAGGCATCTGCTTTCGACTGAGGTGAAAGGAAGAGAGTTTGTTTCGCGGTGCCTCAGAGGGCGTTCGGGTCGCTTGGGCTGCCTTTGTTTCTGCTGTTGTGTTTTGCGCCATATGCCTCGAGGTAGGGGAATCGCCAACCGGTGGCAGGGCGCTGTAATTGTACCTGTCCTGTTCACTACGGGTGGTGCTGGTGGAATGGCGCAACTGCCAGGAGTCCAGGGCCGAATCCGTTGATGCACCTTTCTTTTGGGCATTGTCGACTGTGGAGGCATCCGCGACATTCTTGCGCTCCTGCGCGCAAACCGAGGGCACGGCTTCTTTAGCCCGGGTCTGCGACCTGGTCATGGGCATCGCATTGCTGCTACCCGATGAGCTCTCCTGGTTGTCTGCATCATCATCGTGGTGCTGAGCGCGCAGGAGGTCGACTACAGAGGTCGGTATGGTAGCCTGCGTCCCTTCGATCCTCGCTGAGGAGTTCTCGTGGGTCGACGTTTCGTGGACGCGGGCTGCGTTCGTACGGCGCAGACTCGTGGGGGGCGTTTGACCAGAGCTTTCCATCGTTCCAGACCGAATACACTTTGTTTGGCCACTCTCCTTCCTCTGCGGCTTCTCAGAGATGGGGGGGCTTCTTGAAATTGAAGGGGGTCGGCGCTTCGGCTTCGCTGTCTTTGGGGATGCACCTTTCCTCGACGTGTTGCGGTGACTGTGCGAAGACGCTACGCTGGAAGAGGATTCAGAGGAGCCGTGCGACTGACACTTGTATGACGTGACACTGGAGCTCCGTCGAGAATTCCATGAGCTACGACTGCCGGGAGAGACTGAGCGGCGATTTTCGCGTTGATGGCGTGACGTATGCCGTTTTCGTTGGCTATGGGAAACACTAGCATCACCGCGTTGCAGTTGGTGCTGCTGCTGCGCCAGCAGCAGCTGCACCAACGGTAGTATCTGCTTGAAGGAATCGACGGTGTCCTGTAAATTTGCGGTAGTGTCAGTGTTAGGGGCTGTGGGAGGCGATGCCGTGGGCGAGGGGTCTACGTGACTTCGATATTGATGATGCCCGGGCATAGGTGCCTCCATAACTTGAGTCACACGGTGCACCATGAGGCGTAGACGCATCACCTCTGCGCTGAGGGCCTCTACCTCTTGTTCAAGAATATCCATGTACATGATAATGACAAAGGGGAGGCGCCTTCCTGTGGACAGTTGAGGCCCTGCGAGGGCAGAAAAGGGGGCCAACAAAACGCAGACGAAGGCTGTGGGAAGGAAAAAAGAAGACAACGAGCTTGGAGGAGGGCGACTTGCTCAAGATTGTCTACATGGCCACTCTGAACGTATTGCAAGGGGAAAAAGCGCATAAAAGACAACCCCCGGCAGAGGTTGATTCAAGGCCGTGATGGTTTGATGCAACTCGGATGCGCCGGACTAAGGGGCACACAGATGTGCAACCGCACGAAGCTCGCCGAGGGAAGACCAGTCAATGTGGCGATGATATGCTTGCATGTATCGGTGATGCCACAGGCTCACTAAGCCAGGTCGATGGCTTGTGCACCACCCCTTTTTTTTTTTGTCAGGGGGAAAGGGGAGGGCAAGGGGGTAGCTTTACAACCGAGAAAGGGTCGCGGAAAGCTATGGGGAGTGGAGGGCAATAGAGTACAAAAAGGGGGCTCTAGGAGGTGAGCGAGCAGACAGGCAGTGGGCCAGATAATCCCCAAATAATCCAAGCCGCCGCAAACTGAACGCTTTCAACGGAGGGTTACTGCTTCCGTCACGGGCATCCGCGATGCATCACGATGTGCGAAGATATCACACGCCAATGGTCAGCCTACATATTCAGATTGGCACAGGGGCGGGGTGTATTTCTGCGCATATCTTCTGGGTTTGCTTGCTTCTTGCGAAACAAGGCGAGTATAAGATTTTTTTGTCTGGGCCTATGTGTGCTCACACGCACTCACAAATGAGCGGGTGGAGGACAGCGCAACCGTATAGAGGAGGCGGAGAGGAGGAGGGGGGGGGGGTGAAGGGAAAACCCGCTAGTGCGACTGGCCGCCTCCGTTAGACAAACAGCATCCGAGGTAGGACGTCAGTTCCGCAAGCACGATAGTCAAAAGGGATACACGACCACATCCACATCACCTGTGGTCATCGGCGACTTCGAGCGAGACTACCTACAGAGGGAAAAGGAAGCGCGTCCCGCTTCCCCCTCGGGCTGGCGAACAGTGCTGGATATCTCCAAACCCAGGTCGATTCACGCCGTCTGCGCACCCCCCCCTCTCCTTTATGCGTCCCGTGCTGAGAATCCCTGGCGCCCAGTTGCTGTTTACCCGAGCACACCTTTCCACCACTTAAGAATGCAATTCCAAACGGCTCTGTCATCTCGGCCCCAAATATGCTGAACGCATTTGTGACCTCAAGATCCTTCTACAGGTCTGGCGCTCCAGAGTCCTCGTAGGCTTCGCGTTACTCCATAGGTCACGGGTCCAATGTGGACGTGGTAAATACACAGTTTCACCGGGAAGGAGCCGGCCTTAATCGTGCTGTTGACCTCTGAGGGCCTTCGTGATTGTTTGACGACGTTGCGTACCAGTGCCGAGAGGGTTCATGTACTCCTGGGCCGTGAGGGCCGTCCACGTAGAGAATCGAACCATAAGCCGGACTCGGTGGACCCCCCTCTGGAATCGCGGGAGGCCCTTAACAACCCCCACCAGCGACCTGCGAATAGGAGCACCGGCGCTTGTATCCATTACAGTGGCAAATTTGTCGCTGCTACACTCGAGTCAGCCCTTGACTGTAGCGCATGCAGTGCAAAAGCACGGTTTCGAGCGTCCTCGGGGTGGCTTCGCGGCTCGTGCTCACGAGCGTCATGGGCGCGGGAGTCGCCCTCTTCTTCACGGTACACCGCGAGGCCATTGACCGCAATTTAGTGCACTTTTAAGCAGACAAAGAGGGGGTCTAAATATCGACGCATCCAAGCGGCTCGTTGCGCGGGAACTCCAGACCCCCTGCAACGGCTAGCACTGCTGCGAAGAAGCCCCCTTCGTGTCGCATATGCCCAGTCGCCGGAGCGTGCGCTGCCCTTTTTCTGCGAAGTGAAAAAAAAAGACCGCTATTTCTCACAGAAGGGACACGCATAAGAGATGGAAAAGGCGCGTCAGGGGTGGACTATACCGCTGTTAGGATATCCGCAGTCCGTGAAAGGGACTTTCCTCCTCGACGTCCGTGTTGTGAGCCCGATGCACCTCCCGAGGCACTAATAGGGATCCGTCACACACACCTTACAGGCACACGACTACGCGACCTGATTGGGTGATTTTTTTTTTTTTTGAAGGGGAAGAAGGACGAGGGGAGACTCGATGTGACATCCACTGCTCAGGTCTGGTGGGGTGTTTTTGGTCAGTGAAAATGTGAGGTGGAATGACGAGGGTGAGGGGAAAAAAGGAAAAAAAAACAAGTAAACGCGATTCGGAAAGCAAGAGCTTTTTATTTTTGTTCTCTTTCATAGAATGCTGATGGGGGTAAAACGTAGATGTGCGTCTTGCGAGCCGATGGGAGAAGCGGAGCGGTTGAGGTACTCAACCGAAGGGGGTACATCGCAAGGAGGAAAAGCGGTGATACAAAGCAGATCACCTCATTCGGCGAGCGCGGGGGTTCTATTCGTTTTCCGACCATGTAAACGTCTCTTTACACGCGAAGTCGGCGATGCTCCAGATACGCAGGGGCAGCAAAAAAAAAAAGCATGCGGCAGCGCTAGACCTCTGTTGTCGTTACTTACACGAGTTATCTCATTAAGCGCCATCCGTAATTTGGAAGAGCCGACGACGGGGAGGGGGGGGCAGCAGCAGCAGAGGAACCAGGGGAATGTTGTCCCGGAGAAAAACAAAACAACATGGTTCGGCACCGACAACCATCACCCCTCACGCCTCCGCTACCCATCCTCAGCACCCGAGTCTTTTTCTTGGAAGCTCTCCGTGACGGGAATGCAAAATTCTCTAAGCACGCTCGTCGCATAGCTGCCGGGTGGAAGTGAGAAAACGGCCACCACCGCCTGCACGGGCCCAGCCGGTTCCGTCACCGATGCCGTTTGGTTGACGGGGTGCAGCGCCGGCGCCACGATACCCACCGCGTCGCGGTGCTTCTCCCAATCGGACTTCAGCACAGGGGTTCGCCACGATGGCACCGTTTCCACACGCAGGGTGAAGTCTTTTGGTTGCACTCCCAGCGCACGGTATGTTCCGTGGAAGTGAAACACCTTCTTCAGTGCGAGCGCCTCTTTAGACGAGAAGTTTATACCCAATTCCGCGAGAACGGCATCGTAGTCGTCGCGCGTGCAGCCCCGGGAGGAGGGGTATGAGAGATCTGGATCGGGGCCTGGGACTGGCAGCATGACGTCTACCAGACCAAAATACTTGCAATCGTCTTCGTTCTCGAGGCGACGAGTAGCTGGCAGTTTGGTGCCTTCAGGAATCTCTCTCGGCTGCGGGTCCTTGCCTGCCAGTCGCGCTAGGTACGTGAGCTCAAGCACCAGATCACCCACTTCGGGTCGCATTCGGCTTGCGGACGATAACCGCGACGAGGCCAGGCGGTTCCACACAAGACTTTGAACGGCGTGAAAATACATCATTGCCATGGTACGTGCGATGGCCTGCAGCGAGCCGAGGTAGTCGTTTGGGTTCGTCGACAGATGCTTGAGGAGGTCGCGCTCCTGATAGCAGTAATACGGCGTGGCCTGCAGCGCTGCTGTGTAATCGCTCGCGTCAAAAAGCTTCACTATTCGTTGCATCTCCGGCACCATGCACGATTTCGACAGAAGCATCAAACGGAGACCCTCGCGTAGGCGCCCTTTCAGAAACTGAATACCGACGTCGCTGGTCAGCACGTCCGTCGTGCCGAAGCGCTGTGGACCAAAGTAGTTGATTACCCCGACGTCTCGCACGATGCGCTCTACGTCGTGCAGATGCTCAGCTGAAAGCGTTTGGCACATCGAAGTGCCGCTTTCAGTGGCTGACCGCGGGGTGGGGAAGACACGAAGAACAATACGGAACTGGTTCCCGAGGGTGTCTCCGAGGCGCAGCCCGTGGTCTTCCTCAGTGAAACCACACACCTTGATCACATTGTGCGCCCCGAAGGTACGACTATTGACCGTCTGGATCCGTTCCACTGTGGTTTCGCGTATAGCGACGCGTTGCAGTGTGACGGCCCGCTTGTCCTTGGTGCCGCAGAACTGCAGCTGTCGCGAGGAGAGCTTCAGGTGATGGGCGAGCATGCGCAGCGCCTGATTGCTGTCTATGTTCTCCTTATAAAGGGTGAAGTGGTGGTACTTTTGCACTGTGGAATTGGTGCGGGAGCGGCGACGTTCCTCACGGCGATCCGCTGCGTTCGCCTTGATGATGGTCACCACTCCATCGACCGTGTTGCTCACGTGCGTACTCCCCAAACACGCCTTGATGGCTTTGTGCAATTCGGCACGCTTTTCCTTGTCGGTGACGCTAGGCAGCGCGATCGACTTGGCCGCATCGGCGAGTCCGATAAGTAGATGAGAAAGGTCCTCAGCGCTGATGAGGGGACCGATCAGCTTTGCAACGGTGCTGGACGCTGCAGAAGAATTTGTTTCGACAGCCTTTAGCGTGCCTGTTGCTCCACCACCGACCTCCTGTTCCTCACGAGAGCGCTTTGGTGAACTAACGGAGATTCCGTCCTGTGCTGAAGCATCTTCACTCTTCGCTGCGACGGTGCAGTCCAACTCGAGCACGAGGGGGGCGCCATTGCCGTAAAAGGCAGGCAGCTCACGCACCTCAAAGTCGGTGTAAAGTGTTTTCAGCGAGACGATGGGGAGTGAAAGAGGGATGCCATCCGTTGCGTCGTGGCGGTAGAGCTCCACAATTCGGCGCGTTGCGCCAATGCTTTCCTCGCGCACGCTGTGCTGACTGGCCACCCTGGCGAGAAAATTCGCCAGTTGATCAACATTCATTCTACTCGAGAGAGGGTGGGTGATGTGGAGTGGTGGGGCCACTACGAATGCGCTTTCATGTCAGCGCGGGTGGAATTACGGGAGCAATACAAGAACAGGAGGAGGACGAGGGACTAAGTGCACCCCCCGGAAAAGAAAGAGAAAGTAGACGATAGGGTTCAGCTGCAAGTACGAATATTAGAAAAGCTAATTGGCTCTTCACTTTCTGTAGATCTGTGATTGGCCTCAACGCAGCACTCCTACCCCCTCGGGCTAAGAAAATTCTCGGCACGCAAAAGCCCGCCGTCCACACACGAGGAGGAGAGGATTCAGTGCTCATTTGGCGATAAACCGCCCCCCCCCCCCATTCTCCTTTCCATTCGATCTCATACACTTTTTTTTTTGCTTTTGGCCGGATTCGCAGGTGAGGCTGAGCGGTCGTTCGGCGATTCAAGCACCACGCTCAAACTCGTTCGATTCTAGTCAAAGAGTACATTTGCGTCAGAGCAGATAGAGCCACTCAGACCAAGAGTATCAGCCAGGGCTAAAATAGACCAAGAGCTCTTGAGCGAAACACACACACACACACAGAGACGTGCATCACACATCACACGAGGTATATCACGATGGTGAGGGAGGGAGGAAATGTCATGGCAAAAAAAGATTTCGTATACCCATTCGCACAGCACCCCACGACTCACCGGTAGAGCTTTACACAGCATCGACACCCCCTCCAGTATTCTCTCGGCCTCACATTAGCTTCTCCCACTTCTCGACAATCAAGGGAAGTTCGCGTGCAATCTGTTGCGCAGCGGGCGGAAGGTGCCGGCGGCCTTCGCATACCCACTGAGAAAGTGTAAAGAGCAGGTGGAAGAAATTCTTGCGAGGTGGACTTTCCTTCCTCATCGAGAGAACGGACGACACAAGTCGGCCCATCTCCCGGTGCTCTGCCGGTGTCACCCAGACAGGCACAGAGAAGACCAATCCGGGCGGCGTAATGTACGGAGAACGTGGGGTAAAACACCTTCGGTCTCGGTCGTCATCTGCGTCCCTGTTTACCGCGCTCTCAGAAGTCGCCGCCACTATCATTTCGCTTTCACACTCTTCCAGCCACGTGCGTAACTCCCCCGACACCGCGTTTGTCATGCCGCGGAGCTGTTCTGAGGTCACATCGTAGGCAGTGCGCTCGCCACGCTGTCCATATCCTTTATGCCGCGCCGTCACGTAGTGGAGAATAAGCACCAAAAAGGACTGAAGAGCGGTTGCCGCCACTTGCGGCGCGGCTGACTTGGTCGATAAGAGTAACATCTCCTGCTCTACAGCCGCCACTGGGAACAGGTGCTTGATCTCATAGTCCATGACTACCACATGGGCGATGTCTGGGTGAGACTCCTGAAGACCCAAGCATTGGGCGAGACGTGCCAGGACTTGTCGGGTATCCTCGGCGACAATGCCGAGACACGGCGGTGGCCCAACGGTAATCGCGGCACGTGCGTGATGCTGTGCGTGCAGCACACCACTCGCGGCCAGAAACCGTCGAAGCACCGTTGCTGCTGCCTTGACATTCAGCGGGGCACTATGCGTGTCCTCTTCCTCCGCCGCGTACGGTGAGCGCGCTGGGTCTGAGAGACAAAGGGTCTGTGAGGGGGGGTCCACCAGGGAGGCTTGGCGGCCTGCCGGCCTCGATGCCAGCGGAGTCACACCAGCGGAAACCCCATCAGGGAGGAGCTGAAGTTGAGCTCGCCTGTTTGAACCGCAGAGGAGTTCTTTCCACGGGACGGTGAGGTGCGACTGCAGCTGCGTCAGCGGCACACCGCCCACCGTCGAGGAGGACACCTCTGAAAAGAAAAGAATCAATTCCACCAGCCGCCGCACTCGCTGTGCCCGCCGCAGCGGGGCGCGCGGGGTCTGAGCTAGCACCTGCATCCAAATCCTCAACCGTAGGCGAAAGAAGTTCGACACAAGCGGGAACAGCAGCAAGTCATCCGCTGCCAAGGCAAGGCGGACCTGCTCGATAACAAGAGCCCGCTCAGCGTGCTCGAGTGGCGCTACGACACGCAGCAACATGTGTTCTAGCAGAGCGGCTAGCTGCAGCACACTTTTCAGGTAATTGCGAGAGGCACGGCTGCTAGACAGCATGAGGTCAGATGGCGTGCCGTCGACTGGGAAAAAGTTTCCATCAGGGACAGTATTCGTCTCCCAGAAAAAAAAAGAGACGTCGGTGAGGGGGCGCAGAACGTGCTCCAGGACACTTATAGTCACTAGAATGATGCACGATTCATACACGGCCCTCCCGCTGCCGCTGCGCAATGACGCATTGGCGCCGTCTTTCGTGAAGGTGGACCTCAGCTCTTGCCAGAGCTGTTCGATAGGCTGCAACGCCTCGTCGCAGAAACGCTTCGCATCCCACTGGTTCCTGTCAATCCACGGTAGCGACTTGACAACAACAGTGCTTGGGTCGGAAGCGTATCCTTCCTCGCCGAGGAGCGAGACGAGCGCCAGAAAACGCGGGAAGAAGCGGGCGGCGTCTGCGTCTGCGTCTGCTCGAGGGATTGTGAAGTCGTCAAGAAGCGTGGATGTGATGCCGTTCTTCTGCAGGTATGCCTCCATGATGTCGCCCTCAGGGCCGGCACCCACTCCTGCCACGGTCGACTTGATTTTATCGCTGTTACATGCACCCATGCCCAGTTTGTCGTTTAGCATCCCTGACGGCTCAACGCCGCCCAATCGTAGAAACAAGGCCACTGGGGCATCGGAGACACAGCTGCGAATTCCGCCTGGGGCGGCTCCTGTTCCCTCGGATGTGCTGGGTAGGCGTGAATCTTTCGAGAGGCTATGCCATAGTTGAAGCAGTTGTCGAACGCGGCGCAGTAGCAGGTCGCATTGCGGAGAGGAAGCCGGCCGGCGCAGCACAATTCGAACTGCGCAGCACCACAGCAACCCTGTCACGCTATCGACCGCGGCGCCTTTCGCCAGCTCACCGGCGACGGAGACGAACGGGATCGGGGCCCGCGCCAGGGCAGCAGTAAAGTGCTCGTCGGAGAAGCTGAGCAGCGTGGCAGCGAGACATCCCACAGTAGTGCTGGAAAGCAACGCGGCAAGGTCTCGACCAGCTTGCCGTACCATCCACGTGACAGTGATGTGTGCGATATCCCCGTCTGTACAGCCAATGTCCCGGAGTGCGGGAAGCTGCGTGAGAAAGCTATCCGCGCCCCACACCCCGAAGACGAGGTCAGAGAGGGGTCCCAGAATGGTGACGCCACCATCAGCGTCTTCGGCACTTTCGATAGCGTCACGCAAAAGGGTAGGTCGTGCCGATCCGACGTAAAAGCAGCGCAGGAATGCAGAAAGGGAAATGAAGTGAGACGGTGGTGCCAAAAAAGGCAGGGGTGCCGGCTTGTGTGCGCTTGCTACTTCTGCAGCAGTGAAGGAATGAGGGGAGCCGCGCATTCTCTGCTGCAGGTACGCAGACATGTGCCTACTATAGATGTTCAGTTCGGTGGGGTGTGCCGCAAGGGTGGCGGTGACATGCACGTCCATGGACTTGACAAAGGCCGCAACGACAGGGTATGCGGTGATACAGAACGTCGCTTTCCAGAGGTCGGGGGTCACTAGGGCTGAGGTCCACTGCTGCGGGTCAAAGTAGCGAAGTGCGGCGACGTCTTTGCAGGAAAGGAGGCGGTGGTAGTTTTCTACCAAGTTCGCATACAGCTGCACGTAGTGAATACACTGCGCGGCGGTCACGCCGCGTGGCATGGCCGTAGTCGCGCCATCGAGGATTTCACGCGGTGTACATGGCATCGGTGCCACCGCGATCTCGGCGTACCCCGGCGCGAATCGACATTGAACTGTCTCGCACAGAGTGGCTAGTTGAGCCAGGTAGGTGCGCACCTCATCGCCGCCCGTGACAATGCAACCGCTTTGGGGTGTGTTCAATTCCTGCACACGTGGGTGTGGCAAAGGAAGCCTCAGCGCAAGCTCAAGAAAATCGTCCGGGGTCTGGCAAGCGCGAAGCATCGACCTGCTCAGAGCAGAGCCTTCACCGTCGAGAGACCCTACATCTGCGTCTGGGGTTGGCTTTGCAGGCCGCAGGAAGCGAAGGCGAGCGTAGCTTGCCAGCGGGTTTTCCAGCACCCACGGAATGCTAATACGGAACACATTCCCGCTGGGGTCCATTAGCAGCGGGGCACTGCCGTTGCCGTCAAACCCCCTTGTGGGTCGGCCTTGTCCGTCTGCGCCCGGCGTTCCATCAAACACCTCACGTGGCACCCCCGAGAATCGCAAGAGCACACTACCCTCTGGCACGTGTCGAGCGGCGAGGCGTCGCCAGGTTCGCGCCGTGTAGAGCTCGAGCGCGTGGCGTAAGGGCAGATATACGACGAGCAACAGGGCGGACCTGCCGCCGGCTAGTTCTGTCCACCACCACGTAAACTGTGCAGCGCGACAGCCCTTCAAAACTGCCACCACAAGGCCGCTTTGGACATCCACCACATAAATGCGGCCACCACACTCAACCGCGAGCGCGGCCCACTGTTGCGTAGGATCCACCTGCAGTGCAGTACACTTAGCGTCAGCTTGCAGGAACCTGTGCGTGCACGGTGCGGTGACTTCGCTGAGATGTTGCGGGGACTCTGCTGCCCTGGGCGTGCCCAGGGCAGTGAACCAGAGCGAGCGAGCCACACCTGTCACCATGTTCTTCACAGCCTTGAATGTATTGGAAGCCGATAAGCCTGGCGGTGGTGGTTCCACACGGAACGCCGAAAACAACGGATTTGAGCCACCGACAATGAGCACCCCAGATAAACCGCTTCGCTCTCCGAGCGGGGACAGTAGCGGCGATGCTTTCCCACGGGAAATTTCGCTGAAGAGGTCCGCATCACCGATAGAGAAGGTCGCTGACTCCGCCGCCTTTGGTGACGCAGTTCGACTCTCAACAGACGAGTAGGAGGCCGGCGACGATGCCAAGATTGAGACACAGCTGACATGAGCCGCAAACTCGCTGGCAGGCCCGGCGACTGGAAAGGAAGTGGTGGAAGTATCCGGCGACCACTCCAAAATAAGGTGCGGGCGATTGCCGTCAAGACGATCGATGGAGGTGCGTACGAACACATCTAGTGCTGGGCGTGAGAGTTCTACGACTTTTCCGCCCCTGTGTACGACATAGACACTTTCAATGCTCGAGTCGGCTGTTGGTGAAGCACGTGTGGTGCTGTTTTTTGCAGAAACTCCTCCACCACGTCCTTGGTTGGACAGCGCACCGGTAGACCTTTGTGAGAGGGGAAGAGTTGGATTCCATAGTAGCGCGTCGGACCGCTGGCGCACCACAAACTTCACCACTGCCTGGTTTGCAGGGGCGCGTTGACCACTCATTGACCAGCGTGTTGCCGTGGTGTCGTTGTTCTCTCCTGTGTAGCCCGTAGACGTGGTGGTGAGGAGCGCGCCGCGCCGGTCGTCATCGAAGCGATGATGCTGCTGGAACTGTGCAACGGCTACTATGGTGCCGCGCAACGCGTTTCCAACAAGAACCGTTCCGTTGGACGTACCGATAAAGAAGTGCACGTGGATGTTGTTTATCGACCTTTGCGATACCCTCTCTGCGGTGCTTATCCCCGCCACACTGTCCTCTTGTTCTGCAACCGCGATACCCACCGCCGCGTCGAGTTGTTCGCGTACCAGGGAGACAGTTTCGATGACCCCCTCGTCCTCGGCGACGAGTTGAATTATTCGCGGAACCCGAAAGCCAGACTTGAGCCCCGCTGGTATATTCACGGCAAATGCGCGCTTTGGTGAGTCTTCCGGGGACGCCGGCTGCAACAACTCGAGAATGCATCGGTTCTTTGCTCGCATAATCGTCGCGATGAGAAAAAGTCCAGGAATCACCTCGACTGCACAAGATGCTGTACGTGTGGAGAAGTCGGCATCGCGCGGGGGGACTCTGCCCACGTTAATCAGTTCCAAAGGGGTTGTGGCTTCCATTGAGTGCACATTGTGCTTATGGAATGAGCAGAAAGAGAAAGGGTCGGGGAAAGGGGAGGGCGGAGAGAATGAGGGGTGGTGGTGGATTGTGAAGAAACCGCGAAGCGCCACTAGGGTCGGTTGCGGGGTGGGATTCTGTGAATATTATCTACAACGGGGAATGAACCGAGTGAGTGGATCTGCGACTGCACGGTAGTGTATCGAAAGGCTACTAAAGCAATGTGGACGCTGTCGGTGGCCCCTTGCTGCACGGGAACACCGCCTCGCCAAATGCATGGTAAAGATGAGAGAGCGAAACCCGAAAACGGTGTGTGTAGGGGGGGGGAGAGGGAGAGGAGAAAGGGGAGGGGGGGGGAGATGAAGTGCGGAGACGCGGCCTTTTCAGGTAGAGCTGAAAGGCGAGGGTAGGTGTAACTCACAAGATTTGTATGCGTAAGACGTTCATGTGGAGCCTCTTTTTTTTGTTCCATCTGGAAAGGTGTACCCCATTGTCTTGTGCGTCTCTTTGTTATGGGAAGGAATTTCCATGCCATCGTCGGCGTCGCTGCGAGTCGCCGCTTGTCACTCAGGATCAGTGAGGGAGTAGGAATTCTGAGAAGAGGGAGGTGGGGCTAACACAGAGATGAGAATGCCATTAGTACGGGTACGTTTGTGAAATTTTGTTGCGCAGCTGCGGGAAGGAAGAAGCGCTCGGCACCAGAAACGGAGGACAGAGCAGGCGAGGCAAGCAAAAAATGAGCAGCGAGAGAGACACAACGCCAAGTGAGAGAGGTCAGTGCAATGGCACTCCGGCCTTATTTTCACGGCCCATGACCGAGGTGATCAGCCGCATCGAGGGGGGAGGGCGGGTCTCTCTCATTTTTGTTGTTTCCTTCAGTGGGCCATGTTGGAGCAAGATGAACAGATGTGTAGAGGGTGTCCTATGTTTACAACGTCCTGGATGTACGCGTGTGCGCTCATTCAGGCCCCCTTCCCCCACTCTCCAGAGCAGAATGGAGGGAGGCAAAAGAATACTAGGTAGACAGAAAAGGGGGACCCTGAAGAACGAGTAGGACTGGTTTCAGAACTTTGGTGGCTCTGCGGAGCTGGTGGCTGTAGTCCACTCTTTCTTATCCTTCGCCAGGGCGGCAGCCTCCGCGGTGAATGGAGTGCCCGGGTTTGGGTCTTTCCACGTGACGATAGAATTCAGAACGACATTGTTCGGCACGCAAACGACTGCCTTCTCATCGTTTCGCAGGTAGATGTAGCGCGTGTCCCAGTGTATAACGGTGCCCGATACTTTGGTGGGACCCACGCCGATTGCGACCTTGTTGCCTGTGCGCAGCACTTGCTGGCCGGAAAGGGCGATGCTGGCGACAAAATTTGCCCCGAAATCTTTGCACGCAAAACCGATTGTAGCACCGGTGACGCCCGCGGCGGCGATAAGAGGTGATGTGTCGACGCCGAACGTCCCTAGAGCCGTGAATACCAGAAGTCCTTCCACCACTAAAGCCGTTACACCGCTGGCAATACTGCGCTGCCCCGGGTCGTTGATGATTCCTGTGGTTTCATAAATCGAATTGAAAAAACGCTTCATTTTTTCTTCTTCCCCGCTATTGTCTGCAGTGACTTTCTGTGGTGCAACAACTGTAACAGGCTGGTGAACTATGCAGGTTGTTGAATGCAAGTGAGAATGACGGTGGAAGCAAGCTGGAGTGGACGGGAGTGGGGACCGAGACCACTTTGAGCAATAACCACCGGACCTTGATCCATGTCAGGAACGTGGAGGCATAACACCGCTCAGAGGTCAAACGAGTAGCAGGGCCGGTATGTGTGCAGCTGCCGTGCGTTCTCGCCGCATCAAAGATTTTGACAGGACCCCCCCCCCCAAACGAAGGGAACAACACCCTCGATGCCGTGTTAAATGGAGCAACCGAAGGAGTGTGCCCCCCATCCAAGGAGGGCAAGACACAGACACACACACACAAAGAAGAAGATTTTTTCACGAGCCATGCGCAGGTGCGGACTAACGCATCCTCGCGTCTTCTCACCTCACTTGCCTCACTGTCCCTCTTTATATGTATGACTCGCAAACGTGCACACACCACACCATGTTGCACCGTTGTGACGACTAGCAGCCTACATAGATGCTTTTCAGATCTTTTTTTCAAAAAGTGAGCCGCACATACATGTATTTCTTTTCCCCATTGGTTTCGGTTAGGTGTATTACAGACGCTCACGGTTGCCGTGGCGATGTGCTGGCACGTACGTATGGTTCACCAATTTGTCAGTAGACAGACAGACAGCCACACGCACACACACGCACACGCACGCACGCGCGAATCGAATCAGACAAAGAGAGTTAACGTCCATCGCCTCCTTCCCACTATTCAAACAGAGATCACGGGCGCTGGGCAGAGGGGTGGGAAACGCAAAACAAGAAACGAAAATAAACAAACACTCCTCAATCGCAGGGCATCAGGTATGCAGAGGGAGGCTACTGCGCCTGGGCATCTCGTTTCAGGTGCCAGACACAAGGAGAGGGGTGCGAGCACACCGTGGTCGTTCCTTGCAAGCTCACCACAGCTGTGCCTACACCTCAAAGACGTCACTCGCTTCTGAAACCTCCCGCAGCACACCAAAAGAAATGTGGGGTCGAGTGCATTCTTGGAGAACTGACAGCTCTGGTGGCTGTGTGGGAGAGGGGGCGGGGGGTGGCGAGGATAGGCGCTTTACAGGCCAGTGCTAGCCGCACCCGCCGGCTTGGCAGTCTGCTTGTTAACGATGGCCGCCTTGGACTTTCCGTAGTCATCACGACGGCGGCCGCTAGACCTGAGGAACTGCTGGTACTGGGCGGAGTTGGTGTCGTAGATCATGATGAAAGCAAGAGGTGGAGGTTGGAGGAAGGGGAGGAGGGGCGCAGAGGCAAGGTGAGAGACGAACCCTGTCCGAAGAGATTACGACTCTGATTGACTTAAAGGTATACGTGTGTAGGCGAGAGAGAGGACAAGATGGCGAGGAGCTTCGTAACAAAAAATATGCGATTATCGGGTGGAGGGGGGTGGTGACGGTGGTTGTGCGTGTGCGGGCGTCGGCGCGGTATCCAAGTTAGTGCAGCAGAAACAAAATGGATGGGGGGGGGTGAGGGGAAGCGGGGGTGAAAAAAAGACGAGTAAATCTGAAGAGAAATACTCCAGAAGGGATGTCGCACTGTCCACACGCACTCTTTGTTGCCACAATTTGTTCAGCTCAACACAGAGCCAGAGAAATGGATACCCTCGCTGCACTGAGCTGATAGGCGGGGGGGGGGGGGGGGATGGGCAGGAAAGAGTAGTTTTGCATGCGCGCTCGCTTCATCAGAATGTTGCTCCAGGGCTGCGTTTTTTTTTTTGCGTTTGAGTGAGGGAGGTTAGGTTTCAGGTTTGCATATTCACGACCCTCTTAATCGATTAGAGAGGCTCCTACAAGAGAAAAAAAAGAAAAACATACGCCGGTACCGACGCTGTCGAGAATTGTGAGAGGCGGCGGCATATACAGCGGGTCTAGTGCATAATGCGCTCGGCGGCAGCACCAACTTGGCATCCTCGACTCAACTCAATTGGTGTATCCTTCGCTGGAAGTCTCTGCTTTCTCAGTCTTATTTTTTTGGAGGGGGGCCATCTCCTCAAGTTCCTCGACCGCTGGCCTCTTGTGACTCGCCTCCGGCGTGGCTGATGAAACGGGCGTCGTTGCCGTTCCCAGCGACAGCGGTGTCGCGGTTTTCCGGCCAACTTTAATCGCGG
Source organism: Porcisia hertigi (assembly GCF_017918235.1). Classification (NCBI taxonomy): domain Eukaryota; phylum Euglenozoa; class Kinetoplastea; order Trypanosomatida; family Trypanosomatidae; genus Porcisia; species Porcisia hertigi. The sequence continues at coordinate 3,356,432 of NC_090595.1, forward strand.
TAAGAAGATAACCAGCCGCTGTGCTCATGTTGACGGTGGGGTGGGTGCGCTTCGGCAGCACCTGGTGATGACGATACCACGTCTCGGATATTTGAATGTTTACACAGTCGTTGCGTAACGCTACAAAAATACCTGTGAGGTCTTCAGGGAAGGGGCTGTAGACAACGATGTGCCCACCATATGCCAAGAAAGGAAAAAGGTCTGCTACGGCATCTTGGGGCGCATCGTCGTCGCAGACGACGAGGGCATCTGCTGGATTCTCGAGTAAAAGCTGACGGGCCTCGAGCCCTTTTATCCACTGTGTCACACCAGGGCTGCTGTGGATATGCGGTGGACGCTCCACGGCAGCAGCGCCGTTGTTCCCCTTCTCTGTGGACTCAGTCGTGTCCATGGCGGATGTCTTTCCGAGCTCCTCCAGCCCTTCCAGAAACCCTGGGTTTCTGGGAACCGCCTTCCAGCGCTCTTTGACAAGAGGGAGTTTGAGCATCTTGATGGCAGTCACCGGATTCGGTTGTGCGTTCTTGTCGAGGACTTGAAAAATGCGACCCTCGTTAGACATGCGCGTGAGGAGACTTGCCGGCAGTACTCCGTTTGTCTTGTCGTACAGAATGACACGGCTGTTGTGGTGGACATCGCTATGATGCAGAATGAGAGCGACCGTGTCAGCGCGCAGGCGGAGGCTCCGTGCATCCTCCAACACGCTATCGGAGGGGTTGATGGTGGGAAGGTAGAGCTCCGCCAGGTTATCGACCGTCACACGTTCCACCTTGAAGAGAGTTCCGTACTTTTTCTTTTTTTTCTTGAGGTATTTTTCCTGTGCGAAACCGGTTTTAGTTTCGTAGCTGGTACTCTTCTCCACCAGTGTTTGGAGAAGATCACCGAGGCCCTTCTCGCGACGAATCGCAGCCACCTCATCGTTCGAGAGCTGCTGATTTGTGTTGTCATCCACCAGGTCTCGATTGTCCTTCATCTCCTCGCCCCCACCAACCTCGGTGATGTCGAGATCTGGGTACTCGTGGCTCTCCACGAACTTCTTTCCTCCATGGTCGAGGTGACACACTCCACCGTACCGCATGCCAATCAGCGTCGTCGCGAGTGCCACGCCAGATCGACCTAGGCGCACAGTCACATTCTTCTTGATCTGCACAATCTTGGTCGAACCCCCTCCGCTAATAAAGACGTAGTCGTCCTCTTGAATAAAATCTGAGGTACTCATTCGATCTTGAAGTCGCTGATTTGTGTGCGCTCTCCCTCCCAAAGGAATGCGTACGTTTTTAGGCGAAGGGAATTGAGCGGAAGAGGGGGAGGAGAGCTGCAGACGTAGCAAACACAACCTCCTAGTGGTGAGTGTGCACGATCGCTGGTGACAACCCCCTGTCTATGATCCCTTGCTTAGGGTGCAGCTGTGCTGACTCGATCTGGTTCCGTTACCTGACGAGGCGCGCGAGCGCATACAGAGAGACATAAGGAGAGCAGAGCAGAGCAGAGAGAGAGTAGACGAGAGTGCGGAGACGCGGAGACGAAGCCGCGTCACATACGCGCATGGGAACGGAATACGAAACAGAAGGCGGAGAGGCCATAGGGTCGTCAACCCGAGCCTTCCTCATGCAGGTGTCAGGTGGAACCGCTCAAAGGGGTGTGATAAAAAGCGAGACTGTCACCTTCTCTTTCCCCTTCTGGAGTGTGCAGCTAAAAAGAGTTGCCGAAGAAGCTAAAACCGCCGTGTACAAGTATTTCAATCTAGTGACCACTTCCACGTTGACACATCGATTGCGGATGGCCAGCTTGTTTTCACTGATGTTTGTTCCCCGTGTGTGCGTGTGTGTGTGTGGGGGGGGGGGAGACCTTTCCCCCGTTGCAAAACTACATGGTAGGCTTATCGTAAACGCACGAAAAACATAGCAGCGGATGTGTTCATCGATTTTCCTTCTTGTTGGTTTACAAGGAACATCTACATAGCGAATGACGAGCGACAAAGACTTGGTGGCCTTTTTTTTTACTGCCCCTGTGGTGGAGGTGATCCCGTCGTCATCGCTTTGGGATTACATCGATCTGCAGCGCACTCGAGTTGGCGCCGCAACGCGGTCTCCTCGTTCAGGTTGCCTGTCATCTGCTGGCGGATAGACTGAAAGGATGAGACAGCGGCGTCCACGATAGCGGTGGTGGTGGTTTCTATGGTGCCATCCAACTCTGTGGCGGGGCAGCCGGCAAGGGCCTTTGTGCGTGAAGAGGCGAACACTCCATCGACCCAGCGCACGTGTGGCACCTTGGCGAGGAACTGCTCCTTGTATGCCGCAACGTCGCGGCACACGGGATTGTCCAGTAGCAGCATCTCATCCGATACTCGATGATGAATTCCGTTTCTCTGGTCGATATTGGCGAAAGGAACGTGCCGCTGCAATACGAGTTCAACAAGGCAGGGAAGCGCTACAAGTGGTTGAAGGGAATCGACTGAGGCGAGCATGTTACCCTCCAAAAAACACCGCTGCAAGGACGCGCACTTGACCAGCGCACTTATGTCGTGGAGACTGTTCTCGGCTGCGTTGAGAAACGTCAGCTGAGGTGCGATGATTTCCAGCCCAGACAGCGTACTTAGTTTGTTTCCCGACACGTCGAGTACACGCAAAACACCGCAGCGGAGGAATGCGTTGGGGCCAATCCTCTGATATCCTTTTCGTGGTACGCTGACGTGAAAAATTAACTCGGGGTCGTACTGCTGGGAGAACGTGAGGCAATCATTTTCAGTGAGGATATTTGCGGTATCACATTCTGACATGGCGTTGCTCTGGCTCGACAACTGTGCATGCATGCATATATATATATATATATGTACGTGTTCTTCTCTTGCGTATGTTTGAGAGTCCACAAGTCAGCTGAGGCGGAGACCGCAGAGTCTAGCACCAAAGGTACCGGCGGATGAACCTGGGGCTGCAGGGATTGCCGTGCGAAAGCTAAACCGCAGAGTACGGGGCAAAGGGCTCAGGCAAAGTAGCGTAGCACTAGATCCAGAGGAGTTTTTTTTTTGAGGTGTGGTAAGATGAAAGGCGCGAGCGTCATAGTAGGCAAGGGTCTAGCAAGAAGCAGCATAGCGGGTTGGGCCTTGATCATGGTTTTTTTCCCCAGGTTCTGTTCACTGCCCCCCCCCCTCCCCCTAAGAGACGGGTGCGCTGGACCATGTGTCAGCGAGGTAGAGTGTGATGCGACACGAAGGAACCCTCATGGAGAAAAGAATCGACATCAGCTGGAAGAATGCCCAAACTGGTGTGCGTTGAGGAGGAGGGAGGGAGGGAGGGAGGGGGGGAGGGAGGGAGGAGGGGGAATGGTCTATTCCGTCTCAAATTCCGCTGACCTGCCCGTTGGTTCATCTTCATTCAAACTGTTACGTCTCTGTGAAGCCGTGGCAGCTGTGCGCATGCGCGTGTGGGTAATGGAGTAATCACCTGTAGAGAGGGCACACAAAAAACACGAATCCCTTCCGTCATTTTTTTTTGATGGGGGGTGGGGGGGGGGGGGTGGGGCTCATTCAACTAATGCACTCCTGAAATGCGCTTGGGTGATCGTCTCTACTCTCATCCCCATCACGCGCTTAGCCAAAAGGCTTCATCAGCACTGACAGCGGTACAGCAAGGCCTCTTGCTTCACCTTGCGTTGAGCAGACCAAAAATCCTTGACACGTTGCTGGCTCTTCACCTTCCGCAGGCGCGACGCGCGTAGCTGCGCTGGCAGCTCCACCTCGAAAACGTCACACAGCTCTTCCGTCATGGCCTGGAACTGCGCGTGTCCCCGTGCGCCATCTCGGCTGTCCAGGATATGGAGCACCAAGGCACTTACGCTATTACTGTAGCCCATCTCCAGGTCGAGGATTAACCGGCCCACCTGATACTGCTGAAGCGGTGTCAGCATAGACACCATCTTCTCCAGCCGTTGAAAGCAAAGAACAACAAGTCGCTCAGGCAACTGCGAGACGGTGAGGCTGGCAACGGCCTGTAGAACGCTGAGTAGCTGAGGAATGTCCAGCTTCACCTCTGCTGTCGCTTGTCGCTCCAGAGCCTGAAGCGCAGCCGTTACGACGATTTTGTCGTCGATGCTGAAATGCGCATGGCATTGCACGAGACGCACAATCGCACTGCGGCGGCACTGATCAAGCATAGGCAACATCCGCGTGTCAATGGCGTCCAACACCGGCTCCACAATCGCCTCGCTGCTGGCCTGCAGCGCAGCCGTGAGGACCAGCTCCAGGTCCTCGGGGGAGAGCAGCGGAACATCGCTTTCTATCAGAGGAAACAAGATTGTCTCGAAACGGCGCAGCACAGATGTGTCCATGGCGATGGCCTTGAGGAGAACACACCGGCTGTGGGCATCAGCGCGCTCAAAAGACGATGACAGGACCTTGTCAAATGAATCGCATTTGCCCATGACCGGAACTGCGTTAGTGGAGTTGCCGACTGGACGTGTTGCTTGTGACTCTATAAGCATTAGATCCCACGCCCTCAGGCGACTGATACTCTGCACTAGCCCTGCAAATTCACTCGGCTTCAGATCACCACTGCGATAGAGGAGCATCCTACACACGTGCCTAATTGCTGCCTCTCCCATCGCTGACAGTGACGAGGTGCCGCTGGTGCTGAGCAGCTTCGTTACGGCGGCCAACCAATGCTGAACGGTGTTGAAGACGCTCAGCACCAGTTCCGTGACCGATAGCAAGGGGAACAGCGGAGATCCTGGCTCTGTCACCTCCGCACACTTTGCGGCAACTTGGAGGAGTGCCTCCAAGGCAGATATGGTATCGCTGTCAGAGGTCGCCGCAACCGCCTTATAAATGCTGGCTAGATGTGGCTCAGTAAATACAGACTGAAAAATAATGGCCACTGTAGACGGGAGGAAAACGCGGTGCTCTGCGAGGAGCTGCACCAGAGCCGCCAGATCGCGCCACTGAACCGGCGTGGCCGCCAGCATATCGGGTAGAAGCTTCTGCTCGACCTTCGCCACAACACCTTGTTCCCGCATCTGGTGCAGGGAGGGCGGATATGAAATGAGGAAGAAACGAAGCGCCTCGAGAGTGGAAATGAGTTCAAGAGACAAGAGACGATCGCAACAAGTGCGAATGAGCTCTCGGCGTTCGTGCTGCTCTGACTCCCCAACTATGTAACCAGTCGCCTTCATCTCCCAGAGAATGTCGTCGACGTTCGAAAGACTGTTTTCAGTCGCTGCTGACTTCCTTGCGGTCAGCAGGTCCACCAAGGTAGGGCGCTCGGTGCGGAAGAGGAGATATCCCTGGAGGATCATCATCAACAAGCTCTTGTCTGACTCACTGGCATTCTCGGCTGCAGCGGATACTCGATCCAGCAAACTCCGCAGGAGTGGCAATGACACCTCCTCATGACGCGCTGCCAACGCGGACAGCACACGAGTGACCCACGCAATGGTCATGTGTGGCAGATGCGCCGCAACAACTGCTTCGGTAATTTTCATCGGCAGCTTTTTTGCGATCGTTATGAACTCATTAAGATCGACGGTCGCATATATGTCGGTTTTGGAAAGCGACGCCAGCACCTCCTCCACCCCGGCAGGGTACTGCGCCACTAGCAGAAGCAGTTCGCGCTGGCTAAAGTCACACAGCTGAGGCTGCAACTGCTGCGCCACAAACGGGGCAACGTGAGGAAAAAATAGGGAAAGTCGCTGGAGATGAGAAAGCCCCAGTTGTTTCAACTCAGCGGGTTGCAGATATGGGATAAGTCGCAGGAGGTGGGTCTCCAGCTCGGCGCGGACTGCCGATTTACCGTCATCCTCATCCGTTTCATCTGCGCCCTCGTCACCTTCCTCGAGCTCCGCGTGATCTTGCGCCAAGGCACCCCGCCGCTCTGATGCCGAGGCTTTATCGTCGCCGCCCGAGTTGTTGTTCAGTAGGAACGTCAGTTGGGGCACACGGAGGTGCGGTACCGCAAGTGTTAAGTGGTGCAAGAAGCTGGCGATGGACTTGAAAACCGTCGCGCTCCGCTCCCGGTTGTCTTTGATGTGCCCTACGACGATACGGTCGTGAAGAGTGGAGAAGGCGATGGCGCCTATCTGAAGGTCCTCGGCCAAAAATGGTACCGGGCGGCGCCTCTTGACCGCCATGAAATAGGCGGAGAGGACGTGTTGGAAGATGCGGATGTCGCAGCTGGTGAGAAGGGCTTTCAGGAAAGTGGGAAGCAGTGCGGGGAGAGCGATGGAGCTGTCGATGCGCACGGCACACACAAAGTGCGCGGCGAGAGGTGGCCCATCGAAGACTAGTGAGCAAGGCTGCTTGCCATCCATCGCAGCTACGGGGTTGCTGTTCATTGGGTGCTCATCCCACGAGACGGTCTGCGAGTTCACCTTTGCCTTCCTGTCCACGGTGGTCCCTGAAGCGGGCGTACACCAAACGGATGCTGCATCGCTCTCTGCCATCATCGACGTTCTGTCCGCCATGCGACGAGCGACAGCAAGCATGACACGATAGGGCTGCTTGCAGCCCACTTGGAGCATGAGGCTTAGTACCTCCTCCACCTCCTCGTCCGTCACAGAAGTCATAAAGTCAGCCTCGGGGACAATGCTTGCATCGTCGACGTTGGCTTTTTGTTCATCTGCGGCATCGTCCCCGTCTTCCACGTCGTCTTGGCTGATGTCATCGACAGCGCGCGCGCTGTCCTCCTCTGTCGAAGTCTGCCTTTCTTTGGTGCTGTTTTCTACTTCGCGCGCCGCGCTTGCCTGTGGCAGTGCTGCAGCTTCTGCCACATTTTCGGTCGCCAATGCACTTTCCTTGCCACTGTTCTCGGCCGCTGCGAGACACTGGAGGTAGTGCTCAAACCACAAACGCACTGTCTCACGACGTGCGGTGCTGACAGAGGCGTTGTCGCTGTCTAAAGCGCCGATCGCGAGTAGGTAGCGCACCGTGCGAATGAGAGTTGTGGTGTGCACTTTTAGAGCGTTTGCGTGCCGTAGGGCGGGGTCTGCGCTCAGACGCATGCCCAGGGTGCGCTGGGAAAAGACAAACGCGGTGTGCTCCGGGGTGGCCGCCTTGCACTCAATTGCCAAGGGGGCAACAAAGCGCACGAATGCAAAGAAGTTCTGGAAGTGTCCTTCACCAGCGAGGCGAATCATGTGGGTTACCAGGCGGCGCTTAGTCTCCTCCTTCGTGAGGATTCCCGCTGTCTTGGCGAGAATGGGAAGGGACACCGCCCCGATTCGCGGATCCCTCCAGTCTCTCAAGACTGGAAGGACCAACACCTTGAGCAACACCTGCTCGTCCATGGCATCATCGGCGGGGATAGATTGATGCGTGATCCGGCTATCCACGTATGCGCTCAGTGCGCTGATCACCGCCACACTCGTGGTGATGAAGTTTCCTTTGCCCCGCGTCGATTCACTAATGTTTTTCTCGGTGCACCCTTTCCAGTCAATGGCGCTGACGAGAGTTCTGAGCATGACAGGTATCTCCGCTTCGGCGTTTGGGACTGCTTCTTCCACATGGTGAAGTTGCTTCGAAGACTGTCGATACTTCTCCAAGAAATAAAGGATCGCACACAAATCCAGGGTGAGTGGAACTTTCAAGGAGATCGGCTGCTTTGCATTCTGCACAGCAGCGGCCTTATCGCCATCCTCCCCCTTGGCCGCCTGTATCTTGCCGAGTAGCTCAGGCACTATAGCCAAGCTGCACAATAGAACCAATCGACACAGCGTCCAGGGAAGCTGCAACCCCAAGCTCAGCAGCAGCGACAATGCAATATGAGGTTCCAGCTTCCGCTGTGGCATATCTTCGGCGCCGTCGCTTTGCTGGAAACGATGACGCAGCAGCTGATAAATTCGTTCACGGTACTGGGATCTGCGCTTGGCGTAGCTGAGGATCTCCACGAGCACATGAAACTCCATAGTAGACGAGCACGTCAAAATGTAATCCGGCACAGAGCTCGACCGGCATAGACTTCTGCTTCGCACGGCTGCTAAGATGGCTGGCAGGCAGCGCATCTCCTCGACTGTGAAGGTTGAGGGGTGGCGCAGGACACACAGCAAGTACTCCATCAGGTGCGCCCGACACGTCGGTGGCGCGGATCGTGCGTTCAAAAGGATACGAGCGAAGTCACCGATACGCACAGAGCTTGTTCCAGTGACATGATAGCGAAGGGGTGAGTCTGCAGTGCATGGGGCGGAGGCGCAGCCCTCCGCACCCTTTGCCGAGGCAGAGGGGGGCGGAACCACCGCGCTAAGACAAGCGTTTGCTAAGACCTCGGTGTCGCTAGTGGACTCCCGATCCTGACGAGACGCGCGTAAGGGGGGCGTGATCAGCGCATCGAGGAGCTTCGCGACTTTTGCCATGAGATGTTGATGATGTGTGGCGAGAAATTGCTGGCATCGCGCTGGATCGAAAAGAAGAAGCGTCGTGAGAAGGGCTTCAATTGTCGTGCTTTCGAGCATGCTTGACTGCACATCTGCTGAGGCACTACAGTGGAGATTTACTTGATGAACAAGCGCAAACCACAATGCCGGTGGAGACGAGAGAGTTTCCAAAATTTCAGAAGGCAGCTTTAGTGGGTTATCGTGGGTGACACGATCTAGCGCGTAGGCAGCGGAGAGGAGAATCAAGAACGGCTGAATTTCCAGCTGCTCACTGCTCACCGATCGTGCCATTAGTAGGGAAATGCAGCGACACAATCCTCTAATAAGGTCACTCGATGGCGGCTCAGCAGAGCCATTTGCACTCCATCGGTGTCTCTGGCGATCAAGCACCTCGGCCAAAAAGCTCAAAAGAACCAAACACTGCCCACAGGAGAAGCTGTCGGCGCTCTCCTGGACCCACCGTAGCACGCCTACATTCATGTCGTCGATATCATCCATCGGATTAGCGGGGTTCACCAAGTTGATTTTCTCACCGTCTTGGTGGTAAGCACACCATCGAATGATGGCGTTGAATCCCCGACGTTTGATCTCTTTCTGCTTCGAATACGACATTGGCGCTGAATCGTTGCGCTTCTTGGAGACACATGGCACCGAATCTCGGAGCTGGCGTAGAATGGCACCAGGTTTCAGGATCTGCTGCGCGTCGGACTCGAACAAAGATGAGCTTTGACGCAATGGGGGAGAGGAGAGCAGTATCAGCGGCAATCTCGATGCACCAGCTAGCAGTTGCGCAGTTGTTAGAAAAGCCATTATCGTGCACCCCGAAAGCCTTGCAGAGAGATGACCAGGGGCGGGGGTGAGGGCTGAACAGAGTGGCGTCCCCTGAGGGATGGCTTGTCAAGTGCTTCAGTGCACGCTGTTCTTGGGTAGTTGCACACCAGGAGGGGAGAGGGGAGAAAGGAAGTCGAGGGCGGACAATGTGGCGATAAAGGTACAAAGGAAAAAAAACCAATCAGGGAAAGGATAGTATAGTTGCAGCAGCCGCCCGGAGTGGCCACAGCACAGTCGCAGATGCGCGCTGGGTAGAATAAGACATTCCAGTTTGGGGGTGGGGTGGGGGAACGACCATGGCGCCAAAGGCACGATGGAGACATTCATTTATGCAACTCCTGCCCCGACAAGGCAAGCCCAGACTATGCGAAGAAATGAGAGATGGGAGTTCCCTGTAAAAACGGGAACGCTCCCGGTGTGGTGTGGTGTGGTGTGTGAGTGTAGGGGGAAAGGGGGGAAGGGGGAAGGGGGGAAGGGGGCATGTTGTGTGTTCTTCCCTTCAAATTTGGTAGTGTGCCTCCTCCCCACCCCTCCCTTCCTATTAAACACTGCGCGTTGTGGCGAACACGGGACGCGCCATCCACATTTTGTTGTTGTTGGGCATTCTTTTGGAGGTCAGTTTTGTTTAGTTTCCCTCTCTCGTCTGTTTCGAGACGCACTTCTTTTTCATCCCACACCAACACTTCCCCCCTCCTCCGGCGCGTGAGGCTGCGCAAAAAAAAAAAAGAGTGATTGGGAATATTTGAAGGGGGGTGGAGAGAAAGGGGAGAGAGGGGAGGGGGGTTCGTGTGCGGAGCACCGGATCCCTCAAAGTCATGTCTACACATAAATGTTCGACTCATCGTCCTCATCTTTCTCAATAGAGTCGCTCATGCACCTAGAGGCAGGCACGAGGGCGGGACGCAAGGGAAACGCATAGCAGTGGGTAGCTGCCATCACCTTATCGTGTACAGTTTGAGGCAATGGCCTCTATCACACCCCTCACAGAACTCTTCGCGCGATCCAATTGGATTCGTATAAGATGTAGGTCTTCTTCACTGAGACCCTCCAGCTCTGTTACAGTTTCCAGTGTGGGCTGTATTACATGAGCCAGCAACGCTGCACTCTCTACCTCAGCCTCACGCCTCCGCTTGCCGCGGGGTGTCTTGCCCTTCGTCAGCTTTGCCGTTTTCTCTGTGACTGACGGCGACTCTATTTGCCCCGCTGCTTCGCGCAGCCTCGTCGCTGTGAGACCGGAGGCACTGATGCGCAAAAGGCGGGAGAGCAGAGCAGCACTATCCAAGGCTCCACTAAACCGACTCTCTTCGCGCATTGCGACGAGAAGCGACCACGCACTGCGACTGTTCCCTCGCCTTCCACCCAGTAGTGCTCGCACCTGCTCGTAGGCACTTACTACGCGCTCATCAAGCTGCTGCTCTGCTGTTCGGAGCTGCTCGTACTCATCTGTATGGGCGGCGTCTCTGCGCATCTGCAAAACCAGGTCACGCAACATCGACGCCGAGAGCGAGGAGCGCAGTTCTGCTGATAGTTGCTGAAGATATTTCTCATCACTCACTTCGCAGACAGTGCTTTTCGCATCGGGGCAGGCGTCGGGGTAGGGATCAGGCACCGCATCGCCGGCGCCACCAGCACGAGGGGGCGGCGCTGTAGAATTTTCCCTCGAGTAGAGGTATGCAGCGTAGGCGGTGTGGTGGTTAACGAGCTCGCGCCAGGCACGTTGCGCAGCGGCGGTTCCTTTGCGCCGAAGAGCTTTTTCCAGGTGTGTTTTTGCTTCGTCGACGGAGATTACGCCATCTACCGTGAGGTACAGCCGTCCTTGAAGCTTTCCTCCAGAGGGCGCAGCCTCACAGCGCACAGAGTCCAGTGACTCATGTCTGTCGGAGAGAAAACGCGGCGGCGTGGCGTCGCTGCGGGTATCGTTACCGTGAAAAGAGGGAGGTGCGTCGCGGCGCCACTCCTGTAACGCCCAGGACACTTTTACGAACTCTGAAAACACCATCGCTATCCGCGCGACGTCATCCATGGTACAGGTGTGGTGACAGTAGCGCGTAATCGCGCCAAGCCAACGGTCATCAATGGCAACGCTGTGCACCGCTGTCAGATGGCTGGCCGGCAGTCCTCTGGAAGTAGGGGTCGTAGGCATCACTTTCCCTGTGAGTTCCTCCCTATGGGCGGAGAACCCCACGCGGCCGTGAAGAGCGCCGAGTTGCGCCTTCTCAATTAGGCTGACAAGGCACATGCTGTGTAGCAACTGCGCCAAGTGCGTATTCCAGGCGTCATGATTCGTTGTTCCGGGAAGGGTCGAGGTGATATCTGCCGTCTCCTCTAGGATCGCCATAGCAGGAGGCTCTGAGATGGCTACCGAGTCCACCAGAGCACGCACATAATGGGAGGCATCCGCTGCGGTGCGGCGTGGTGGGGATCCGACAGAGGAGGACCAAGACATGCGGAGAAGTGCGCAACACAGACAACCATGTCACGCACCTCTTGAAAAATAGAAATGACGACCCGAGCGGCCAAATTTTATTTTTAATGACACACGGCAGTCGACAGAGAAAGGCACGCCCGATTTGTGCAAGCGTCCCGTGCTTGCGGGAGATGTGAGAGAAGTGTTAGGCGTACTTGCCTACACAATGTTCAAGCAGAGGGGCACCTCGTTCGCCTACGCACCCTTTTCTTTCACAGAGGTTTCACTCTGAGGTGGGCGTCGGGACAGCCGTCTAGCCAGTCGGAAAGAAAGAAATCAAAGCCCTCGTGGATGTGTTCCGAGAACCACCGCCCTCCAAAAGAACATCCTCACCCCGTAGCGTGAAGTGAAGTAGCACAAGAACAAAAAAGGGCCGGAAAGGAGAGCGAGTGACAGAGGTGTGTGTGTGAATCGAGGCTAGCTATAGATGGCGTGAGCGAGCACAACGTAAAAGCATTTCTGGAAGCACCACTTTAGGATCATTTAGGACACTTCCGCAAGTTGGAGGCAGTATACCCAGGTTGACGGTGTGGAGGTCTCGCTCAAAGGTGCATGAAGACGCAAGACGCACATGTAATGAACCACGCCCTGTATTGTGAGACAAATCCAGTGACGGGATTCCCACTCAATAGACCCCAGGTCCTGCTCGAAGACAACTCAGAGCCTCATCCATCGGCCTCGTATCTCACTCGCGGCGACAGAAAAGAGAGGGCCACACGGTGTTAAGGGACACAAGACGAGTTTGATCGAGATCACCACCAAAAGATGTGGGGAGGGGGAGGGGGGTGAAACAGGAACGGGGATTGAATTCAGAAAGAAGAGAATATGCAAGCGAGCGTAGGCTTCCCCCAGCCTCGATGATGTGTGTGTTTTCACCGATCACGAGGGTCGAATGTCATAGGAACAAAGTGGGGTGGTGGGGTCAGAACGTGTTCCTCAGCGTGACAACCTAAACAAACAAAAAAACGCCCACACTCATATTTATCTAGACATATTATTCTCAAAAAGAAAAAAAAGGCCGCGCACACGAGTGCGCCGGACAAATCTCCCAGCGCCAGCTGCAGCAGCACACGCTGCTGCCATACATTGATGATTGGGAGGGAGGGAGGTTGAGACGGCATTTCTGGAGGGCCTCATTTGATATTTTTCGTTTGAACTAAAGGGGGAGAAATAAACGAAGGGGGCTGAGTTCAGCACACACACACGGACACACAGGGCTCTATGTTGGAGACCGACACAGAGTACACGCACCGTACCCCAAGCTCGCCCACACACCGTGTGCATTCGAGATGTGAAGACGACGACAACGCAGCACCATCGCATATAACGTTTAGCGAAGAGCGAGTGCCCGATGTCAGATCGATGCGCTTTTCAGGGCAACCCCTGAACAACACTTCTGTGCATCTCTGAGAGTACGCCCGCCTCTACCCTTATGTGTGTGCGTGTGTGTATGCAATGCTTGTCACGAACTCGGGACCAGCGAAAACGAGCAATCTATGGAGCCAAACAATCACCTTGCGAGGGGATCTGCCTCACTCCTTTTTTCTTCAAAAAGTAAAAGTAACAAACAAAAAAAAAAGTGCGGTTGAACGCAAAGGAGGGTCGATCCATTTGCAGGCAGAGATCTATATGAAGAAGGTATGTTGCTCGCTAGAGCGTGACAAGGGAACACAACGCGAGTGGTGTTCGACAGCGCTACTCCCAAGTCCAAAGTCGAGGGAAAAGAAACGAGCCCGTTCTTCACCAGGCGGGAAAGCTTTAGGCTGGAAAGGATCACAGGGTGGAGGGCTTCACTCCTTGACGCTTTGGATACGACAGTGCTCTAACTGAAGCCAAAATAATAATGATAAAAAAACTCTATGTCAATGAAAGCCGAGAAAATGGAGCCGTTATTTTTTTCCGCTTCTCGTCAAGCGTGTTTGCACACCCACCCCAGAAAACTCTTCCATCACCGTACACACGACAACCAGTGGGTAATCAGCGAGGAGAAAGTGTGGCGTGTGCTGGAGGAGGGAGTGCCCGTGCGTAGGCGCGTCAGCTCGCAGCTGGTGTAATCTATCTATGCCCCCCCCCAAAAAAAAATACGTACATGTGACATGTGCAGGCACAAACGGAAAAAAGCGGGGAAAGAAAAAAAACGGGAAGCCCCCCAAATTGGTCTGCCCCTATGTATCGTGCTGGTGGAATGCGCGAACGTTGAGGTCTTTGTGCGCTTGCGTCTACCCCGAGGGTTGGGGGTGACACTCTCTATGACCCAATACTGATTAAAGACACGCAACGGACGAGGGTGAAGCGAGAAGATGTTGGTTGGCGACAAGACGTAACACTCACGTCGTCGACACGACGGAGTCCCCACACAACGGTCCCGCATTCCTCCCACAAGCATGTCCTTACACTGGAAAAAACGAACAAAGTGCACGACAGACTGAATGTAAAAAAAAAGTTTTTTTTTGAGGGGGCTCACTCCAGGAGGACTTTTCGGTGACGCCGTTGGATTCATCGCGTATGGACGGGGCAACGGAGGGAAGAAACCCCTTGATGGAAAAGTGAAAGTGATAAATAAAAAAAAGGGGCCGAGCAGCGAGGTACTGCCTGCACGCGGGGGGGGGGGGAGATCCCGACAAATGTTGAGAACATAACAAAAATGTGAGAGCCTTACGTACTTATCTAACGGCACAGGACACACTGCTGTTTCACTTCTTCATTGCCTCAGCGACAGCAGCAATACGGGCCTTTGCGCCACGCTTGTCATCCTTCACACTAGTAAGTGTCCAGGCCTTCGCAACTTGAGCCATCCGCGTCGAGCTGGGAACGTCTTTTAATACGGGAAGTAAGGCCGCGTAGGTGGCTCCAAATGGGTTGCGGTTATAGTACTGGGGAACTTTGATATCCTTCTCTCTGAGCGTAGATAGGTTTAGACCTTTGAGTGCTGCTGGCGTCCCTGCATGGCTCGACGCGCGTGGCTGGGAGCTACGGTGCCCGTGTGTTGGCGGGCTCACACGAGGGAGACCAATCATCGACTTTGAGCCCGTCCGCTTCTCCAGAAGTTCAGTTGCGCGCGCAATGCGCTGATTCAAGCCTCTCAGAGAGTGCGTTTCTATCCACAATGCCTTGATTTGGCGAGAAGCCTGTCTCCTTGGATGGTTTGGAATGAGCCCGGTCATGCACATGTGTCGATAGAAACGAATGTAGGGGTTTCGACGACGGCGAGCTGCATCGGCGCTGCTTGTTGCTACGATTCTTTGCGGTTTTGACATGCCCAGCTTTGCACTGCGTAATTTCGGTGCTACTCGCTTCGCAGGAGCAGCAGCAGTCTTGCGAGAAGCGTGCTTTTTGTGCGTCTTTGTTCTTTTTGCTGGCTGTTGCTTCTGTGTAGACAACTTGGCACCGACCTTTCCCCCAATACTTGCCTTAGCAGAAGCCCGTCTCTTAGAAGCCATCCGCACCGCTCGCTTCCTCAGCGCTCTTCTTGGTTTTCGCACCGCGGCCTTGCGAATGGGTGGCACTCTCTGTGTTTTTTTCAGCTTCCGTGACGTTGTGCGGGGCTTCGTCGACTTGGCCATCTTACGGCTGGCACGATTTTTTGATCTACTTGCGCTTTTGTTTATGGCGCGTGTAATGCGGCGCTTGATGATCCTTTTACTCAGTTTCCTTGATAACCCCGCTTTAGCGCGCTTCTGGGATTTGTTCAGCAGTCGCACAGCCAGGTCAACACGCTTCTGGGACGAAAGAGATCGCTGCTGCCTTGTCATGACCCACATGCGAAGTACTCGCTTGCGATTCGCCTCCGTGAGCGGAAGCTTGGTGCGTTGCATCACAGCTTTTTGAAAGGCGGCAAAGAACTGGACGCCCTTTTTCTTGGGCTGCTGCGACCTTTTCACGGAAAATACTTTTCGCCTTGTAGTCGTACTGTGCAGGGGTTTCGGCGAGGACGCTGCACCCGCGTTCCGCACACGCCTTGCGACATTCTCCACTTCCTTACTGATATTCCTGCTATCCCTACGAAAGACGCTGAGCGCTGCGGTCACGCGCGGTGCACAGTAGCGACGGCCGTATTGCGGCGCTGTCCTGCGCCAAAGGACCGCAGCCGTTTGCATTATTCGCGACGGCTCTTTTTTGCAGATTGGAGCGTTCAGCGCTTTGAAGAAGCTGGCGAACGGTGGCCGGCGGCGCACCAAGGCTGGCGCTGATCTCCGAAACATCGTACCGTTTTAGTATACGCGAGTTTAGTTCAGAATTTGCCGGTGTTTCACCGACGTCTCTTTTTTTTTTTCACTGAAACTGTTCTGAAGAACTCGTGTGTGTGTACGTAGCGATTGACAGTATAGAGAGAGGGGGGGGTGGAGATAAAAACAAGGACAGTTTTTCTGTGTGGAAAGAGCAGGGAGGTGAATAGATGGGTGGAGGGTGAAAAGAGGAAGAGATGAAGAGGTCGGCAATCGTGCCCTTACATCCCTAATGGCTGAAATGGTAGAGACGGTGGCTCAAGGGGCAGAATAGGGGGCCCGAGAACACGAGGAAGATGCGGTGAGGTTGCGGCGGACAGAGAACGACGAAGTGCGTGGCGGAGAAGAAGTCCGGGTGCACTGATACTAGACTTTTCTCACACTTTTTTTTTATTCTACACAGAGGTGCGAGAAAAAAAAGGCGTCACACCCTCCCCTCACTTCAACGTTACGAGTTAGAAGGAAGGAAAAGCAAGCACTACTGTATCGACTACCTGAACGGTGAGACAGCTACGTTTGCAACTCCCTCAGTAATTGCTACAAAGTCTGCCCAACGGTACATCTAACAGGAAACGTTGCCCATGCCAACGAGAGGCAAAATACTTCTCTCCCTTCGCGTATAATTCTCCACTTTCTGTAGCGAGAAGGGTCTTAGACACAAGCGTCGAGTTTGTTTTGAGAAAGGAGGTGGGGTGAGAGAGGCGAAACAGAGATGGCAACAAGGCTGCAGAACACACCCGGGTGGAGAACAAAGTGAAGCGGATGAAGTGTGAGAATGTAGGTGTAAGTACGGTTCTTGGGTGAAGGTGGTTGCGTGACCCACGATCGATGACGACGAGAGCAACGGTTGAGGCAGGAGAGGTGCAGAGCAAATAGGGGGCGAAGAAGGGTCAGCGACGAGAAATCACAGAAGCCAACGCCCGAGAGAGAGAGCTCGTGGCATATGCAGCTCCACGCGAGCTGCGAAGGCCCGCGCGACAGCACGCGGGGGACCTTGCAAAACAAACAAAAAGGGGGGTTTGGCGGGAGGGTGTCGGCTTTCTCGACTCCCCCCCGCCCCACCACCACCACCAACAGAGCAGCTCTTGCCCCAATAGCAAGGCTTCACGTCTTTATCATGTCTTTGTTGTTGTACCGCTTCTAGAAGTCAGTGCAAGCAATATGTAGGGGCCTCTGAGAGACCCTCACCCCTGGTGATTGGGGAATTAAAAAAAGCCATATGCTCGCACGCCTTTACCAAATAATGCGCTGGCAGGTGACGAGAGGGGACGTTGCCGAAAACCAAAATGAAAAACGCACAATTGATCCCCGCAGAGGGATTCAATGCTCGTACGGGTGCAAGGGGCGGGCGATCGGCGAAAACGGTGCCGTCAACCCCATCCGAGGCACATAGAGATACATGTGGAAAAAAGGAGGGGGCCAGGTGTCCATTCTGCACCACCCGTACTGAAATTTCTGTACAAGCTGATTCGCGTCCAATTTTGCAGCAAAGCTGCTTCGTCGCGCCCGCGCGGGGTATAGTAAGGAAAGAGTAATAAAACCAGTAAGGAGAAAAAAAGGAATACAGGGAGATGCTCTGCCCGAACGCACACACACAGACACAATGGCGTCGCACTCCAAAGAAAAGCACGGAGGGGGGGGGGGGTTGAGGGACTTCTGAGCATGCGCATGTAGTCCTCAGAAAAACGGAGAATAAAAAGAAAAGCGAGCCACACAAAGCTTACCTAAACACATGTCGCCAGGGCTGGTGCTGGTGCTGGTGCATTGCTCAGTATCTACAGTATGCCACCGAGGTGCATATCAGCGCGGACACACAGCACCATTTCAGCATGTTAGGGACGCTGTGCACGCGTCCGAGATCCAACAAATCAAGATGTTGCGGCTGTCAGCGATATGACACGTGTCGCTTGTCGGCGACTGTGAAATAGATGGCAGCACGTACTGTTTCTATTCATTCGCTAGAGCCCACAGAACACGAGCGCACGATGTGCCTCCAAATGTGCGCGGATTTACGCGCCGCGCACAATAAAGCGGCCCTCATCGGGGAGGTGCGTTTTGGGGTCGGCTGGCTTCTCGATGGAGCCAAAGGGCATCTGAGCAACCAGCTTCCAGTTCTCCGAGAGATCAAACGCGGCGCGGAGATCCTGCTCGATCAGCGCGTTGTAGTGCTGCAGCGTTGCACCGATGCCACCCTGTGCCAGTGCTGACCACACCGCAAACTGGGCCATCCCGGAGGCGTGCTGCGAGAAGGTCGGGAAGCTCTCGGCATAGCTCGGGAACGACTCCTGCTGCTCCTTAATGGCAGCGTCATCCTCGTAGAAGAGAACCGTGCCGGCGCCCGCGGCGAAGCAGTTGTCCACCTTTGCCTCGCTCTGCTGGTACTGCTCCTCCGTTGTTACCTTCTTGAGTGCCGCCTTCACGATCTCCCACACCTTGTGGTGCTCCGCACCGAACAGGATGACGGCGCGGGAGCTCTGCACGTTGAAGGAAGAGGGGCACTGGCGGATAGTGCTCTGGATGATGTCGGCAATCTCCTTGGGGCTCTGTGGAAGCTTGTTCCCCAGGTTATAGATGCTGCGGCGCTTCGAAATGGCCTCGATGTACTGTGCAGAGGACGGCATGATGACGCTGGGGTGGGGTGAGAGAGGCGAAACAGAGATGGCAACAAGGCTGCAGAACACACCCGGGTGGAGAACAAAGTGAAGCGGATGAAGTGTGAGAATGTAGGTGTAAGTACGGTTCTTGGGTGAAGGTGGTTGCGTGACCCACGATCGATGACGACGAGAGCAACGGTTGAGGCAGGAGAGGTGCAGAGCAAATAGGGGGCGAAGAAGGGTCAGCGACGAGAAATCACAGAAGCCAACGCCCGAGAGAGAGAGCTCGTGGCATATGCAGCTCCACGCGAGCTGCGAAGGCCCGCGCGACAGCACGCGGGGGACCTTGCAAAACAAACAAAAAGGGGGGTTTGGCGGGAGGGTGTCGGCTTTCTCGACTCCCCCCCGCCCCACCACCACCACCAACAGAGCAGCTCTTGCCCCAATAGCAAGGCTTCACGTCTTTATCATGTCTTTGTTGTTGTACCGCTTCTAGAAGTCAGTGCAAGCAATATGTAGGGGCCTCTGAGAGACCCTCACCCCTGGTGATTGGGGAATTAAAAAAAGCCATATGCTCGCACGCCTTTACCAAATAATGCGCTGGCAGGTGACGAGAGGGGACGTTGCCGAAAACCAAAATGAAAAACGCACAATTGATCCCCGCAGAGGGGATTCAATGCTCGTACGGGTGCAAGGGGCGGGCGATCGGCGAAAACGGTGCCGTCAACCCCATCCGAGGCACATAGAGATACATGTGGAAAAAAGGAGGGGGCCAGGTGTCCATTCTGCACCACCCGTACTGAAATTTCTGTACAAGCTGATTCGCGTCCAATTTTGCAGCAAAGCTGCTTCGTCGCGCCCGCGCGGGGTATAGTAAGGAAAGAGTAATAAAACCAGTAAGGAGAAAAAAGGAATACAGGGAGATGCTCTGCCCGAACGCACACACACAGACACAATGGCGTCGCACTCCAAAGAAAAGCACGGAGGGGGGGGGGGGTTGAGGGACTTCTGAGCATGCGCATGTAGTCCTCAGAAAAACGGAGAATAAAAAGAAAAGCGAGCCACACAAAGCTTACCTAAACACATGTCGCCAGGGCTGGTGCTGGTGCTGGTGCATTGCTCAGTATCTACAGTATGTCACCGAGGTGCATATCAGCGCGGACACACAGCACCATTTCAGCATGTTAAGGACGCTGTGCACGCGTCCGAGATCCAACAAATCAAGATGTTGCGGCTGTCAGCGATATGACACGTGTCGCTTGTCGGCGACTGTGAAATAGATGGCAGCACGTACTGTTTCTATTCATTCGCTAGAGCCCACAGAACACGAGCGCACGATGTGCCTCCAAATGTGCGCGGATTTACGCGCCGCGCACAATAAAGCGGCCCTCATCGGGGAGGTGCGTTTTGGGGTCGGCTGGCTTCTCGATGGAGCCAAAGGGCATCTGAGCAACCAGCTTCCAGTTCTCCGAGAGATCAAACGCGGCGCGGAGATCCTGCTCGATCAGCGCGTTGTAGTGCTGCAGCGTTGCACCGATGCCACCCTGTGCCAGTGCTGACCACACCGCAAACTGGGCCATCCCGGAGGCGTGCTGCGAGAAGGTCGGGAAGCTCTCGGCATAGCTCGGGAACGACTCCTGCTGCTCCTTAATGGCAGCGTCATCCTCGTAGAAGAGAACCGTGCCGGCGCCCGCGGCGAAGCAGTTGTCCACCTTTGCCTCGCTCTGCTGGTACTGCTCCTCCGTTGTTACCTTCTTGAGTGCCGCCTTCACGATCTCCCACACCTTGTGGTGCTCCGCACCGAACAGGATGACGGCGCGGGAGCTCTGCACGTTGAAGGAAGAGGGGCACTGGCGGATAGTGCTCTGGATGATGTCGGCAATCTCCTTGGGGCTCTGTGGAAGCTTGTTGCCCAGGTTATAGATGCTGCGGCGCTTCGAAATGGCCTCGATGTACTGTGCAGAGGACGGCATGATGACGCTGGGGTGGGGTGAGAGAGGCGAAACAGAGATGGCAACAAGGCTGCAGAACACACCCGGGTGGAGAACAAAGTGAAGCGGATGAAGTGTGAGAATGTAGGTGTAAGTACGGTTCTTGGGTGAAGGTGGTTGCGTGACCCACGATCGATGACGACGAGAGCAACGGTTGAGGCAGGAGAGGTGCAGAGCAAATAGGGGGCGAAGAAGGGTCAGCGACGAGAAATCACAGAAGCCAACGCCCGAGAGAGAGAGCTCGTGGCATATGCAGCTCCACGCGAGCTGCGAAGGCCCGCGCGACAGCACGCGGGGGACCTTGCAAAACAAACAAAAAGGGGGGTTTGGCGGGAGGGTGTCGGCTTTCTCGACTCCCCCCCGCCCCACCACCACCACCAACAGAGCAGCTCTTGCCCCAATAGCAAGGCTTCACGTCTTTATCATGTCTTTGTTGTTGTACCGCTTCTAGAAGTCAGTGCAAGCAATATGTAGGGGCCTCTGAGAGACCCTCACCCCTGGTGATTGGGGAATTAAAAAAAAAGCCATATGCTCGCACGCCTTTACCAAATAATGCGCTGGCAGGTGACGAGAGGGGACGTTGCCGAAAACCAAAATGAAAAACGCACAATTGATCCCCGCAGAGGGGATTCAATGCTCGTACGGGTGCAAGGGGCGGGCGATCGGCGAAAACGGTGCCGTCAACCCCATCCGAGGCACATAGAGATACATGTGGAAAAAAGGAGGGGGCCAGGTGTCCATTCTGCACCACCCGTACTGAAATTTCTGTACAAGCTGATTCGCGTCCAATTTTGCAGCAAAGCTGCTTCGTCGCGCCCGCGCGGGGTATAGTAAGGAAAGAGTAATAAAACCAGTAAGGAGAAAAAAAGGAATACAGGGAGATGCTCTGCCCGAACGCACACACACAGACACAATGGCGTCGCACTCCAAAGAAAAGCACGGAGGGGGGAGGGGGGGGGGGTTGAGGGACTTCTGAGCATGCGCATGTAGTCCTCAGAAAAACGGAGAATAAAAAGAAAAGCGAGCCACACAAAGCTTACCTAAACACATGTCGCCAGGGCTGGTGCTGGTGCATTGCTCAGTATCTACAGTATGCCACCGAGGTGCATATCAGCGCGGACACACAGCACCATTTCAGCATGTTAGGGACGCTGTGCACGCGTCCGAGATCCAACAAATCAAGATGTTGCGGCTGTCAGCGATATGACACGTGTCGCTTGTCGGCGACTGTGAAATAGATGGCAGCACGTACTGTTTCTATTCATTCGCTAGAGCCCACAGAACACGAGCGCACGATGTGCCTCCAAATGTGCGCGGATTTACGCGCCGCGCACAATAAAGCGGCCCTCATCGGGGAGGTGCGTTTTGGGGTCGGCTGGCTTCTCGATGGAGCCAAAGGGCATCTGAGCAACCAGCTTCCAGTTCTCCGAGAGATCAAACGCGGCGCGGAGATCCTGCTCGATCAGCGCGTTGTAGTGCTGCAGCGTTGCACCGATGCCACCCTGTGCCAGTGCTGACCACACCGCAAACTGGGCCATCCCGGAGGCGTGCTGCGAGAAGGTCGGGAAGCTCTCGGCATAGCTCGGGAACGACTCCTGCTGCTCCTTAATGGCAGCGTCATCCTCGTAGAAGAGAACCGTGCCGGCGCCCGCGGCGAAGCAGTTGTCCACCTTTGCCTCGCTCTGCTGGTACTGCTCCTCCGTTGTTACCTTCTTGAGTGCCGCCTTCACGATCTCCCACACCTTGTGGTGCTCCGCACCGAACAGGATGACGGCGCGGGAGCTCTGCACGTTGAAGGAAGAGGGGCACTGGCGGATAGTGCTCTGGATGATGTCGGCAATCTCCTTGGGGCTCTGTGGAAGCTTGTTGCCCAGGTTATAGATGCTGCGGCGCTTCGAAATGGCCTCGATGTACTGTGCAGAGGACGGCATGATGACGCTGGGGTGGGGTGAGAGAGGCGAAACAGAGATGGCAACAAGGCTGCAGAACACACCCGGGTGGAGAACAAAGTGAAGCGGATGAAGTGTGAGAATGTAGGTGTAAGTACGGTTCTTGGGTGAAGGTGGTTGCGTGACCCACGATCGATGACGACGAGAGCAACGGTTGAGGCAGGAGAGGTGCAGAGCAAATAGGGGGCGAAGAAGGGTCAGCGACGAGAAATCACAGAAGCCAACGCCCGAGAGAGAGAGCTCGTGGCATATGCAGCTCCACGCGAGCTGCGAAGGCCCGCGCGACAGCACGCAGGGGACCTTGCAAAACAAACAAAAAGGGGGTTTGGCGGGAGGGTGTCGGCTTTCTCGACTCCCCCGCCCCACCACCACCACCAACAGAGCAGCTCTTGCCCCAATAGCAAGGCTTCACGTCTTTATCATGTCTTTGTTGTTGTACCGCTTCTAGAAGTCAGTGCAAGCAATATGTAGGGGCCTCTGAGAGACCCTCACCCCTGGTGATTGGGGAATTAAAAAAAAAGCCATATGCTCGCACGCCTTTACCAAATAATGCGCTGGCAGGTGACGAGAGGGGACGTTGCCGAAAACCAAAATGAAAAACGCACAATTGATCCCCGCAGAGGGATTCAATGCTCGTACGGGTGCAAGGGGCGGGCGATCGGCGAAAACGGTGCCGTCAACCCCATCCGAGGCACATAGAGATACATGTGGAAAAAAGGAGGGGGCCAGGTGTCCATTCTGCACCACCCGTACTGAAATTTCTGTACAAGCTGATTCGCGTCCAATTTTGCAGCAAAGCTGCTTCGTCGCGCCCGCGCGGGGTATAGTAAGGAAAGAGTAATAAAACCAGTAAGGAGAAAAAAAGGAATACAGGGAGATGCTCTGCCCGAACGCACACACACAGACACAATGGCGTCGCACTCCAAAGAAAAGCACGGAGGGGGGAGGGGGGGGGGTTGAGGGACTTCTGAGCATGCGCATGTAGTCCTCAGAAAAACGGAGAATAAAAAGAAAAGCGAGCCACACAAAGCTTACCTAAACACATGTCGCCAGGGCTGGTGCTGGTGCTGGTGCATTGCTCAGTATCTACAGTATGTCACCGAGGTGCATATCAGCGCGGACACACAGCACCATTTCAGCATGTTAAGGACGCTGTGCACGCGTCCGAGATCCAACAAATCAAGATGTTGCGGCTGTCAGCGATATGACACGTGTCGCTTGTCGGCGACTGTGAAATAGATGGCAGCACGTACTGTTTCTATTCATTCGCTAGAGCCCACAGAACACGAGCGCACGATGTGCCTCCAAATGTGCGCGGATTTACGCGCCGCGCACAATAAAGCGGCCCTCATCGGGGAGGTGCGTTTTGGGGTCGGCTGGCTTCTCGATGGAGCCAAAGGGCATCTGAGCAACCAGCTTCCAGTTCTCCGAGAGATCAAACGCGGCGCGGAGATCCTGCTCGATCAGCGCGTTGTAGTGCTGCAGCGTTGCACCGATGCCACCCTGTGCCAGTGCTGACCACACCGCAAACTGGGCCATCCCGGAGGCGTGCTGCGAGAAGGTCGGGAAGCTCTCGGCATAGCTCGGGAACGACTCCTGCTGCTCCTTAATGGCAGCGTCATCCTCGTAGAAGAGAACCGTGCCGGCGCCCGCGGCGAAGCAGTTGTCCACCTTTGCCTCGCTCTGCTGGTACTGCTCCTCCGTTGTTACCTTCTTGAGTGCCGCCTTCACGATCTCCCACACCTTGTGGTGCTCCGCACCGAACAGGATGACGGCGCGGGAGCTCTGCACGTTGAAGGAAGAGGGGCACTGGCGGATAGTGCTCTGGATGATGTCGGCAATCTCCTTGGGGCTCTGTGGAAGCTTGTTCCCCAGGTTATAGATGCTGCGGCGCTTCGAAATGGCCTCGATGTACTGTGCCGGCGTCTTGATCGGGCGTGTGTTTTTGGAGGCTGCTTTCGCTGATGGAGCAGAACCGGTCTTAGCGGCGGTAGACTTTTTCGAAAAGCACAACATGGGTAGTGGTAGTGCGGGATTGGGAGGGTCTTTGTCGAACGGGCTAAATGTAGCAACGGGTGTGGAGGGAGTGTAGGGGATGTGTGGGGGCAAAAAGAATGAAAAAAAAGAGAATTGTGGGAACCTCAACGGAGTCGGTGGGTGGGGAAGGGGAATGGTCGTGGAAAACCTCGGTGGACGGAGAGAAACGAGTCACTGTAGTGAACCCAACAAAATGGTTTTATGGGTTGTTTTTTTTTTGGATGTGTTGGAGAATCGAGTAGCGCGTGCATAATTGGAAACACGCGAGCGACGAGGCAACATACAACGGTTGGAGGGGGGAGGGTGAGAACGAGGGGAAAAAAGGAATCTCATGCTAGGAGATGTGCAGTGCATAGAAATGTCGCAAGGGTCGCTTGAAGTAAGAAGCTGATAAAGGCGCACAAAGATGTCGAAGTCGACGCGATGAGGGGTGTAAGAGAGGGCCGTGGCTCATCGCGCAACAGAAATTTATACTTGAGGTCGAGCTCTCAGCACACAGCGGGTCACCAAGAAAAGCTCATGAGTGCCCAAAACAGAACAACGAGGAAGAGAAATCTCATTAATCGCCTCCGCCCCCTTCTTCTCGCCCCTCGGAATCCCGTTGGGGGTTCTCACGCACAAAGAAAACTGACTGAACGCAAGTGAAGGCTGCCGGTCCTCAGAGAGGAGGAGAGCAGTCCTGGATTGAGTCAGAGGAGCAAGTAAAAAAAAAAATGAGACGTTCCGATACAAAAGCAACCACGCTTTCGATGAGCCTCAAGACCAACAGGACGGGAACAGCAACGAGGGGGTCAAGTATAAGCCGAGCCACAGAGCGGTGTGCAAAAACACCGGTAGCCGAGAAAAGTGTGGGTCGAAATAATAAAAACAGAAATGATAAGCACCACTGAAACGTTCTTGGAGATTTTATCGGACAGACTTCACGAAAAGTCTCGCTGAGGGATGCAAACCTGCCACACAACCCACTCGTTGCTATAACCGGAAACAGGCTCAATATTCATCGGCATATCTTTTGTTCGTCGTTGTTCGCCTCTCTTACCACTAAAAGAGATTAAGTGATAGGATATTGAAAGTTGAAGGCCTTAGAAGAGTTCGATAGCGTCGCTGAAGAGGATCGGGCAACTTCTGTGAGCCGATTCACCCTTACCGGTGTCAGCAAAGGCCGCCGTGGTGTTCAGAAAGGGCTAGCGGATTCCGTGTGGATGCACGCGCCCTTCGCCGCGCTCGATAGAGGTGTTACTGTTGTGGGAAACGCTTTCGCTGATGCTTTATTCATGGCCCTAGGCGTGCTTGATTCGGTCATTCCTTCTTTCTGCGTACTCGCGGCCAGATTGTCGGCCAGCTTTACTTTCGCGGCCTCTAGCCGGCGTTGCCGCTCCTCGTGTGTGAGGGAACGCCACCGCTCCCCGATCACGCGCATCCGTTCTTTTGGCTTCACATGATGCAGGGAGGCCATTTGCTCTTTTACAAACACAGAGTACGGCGGCGCCGCATACTGCTCCACAGCTTTCTTCTTTTTGAGTGTAGTGGGCTCGCCAATGCTTGCCTGTGCCGTCTCCTTTTGTGTGTTTTCCTTGGCTATCCGCCCGTGAGCTTTTTCACGCCTCTTCCGTGTCTTCTTTTTTTCTGTTTTCGTCGATGAATTTGAGGTGGGGAAGGCCGGTCTCTTGCGCGCAGGAATCATCGGTAGTACAGGTGCCGTGGGCCTCTTCGAGTTCGCAACATTGTATTGCTCGGCGCGGACCTCTAACGCCTTCCTAGCCTTCTCTGGCAGGGACTCAAAGATGTGCAGCAGTTTCATCTCTTTTTCTCGAGGACTGGCGCCAACGATAGCGGGGTTGTCTTGCTGCTCTTGGGTGAAAAACTCATAGAGTGTGACAGGTTTGAAGAAGGCGGCAGCGCGCTCCAGTGCCTCCTGACGCAGTTGCTCGATAGATGCCTGCTGCTTAAGGCCAAGCAGGCGTTCTTCTGAGAGATCCCGGAAGAGCTGCGAAATCGCCTTGCGCCGCTCCCCTTGTGTCAGCTCGCAAAGAGACCTATTAGTGAGAAGTTGTTCGCGGCAGAAGATTTCAAACACTTTCCCGCGCCGCGAGCGGTATTGCACACGAGTGCGACACAGCATCGTGAGCAACGTCAAGCAGGAGGGGTGGGGTGGGGTGGGGGGCAAAGAGTCAACTGGAAGCCGGCAATTTCGGAAATAAGAAAACGATATACGGCCGTGAAAGGTGGCGTCGCAAGGAATACGGAAAAAAGTGAGGATGTACTCTACAGCGCTGCTTTTTGTTTTGCAAAATAGTAATAGAAGAGTTTTTTTTTCTCGTCTATGGGTGTATCCCGACCATGGTATCCCATGCCCCTGTAGAGAGATCTAGTAAACTACGAGCCTCCTCGCCTCGGTAGGCGCTTTGGCAATTGCACCTGCCTTTTGTGTGTCACGGAGAGGCGCACAGAGGGTGACTATCGCATGCGGGTTCGAGATGTCTAGAGAGGATATATTTGTGTTTCGCGCGTGTGTTTGTGGAGGCGCATGTGTGCGTCCCGCGACCTCTATTTCCCTACTTAGACAACAGATAAATTGGTCAAGATCGTCAGAGGACCGTGTGTGTCTGTTGTGTGTGTGTGCTTACCACTGTGATATATATGTGCACGCACACGTTGGCGGGCGCATGTACTTTGCTCTTGCCACCTCACTAACGAGCGCTGGCAGATCAAAAATAGAGCGGAGTTATGGAGAGAGACGGGAGGAGTAAGTAGAGAGGGCTAAAAAGAGAGAATCTCGCCTTACCAAAGCGAAAAAAAAAGGAAAGAGTCGGATCCCATCGACACACAGACCGATGAGCAGCGACAAGGAGGGTTGGTCCGTCAAGCCGGCTTGCAGTCTAATGCGCCGACTATCCCTGTGGCAACGGAGCCCGCACTCAGAAGTGTATTCGGTGTCAGATGTACAACGAAACATAACAAAATGTGCTTCCACCATTGATGCAGAGGAATACTGTAGAGAACAGGCACATTCTTCTTGATTGAAGATGAGGTATACATATAAATATATATTTTGAATTCTCCTGTTTCTCCGGGGCGCTTGAGAGTCATTCTAATGAGGATGTATGGACTGAGAAAAACATGAAGAGGAGGGAAAGAAGAAGACTGGCAGGTAATGGAAGTGAAGAGAGGGGGGGGGGTCGATTACTAAGAGGTACGCTGGAGAGAGGCGAGTGCGCCAAAGAAACAGGTGTGCAGCAAGCTTACCCTCCTTCCTCCCCTTCTACCCCCCCCCCCCCCCCCCCACAAAAAACAAAAGAAAAATCCGAGTGTTTCCATACCAAGAAAGTGCCATGGGTGCACATATATATATATGTCTAGATTCGGGGTGTGTTCATGTGGGGGGAGGGGGGGGAGGCACGGAGTGGGAAAGCATGAAAGACGACAATTTTGCATACAGCAAAATAAGATGTTAAAAAATTGTGTTCTGGATGGCGTGGCTCGAAGTCCCACCAAAAGCATTTGTCGTTGCGTGCTGTTGAAATAGGATGCATACAACTGTCGCTGTTCACCCCAAAGTGTTACCTTCACCGCCTCACCAGGTTGCCCCCCCCACCCCCCCCACCACCGTTTCCTTTTTACATTTCACTTCCGAAGAGCTCAATTTGCTTTGCCCCTCCGTTACCCTCCCCCCGCTTCTGCGTCTAAAATCCACAGGAATGTGTAAGGTGAGCACAAGTGTGCCGACCACGTGGTACCCCCCCCCCCGGCGCACGCAGTATCCCCGCAAGGCATTCACTGAGACTCGAGCATGTCTATGGAGTACGGAGAGGAGGAAACAGAGGACGCTGGCATTGTCTTCTTCACCTTCGGCGAGGACTCATGTCTGGCAACGATGAGCCCAGTGTGTTTGAGCTGGGGGAAACAGACGAAATGACTCCCACAACTTCTGTGCATCCTCGTCTCCACTCTCTTGTTTCGCCTGGAGCTCTGTTGCTTTCGCTTGCGCTATTTGTTTCTCCTCAAGTGCCCTACTTGCCCTCGGTGTATTCGAGGTGAAACAGTGGCAAATCGGAGTGGAAAAACAAGAGCGAGACACACACACACACACACAAGGGGTAAGTCCGCGGTGCATGTCGTTGCACCTCGTATAAAGGTCGTCAACGATTGTGTTGTGGAAAAGGACGAAGGCGGAATGGCCTCTGGCACAAACGCATGGGTACAAAGGCAGTCTTGCACGTTGTCTCCACCACCTTCCCCCTCCCTCCCCCCCCCCCCACCTATCGCCCCTCCTACATATCCCCGGTCGTTTTTGCCACAATTGCAGAGAACTAGACAGCTAACCGGAAGAAGAGTAAAAAGAAAAGATCATTTTCGAAAAAAAAATACATAAAGGACAGAAAGAGCTTGGGTGGGGTCAGACGAAAGTCGAGGTGAGGGAAAGGGGGGGGGGGCATGAAAAAAGTGTCGGTGGTCCGAGAAGACTCGTCCGCCTGTTCCCTCCTTCAAGAAACCATCGAGGCAGAGGCCAGAGTGGCGTGTGCCACAATTTCCCCCTGAACCGATCGTACGAGGGGCTCCCAGTAGACGCGCAGGAATGCGCACACCAAACTTCTTCACCTACCTCCTCCTGTCCTGTCCTCCTGCGCGCGCACACACACACACACAACGAATTACCCAGCGCACTCACATCTACATTCTCCTTCTTCCCCTCCCCCTCCCGCCTCTAAGACCCAACAGAGCACCAAACAGCTGGGGGTGGGGGAGTGGTGGGAACAAAATCACAACAAAACAAAACACATCAGCGCAGCGAGGGTGGGTATTGTGCCCGAACGCGCGCACATTCAGATCTATAGTTTCGAAAGAGGAGAACAAAAGTGAAAACCACCAGACTAGAAAAGAAAAGAGGGAGAAAAAAAACACGGTAAAGACACAAGTACAAGCATGAAATGGGATATGACCTTCGAGAGGGCGGCGACAATAGGGAGGCACGTCTGTAAAGGAAGGTGCAGAGTGCTTCGGGTGTGTGGGGGGTGGGGGGGGGGGGGAATGTCCGAACAAAGACAGTTTCAGCACTGAAGAGAGGGACAAAATCGACAGTAGAAAAGAATCGATGGATTCAGAGGTCACTTCGATGCAAGGCGCGGTTTCACTCAGCCATACCGGCGCCCTGCACCATAAGCGTGAAACCCACTTTTTTTCTCTCCCCTTGAAACACACAGCTTTCTCGTTCTGCTGCTTTGGTTCGCGGCCCCCCCCCCCTGGACAAGACATCTTTCGTTGTCAGGAACGTCTACTCCGTGCCCAACCCCCAAAAGGCTACATAGGCCTTTCACACTATGCTCCATTCCTGCAATACCCTACCTGCATATATTTCCTTTGAACCCATTCATCACATCAGCATTTTCTAGGGGGTCGGCTTCGGAAGCTATTTGGTGTGTACACCTACTTGCCTGTGCGCGCGTTGTGCTGCTTCCACAGTTTTGCCACCGCCTTCATGCGGTCGCGGTGCGGCAACTTCTCGAAACGGCCGATGTGCTCCTTCACAAACTTGGCGTACAGCGACGGGGCGCGCTCCGACCTCGGTTTCTTGTTGACGCTCTGCTTGTTGCTTGACTTCTTTCGACCAAAACTGGTGTAGGCAGCGGCGCGCTTGTCGAGTGCGGCTTTGTCGCCCGGGCTCAGGGACTTGTAGAGAGTCGATGTCATCTTGCCGCGCTCAGCGACAGCAAGGCCCTTGAGCTTCGGGTTGTTTTTCTGTTCGATCATGAACATAGCATACGCGCCAATTGCAAGACGGCGAGGAACGAATCGAAGCATTTTTTTTTGATCTGTTCTTTACGGTAGTAGCGAAGTTGTTTGATGATCGGTGTTTTGAAGTTGGTGGTGTGTGTGTATGTGTGTGTGTTGAGGCAGGGATACGACTCTGTACACTCGGACGAGTGTGTGATGTAAGCGGAAGATTGGGGAGGGGGGGGGGGGGGGGGAGGGGGGGGGTAGCAGGGAGGAATAGAATCAGAAAGCAGAGGAGTCGATTAGCCATTAAGAATGCCAAGAGCACGTTTACTTTTCTGAGATTAAGCCGTACAAGGGGGAGAGACAAACGTGCCATGCGGCGAACGTTTCAACACTCGACATTCCGCAAGGTGGTCGATTAGAATCTTGCGTGGAAATTTCTTTCACGGCAGAGCCTGTTTAATCAAACGAGAGACTCGCACGCCCCCATCCACTCGCATCACTCAGAGAATGCCGTATGAGCATGGTTGGGGGCCGCTGTCTTGCCGCGAAACAGTTGCGTCATCTGTACGTGCGTGCGCCCCCTGTCCATGGAGTCTGCGAACTGCAATGTTGCTCGTCATGCTGGATGCTACAGACACAAGTACACACACGTGCGCCCATTTTCCCACCACGCTACAGCCGCCATAGTCTTGACGTCTTGAAAATGTGGCACCCCGTTGGCGGCTATTCTTTTTGGGTTGTTTGATTTCATCCGACATCAGGACTGCCATTTTTTACAGGAAAAAATGAAAACATCATGAATAGATCGATCAAGAACATGACAAACACTTCAAAGAGGAAGAGATCACCCAAGCAAAGAAATCCCATAGGTTCCCTCTCCTGGGACCTCAACTTTTCCTGAGACCTTGCAGCATCCGAAAAACAGCATATCACCTTCTCCCTCTGAATTTTTTTGTGAGCTGTTTCAACGTTGTTTCCTTTAGCGTGTATGCAGAACAAAGCGAGGACAACCGATAGACGGGCGGGGTCAGAGGTAGGAGGAGAGGGGGTAACAGAGCCGGGAGGGGGAGAGAGGCACATTTGTATGTGCCTGTGTTTTTATCTCCTGGCAAAGAAGACCATCTCTCCAGAGCGCTGAGGGGGGGGGGGAGAAGGAGGAGGTGTTGCTAAAAACACACACGGACAGCAGTGATGCAGGAAATGACAGACACCTTCATCGATTTCACATCCTCGACAGCAACGAGACAAACGTACAGGGGGAGGGGGATAGAGAAGGATGGTAAAATTTGCTGCCATGCGCTGCTCCGCTACTCACATGCGATACATCTCTTTTTTTTTCTTTTTTTCCTCCTCTCGTTCAAGTTCGATTTCATAAATGTATTTTTTTCTTTCTCCTCTTGTTTTTTTTTGTCCGTTCATCGTTGTTCTGATCACTTTTTTTTTTGCTCCTTTCAAAAGGAAAAAACATTCTGTTCTTCTCTCCACTCCTATTCTGGTAGTGATGGGGTTCGTGTGGTTGGTGTAGTGTTTTTGGTGTGTGCGTGTGTGTGGGTGTTTTTTTTTTGTTTGCCCTCCGATTTTCCACTACGCAGTACAGCGAAATACAGGTGGGAGGGAGGGGGTGAATACAATTAAAAAAGAAAAGGAAAACAACAACCCCCGAGAGGTGTGGCGGGTGGGGGGGGGGGGAACACCAGTTATAACATAAAGACCGTAGAAGGAAATGGAGGCACAACACGCACACACACACACACGCACACACACGTATATATATAGACACATACACATACATCCATATTCTCATACGTAATACCACTCCAGGGAAACATCCCACCAAAAAGGGAGCACACACATAGGAAGGAGGGAGGGCGTCACAGTTGCGGGGTGGATGCGGGGCAGGGAGAGACTGGTATGGGGATTAGAAGGGAGAGAGAGAACGCGCGCGAACGTCAAAAGTAACGGGGTTTGTGTGTCTTGTCAGTGAAAAGGCACCAGCATCCCCCCACCTCCCAAAAGAATGTTTTCGGGAAATTGCAGATGATGTACCCCGCACACGAGGACGTGCTCTACAAGGAGCGCGAGACAACTCCCATAGTCCTTTTCATTCCACATCAACGGAAATGGTTACCTCATCGCTCTTCCACAAATACTACCAATCGTGAGGCTGAAGAGGACGCGGGACTGAGGTCAACGAACTCATCCCCCCCCACCCTCTCCCCCTCTCCCTCCCTCCCTCCCTGCACTGCGCTCAAATTACTTGTCCAGCGGAACATCAGACGTACAGAGAAGCATAGACAATCACCCAAACAAGACGATCGAAAAGGTCGAAAATATCAACTCTTCCATCCGTTTGCGCCCTTTTGCTGTTGCGGTTACCTAAAATGACATCTTTTTCTCTCGTATTTTTTTTTAGATTTGTTGTCTACATACGCATACACACACATACTCATATACATATATAGACGTATATATATATAAATATAAATATATATATATCCTCGACATATCCCCACACACAAAGTGTTCAAACATACCACGCCTCACCTCACACAAAACATACATAAAAAAAGACATTCCGAAAAGACACACTTGTGTGCCTCTCTTTTTTTTTTTCTGCTACTTCGTCAGAGCAGACAAACAAAAAAGAAGGGCAGGGAGTGTGGGAGCACAGAGGTAAAGTAGCACATGTGTCCAATCACGGCAAAGAGCGCAAGAGCCCAACAGGTGAGTGGTACATCACATTCTCGAGAGATACAATGAAAAAAAAAACATTCGGGGGAAGCGCAAACCACTACTTACTGTTGTGTCTGTTCTCTTCCCGTTTTCTTCTCTCTTGCACACTCCGTCGCGTGCGGCAAACGTCTGCACCACACTCGAGGTGATCGAATAGGTGCACCTGTACGCTACCAGCCAGTAAAGACTCACATGTACATACATAAAGCACACCGTGAACACCCCTAGACATAAAAGAAGGGGCGGCTTTCCGTTGCTCAGAGAAAGTGGAGGGAGAAAAAAAGAAAGAGTTTGGCACATCAATGTGCGGTCCATCGGAAAGAAAAGACTTGGAAAGAGAGGGTACAAGGAGGGGGAAAAAGAGAGAAAATCGTGAGTTCGCCGCCTACACCTTCACGCAGAGCCGCCCCCCGTATATCTGAACACACAGGTGAGTGTATACAGATATAAATATATTTATATATGGCCAGGAGTGGCAATGTGGAGAAGGAGTAGAATGGACGGAAGGCGGGGCGGAGCAGGGGATCAGGGGGCACTCGTGGAGGTGAGGGGAGAAACAACACACACGCACACAAAGGGAAAGTGTAAAAAACAAAAACAAAAAAAAAAGGACGGTACAATTTGAAGAAAAAAAATGCGGCAGCCGAAGTGGCCACGACACGAAAGGGAGGGCCAACGCTGTTTTCTACTCCATACCTATCCTGGGCTCGGAATCGGAAAGAAGCAAGAAGATGAGAGTATCGTGCGGCAAGAGTGTTGTGAGAGGCCCATATGCGCATGAGACACGCGTACCCAATCACAGTAGGCCTCTGCGCACGTGCTTCGTGGAACGAATCTCTTTGTTCACACACACATACACACATACACATACACATGCACACACGCACACAGAGAGAGGGAAAAACCCCCTTTTGTCATTGCCTACAATCGTGACGACAGAAGCGATGCGCTAGGTACATCATGGTTTCGCTTCAGCGCCTTGGCGGTGCATTTCCATTCCCCCTTTTTTTTTGTTCATGGTGTACCCCCTCCACGAGCACATACAGGCCTTCTTTTCCAGCTGCTCAGCAGCTAAGAGGCCCGGGGGCGAACCTGACGAGGAGGCCGGGAAGAAACAGGGAAAAAAGGCGCATTTCCTTCACTCGCTTTGTCATTAGAGTCGTCGTTGCGTGAGTGTGTGTGTGTCAGAAAACACAGTGAAAAACCGACGCAAAAACGAGAACATAACATTGGAATCGCTGTTCTCTCCACGAAGGCACGTGGTGACGGGCCTCCCTTTGCTTGATTGTGCCAGGCCTCATACGTGCCAAGGCCAACGCATCGTGGCGTCGGAAGCTGCATCACGCCACAAATGTCGCCGCCACTTTGTAGAGCGACTTCTTCGTTGAGGGTCCTCTCTGTTTGCTTTTCATTAGTATAGCCCTCGTGTATGCCACCACACAACGGATTCGTACTTTTCATGAGTGTAGAGGAGCTGATCGATCGCAAAGTGATGCTAAAATCGCCAGACACACTCGCTCCCGGTGAATGTGAAACAAAAGGAAAGCAACCCACCCTTCCCTTACCCTTCCCTTGCCCTTTCCAAGCGACACTCTAAGATGCACCAGCGGGGGGACAGTGACGCTGCTTCTCACATTAGAGAAATGGAAGATACGGAGTTTTTGTGGAACTCGCCACGGGCCTTGCCAATGACGTAAGGCGTGTTGAGGTCGTCCAGTTTGCTTTCCATGTTCACGCGCGAGACCGGGCGCACCGGGGGCTTCTCGGGCGTCGGGTCCACACTGGGATCATAGTAGCGCAGGATGTTCGCGGTATCGGCATTCTTCTTGCACAGCTGTTTGTGGGAGCGGTATTTGCCGTCGAAGACGGGGTCCTCGCGCTTCTTTAGGCTCGCGCTACGGCCGTTTTGTTGGTGAGAATCCCCCTTGTAGTTCCTCCCCGGCATGCCACCGTAGAAGAGGTTAGCGGTGTCGTGCGGTGGACGGCAAGAGCCACGAGCCAAGCCGTGCGGGTGCTCTTTCGGCGGAACACCCCAACGGCCAGTACCAAGCACGTCGTGCTCCTCCTTAGCGGGAGTGTTTATGGGCTTGATCGCAGCCGGCTTCCTGGGTGGCATATCCGGGGGGACGTACATACGGGGGCCAAGTTGCTTGTGGGGCTGTGGCTTCTCGTTAAGCTCTTCAGCGGTGTAGGTATAGAGGTTAAGCACGTCGACGGACTCGTTCGCCTTGTTGGAAGTCTTGTGGCATGGCAGCAGCGAGAGTTTGTGTGAATTCTCTTCTCCCTCCAACGGCCGCATCTGACCGAACATCTCTGCATCCTTGAAGGGCGGTTTGATGTGGCGCTTGCCAGTTAACGCGGGGGTATCGCGCGGTGGAAGCGGATTGTTGTCTTCAAAGTACGGCGCGCCCAGCGAGTCCTGCGGCTGCGTCATTCTCACACCGCAACGCCACGGTGCCTCCGCCGCAGTGACAATGCAGTTATTCGTGAGGCCGTCGGGGTGACGAAAATTCCCCACGACTGCGGTATTAGCACCACAGCTTCTGTTCTTGATGCGGGCTTTCCTCTCGCGGGCAGCGCCTTCACCGCGCTTGGCTGGGGTGCCGTACGACGCACCAGTTGAAGATACCGAAGCGCGAGGGGCGCCATTGCACGCCGTACCTTTGCGCCCGTTGCTGGGGACCTCGAAACCGCTGTCGATCATCAAGTACTCATCCGTGAGCATGAGACCTACTGTGTCACGGTTACTTTCAGGGTTGCGGCGAATGCCGGAGCACTGACGCGGTGGTTGGCGAGGGCCCCCAAAGAACTCGGTCGGGGAGCCGTAGTTGTCGCGAGGAGCAACGCCATGGTGGCGACCGACGGGCGTGCGAACCTCGGCATCCTTGTCAATCACATCCAAGCCGACAATCACACGCGCTGCGTTCTCGCCACTGCGGTTCTTCCTGGCACGCTGACGCAGCGCCAGGCACATCGGTTCGCCGTTTTGATGAGTTGATGTTTCCTGCGTCATCGCTGGAGTACCAGAAACAACCGGGATTGGGGGTTCGGAGGGGGGAGGGGGTGATATTGAAAAGGAATGCGGGGGGAGGAAGAAAAAAAAAGATGGTGGTACAGGGACGCCTGAAAGATACTATATTCTTCCGTGAGCTTGTTCTCCTCTGGACAGAGCTGCGCGATTACAGGGGCATCAAAGATAAACGTATGCATCACGCGTGGTTCACAATGTAGCGCATGTCAGCATACAGGAGAAGTAGACACCGGCGGCAATTGTGAGACAGAAGGGTAAGAGAGATGAGGGAGAATTGAGAGTGATGAACAGTGATACGCGAGACGATACCCCAACCGCATCCAAGCGAATCCACACGACGATGGATACCAGTTCGAAAAGTGTGCCTGCATTTACTCCTGAGCACACTCCTCACGTGAGTCCAAGAACCTTCAACTCGTGCAGCGACAAGTGAGGAAAAAAAAGCTCATGTATTTGAGCTACGAATACGAAATGCGAGATTTTTTGAGTAGATTTACCATGACAAAAAGGGACTAGGAGGTTCCCCCCCCCCGCCCCCCCCGCGTCGGTTGAATCGCCCAGTCAGCGTCGATACAGCGGACCCAGCCTGCATAGACAGACTTTCCCGGCAGCCTCGGCTTTTCCACGTGACAAGTAACCATTTTGGATGGCATCGAGGATATCTTGGTGAAGTCGCGTGTTTTTTTCAGCGTAGTCAGACTCACATGTCGCGCATCCC
Organism: Porcisia hertigi; assembly: GCF_017918235.1. Classification (NCBI taxonomy): domain Eukaryota; phylum Euglenozoa; class Kinetoplastea; order Trypanosomatida; family Trypanosomatidae; genus Porcisia; species Porcisia hertigi. The sequence continues at coordinate 3,393,082 of NC_090595.1, forward strand.
AGGGTGCGTCTGGTGGGTGACAAGACGCTGTTAACCCCCCGTGCGCACGGGACACCACCCATCGCACAATAGTCGAGAGACAAATGTAGGCGTAGTATCGGCGCTCGGCATCCCCCAAAGACACACACACACACACAAGTCGCTTCATCTTGCCAACCGATACAGTGTAGAGCACACAAGAAATCGACGTGTCGTTTTCGTGCAGCACACAGACGTGGTCGGCGCTCTTCGCCAAAAGGCACAAAAACGAGTGGACCCCGGGGAAAAGAGGAGGAGGAGGAACAAGCGGGAGGCGCTAGTAACGCTGATCCAGTGCTTACCCTCCTTCTTTTCCCCCACAGGACCATTCTGGCACACACACACACACACACACACACGACCCGCGTAAAACACAGCACACCCCCGGACCACCACACCTTCACCGGATGCCGGGAGAATAAGCGTGAGACGCGCGCCAGGGCAACACCACATCGGCTGATCCCTGCAGGGTCGCTATCGCAAGCTCTACACGCCCCCGCCTCGCCAGTCCTTCACCCCCCCCCCTCACAGCGACACCCACAAAGCTCGTCGTCACCTGAAATTCCCCCCTTTCGGCGGTGCAGGCTGCCTTACCCTTGGGCAATACACCATGGCATAACATAGGCTCACCGAACTCCACGCGTCGCTCAGAACATTAGTTGTACAGATGCGTTCATGGTCGTTGGATTTCCCGAGGCGACGTCAATCACCGACACCAGTAACACGGCATCGCTCTGATGACCCCCCCCCCCACGCCGTGGGTGTGTGGCCCTGAAGCTCAGCTGAGGTGTCCTTCGTCCCCACGGCCAACGATCTCCTCCCCACCGCCCCGCCCTCTACCACAATCCAATAGACTATAGCGCTTCGTTGTGTGTGTGTTTGTCACTTCTTCTACAACCGATGAGGACTGCACTGAGATCAAGAGTCTCGAGACATCCAGAGAGTTGTAGTTCGCTTTAGAGAGTCCCACACCCCTCTCGCCACGCCCCACAGGGAGAAAAATTGAAAGACACGTAAAAGACAAACAAACAGGAGCTACGGCGCATCGGGGCACCAGCTCCCAGGTGAAAAGGCGATCAGATTCTCGATACGTATTGCTACTAGGCTGTTCGATCATGCAAGCAAACACCTACCAAACTACCCTCTACGCACACTTATCACTGTGTGTGTGTGAAGGAGCAGCTAGGTAGGTGTCGGCTCCGTTGATTAGAAAAAAGTAGAGTGTCATCATGCCTTCCCATTAAAGTACTGCCCCCCTAAACACACACACACACACAAGTCGCTTCATCTTGCCAACCGATACAGTGTAGAACACACAAGAAATCGACGTGTCGTTTTCGTGCAGCACACAGACGTGGTCGGCGCTCTTCGCCAAAAGGCACAAAAACGAGTGGACCCCGGGGAAAAGAGGAGGAGGAGGAACAAGCGGGAGGCGCTAGTAACGCTGATCCAGTGCTTACCCTCCTTCTTTTCCCCCACAGGACCATTCTGGCACACACACACACACACACACACACACGACCCGCGTAAAACACAGCACACCCCCGGACCACCACACCTTCACCGGATGCCGGGAGAATAAGCGTGAGACGCGCGCCAGGGCAACACCAGATCGGCTGATCCCTGCAGGGTCGCTATCGCAAGCTCTACACGCCCCCGCCTCGCCAGTCCTTCACCCCCCCCCCTCACAGCGACACCCACAAAGCTCGTCGTCACCTGAAATTCCCCCCCTTCGGCGGTGCAGGCTGCCTTACCCTTGGGCAATACACCATGGCATAACATAGGCTCACCGAACTCCACGCGTCGCTCAGAACATTAGTTGTACAGATGCGTTCATGGTCGTTGGATTTCCCGAGGCGACGTCAATCACCGACACCAGTAACGCGGCATCGCTCGGATGACCCCCCCCCCCCACGCCGTGGGTGTGTGGCCCTGAAGCTCAGCTGAGGTGTCCTTCGTCCCCACGGCCAACGATCTCCTCCCCACCGCCCCGCCCTCTACCACAATCCAATAGACTATAGCGCTTCGTTGTGTGTGTGTTTGTCACTTCTTCTACAACCGATGAGGACTGCACTGAAATCAAGAGTCTCGAGACATCCAGAGAGTTGTAGTTCGCTTTAGGGAGTCCCACACCCCTCTCGCCACGCCCCACAGGGAGAAAAATTGAGAGACACGTAAAAGACAAACAAACAGGAGCTACGGCGCATCGGGGCACCAGCTCCCAGGTGAAAAGGCGATCAGATTCTCGATACGTATTGCTACTAGGCTGTTCGATCATGCAAGCAAACACCTACCAAACTACCCTCTACGCACACTTAGCACTGTGTGTGTGTGTGTGTGTGAAGGAGCAGCTAGGTAGGTGTCGGCTCCGTTGATTAGAAAAAAGTAGAGTGTCATCATGCCTTCCCATTAAAGTAGTGCCCCCCTAAACACACACACACACAAAAGTCGCTTCATCTTGCCAACCGATACAGTGTAGAACACACAAGAAATCGACGTGTCGTTTTTCGTGCAGCACACAGACGTGGTCGGCGCTCTTCGCCAAAAGGCACAAAAACGAGTGGACCCCGGGGAAAAGAGGAGGAGGAGGAACAAGCGGGAGGCGCTAGTAACGCTGATCCAGTGCTTACCCTCCTTCTTTTCCCCCACAGGACCATTCTGGCACACACACACACACACACACACACGACCCGCGTAAAACACAGCACACCCCCGGACCACCACACCTTCACCGGATGCCGGGAGAATAAGCGTGAGACGCGCGCCAGGGCAACACCACATCGGCTGATCCCTGCAGGGTCGCTATCGCAAGCTCTACACGCCCCCGCCTCGCCAGTCCTTCACCCCCCTCACAGCGACACCCACAAAGCTCGTCGTCACCTGAAATTCCCCCCTTTCGGCGGTGCAGGCTGCCTTACCCTTAGGCAATACACCATGGCATAACATAGGCTCACCGAACTCCACGCGTCGCTCAGAACATTAGTTGTACAGATGCGTTCATGGTCGTTGGATTTCCCGAGGCGACGTCAATCACCGACACCAGTAACGCGGCATCGCTCGGATGACCCCCCACGCCGTGGGTGTGTGGCCCTGAAGCTCAGCTGAGGTGTCCTTCGTCCCCACGGCCAACGATCTCCTCCCCACCGCCCCGCCCTCTACCACAATCCAATAGACTATAGCGCTTCGTTGTGTGTGTGTTTGTCACTTCTTCTACAACCGATGAGGACTGCACTGAGATCAAGAGTCTCGAGACATCCAGAGAGTTGTAGTTCGCTTTAGAGAGTCCCACACCCCTCTCGCCACGCCCCACAGGGAGAAAAATTGAGAGACACGTAAAAGACAAACAAACAGGAGCTACGGCGCATCGGGGCACCAGCTCCCAGGTGAAAAGGCGATCAGATTCTCGATACGTATTGCTACTAGGCTGTTCGATCATGCAAGCAAACACCTACCAAACTACCCTCTACGCACACTTAGCACTGTGTGTGTGTGTGTGTGTGAAGGAGCAGCTAGGTAGGTGTCGGCTCCGTTGATTAGAAAAAAGTAGAGTGTCATCATGCCTTCCCATTAAAGTACTGCCCCCCTAAACACACACACACACACACAATGTTGTAGTGACACACCCTGAGTGATGCGAGCCGGCACTTTCGCGACCACGATCGGATTGATGTGTGAAGTGCGTGGTGGCAAATGCAGAAAAAGAGCAGAGTGTGTGTGTGTGCTTGACAGAATGGCGAGAAAGAGGAGAGTGAAGCAGTGCAGGAGTAAAAATGTGAGGCGCATACAATTCCTTTTAGCGGACAGTTCGGGTGAGTTAAAGGATTCAGGCATAGACAATGCGCGGTGAGCAGCGGTGGTGTGGACAGAACGTCTGTGTGTCTCCGAAAGGGAAAGGATGGGGGGGGGTGTTAAGGGACATGACAATGCCCAAGTCACCCTGCCCTCCCTAAATCCATGAAACCAAAAGATGCAAGGGGGCAACGCACAAGGTGAACACAGAGTTAGCAGAGTCTGTCTGGACGCGGTACCCCCCACCACTGAACAGACAACAACATTTCCAACCAAAAAAAAGATACAGAAGCAAGTCCACAAAGCGTCAGAGGTCACATGATGCACATCATCAGAAAACGCTTGCTATACCGCTTAGCCTACAACTTGTTCTGCCACGAGTCCTGCCGCCACCTCCGTTTCGTATGTATGCACAGAGGGCCTCAAGGAAATCATTCAAATCGACTGCACGCATGCACAAGTGGTGCACCTGCGAAGGGGTTATCAAAAAGTTGTACGTGGTACCATGCAGTCTTCCTGATCCCTGTGAGGATGCCTCCTCATCCTCTAAGGCTGCGATGCATGACCGCACCTGGGCTGCTTGCTGCATGGAGAGCTGACGGTATACTCTTTCCTCGATGTTTGGAGTGTGCGCCTGTCGAGGGGGCTGAACAGGACGCGAGTCGTCGTTGCTTCTGCCCTTCAAAGCGCGTGTGGTAGAGAGGAGCGCCCCGTGGCCAAAGCATTTACCTATCCCCGTCGGCTCATCGCAGAGTTCTTGGGGTGGTGTGGGGGCACATGGCTGCATGCGTCCTAAACTCTTGTGACCCCCCTGTTTCTCGTTGTTAGAAGTGCCAGCGGTGGATAAGGCACCATATGGTACGCAGCCTTCAACGCCGAAGAACAGTCCGCAAAGATGGAGCAGATCCTCCATCTCGATGAAGTCGAATCGGAGATGCGTCGACAGTCTCCCTGGTCGAAGCAGTGCCGGGTCAAGCCTTTCGGGGTGATCTGCTATCATAACCACTATTTGCTCCGGGGCCTCTACCGCACCGTCGAGGACATTCAGCAGGGCAGAAAGGTTCAGTGTGTCCATCTGAGATTCGTGCAACCCCAGCAACCCTTGGAAACCGAGCTCCTTTGATGTGGCCATCGGAAGCGGGCCTTGTGGGGTCTTTTGTTCCACAAATATCGCCCCTTTCTGGCACAGCCTATCGGTGCCGCGATCCTGCGCCGCTGGATCGACCGCAACGAATTCTTTCGTTTCGCCATCCTCCCCGACAACGTTGGACAAGTCTCGACTCCGTAGACCACGCGAGGGGCATGTGCGCACAACGCGCGTGTGGTCACGCGCGCGCAGGAGGTCGCAATTGGTGTCGACATCCTCTAGGAGGAAGATCACCTTTCTGGTGCTCAGGAGGGCCCACTCCTTTGTACTGCCTGGCAGTACCTCTTCAAAGTGGAAAATACTGAACAGCTGGGCGTTACGCGACAAGCTGGAGAGGGGGATACGGACAATGTGGCGTTGGGTGTGGTAGGCCAGAGCACGCACGAAAGATCGCTTGCCTGTGCCGCGGGGGCCATAGAGGAGAAAGCCTAGTTTATGAGGGAATCCCTGGATCGCATAACGTCCTTTCTTCTCTGTAAAGCGCTCGAGCAACGCTTTGACATGCTCGCGGCGCGGAAAAAAGACAGTGTCCAGTGTCGGTCCAAGTGGAAGTGGCACGCTCTGCACCATAACACCCCCAGCTTTGGCCGTAGTGCGGTACATGCGCAATGCGCTGTTCTCTTGGTCGCAATACCCATTGTCGAAGTAGAAGTTCAGCGCGTCCTTGACAAAACGCCACAGAGTGGCGTCTGCGGCGGCGCCGCCGCCTGAGGTTTCGCCCTTGCGCACGCGGAGAAAGACGCTACGGTATGCCTCGGGAGAGCAGTTTTTCAAGCGCAGCGTTGACATCCATGTACACATCTCCACCCCATCTTGGTGAGTCGGGGTCCAGAAAGGGTAAATAGGCAGCTTCACTGGCACCATTAACTTCTCGTTCTTCCGAAACGAGAGGTCCTCTTCACTCTCGAAGTAGTCGTCGTCGTCTTCGTCGTCGCATTCGCGCTTGCAGTAAAGGGACAGCAGGTTAATCATAAAGGACTTGCTGCGTACCTCCGCCGCGGTGAGGGGTTTGACCCGCCAGAGCTTCTGTGTCACGTATACCAGTATTGCCGTGCACATGTGGTGCTCCTGCTCAAAAGTCAGGTAAAAATCTCTGGTGATAACATCTTGCAGCTTCCAATAGACGTAGGCGTGCTCCACAGGGATGTCTAGTCTGTACCACAGGGCAACCTGTCGTATTGCGATGTACCCAAGGACAAGAGCGACCAACGTAACCTCGAATGGGAAAGGCGAGTAGCTGTTCGACAGCCTGTAGAGCACCGCCAGCAAGGCGTTCCAACGAGCTTCAAAGGCTCGCAAGAGAGTAAGAATGTGGCTTCCCTCCAGCGACGAGGTGTACGCCGACGCCGTGACATCAGTGAGCGGTGAGTTGAACATGCAGCAAGGTCATGAGCAAAGCGTTGGGCGGATAATGGACCAGGAGCACAGGTGGTCTCAGAGACTTCAAGAGCGACAGATTGGAGGGGGAGGGGGGACTTTCGATGAATGGTAAAAAAAAGAGAGGGCCTGTAAGCAACACACACACTCACACACACAAAAGCGCGTGGTGCCAGGGAATGGTGTGGGAACTGCTGTGCAAGACACTAGTTGGATGTAGTAGTCAAGGCATGTCGAAACTAAGGGATCATTGAAAAAGTGAAGTGTGCGCTCATGTATGGTGGGTGAGGGCGGAAGGGGATGGGGATGGAGAATATATACGAGAGAGAAGGAAAGACACACAGAAATGAAGGGGAGGGGGGGGGTTAGTCGATAAGGGGGGCAAGCGGGAGGGGCAGTTGAAATGGCCCGTGTCGAAGGAAGTCTGGATGAAGCCGCCAGGTCACACTCGCAAACACTCTCCTCACTCTCCAAAGCCAGTGGGCGACCAGGAAAGGGGGACTGTAAAACCACAACACACCCGCCCGAATCGACATAGGCATTGGTACAAACGCCCAAAACATCAACGGTGATGGCGAGAGCATCTCCCTCCACATAAGTGCGCGTGTTACTTTCATAGACAGAAAAAAAGACATCGACAGTACAAAGAGTCAAGGAGAGTGAGCGTTCCTGTAGGGCATCGACCAGGTGTCCTTACCCCTAGGCAATGCGCTGAGAGAGGGCCTCGTGCACCTACGAAAAAGTGAGCGACGTATTGTATGATGGCGTGGATTCGTTTTTTTTTTTGCCTTCGTCGAGACGGATCACCTCTGATAGCTACCGACGAGAAGCACAGAAATCTCGAACATAGGCAGTCCGCATGTTTTCTCAAAGAAGCAGGGATTACAACAAGTTCTTTGATGCGGTTCCAGTCGGACACCAAAGATGCGATTTTTTCCTTCACACACACACACACACACACGCACGCACGCACGCACAAAAAAAAAGGAGAGGGAAAAAAGATAAGGAAAAAGAACTTTACATGTGAAGTTGGGAGAGAGAGGCAGTGAACAAGTTAACCAGAAAGGCCTCGCGCTATTGCACGCCCAAACGTCATACTTCGCTCTACACAAATCGGTGCAGTAGTGCGACAGAAACAAACAAAAAAATGCCTTACACTCATTCGTAAAAGTGTATATACACAGCCACGTTGCCGAGGAGCAACCTGAACAGCTTCAATTGAAAGAAAAAGACGGGGTATACCAGAAGGAAAACCTACTGTGGTGTGCGTGTGTGATTGTGTGTGTGTGTGGGTGGGGGGGGGTAGTGTACATAAGTTACCAGGTGGACTCCCAAAGAGGAAAAAAAACATGGAGTGCGTGAAGACATTCACGTGCGTTACGAATTCAGCACGGTATTTCAAATTCAAACGTGGAACGGGAGAGAGAGAGAGAGGGAGGGGGGGGGACCGGGACTGGTGGAGCAATCTGGCCTTGTCAAAAAAAAAGGAATTGCAAAGAGTACGTGAAGAGGCCAGTGCTCAGGAGCTACCGGATTTAGATACACGTGTGCCTATGATCAAGGGAAGCTTCACTACAAGCCGAAGCAAAGATTGGCCCTGGAACGATGCACAGCCGGTTCCTCACACAAAGACATGGACAGCAAAACTATACAACGACAACAGCAACCGCATTACATTTTCAGGATAGCGAGCATCACCAAGGAGAACTGTGCGTAGTTAATCATTCCGATCGCAGATGGTTTGTTTGCCAGCTCCGTGGTCACGACCCTCACGTCAGCGGCGCTTCGCATTACCAGCAGAAAGGGTAGCAGAAAGCGCTGCACACGAGCTCGATTCACAGGAACACCGCAGTTGTCAATGGGGGACATAAGCCGAGATGGTGAGTAGCGACGCCACACCCCAGAGCCCCCAGTCCATTCCTCAAGCAAAAGATCTACCAAGGCCGATACCGGTAGAGCATCCTTCTGACCTGCGACGGAGCAAAGCTTCTTGAAAAGCAAATACATGCTGTGGTCGTCGAACCTTCCACCGGCAGCCGTTGTTTGCGCAACGATATACTGCGGCCCCAATGCCACAGATCGCATGAGACTTCCTGCGTATATCGCAACCGCCCGCTCGACACCTTTTGGTGGAATCACCTCAAGCTGTTTTGACCTGTTCGGCTGCACAATTAACGCCTTGGCCTGAGCGTCCTTTGCTGAAGCAGCTTCCACAGAAGCGTCGCCGTCGCCCACTTTCTCATCGCTGTCATCCGTAAAAGACAATGTGTTCAGGGAGGTGTTCAGCTCCAGCGCAAGCGTGGAGTTTTGAATCACACCAAGGATCTCGTGGCACCACAGAGTGAAAGGGATATTCGTGAAGGCCACTTCTGCGACGGTGGTCGGGATCGTGGCCGGCATCAGACCTCCTGGAAATGATGCGGAGGTGTAGTTGCCCAGCTCCTGCACCGCCACTGTCACTTTCCACACAAAACCGCTGCTGCGCACATAGCGCTCAACAGTCTCCAGGACAATCTGACACACGAGGAAGAGAGCCCGCCGGTAGCGCAGCTGTGGTGTGAAGCGGGCCTTGTCAACATTGCAGTCCTCCTCTAGGATCATCACACTCCCTGCGTCACTTCCCTCGTGGAGAAGCTCCAGGCACGGCGTGAGGAGATCGACGGGGTTCAGATCCAGAAGCACCGCACGCACACCGTGCACCTCGGCGCACACAAACCCCTGCAGGACCCACTGCCGCAGTCGCTCCGCTGCACGGCTGGCGTACACGACACCCCACGGCGATGTCCCCGGCGCGTCGAGAGCCTCAGTCTTCGGCAGAAAAGAGCTCACTTCGTTCTCCACAAAGAGCGTTGACACCTCACGGTGCGTTGGCAACAGTAGCAGTCGCACGCACGGGACTCTCTGCAACTCGAGCGAGAGGAGAGGGTGAGTACTTTTCTGGGGTTCGAGGGAGGAACCCCACTCATTGGGCACCTCCAAGCGCTTTACCCGGTACTCGGCCAGATCCAGTTTGCCATCACGCCACGCGAAGAGCAACGAGGTGCTTCTCTGAACCACCTCAATACGGCTCCGTAGGCGGGGGCCTTCGTTTTTGTAGATGTACATCCACGGGTCTGGTGCTTGAACCACGCAGGGTCGCTGATCATCAGAGCCCGTCACTGACTCAGCGGCATCGCCGGCAACCACGTTCTTACTAACTGCGCCGTTAAAATCCACGCCTGCGTCTTCGACGTTGAAGCGCTCGAGTACGCGGGCAACGCTGCTGCATAGCTTCGAGAGCGGCGATGCAGTGCGAACCTCACGTGCAACCGACTCCGGCACAACTAGGCTGTTAGGCAAGGGTGAGTTAACCGAAGAGGTAGGTGAGGCAGGGAGGGCTGCCGGGTTGTGCACGCGATTTGTCGGTGCGTTCGCGCGCCACTCGTCGCGGTACTGAATGCCGCGCTGAAGCTCCGCGTAGTAGGTGGCTGACGACGTGAGCACCGCCACCAGCTTGAAGCGAGGCGCCGGCACTTTTTGGGGGTCATGGATCTCCTGCTCAGGGGTGACGTTTCGGAATACGAGGCGCAAAATGGGCTCGGGAACTTGACTGCCCTCTGTCTGGTGGTCTCCCTCCGCGGCAGCGGGAAGACGGTACACGACAAAGGTATACTCCGGCAGAAGCGGGTGGTGTGCCACACGGCTTGTCGTGTCCATAGCGCGTGAGAAGACCTGCTCGTACGAGTCTGCGATGCAGTTCCCCGAGTCACCACAGCGAGGGGGTGCCGCCACCAGCACTAGCTGCTCTTCTGAGTCGACCACTACACCATATTGAAGAAGCTGCAGCTGCTGCAGTGTCAGAGTATCCCGCAGCAGCGGGTGTGAGGCGTAAATGCGGTGCACCGGGTGTTGAAAGGGAATAGCGAATTCATCAACAATGAGCTCAAAGCGCATATCCAGCCGCTCGATGTCGTGAAGAACTGCGTTCGCTGAGCCCGGCCTCGTCAGCTCCTCTTCCGGGACCCACGAGAAGGGGCTCAGCGGAGCAATGGAATTCTGCACAAACTCCATCTTGCCTGATTTCTATCCAAACCGTTGGATGGGGTACACCTGGGGAGAAGAGGTAATGCGCAGGAACAAAAAAAAAAAGAGCAAACTGTATTCGTGATGCGAGAAGACAGATAAAAATTAGTGAATTACGTGTGGAGATTGTGGGCCTGCCTCCTAGACTGAAGAGACTGTAGCATTAGAAGAGCACATGAGCGAGGGAGGGGGGGGGGGGGGAGAAAAGGGGGCGAAGTCGTTGAACGAGAACACTAACCACAGATGAGGGGACGTCTTTTTTTTTCACGACCCCACCCACTCAACTCCTCCAGGGAGACAGAGAGTGAGCGAGACAATGTCAAACGCAGCCCCTTTCCCACTGAAACAAGTTTTGCTCAGTAGTCGGAAAAGACTTGGTGAAGTGCACGGCTGTCAACGATGTCTTTGTATGTATGTGTGTGTGTGTGTGTGTGTGTGTGTGGAGGGGAGGGGGGGCCATGTTTTGGCAGAAATCAAGCCAAGAGTACTCGATTCTCAGTCCCGTCTCCGTCCCTTCTGCTCGGGCATTACCGCGTTCCGGGGTAAAATGCGGGAACAACAACAGTAGGACACCACTCTGCAATCAGATGAACACCCCCAAGGGCCCTCTTTGACACAACAGCCTTCTCGCCTTAGCAACCCACAGACACACTCACACTTGGACATGCGGGGACAGAAAGCGGTGAATGGCAATCGTAAATAAACAACAAAAACGGTGAATCAGTCATACCCGGCGGGAGGGGAGGGGCGAAGGAAAGCAGGAGGAGGGCAGACGAAGAGAGCCACTATGCCCCTTCCCCAACCACCACACCGTCTTGGATGAGCCGTTGGTAATTGCCTTCTCCGACCCGCTTTTCCTGCCCTTTTCGACCTCTCTCTCTCTGCGTGCGTTACCTAGGCCGCATTCGTGTTGAAGATATCAAACGCCGCCTTGTAGAAAATATCGACATTTTGATCAATCAACGCCCGGTTCTCGAGGTCGGTTTGCTTCATCATGAGCACCAGCGTCAAGGAGCTCGGCAGCTCACGGACGTAGATGCAGTCCTCATTGCTAAGTTGGATCACTGCATTCGCGCCGCGGTACAAATCGGATGATACAGATGCCGACGCGTCTACACCACCAGGAGAGCAAAAAGTGGCCGTGCTGGGCGCAGTGGAAGGAAGCACACCGTGCCCTGAATCCATCGAAATGTCCTTTACACCAGCAGTGACAACCTCGCGTGGCCGCGTGTAAATGCGACTCATTTTTACGAGTACCTCGATGGCGTCGCTGCAGAGATCGTAGGTGCGCGACTTGAGACGGTTGCGCTCGTCCACCGCGACGTAGATTTTAGATCGGCTAAGGAACAGGTAAGAAAGATCAATATTGCTGTTGGAGTTCAACATCTGCAGGAGCTCTGTAATATAGGGCGTCTTCAACTTGATGAGCTTTTGAACCACAAGGGAGAAGGCCTGGAAGATGGAATGATCGTAAATCGAGGTGAGATTGAAGTTCAGGCGCAGTGGGTGCACATTCTCCAGCAACTGCTTGGCCTCCTCCTCCACACGACGCTGAAGGCTCGCGAGGAGGTCTGCCTGGTGATCTTCGCTCAGCGCATCGACTTTGTGGATAAATACCTCAACACACAACTCCGGATTGTGTCGATACGCGGCACTGATCGTGTCGAGGAGTCGGGCACGTGCGTCGTCTATAAGTTCACGGCAGTCCAGCACGTATACAATCGCGCCACAATTCTCCAAAAGCTGATTCACATCAAAACGACTGGCGTTATTGGAATCGAACGGGTCATTTTGGCCAGGAAAGTCCCACACTTCGAAATTCACGAAGTCATTTGAGTGCACCGTCGTCTTCTCTGGCTGAACGGTAGTGGCCAAGGTGGCCGAGTCGTGTGGCTGCATACCCTCAAAAACGACCTTCTGGATGCTGCTCTTGCCCGACTTTCGAAGCCCCATGAGCAGCACCTTGGGTAGTGCCAGCATATCGCTAGACATGGTGAGGTCACCGCTTCCTTAACGGCCGGCAGGAAAGGGGGAAAAAAGAGAGAGAGAACAGCAGAAAAAAAGGTCAAGTGTTTTACATAAGCAACACTTCGAATGAGCAACACGCCGCGATGTAAGGATACCCACAGAAACGGAGAGTGAAACCGAGTGGTGATACGGAGGGCATGTGAAATTTTGCAAAAAAAAAAAGCTATGAGCTTTTGGGAGTGAAATCCGCTTACTCCTGTGATGTGAAGCTCAAAGACGGTTTGTGGCGTCGCGGGGAAGCGGGGGGGGGTCAGGAGGAATGGGTGTCAAGAAGACCAAGATAGAACGGTGAGAAGCGGTGGCAGCGCCAGCGAAGCCATTTTTATTGATTTTCCGGTACTGGCAAAACGTGTGATCAAGGCACAAGACATACGCGCAGCACGCACACTGGCACCATTCTACACACTAACAATACCCCAGTGTGTGCCTGTGTATTGTGTGTTTTTACGGAGAGGGGAAGAAGGGCGTACCACACCCCCAGCCCAGAAAGGGCAGCAAAGCACCCCAAGGACTGCGTCAGTACGCTGTCCTCACCTCGCGACAATTGTGCCCCCCCCCCCCCGCGTCTGCATCTGTTCCTCATGCTCCTCTGAGATCGCTCTTTCGTATATCACGAAAAAAGAAGATACTGACATACTCGTGTGTCTTTTGCTTGCGTGACTTTGCATGCTGCGCCACACCTGCGCGAGAATTCGCCACGTTACTTTCACCTCATAACATACCGGCAAAACCCTGGACACAAACAAAAGTTTTCCCTCCCCCTCCCTCCCCCCCCCCCCACACACATTCCACTACCAGGTCTTCCACGATGAGTGCGCCAAACGCTCCTCCGCGCCGCTCGCCTCACCACTCCGACACCAATACACACAAACACACACACCACTCACACACACCACTCACATTCGCTCATATGACAGAGGTTGCAGAGAAGCACAGGCATTATCATCTGGATGGCCATCACAGGCTCTCGATCAGGTGTTCCAGCTGCGCAGTCTGTGCTTGCACTACACGGCTTAAGAGTGGGCAGCGCAATTCGTGGAGGTCCTTTACCAGGCTTCGCAGTGTGCGAACGAGGCGCTCTGTGGAACGGAGAACCCCCTGCAGCACTTCTGTTGTGCGGTACGTACCAGGAGCGCTGCTCGAATTCTGGACAAAGTCTTGCAAGGTGAGCGTGTAGGCTGTCAGCGCCAGCTGCACTGTCTCCAAGTGTACCGACTGCACGTCCGCTGCTACGTCAATATGGGCGTCGAACGTGAAGGAGTCGTCCAGATCTGTAGCTGTTTCGGCATCAACGGCAAGCGGGCCACGGCTAGAGGACCGCGTCACACTGGACTCGTGTGACGCAAACCCGGTGAAGCCTACACTCGTGGACAGCTCAACCGAACCACCGCCGCAACCCGAGGCAGTCGTGGCGGTGACACCCCGAAGGATCTGCAGCTCCCGCACAGTGAACTGGCGCAAAAGGTCTAGCGAGTCCACCAGCGAGGTGGCTGAAGAAGAGGCAGCGGAGGCGCTGCCACCGGCATGCTGCGGTGCTCTTCCGCGCACCATAGCCGGCCGGAGCAACTGAGGTGAGAACACAAAAGCCGCCAGTGTTGCACCGCCACGCGGAACAGCGTAGCACGATTGTTTCAACAAAATCGTGAGTTCGTTGCGCAGGATATACGCTTGGGCAAACGTGATCCGCTTCCCTTCAGTGAGGACGGCATCCGCCCCAGGAAGCGACGCCACACACTGCCGGTGCAGGTGGGGTTCTCGGAGAAATGCGAAGCCGGCCTGAACACACGGCGTTAGTTTTTCAAGAAGAATGTTCTGTGCCGCCAGAACCGCGGCCAGTCGTGTGCACACATCCACCTCTTCGATTTCCCAGAAAAGAAGCCCGCGCCGGTCGGCACCGCACACGACAGTGAACGCACTGAGTGCGGTGGCGAACCGTGAGTTGCTCAGCAGGGCTGCCTTCAGCGCCGGCGCCCAACCTGCTGCAATTGCATTGTACGGCCCGCGTACTGTCATGACTGTGCACCACAGGGAGAGCACTGCGAGCCAGCAGGCGTTCCATGCCAGTCGTAAATGACGCTGCGCACCGGTGTCGTAAATAGAGGCGACAGAAAACTGACCCAGAGCCTGCAGAAAGCCAAGAAGAATGTCTTTATCCACGAAGCCCGTAACCGCTGTCTGCCCACCAAAGTGGGCGATGACACTGTTAACGCACTCCAGAACTCGCACAAAGCGGAGCGCGTGAGCGTTGATCGGCTGCGTTGGCTGAACAAATGCTGTGAGACGCGTCGCTATCTGCAGCAAGGTCGGCAGCAAGCGGCTGAGAAGCATTGCGTCCACACACCCCTCAGCGCGGGGTCGACTGAAGACGCCTGTGCAGCCGTTCACCAGCTGATCCAACACCTCCACTGTCTCCGGTGTCCATGTGAGTTGGAGCAACATGTCGTGGAGTGCAGCCTGTACCATCGTCATCAACTCCTCAACGGCAACGTGAGCGACTAATGTGGACGGAGAAAACGCGGAGACAACAGGAAGTACGCCCACCAGCACGAATGTGTGTTTTTTATTTGCTTTGGCAAAGGCTACCAGACGCTGCAGCAACGGCTTCGCAGTCGGACTCATCTCAAGAAGCTCTGTAGCATCGCTGTCGGCGGCGCTCTCCATCATACTTGTAGCCGCCTTAGCTAAACGCAGTTGCTGTTGCACCTGACGGGTGAGGAATGGGGTCAGCAGCGGCGACCCTGGCGGGCACGCCACCAATGACTCAATAGCGCACTCCAGTAGCTGCTGTGTGCGCTTACCGAACAGACTAGCCGTACTGGTGTCAGCGCCACTAAGCCACAACAGCTGCTCAAGCACAGATGCCAAGTCTGCCATTGCGTCTAGCTGCGAGGCAAGACTATTGAGGCGGTCATCGTCACCCGTACCAGAAAAGAATCGCGCAGTGGCGGTACCGACGGGAAACAGCTTCTGATGAGCCAAAACAACCTCGATGTCTTCACTGGATAGAGAATGCAAAGCACCCGTTGTGCTCAAACGCTTACTGTTTGCACGTGCAGCCGAGGCAGCAGCCAACGCCGTCGGTACAGAAACAGGGCGCAGAATATTGCTTTGCGATGATCCACGGAGAATGGAGTGGGGGTTCTTACCCGGCCGCTTACTTGACGAGTACTTCGATTTGGTCGATGTACTTCCGCGAGGAAAAACGACGCTGGCGCTAACATCGGGGTTCTCGCCTAACGTCATGCTCGTCGTCAGCCTCACTAGCGAGTCGGTCAAGTCAGCATAGTTCAACTCGCACCGCGCCTCATCATACAGGGCGCGTGCATGCTGGAGAGCAGCGGCGCCGTGTCGCAGAAGCTGATCCATGCCATCCGTGTATGCAGCCAGCACCTTGCTGCGGGAGACCCTCAGCAAGCGCGCTGCTGCCGTCCCACATGAAAACGGTGTCGCCTTGTTGATGTCATTCCCATCTCCACCGTAACCACCTCCGCCACCCACACAGCTGTCGACGCCTGCGCTAGTTGACTTCGACTTGGACAGCTCCAGCGCAACTCTTGCGTTAGCATAAGCAATACAGGCCACCACCAGCGTTGTCTCCTCCCAATCGTCACCTGTTGGACAGGTGTTCGTGTTCGCCGATTGGCTGCTCACGCGGGGTACGAGTGACACGATCTCCTGCACTGGTACGAGTCTTGTCATGCCGCTGGTGCGAAGAATGTTTAATGCGAGAGCCTTTTCGTAGGGAGCGGCCTTGTCTGAGCGCACGGTCCTCACCAGCAACTGTATGAGCGGCAAGTCCGCTGGTTGTGTCTCTGCTCGGCTAGCGGCGCTGCTGCCAACTTGGTCGTCGTTGCTTGTGGCTTGACCTGCTGCTGCGCCATCACTAGTGTCACTGTCTCCGTCAACGTCTTGCTTATCAGGGCCAAACAGGAGGAGAAATAATGCTGGGCACCACATGGACATTGCCTGCACCACTTCCAGCCGCAACGCGTTCGGTGGCGACCCCATGCGCTCCTGCTGCACCTGCAGAATGCTTTGCGTGACCCCAAGAGCCTCGCTGGGAGAAAGATTCGAGCGGAGAATCTGGAACATGGACTCTGCGTTGCCCTGAATGGCTATTGCGTGCAGAGCAGCCACGAGAAGCTCAGCCACTGCGTGATGAGCCGATGCCATGGAATCGTCGCAGAGCAGCTGCAGGAGTACGTGCATCACACTGCGCCAACGACGGCCCATGCCTTCTCGAGGGAGCTCGATCACCACCCTATCTCCGCTGCTGCCCATTCGCGGAGCACACGGAGCAGGAAAGACGGCCGTGGCGACTAGTGAGGGAACATTGTAGAGCAGCACAGCTTTGTAGAGCACCGAGGCTGCAGCGCACGCCGAACACCACGTTGGTTCCCCGGCCACCACCCAACACCCTCTAGCATGTGCCTGTGACAGTGTGTCAAGTGCCTCACCAAGGCGTCCGATAAGCTGCGGCAACTGCGAAACCGTCACCCTGCCAAACAGTGCCCCCCCATCCTCGCAGTGGTCTTCCATCAAGGCGGAGATGGTGTGCACTAGCGTAGTCGCTGTCGTCGCACCCCCCGAAGACCAGCTGAAGGTGCCTGGAGGGAGTTCTGCAAGAAGAACAACGAGGCGTCCAGGCTCCGCTGGCGACACCTCGTGCGCGGTACGGCACAGATGGTGGTGAAGCTGCACACAAGCGCATAGATCCGTTTCGACGTACTCGTCCTTCAACGCCAACGCTGCCCAGTTCGATGGGGCCAAGAGTTGGGCCATTAAATCTCTGAAAGAGTCTACAGCAGATGCGTAGCGCTGTAGGAGACGGTACACAATTCGCTTCATCCTCAAAGAGGAGCTGCGCGCTTTGATGACAGTCGTCACCAGGTGGTTTACGAGGCCAACAAGGTCACTGGCGCCAGTTTTTTGCTTCAACTGCTGCAACGAGTGAGGAAATCGACACATAAATGCGCACAGCAGCGTCGCTGTAGACTCGCAAAGAAGAGGTTTCTGACAGTCGCGCAGGCTCCTCTGCTCTGTGGTGCATGCAAGAGCAGACGTGAGGTTCTCGCGCAGTAAGTCCATACATAACGCGAAGAGGTGGCGACCCGTTCGAGGCACTGCCGCGGGCGGCTCCGTATTTTCGATACCGCGCTGGCGCGCGGTGTTGTCCTCCACCATCGCGGTCTGAAGCGAAGGCGGTAAGTACAAGAAGAGGTGGAGTTCTTCCAAGGAGCCGAGAAGCGACGGCAACGCGGATGTTACATACGCCAGTAAAGACAGATAAAAGACAAAGGTGCGGGGAGAATCGGCCTCCGCCTCACACCGTGCAAGAAACGTCTCCGGCGTATCCTCAGTCTCGAGGAGCGCGCCATTGTCCTCCACCACGTCACTCTTCGTCTGGAGCGCACCACCAGGGCACCGGACCGCCTGCCCGCACGGCTGCCCCGATGGACTAGCGTGGTGCACTGCGCCTGCTGCGCCGGTCTCGATACGACGCGTCTGCAGCTGCAAAGACGACTCGACCAGCGGCGCGTTGCGCCCGCTCCCGTGTTGATTAGCCCGAACAATCGCGCTAGACGGTTGTGCTACAGTCAAATGTGATACCCTCTTTAGCGCCAGGGTCTTTAGGGCGCTTGACGGCTCACGCTCGTAGGAACCCTCATGGCGACTGAGGGCCCGATGAAGAAAGCTCACAAGGTTCACGTAGCTTTCAGAGTACGTCGACCATGTCGACCCGTATATGCTCACCGCACGAGTAATGTGAAGCAGAGCGTCAGTCGTGCAGTAGCACCATGCCGCCTCTGACATCACCGATAAAAAACGCTCCATCGCGTGGCCGAATGCCCATTCAGCGATGCCTTCGACAACACGGACGGCGTCGGTGGTGTCCGCACAGGTGGCTATGTCGCCAACTGCGTCATACAGGGTGGCCTTGCGCACCACTTCGAGTGCGCGACTTTGCCACGCCGAAGCCATCCGCGGACATGCTGTGGGAAGGGCCGCCATAAAGGCTAAGTGCGCCATGTTCGCCTGAGCAGTGGCGCCAAGCTCTAGGTTTTGCAGCGCGTCCTCGAGCACGCTTTGGGGCAGACGAGGTGCCTGGAGAATGCAGAAAGAGGTGAGGCAGATGACGCTTCGACGCAGGTACGCGGGAGGATGTGCCACCGCCTGGACGAGTTCGGCGCCCATGTCTCTGTTGAGGCCGTACAAGGATGCGAGTGTCTCCTCGCTGATAACGACGCTGGATGATACCCTCTCGCTGGGGTCGGCCGCTCTTGCGTGATAAGCAATGAGCAGAAGCACGTCGCAGTAGTGCGACAGCGCCGCCTCTTCGCCCGCTCGCCGGCCGGGCGACGATACATCACTGCTGCAACGTAGCCACAGGGCCCGCATTTGCTCGGCCGCGGTGGAGAAAAAACGCCCGTCGGTGAGCAAGGCCATCAGGCGCGGGAAATTGCTGGAACGTCGGTGCGCTCGATGGGATCGCTGCAGAATCGCGCTGAGCACACTGAGCACCCTGGTCAGCAGAGCGAGTTCATCGGCTGGGGACTGCTGCTGTGCGGCCTCCTCAAGTGAGTGCTTCACGCGTGCGTCAGTATGCTGTTTGGTACTGGGGGGCGGGGTCGGCGTATACGCGGTCACGCTCTTGAGCACTGGTAAGAGTGATGGAGAGCTGCTACCTGCGGCATCTCTGAACACAGAGTAGGGCGCCGCCGCAAGAGTTCCAACCACGTAGTCGTCCGTGTCCTCCGTACCCGGAGCCAGAGCGTCGCGCTCGCCCGCCCTTCCGAGACGAGGAGATAGCGCTATCTCGATGCACGGTGCCTTAACTCCTCGGCAGCTAAATGAGTTTGCCAGCGACTCCAGCACGCTGACCTGCGCGTCTGTCCCCCGCCCGTGTGACATGACCGGCGTAGTGGGTTGCTTGATGGGCATAGGAGCTGTGTCAGAGTCAGCTTCAGGGAAGGACTTTGACGAGAACGGCTGAGGCGCCGACGCCGACGCGGTTAAAGGGGCGCAGAAAACAGACATGGCGTGTCCTTAAGAAATAGAAACCAGGTGAGTTTAATTGTGTAACGAAATCCCGCGCAAGGCAGGTACGATCCCGACTGGGAAGTAAGTAAAGGTTTATTTTTTGTGTGTGCCTTGTGGGGGTGGACGGGTGAGGGGTGAGGGACGTGTTCCTGCCACGTGAGGCGTACAGATACCCAATTACGCTATGAGGTGGCCAACTACGCCTGTAGAGAGGGAGGGATAGAGGGGGGGGGGTCCCGACTTTAAGGTGGGGAGCTTGATTCCCCGTTTACTAGACCTATTCTTTTCTTAGCTTGGCGGTGTTTGTGTTCGTTTGTGCGGGGACAACTCCAATGGAGTTCCTTGCCGTTGTCCGCTAAAAAAAAAACAATCAGCCCCACTTCTCTTCTAAATGGACGGATACCAGGCACCAGAAAAGTTTCTGGCCTTGATACTGAGACAGCCACGAGGCTTCGCTGTGGTGTGCGTGTGTCACTCTCCTCTGTGGAGTGGCGCTGCCAAGTAGAAAAAAGTTTTTTCTTCAGAGATTCTTCACTGAGTAAAACAACGCGAGCCGAGGCGAACGACGAAGAAAAGAGTGAAGAGTTAACACGGGAGGGCGTTCGGTGGTCATATCGTGCATATTTCAACGCGCAGGGCAACAACGGCAAAACGCTGGGAAAAAGGCATCACGTACACGCACGCCCGGATGATGGGCATATCGCTCCACGACAGAAGAGAATCGGGAGCGTGTCACAGTCTCACTAGAGACAAAGCAAAAAAAACGTTCACGTGAAAGTCCCTCATGTAAACTCGGGAAGGGGCGGGGGCTCCGATGACACCAGTTTCTCTTGTTTGTGTCTTTAGTCGTAGTGATATCGGGGTGCAGATGACATTTACGGAATTTCTCAGGTGTACGCTTTACGTCAAGCGCCCGACTCCTCTCGCCTCACACTTCGCTGTACGTGTTTCTCTCACTCGAGAGAAAAACTGCCGCGCTTACTCGCTTGGCAGAACCAATAAAATTAAAAAAAACACGCTTGTGCCATTCATATGATCGGCAAAGGGTCCAGGTGGATCCAAACGCATCACACACAGCTCTCATTACTTGTTGGCGGGGGGAGTGTGCCACACCGCGATGGTCGCACTGCGTGGTGATCCATAAAGCGTGAGCACCTGTGAGTCGACCTGCAACATAAAATCTGGTGGGGGGTGGGGTGGTGGAGAGTGGAGAGTGGAGAAAGTGAGGTGAACCACCCGTTGAAGGGAAAGGCCCCGTGCTCCCTAAGCGAGTGGGCATCGTAGCAAACACGCTTGTGTTGCTGCGTCGCACCACCATGTGTGTGCGCGTCCGAAGAGGGAGGCGGTGGTAAAATCTACGGTCCCAATAACATTCTCCGGCAGCATAAACCCGTTGAGGAGCCAAGAAAAGCGTCAGAGAAAAGAAGCGCTTCACCTCGACATTGCAAAAACGGTGTTGGTGGTGCTGCCAGTGGAACCCCCCACGAGAAGAAGAAGACGCGTGCCACACATTGACAGAAGAACAGAGACGGAGAAGCACCCTCACCATTCTCACTCCTCCGTGAACGAGGCCTCCTCCTCCTCCCTCCCCCCCCCCAACCCCTCTGAACCCTGTTTTGTTGTTGTTTGAAGGGGGTGGAATGGTTCACCTGGAGACTTTTTGGATGAAGTCTTAGAAAAGCCACGACAGGCGCAGCCGACATTTCTCTACTGAGATTTCTTCCATTTCATTGCAATACTGACACGTGCGTGTGATGCCCTGCACGGAGCCAGGGGCCGAGAAACCACTGCTCCCAGTCACACACACACACACACATACACATATGCACCAGGCTGTCATTTACCATGGTTGTCCCTTTACTCAATGTCGACGAGCTACCGGTAGTAGTGGTGGTGCAGAGGGGAGCGGAGATAAAATAAGAGCGGAAAAGAAAGCCTGCGATTTGTCACAGCTGTATAATTCAAATATGCTCTCGATTTTTTTTCTGAGGGGGAGGGGAGGGGAGGGGAGGGGGGTAGTGGATCTACAGGGGCAGTGCTATGCCGAGGGATCTACGGTTCTAAGCTGACTTCTTCGGTTTAATGGTCATAATAGAGATACCGAGATAGCGGGAGATCTGAGTAAAAACAGAGAGAACCATATGGCCGTACTGCACGGCCGCGAAGACGGAAAGTCCAGTCAGTGTGCGGCCAAGCATCGTCTCCACCACCTCGTGTGATACTGAGACATTACCGACGTAATGCATCACAGACGCCGCTGTTAGTGCAGCAAAGAAGAGAACTATATGCCAATTCGCCGTTTGGTATGGCATGATGGTCAGCCGCGCCACGGTGAGCCGTGTTACTGTGATCGACATGAGTAGCCCATAGCTGATCTCTAGCGCGAATGGAAAGCGCACCGTCACGTTGGGGAATACCACGAAAACGTGCACCATGAGGGCCGTTATGACCGCGATCGGCAGTGCGGCGAGCAAAGGCGTCAACTTCGATTGGTGCACCGTTGGCCGAAGTACCACATGCAGTAGATTCATCAGAATCGTGAAAGAGCAGGAGAGCAGGAAGAACATGAAAAGGACACTGCGAATGGACTCGATACGAACGGTCCCGCTAGAGCCGGGCAAGAGCAACGCCAAAAATGGTGGACATGCCACCTCATAGGGCCCCACCACCGGCACGTCCCAGATCGAGTCCCCATAAACGGCTGAGAGGATGAACAGCAGGCAGTTGATGATAATCCCCTCTGTGGGACCACTCATGTAGCCGAGGTCCAACACCCCTGTGCTAAACTGTTCCCAGATCGTGGTGAACAGGCCAATGGAGGAGAGTGTCAAGAGCCAGAAGCGTTCCAGCGGTGTCATGGAGACGGCGAGGCTCAGGTTCAGGAACACAAAGGGGGTGAGAAAGGCGTCGCAGCCGTGGTCGAAGAGTTCGCCCAGTGGACTCCCAGTGCCGGTTCGCCGCGCCTGCTTGCCATCAATGGCGTCTAGGGTTTGGTAGACGAAGAGCGCGAAGGCCGCGTAGTACAAGGACCAGCTGGGGAACTGAGCCTCCTCACAGATAAAGTAGTATAGCATCACGACTGTTGAGGACATGCCAACGAAAAATCCGGCAAAGGTGATGCAGTTTGGCGCTACGGTCATGGGCACAAGACTCACAACGAAATTCCAGTAGCGCTGCAGCACATATCGGCTCAGTATAGACAAGTCCGTACCAGAGTACCTGTACCTCTTCAAATTAGGTAAGTAGGAAGGAGGAATGTACTCATTTTTAAGTGGGTTAACGTTCTTCCTGCATCGAGTACACTTTGGGGGCATTTTTTTCTTTCTTGCCGTCTGCCGGTGTTTGGCTTTCTCGCGTCGAGGGTCTACTTCTTCGGCGACGAACGTCGATGCCGTTGGAAAGCGGATAAGGGGGAGGGGGGGGACTTCACACAACAACAGCGGGGAAAAAGAAAAACGAAGCCTTTAGAATGAGGGGCAGGGGCATGAGATTCAGAGGAGGAGGGACAGTGGCGGTATTTGCGAGCGTTCGCGTACATGCATGTCCGCGTGTAAGGGAGGAGGGAGGGGGGGGGGTTGTTCCGTACTGCTCGAATGAGGGTAAGGAGAAGAGGTGAATGAGGTGCCCGGAGGGACACTGAGAAAAAAAAGGCGGCAAAGACAACGCGAAAAGAAAAAATGAGATGTACTGAGAACCTCCTTGGACCAAAGTTGCACACCGACCACGAGCAGAGAGCCACACGCACGCGTCTTTCGTCTTCCCAGCTCCGCAAGACAACTCAACAGACGCAAACCCCACTTGAAATCATATGGGAGCTGCTGGGAAGGTTTTGGACGTGTTCAGTGCGTCAAATGATGCCCGCTACGTAATCGTGGACGCGCACCACTATCGTAGGTAGTGAAGATTGTCGCACCCGTGCTAAGGAGAGTTCCAGTACCGCTAAGCTTTAAGAAAGTGTGGGGATTTCTTTTTCTTGTAAACTTGTCTTTTGTGTGTGTTTCCACGTGCTTTGCACATTCGGGTTCTAAAAAAAAAACAGAGATGCTTATGTTGAAGGAGTGAAGGGCTTTGAGACCGGGTGAATAATGGCAAAAAAGTGGCGACGATGTTCATGAGTTGCAGTCAGATCAAAAGCGCAACGAATACAATTTTTTTTTTTTTGGGGGGGGGGGGAGACTCGAAGAAAGTGAACAAAGAGTATGTGTGGCACAACATAAAAGTGAAGAACAGGACGAGTATGGCAGGAGGGAGTGAGGTAGACACGTAGGAACGCTCATGAGCAGCAAAAAGCACCGTTATTTTCCCTTTTTTGTAATCGATAGAGGGCCCCAGAGATGAGGGTGGGGGGGGGGGGGAGAGGAAGAGGAAGAGAGCCAATAAGGTGTGTGCTTGTGCGGGTACCAAGCGTATAAATGGGTAAATGAGATCAAGAGGCCTATGAGGATTGAAGCCCCACAAAAGGCATGAAGTGTCCCCTACCACCCACCCCCACCCCCCTCCGCACCCCTACTCGCTACAAAGCATACCTATGGTTTCCCGGATCTTCGTCTCAAACTTGACTCGAGACTTCGCACTCCAACGATGTTTTTTTGCTTTTCCCCTTATTCCTTGCTTTCTCCACGCACACATCGAGACAGCAAGCGAGCAAAGAAACAAAACAGAAAGTGAAAGCCGTAACTGAGCTTATTTTCGCTGCTTCGCGTCACAGTACAACTCACCTCTCGTGATATAAGCGGCCCCGTCCTGCAGGGAATGCTGCGCGTGCTCGACACAACGAAGACGACTTGCGTAAAACGCACGGCTTGACTCTGAGCAGACCACGTCCAGAGCCCTGCACCAACGGCGCAATCCGCAGCTTCTGTTGTGCAGCTGGTAACAGGTCCACCGCCCCCCCCCCTCCGGGGCGGGATGGGATCAAGACAGGGCGAGCTCAGCGTGGAGGTTGGTCAGCAGCAGGCTGCGGGGACCCTCTCTGTTCTCGTCCCCCGCCTCTAGGCCGTGCTCCCACCCCACCCCGCCCCGCTCCACCCCAGCCCCTTACACGATCTCCAAAGCCGCTGAGACCCTCAACATTATGTGGAGCCACTGCACTTCACAGCCCAGAGGAGTCGACCATGTTACGAAAGGTTACCCTGTCATTTCCCAGCATCCCTCAGTCCCACCACCTTCCCTCTATACCGATGGACGCGGTGTCGCATCCTCTGCACAGAGCCGCGCAGAGGGAGTTCATGGGCGCACGTGAAAAATATGAGAATATATTCGAATATATATATATATAAGTAGACAGATATCTTTCTAGGTCCATGAGTTGTTCTTTAATCGACCTCTCAGCTTCTCACCTTCTCTTATCATCATCAATGCCGTTCAATGAGAGCACAGAGCCTCAACCTCTCTCTACCACCGCCTCCCTCTTCGGACGCGCACACACATGGTGGTGCGACGCAGCAACACAAGCGTGTTTGCTACGATGCCCACTCGCTTAGGGAGCGCGGGGCCTTTCCCTTCAACGGGTGGCCCACCTCACTTTCTCCACTCTCCACCACCCCACCCCCCACCAGATTTTATGTTGCAGGTCGACTCACAGGTGCTCACGCTTTATGGATCACCACGCAGTGCGACCATCGCGGTGTGGCACACTCCCCCCCGCCAACAAGTAATGAGAGCTGTGTGTGATGCGTTTGGATCCACCTGGACCCTTTGCCGATCATATGAATGGCACAAGCGTGTTTTACTTTGTTCCTCGCGGAATAACGAGACGTCTCCCAGTCGCAGACACTTGCTGCTGAGAACTACGATGAGATGTCTGCTGCCATTCACCGCATAAGGAGACCAAAAAAGTGGCCCCCGACTACTCACACAGCGACTACCATCACCACTTCCAAAAAGCCTTACGGATTTGATTCCACGGCAAACGGGCACCGACAGTGTCAATACTGGTGAGCACGACAAAAAAAAGGGGGGGGGGCAGAGTGAGGGGGGTTGAGAAGACCATCCAAGACTGCATAGACAAACTGAAAGAAAGTCGATGAAAAAGAGGGGAAACACACACACCACATCCCGAAGGAGACAAGACGAGCTCACGAAATCTGTCGTTGCCCAGCACAGTCACCGAGGTGAATGGAGGTGGTTCTTTTGTCGATATGTTCGTGGCCTACCCACTGGTTCCCAAGTTATCGCTTCACGGACTTCAGAGCTCCTCGCCGGCTCTCCTTTCCCTGTTTTCCTCACTCGCACACGGCAAAGCATTTTCGTTTTCTACCGTGTGTGCGTGCGTGTGTGCGTGTGTCTGGGTGAATGTAACGGCGGGCCGTGGAGAAAGAAAGGGGTCAGGAAACAATGGCCTGCAGCGGCAGGAAGTCTTTTTATACGCCCATCAGATTGCTTCCTTTTATGCCAACGTGTATAAAAACCTAAATGAGGTGATATGCATGCGGACATTTACTGTCTGCGAACCGCTGCCCACCCTAGTGGAGACTGAGTAGCCACGATACACGGACTCGTGTGAGCGTGTTCGTCCACGCATGTTCGGCGGTAGGAGGTAGTGAGCACAGAGAAAACGAAAAAAAAACCGAACAATCGTTGAGCAGGCGCAAGGGATAATACACTCTCCGTGAGACAGAGCTCGCCCCGTCTGAGAACATTCTTCAATTTGTTTTCGGGTTTTATTGCTCCTTGAGGAAACATATCCATTACCTCCTCTCTCCACTGTCACTTCTCCGCCCAGATTCCATCAAGACAAGTCCTGCTCCTGTATGCACCTCTTGGTATCTACAACGAGCTGCGCCATGTCCACCTCGCACTCGCGCTGCATCAGCTGCTTAAAGGATAGGATGTACGGCAAATGAATCGAAGCCATTGTTTCAAACGTGATCCAGTTGTTTAGTGGACGGAGGCACAAAATAGAGGCCCCTACCGCCCCCGACGCCTTGGCTGCAGAGGCCTCACTGGTGCTGTCCGTCACAAAAACGATTTGCATCGTGTCCGGTGAGATACCAAGTTTTTCAGCCATGAGTGTGCGAATCTTCATGTAGCTCTTCGGCATCAGTTTCGTGCCGACAAGTGCGGGGTCGAAATACGCCGTAATGAAGGGGTTTAGATCTCCATACTGAGTGCATCCCATGACAAGCTTCTGGGATGCGATGCTGCCGGAGCTGTACAGGGCGATACACGCCCGCTTTGCCATTGCCGGGGTACCCACATGGCGAAAAAACGTATTTACATCGGGGAACACCTGAGACTTCAACTTGCCCTCAGCAAAAACCTCCGACCAAATCAAGGCCTGAATGGCTTTGATGGATGTCCTCGTCGAACCACTGCTCAACTCTTCGCGGAAAAAAGTGCAGAAATGCTTCCGCGCATCCTCGTTCATCGCGTCGTCTTTCCAGTCACGTGCTTTACACTCGGCAAGAGTTTGAGCCAGCGTTTCGGAGGAGTTTGACAGCGTTTTCGCGACCGGGGAGGACTGCGGGTCGACAGCGGCATTGATGAGGTCCACGAACCCTTGATCCGCGGGCAAGTGATTCGCCACGTAGGACTCGATACGGGCGTCAGCGAGAGGCATCATGATTTGCTGGACAAAAGGAAGTGGTATTGTTGTGCCCTCAATGTCCAAGAGGAACACGGTCATGGACCCGTACATGGACGTCGTGACGCAGCTCACATCGTCTGACAGAGGAAGATGAATGTGCCTTTCCTGGAGGACTTCGAACAGGCTAGGCGCTGTCCCAGGTGTGCTGCGAGACCTTTCCTTGATAGCCTCCGCCACCTCTTCGTAGCTTATATCGGCAGGCATCGCGTCCGCTAAGTGCGCCAACACGAGCTGGGCCTCGAAGCAAGAAAGTGCGTTTCGAAGCATGTTTGCTGTGCCGGAGGGTGTGAGAGGAGAGTGTGGAAACCCTGAGGTGGAAGAAAAAGGGCGGGGTTAAGTCTCGCAGGTCAAGAGGGGATAATGTGTTGGGAAACAAGACAGAGTGGGGAACTCTCTATAGAACGATGGAAGTTGAGTGGAGTCGATGCCAGGGGAGCCCCTCGACACAAAACAAGAGATGCACAGGAGAAAGAGGAACGCGAGGGCGGAAAAGCGGAGAGGGAAAAAAAAGATGAGGAATCAAGAGCGCGCGAGCACACACACTCACACAAGCAAGAAACAAGTGTTAAGTGAGGAGTACGAAACAACAACAAAAAAAGACAGACAGACAGACAACAAGCAAAGCGAAAGCTTGAGCAGCGGATCCAAGATAAAAAAGACAGCGAGAAAAGTAAAGAAATGAAAAGTCCCCAACGCCGCCGCCGCCGTTTCTTTTGACTGGAGGGGAGGGGGACACTGTTTGAAGTAGGGCGTTTAGAGAAAACCGGGCGCGTCTGGAAAATGTGTGTGTGCCTGTACACCGAAGCTGTATCAGTGCTGTTATTCCAACTGGAAGCAAGCAAAAAAAAAGGGGGGGAAGGCAGAGGGGAGAAGAGAAAAACAGCCTCCAAAAGAGGCACACAAGCGCACACACAGTAGAAACAAATCCGAGGGAGAAGAAAAGATGAAGAAAAAGATAAAACAATCAAACGACAAAATAGCCGCACGAACACCAACCCTTGCACACCAGTTCAGGAAAATGGGGCAAAAAAAAAAGAGAAGAGAGACGCGTTTGTTTATGTTGTCTTCGCTTCTCCGTTGTCCGTGTTTTTCCCTCTCTTCCAGTTTAATACTTCACACGAACAGGGGAGTGTGAGCAAACAATGAGAACACCAGAAGTAAAAAAAAAATCACAGCAGCACCAGCAGTCCCCCTGTTGTGGCCTAATTAGCAAGGGTTGGATTCTAAAGGGGCAAACAGCACCGTCAAGTGGTGGGAGAGGGGAAAAAACAAGAGGGGGTGGGGGGGGGGGGCGGGATAGAGCGGGAAGAGGAGAACCACAACCCCAAGGCACAAGAACGACAAACAAAGACTAAAAGAATGAAAAAAGAACTTTTGAGCGGATAGACTTTTTTTTTCGAATCGCAATGAGACACACAAAGTCATATAAAGAGATTGGAAAGATGACAGGCGGGGGGGGGGGGGGGGGGAGAGGGAGAGGGGAAGAGGAAAGGAGAGGAACGGAGAGGAGAGATGCGCGAAAAAAAAATAGTTTTCGAATTTTGTGAATGTGTGTGTATAAATACTTCTTACCTTCAGTTCGACACGTGTGGCTGCAGAATCGGGGAGTGAGAAGAAGGGGACAAAAAGAATGTGTATTATTATTATTAAACTTGGGGAGTGCCATATCCATGAACTAGCCTGTTAGAGGCGATGTCACCAACGCCCTGAACTTGACCAGAGACATACAAAAAGAAGGAAGGCGCTACCATCCGCATTGCACCACAAAAAAAAAAATCACTGTTCAGCGCTCTGATATAGGTGCCAGTGGATTAGTAATGAACGCTGCTCCCTGTTTAGCATATGCCTCGATTTTTTTTTCCTGTGTGGCTAGACTGACCGTGTTTCCGTGTGATCCGAGGATTTGCACTTGAGGCCATCTATACCAGAGTCTAGAGCTGATTAGTTGTATTGAATCCCAGCCGAATACGCAAGGCTTTTCACCCGATGCGCGGATCGGGGGTACGAGAGGTATCCCTGCGCGGGCGGAGTTTTTTTTTATTCGGTGAAATGATAGGAGACGGCAGGTATGTCGTCGATGCATGAGTGGTATCCGTAGCTCATACTTTTGGATATCACGGGATGGTGTACAAAAAAAAAAGACGGTACCAGGCACCATCTCCAGAAGCGTCCACGTTGCTGGTGCCCATGGCTCGCCCAGTATTTACCAGTGAGATTTTTTTTTTGCCGAGGTTGTCACCCTGACGCATGTCTTCACACCCTTTATCCCCTTCTCTCAGTGCAGCACACGTGGAAAACTCGGCTTCTTCAGCGGGCACTAATCGAAGAGGGCGTTTCCTGAGTATTTTGATGTTACTTTCTTATTCGAAACGCGGCATTCGCCTTGCGCACCCTAATACAGATGTGCCCTCGAGGATTGCATGACCTTCCTCCCCCCCTCAGTGCGGCCACATTAGAATCCCGGTGGTGCTTCGTCGTAGAAAACAAAGAAAAAACATGAAGTGTAAAAAAAAAGGTGTGCAAGATTTTGGGGGCAAACCAAACACCTGGCATAAGTCCCACCCCCCCCCCTCCGGCCGCACCCCTACCTGCTTGGAGAGGAGGGGGGGGGGGGAGGGGGGGTTCTCAGCTGTTGGACCGAGTCCTTACTTGGCGTGGTGCACACCTTGTCTCCGACGCCCTTGCTTTGCCGCAGTCAATATCATTACGATACACAAGCGCGGGAATTTCAGGAGAGGCCACTCTCCTTGTGCCTCAAAGTGAGCCTGACCTGCCTTCACGATTCCTAGGGTCGCTTGACGATATGTCACCAGCGACGCCCCCAAGTACCCTTGCCCCATGCGCTTGTATCACACGCTAAGCAGGCGAGGCGGACATACAACCAGTCCTGATGAGTTTCTGCCTCGGCACCGACGCAGTGGATGAACTCGTACCTCGACCTCGTCCAGTCAGCCTACCCCACACTGAAGACGTGAGCAGGAGATCAATCAACAGGAATGGGTTCTGCGCTGCAGTACACAGAGGCAGAATTGTACAGCTCAACAACTTCACTTTTTGAAAAATAAAATAGTGGGCCCAGCTACGCCGAACGCCGTATCCATCTAGAGCTCGTTCGCGGTAATACTGGGCAACCCCCCCCCCGGGACAAATCCTACGCGGCAACGGGGCGTGGTTGCTTTGCCTGCATTGATCCCCCTTTTCCACAAGTATGGCACAGCGTCGTGTGCTCCTTCAGCTAAGCCCCCCCCCTCCCCCTTCCCGACAGATTTCAAAGAGAGTTGGGAGAGGAAACAGACAGCACGTCGACAATCAGAGGGGCAACACTTGGAACACCTCTTACATGCTGTACATTCACTACCCCTCCAACGACAGCGATAGTAAAACAGGGCCATGTCTGATGACATTCTAGAATTTTGTAGCGTCAATGCCGTTATGAAGAGTTCACATATAATAGCGGGTCAAGGTGAGTGTGGTATTCGTCTGGGCTGCAGGGAGAAAGAGGGGGAGGTAGAAGGGATGATGATCCCCTCCATCCCTGCCTCGTGCTCCTCTCTGGTTCGATGTTACCGGACCCGAGCATTCTGTGCGCACCCCCATGCCATGCAGCCGTCGAATATGCCACGCAAAAGGTCGGTGCAGCGCTGAGAGTTGTTGGGATGCCTTCACAGGGTGGGGCTACTCTGTTGCCTGAGGCACTTTTCTGCAGCGAAACCAGCGCCAAGGCCCACCAGTTTGAGACGGGGTTTCTGACCCCCGCATAGTCCCCAGTGACAGGCTTGCGTTACGCCACTCCAGAGGCGCGCAAAATCTGCCCCCAAGGGGTCCTTGGTGTATATATATACATATATATATATGTGTGTGTGTGTGTGATCGCGTCGGTGCCGGAATAGAAGTCTGTGGAAAGGATGCTAGTTGGGAATACTCAAATTACCTTCAGCTCGTTCGGAAGGGAGAGGGAAAGGGAAGCTCTTGCCTTGTGCCCTGCCTCCTCCCCCCCCCCTCTACCCCCACCGGCTCTTAACAACTAGAAGGGAACCCTGGAGTTGCCTGCGATGCCCTTTATATGAGAGCGGTGTAGTGTACAACGCTGGGAAATCCTACTTCATCCCGGAAGAGTCTGTGGTTGGCTTCCTGTGCGCGGACCAACTCGACTAATAAAAGGGGCTCCGTCGTAGGTAGTGACCACTAAAGCGATGTCATCATATATGGATCAGAGGACACGGTGCCCTTCATACATGAATGTACATACTACAGTGTAAGTGTACTCAGGGTGACGTGTCCGCATGCCCGCGGGAGATACGCAATCCACTTTTTGAAGACCCACACAATAAACGCGCTGGCTTGGATGTCGAGCTCAATCGTAGCCAACGTCTTCCCACTGTCCGTTACTCGTTGTCGATATGTGTTCGACACCGTTTCTCCTTTCCTCCCAGCGAGGATGGAGGTTGCTTTGGTCACACCGCCGGCGCAGCAGTAGGATAAGTGTACATATGTATACATACACACACACTCCTGTGTTGATGTGTGGAACACGCGCACCACGCTGTGGCGAAAGCAGAGAGGGTGGGGATCGACGGCACAATTCGCGGGGAGCCAAGCGAGTTTCCAAGCCACGGAAACGAAAACACAGGCAGCCTAACAAGCCCAAAGAAGTCTTATATAGTTGACACAAGCACAGGCTTTTGAGCGCACCCAGGGCTTGCCGTGAAGGGATGACTTAGACATACTGCGTCTCCAGTTTCGCATGCCATTCAATTTGTGTTTTGTCGTTTCCTCCTGCTCGGTCTTCCGCTGGTGCACCCAGTGACTAAAAAACGTCGCTGCTTTTTGGGGGGTTGTTTCTCCCCCTCCCGTCACAGTGCTGCTTCCTGGGCGTGGGTGTAGGCGGGGACGCGTTGGAAGTTTTTGTGTGCCTTATTCGAGGTGGATCATCCCTTGTTTGCACCCACTCGGGGTAACGAGGACCTACGAATTTTGTGTGAGAGTGAGAGGGGAAACTCCCCACTTTTTTTTTTGGGGGGGGGGGGGGGGGCTTGGAAGGCGGCGCGTGCGCGTCCAGGACAAAAAAAAGAAGGGATAAGGGGAAGGCAGGCCCGTGAAGGCAAAGGGGGGGGGAGGGGGGGCAGCAAAGTAGAGGCAAGTGGACGCGCGAGCCCAGAGTTGGTGCCTCGGCAGGAGGTAGGATATCAAAGGGACCATACTGGTGTCGTCAACCCTGACGGTCTCGTGAACCTGAAGAGTATCTTCATTCAACAAATAGCGAGAGAGCTGCTTCATTGAAGGACCCACGCCTCTGGCGCGAAGCACACACGCCGATGAGCTAACTTAAAGGAACCCCATCACAAACGGACGATACAGGGGGTGTGAGGGCGAGCGCGCTTCAAGACGAGTTAGTCACTTTTCGGTGAAGCATCGCAGCCCAACACACACACGCACACACTCCGCTCGCCAGTTCTTTTTTTGTTTGTTTGCCTTGCTTCACTTTGTAAGTTGAACGGAGACGCCCTCGCACTCTCTGAACGAGGAGAGGGGCGCGCGCGCGCACACACACGCGCGCAAAAAAAAAAGTCGGTGGAGTACACAGGAGGCACAAAAACACATATACCTCGATCTAAAACATTGGAAGTGCCGCACATGGGCCCGTTCGTACGCGCGCCCATGCGCACAAACAAGGGAACTTGTAGAACAAAAAGAAAATCTATATCTGAAAGAAGGCGACGGAGAACGACGCTCACTTACCACAATGACACGGACGCGAGAGGGGGAAAAGATACGAGACAGAGATAATGAGGGCTGAGGCAAACGGACTGCAGGGGTCCGCGCAGCGCGCTGCGATCAAAAAGAAAAGCAAAACAGGGTAAAGACACCGTCTCGTAGACGCACGCACACACGTCAAAAATAGTGCGCAGGAAAAAAAAGGGACATTCTAATGGGAATGAAGACCACAGTCAGTTGAAAGGGGGAGGGGGGGGGCAAGAGTTCCGATAGACACTCGAACCCACTCATTCGGAAAGAATTCATTCCTGGGAAAGCTGTGCGCTCGAGAGAGGCCGGCGGTACACGACCGCGTGGCGGTGGTGATTGGGGGAGGGGGTATCCCTACAGGGTCACGTCGGGAGCAGCAACACCGGCCAGAGTATCACAGAAAGGCGCTTGTGGTCAAATGCCGCCCCCAGCCCTCTACCCCGGCAATAGTGCATTCATGTGCTCCGCGGATGGTCGGACTCACTTCTTCACTTCTCTTCTTCGCATCTACGGATTTTTTGTCTCTCCACTAATTTGACTCTTCCATTAGTGTTTTCCTGATTCAACACCTGTGGTCTCTTCTCCGGATCAAGTGTATATATGTCTGTACAAATATATATATATATATATATATGTATATATATATATATATATGTATTTTTACATACTAGTGATGCACATCACAATTGAGTTCACCTTTCATCTTCCCGGCTGTTCCTTTCTATCGGTAGACCAACCATGACCATATGAGCCCCCCCTCCCACACACACACACACACACACACATCCCACTACGCTGTGTTCAACAGCACTTGTATAATACCACCGCTCACAGTCGCTGGGAGGGCACCAGATGAGAGAGAGAACAAGCGTGTATTGGGGCAGTGGCAGTGGCAGTGGCGCGCTCATATGGAGTGCAGTGGTCAATAACGTTCAAATACACGCGAGCTAAACGAGTCGAAGGTAAAAAACAAATCCTGGTAAAAAAAAGAAGAGAGACGAGCTGCCAGGCGGTAAAGAAAAGGGGGCATAAAGAGTGAGAGCAGGCTACACTAAACGAACTCCATTTGGCATGGGGAGGGGGGAGGAGGGGGAGCGCCTTCCCCCCCTCCCCCCTCCCCCACCCACCCCGACGCACCTGGGGAAACAAAGCAAAAAAAGTGCGTGCGTGTGTGCGTATGCCTGTGGAGGGAGAAAAAGGCAACAACACACAGCGAGCCTCCACCTGAGCCTCATCAGACATGGGCAATGCCACAAGGCAGGGTTCAGACGATACGGAGGAGAGCTCGCGTAGCTACGTAAACACGATACATCAGACTCCCAGTGAGCAGCGTACCCCAGCCCTCTCACCCGCCTAAAAAAAAAGGCAGACTCATATAAGAAAAACAGTGGTACAGGAAAAAGAAGTCAACATCGCCGAACAGCACGCCTCAGACTCCAAGAGCCAAAGCAAGCGGACTCACACGCACATGCACGGGTATGGGAGAAAGCACTACACGTTCTCTCGTGGAGTACGATTCGCCCCCCCCCCCCTCCTCCTCCTCCTCCTCCTCCTTCCCCCCCCTTCCTCCGCCACCCCAACCTTGAAAAACGGAAAGAAAAGTCGGAAACGCACCCTCGATTGGAGGTATACGGCAACGGAAGAAGCGAGCAGCCAAGACAAGAGTCCGAATGCAAGGCCACGTAAGATGTGTGAGTGTGTGTGTGTGTGTGGATGAGTTCGTACGTCGTACTCATGTTGTGAAATACATTTTCTTTTTATAGGACATGCGGCGGAAAAAAGAATGTCAAAGGCGAATTCACTTTTTGCCTGCACCACTCTTTCGAGTGATCTTCTTCTTCATCTTGGGCTTGGTGGCGGCCTTTACCTTGGAAACGGTCTTGGATTTGGCAGCGGGCTTGGCCTTGGCCTTGGCCTTCGGCTTGGCAGCAGCCCTTTTCACTGCTTTTTTTGCGGAGGCCACATTCTTGACATTGCCCTCCTCCAGGGCCTTGGCCACCTGCAAATCGAGCGGCTTATGAAGCTCGTATAGCTGAGACAAGGCAGCGAAGCGTTTGCGGTAGTTGAGACCCTTCACCACCTTGTAGTTCTGACGCACAAACTCTGCGAACTCTGTCTTGCGTGGTGGCTTAGCGCGCTTCGTCTTGCGCAGACTCGGGTACACCTCCGCCCTCTTCTGCAAGTCACGGCGCTGCTGCCGCGAAAGCCCATTGTACATCTTGGAGAGCAGCTTTCCGCGCTTCGCGATGGACACACCCTGGAGCGCAGGGTTATTCTTCTGATCCATCAGGAAGATAGAGAACGGGCTAACGCCGCGGAGAATGCGAGCCGCACGAAACATGGTTTGGTGGGGTAATGTCGGTAGAAGTTCTAAACGAAAAAAGAAAAGAGTGAAGAGAGGGTGTATAGTGCCTTCCAGGGGGTCACAAACAAAGCGAGACCGGAATAGTAAAATCTATGAAGTCGCGTATCGGTGGGTGCTGACAGAAGTGGATGCAGAAGAGAGACCACGGGGGTGTAAGGTGGGTAGCGTGGCAATGGGGAGGGGGGGAAGTATCTATAGATCACACGAAGCTGAGGGATGATGCTGAAACAGGCGGAGACACTGCCTCTCTCGTTCCGTTTTGCGTGCTGCACTGAGGTAGAGAAGCGTGTGGCAAAGACTGTGCAATGTATGCGCGGTGGTATGCAGGGTGGACGAAAACACACAAATGACGGAGATAGTCATAAATAATAATAATAAAACCGAAAGAAAACAAAGAGATGTTTCATTTAGAAGACCAAATAAAGACGGGGATGCAGGGAAAAGTGAAGTCAAAGGAAACAGGGGCGAGGAGGGGGAACGAAAAACCGTCGAACAGCCGATACCCCCCTGCATGTGGAGAGTTGTGTGTGTGTGTGTGTGTGTGTGTGACGGACAACCTCTGAATGACAAATCGAGCCCAGCAAAAAATTCAGAGCCGAAAAGGTAGAAAAGTGTTCCCGTCCAGTAACGCTGCGATATAGAAATATATATATATATATACCTCAGCGTTTCTTTTTGGGTTCAGAGGTGAGAATAGCTGTATGGCGTCATTTGAACTCAGCCAGCACAACCCACTGCATGTACAATGGGG
Organism: Porcisia hertigi; assembly: GCF_017918235.1. Lineage (NCBI taxonomy): Eukaryota > Euglenozoa > Kinetoplastea > Trypanosomatida > Trypanosomatidae > Porcisia > Porcisia hertigi. The sequence goes on from NC_090595.1 coordinate 3,428,993, forward strand.
AAGGAGGTATGGTAAGGACACCCCTTTCCCCAACATGGTTTGAAGATTTTCCTCTTGGCCTGCGTACGTGTATGCGCACACACGCACCCATGTAGTAAGTAGTGCCTGTTGCTTTTACATGTGTGTCGCTGTGCGGAGTCTCATGCGACGATCATCACGTGGGGATCACCGCATGGTGGAAACAAAAAAAAACCAATGCACCTCCGCATCACAAAATAACCAGCTTGGTGGCGCAACTGTACAGAATGTCGGAGTGTCCAGTGGAAAGGAAAAAAAAAGGGCTGCACGGAAAAAAAAAGGCGCCGGTTCTGCTGTCGAAACAGTAAAACACCACCGGAGCGGTTACGCGAGAATCACCTGCGAAACTCGATAACGTCAACGGCTGACGGTGAACAGTGGGTACCAGCATCGCACCCACTGCTCCTCTCTCTCCCTCTATTATACCCTCCCCCCTTCACACACACACACACACTCCCACACGAATCAAAAGAGCCCACCTATAAAGCTTTCGACGCCGTGATTTCAGTTGGGGCGCTTCCCGCCGTCGCGTCGTTCAGCATCCTCGCGATGTTCTCAAAAGTGGCGATCTGGGTCCGCATCGTTTCCGCTTTCTCCTCCAGCGCGGAAACCTTGGCGAGCTCCTTGTCTCGCTCGGCCTTACTTGTCGCAGCGCGACGCCGAAGCATTTCGAGATCGGCACTCAGCGCCTTGAGGGTGCGCGTGTTACGGTCTTTGTCTAGCGAGGCAGACTCGTATAACTTCTTGGACTCACTCAGCTGCCCTTGAATGTCAGAGAAGCGGGACAGGAAAGCGTCAACCTTTGACTTGAGCTCCTCCTGCCCCGCCTTCGCAGCGCGAAGCTGCTCCGTTTCTGCGTCTAGCTGTTTCTTTAGTTCGGGGGCGCGGAGGATGTTGTCTTTGTTCTTCTCAGCAAGTGCCTGCATCTCGCCTTCGCGCTTCCCCACGAGTTCATCGAACTTCTCCCTGCCGGTGTTTGAATGCTGATCATAGATCTCTTTCTGTTTTAAGAGCAGATCTTTGCGCGACTGTGCGCGCTGCTCGCGCTGCGCCAAATCTCTTGACAACTCATCTGCCTCGGCAATGTGCTTTTTTAGCTCCTCCGAAAGCTTTTTCTTCTGGTTCTCGTCATCTTCTTGAAGCGCCTTGTACTTTGCATCTGACTCATCATTCATCTTCTCAAGTGTCTCCTGCAGACTCTTCAGTTTCGTCAACTTCTCTTGCTCCACGGAAAGCTCCTGCCGGAGATCCTTTTCCTGTATCAGCTTGTTGTCCAGCTCCTGCTGCTTCACCTCTAGGTCTAGTTCGCGGTTGCGGATTCGAAGCAGCTGCATTACGAGTCGATCGGATAGGGCAGACATTGTGATGAGGAAGATGATCTATGTGTCTTAGTGTGTGCGTCGTGCGTATGACTGTTCCCTTTTATTTTGTATCTTCCCCTTTTTGTACCCCCCCCCACCTCAAAGAAAGAGGGGTGGATGTGGGACAGGAGTGCCGGGGAGTGCGTGATGGTGTACCGCGCACACACACATACACAAGCAGATATATACGCATATATATATGTGTATACACACACCCGTACATAAAAAAAGGGGGGAAAGGCGGCAAAAAAAATGAAGATCAGGAAAGTGGCAACCAGTGCCGCATGTAGAGAAAAAAACATAGGGGTTTCTTTTCGCCCTGGGCTACTGTCTTTCCCCTCCTCTTCTGCGTCGTCTCTGAGCTGAGAAGAGTTCTCTTTCAAGACTTTTTGGGAGTCGCCCTATCCGGACTTGGAAACGTAAGTATATATGTAAATATTACACATATATATATATAATCCCATTAACATAAACATCTCGATATATTTTCTCGACTTGTGCTTGTTGGGGCGGCGCCCGGAGGTGGTTAGAGACGTATCCTCTGTTATAATGTGCTGTCCATAGCCCCCGGGAGAGGTGCGAAGCAGTGAAGGGGGCGAGATGTGTTGGGCTCCAACAATGACAGCATCCGAAGGTGCACCCAATAAAGAAGGGTATGATGCGCTGTGATCGGCTCACTAAGAAGGCGGGCCGCGCCGGAAGCAGCGCCCGAGTACTGCGCAAGAGCAGCTTTCAAGGAAGGTTCTGATGAGGATGTATGCGTGCGTGCGTAAGTGTGTGTGTGTGTGCATGCGTTACTTGCTGCCAGACGCAACGCTGGCGTACACGTGCAGCAGCACAGACGCACATAAACTGGAGACGCAAGCACGCCCAATACTTACAATAGAGAAATCATTCAAACACTAACAGCTAAACATTTGTTTCCACTGAATACTCCAAACGGCAAGGCGGTGTGGAAACGGGGTATGGCAAAGCTGAACGAGTTGTGCATCACACCCACTCTCCGTCACAAAGTGGCAAGCGTGACACAGCCTGCGCGTCATCATTGTCATCGTCTCCTCTGAAGGACACACTCCCCCCCCTCCCCCACGGAGAAGCCTTCCATGTTTTCAGGGGTCGCGTAGATCCTCAGCAACGAATCTTCTGAAGTTGGCGCCGCCGCGGTTGGATATTTCGGGGATTGTCAAAAAAACGATTTTGCGTGGGATGGTGGCATCAAACATGTAAAGTGTGACGTCGCCGCCGTAGTGGGAGAGAACGTCTTTTGTTACTTTCTGTAGCATATTCTCGCAAACGCCGCATGGAAACAGGGGGTTCGCCTCTTTGTTGTGAGACATTCCATGCACAAACACCTCACGAACACCCCAGGTGGGTACACCCAACGAAGCAAGCTTGCCCATCGCATTCTGCTCAGAGCAGCGTGATCCACTTGGGGTGCTGAGCTCGTAGTTGACTGCGATCACGCCTCGTCGCGTGCACTGGCACCATGAACCGCTCGGTGTGCCCATTTCCTCAACGTCAGACTTCAAGGGCACCTCAACGATTCGTTCGTCAGGCGCGATGTTGAGATTATCGCCGTTGCAATGACAATGGCACTTGTTGACATCCACAAAGGTGAGCACTGACGTAACAACCGGCCGCGTTGGATCGTTCTTGCGCCAACTGCAGTGCGCATGCGTTCGGCAAAAGCTCTGAATCATCCTTGTGGCGTTCATGAAGAAACTGTTGGGGTGCTCCTTTTTCAAGTCGAGAACGGTGAAGGCCTCGTCTGTGCTGTAGCGGGCACGGATCAAAGAGCACGCATTCATCACAAACGGGGAGACCTGGAGCTGCGAGAAGACAGACGCGGTCAAGTTGCGCAGGTCGCCAACCGTTTTCAGGAATCCAGGCAGTACAACAGGCGTCTCAATGCGTGGAAACGCCAGCAGCGCGCTTTGCAGTGGTGTTTTTGTGTCCAGGTCCCGGACTGCTGAGAGTATCAAAAAAGCCTCTGCCCATTTCGGCGGTACTCTGGTGGCCAGCAAATTGAAGGCGGTGTTGCCGAGGACCTGCATGTCACCCACGGTGCGCACGCCTTCCCCGTCAAGAAACTCGTAGAAGGCGCCAACCTCTTCCTTCGAGAGGGCTTCGTCCATCACAACCCGAGCACACTCCCGAAGGCTAACTCCTGACGCTTGCATCTGTCTCGGTATCACCGCGTTGGTGGCATGAATGTACAAGCAGCCGATGCCGTTGCGGCACGTCTTGTTGAAGCGACACATCGTGGGCACCAAAGCGGAAAGCACCTTGGCGGCCTTCAACCCCAGTGCAAAAAAATACCCGGCAGTCGGCTCTATTTCGTCGTGCGCTAAACGCACGTGGTACCCAGCGCGCGAGACCGTCAGTGGTAGCCTTGGGAACGTATCCACACGCATGCGCCATGCACCAGGCCTGAAGTGGATGCGGTCACATGAGCAGTCCGATTTCTCACAGCCTCGGAAACAATGATGCACTTTCGTGGGAGACACATAGAACCGAATCGGTGGCGGCTGAACGTCGCGCTTGTGGAAGAGATAAAACGCCACACCACTTTTGCGTGCACATGGTGTCACCTTGGTCGTAGGGAAACCAGAGGAATCCGTGCTGCCGCCAATAACAGTCGGCGACACATGGGTCTTTTCCTCCGAGGGGCAGCAATTGGGTCTCGCCAGTGACTTTTCCGGCAGTGAGAGCGGTGGCGACGTCGCTGGACGCAACAACGGGGTGTGGGGACCAGGTACCATGTTTTCTCCTGTTGCAAAGCCCTCGGGTGCTGCAGAGGCGGCCCTGGTTCCCAGGGAAAGGCTCCCTACAGAACAAGTAGCAAAGCATTCATCGTCGGAGAACAGCGCCGAGTTATCCACCGTGAGGGCGAGTACGACAAAGGACTGCGCTTGCTGCGCTTCCTTGTGGGGGAGATACCCCTTGTAAAACGGGATGGAATTGAAGGCTTGCGCAGCGATTTCAGACATGATTTTCCCAAGACGGTACGGAGCATAAAATATGGTGGGGAGGAGAGGGGAAGGGAGAGGAGAGGGAGTTCATATATATATGTGTATATATGTGTGTGTGTACGTATGTATATGTATACACAAAGCAAAAGAGGGAGAGTGAGATGCTGTGGTGGTGAAATACCGCCTGAAATGTGGAAGAAATATAATGTACAGTGAACAGGAGAGGGGGGAGGAGAAAGGGGGGGGGAACACCCCCATGTAACTCTGCAGTGAGTAAAAAAATGAAAGCAGCCGCGGACCAACTCTTTTTGAGAGACCAATAAAGATTCTTTTCCGCTTGGTCAAAAAACTATTTTACACAGACGATGTGAAAAAAAAAAGGGTGCAGAGCGAGAGAATCGAAAAAAAAAAACCACTTTGTGTGAAAAGCACACACCCGAAGTGGACTCCCTTTCGCGTGAAAGTCGTGGCTGACCTCCTCCTCTTTGCTTGGCCACCTCCTCGTTTGCTTTTTTTGTTTTCGTAAGGTTGGACTTCCCCGCCTCTGGACGTCGAAGAAGCACACGATGCGTATCTCAAATTCCTAGAGGTATGAGAAAGCCACCATTACAGGGAAGACGGTACAAGGTGGGAGGGAGGGGGAGAGGGGGTTGGATTGGGAAACAAAAAAAGGCGACAAGGGTGGAGACGTCAAAGAAACGGAGCAGTGAAGTGGATCAAAGAGGATGTTTTTCTTTAGCGAGCCATTCAGGAATCGGAAGATCAATATGTGTTCGCGCACCCAAGAGCATCACAGTGCAACTCACCTCTCGTGATATAAGCGGCCCCGTCCTGCAGGGAATGCTGCGCGTGCTCGACGCAACGAAGACGACTTGCGTAAAACGCACGGCTTGACTCTGAGCAGACCACGTCCAGAACCCTGCACCAACGGCGCAATCCGCAGCTTCTGTTGTGCAGTTGGTAACAGGTCCACCGCCCCCCCCCCACCCCCCCAAGAGCAACTGAGACGCTTTGAAAGAGACAGCAACAAGAGCAAAACTCCATAGACACAATATGGTGAAAAAAAGGGCGGACTGTTCTTAGCCTTCGCGCTGTAGATCGAGCTGTATAAACCCGACCATCCCCACACACCCCTCCTTACAAACCCGTATCCCCTCTCCAACAAAACTTTGGAGCACAGCGGGGAGGGGGGGGAGGGAGGGGGGGGGGGGGACAGGCTACATGTGTAAAGAGGTCTACAGACACAAAGTAACAGGGAGACGGGAACAGAAGCACCATCAATAGCTTCAGGTATAGAGGAGCTTCCCGACGAGGGATGGGTAAAATCCCTGCCACTATGACCCCTCGGCACAGGCACAGCTCCAGTAACGAGCAGCGCACGTTTGGTGCTCTCTGCACCAAATCATCTCGCGTCTCTTTCTTTCCACCTTGGTACAGCTGTTTCTTGATACGGATCCACGAGAACTAGGAGCTAGGAGAGACGGTAGATGCGGGGGGAGGGGTTCGCAGTAGCAAGGCATATCGTATCTCATGAACGGGTTTTCGATATTTGATGGTCTTTTTTCTAGGAGGGGAAGCGGTGATGAGCCCAAGTCGACTTTAAGCGTCTATGGTGAAACGCAGAAGCGGGCGGCGCATTCAACGAGAGCATCGCTCTCGCCGCCACGCAGTTCCGGCACGGAAGGCCTTGCCAAGGACGTCGGCGTCGTAGTCGAAAAGGGGATCAAGGGTGAAAGGTTCGACGCAGTTATTTTCTTCCGCAATTACCTCCTTCAGTTCTGCCAACAAGCCGGTGTTGGGTGTGTCTGGAAAGACATCGTAGTGAAGTTGAAAGTTGACTGGCGCATCTTCCAGCAGTCCAGGCAAGGCAAAACTGTCAACGGAACTCCGACGTGAGGCGGTGCTTCCGCTGGGACTATGAGGGTGCTGTTCGAGAGTCTTGAGCGTAGCCTCGGTGACGCTGGGGGCCCCTGTCTGCGAGGAACGGGGTGACTCCAGCGGAACTTCAGCCTTTTTCTGTGTCTTATTGTCATCCACACTGAGTATTTCATCGAGTGTTGGAAGGGACCCACGCGACAAGGGGATCGGCACACTGACGTCTGAATCATCTTGAAGGGTGCACGACGCCGCTGCCGTGTCAACAAAGTTGTCGAAGCTGGTGGGCACCTCTGTCGCATACCCTTCGACAAAGGCGACGATATTGCCAGTGCGCGTTTCATCCCCCAACTTGACAATCTCCAACTCCTCCTCTTCCCCATGGGCGGTCACCCAAGGTTTAGCGTCGGCCGATGTCGCTTGCAACTTTGCGTTCAATGGCCATCGTCGAGTGCTGATCTGTTTTGGGGATTTTATTGAAGAGAGCGGTTCACTTCTCTCCTCCTCTACATCCCTGCTATGGACCTCTTCGAGTGCACGCCGCCGAACCTGTGCTTCGTGCCGTTGCAGTCGTTGGTGTAGCTCTGTGAACGAAGCTGCTGGCCGGGGATTCTGCCAGCCCACATCGCCCGCCTCCGCGTTCACAGGAGGAGGAAGTTCCTGGTGGGCCTCCAGCTTCGCCAGCGCGTTTACCCTATCATTGGGGGTAAGATGTAAAAAACTGGAGACGAAGCTCACGGCGTCCTCCTCGCGACTATTCACGAAGGCCTCCAACGCTCCCTGTACTGCATTCGATGAGGAAGACGGATCCTGGTGTAGCACCGCTTGCGGTTCCATAAAACTCACTGAATCCCGCTCACTTCGCCCGGAGTGCTTTCCTGCGTAGGAGCAAAAGTGAACTGCCTCAACATCGCCACACCTCGGATACATCATTGCATCAAGGCCATTTAATCACCCCTCAAACCGAAACCCGACAAGGCAAAAGAAAAGGAGTGAGGTTTCTGCCTGTGCCTGTGCCTGTGTTTGTGGTGCGGTGCGGTCTATAGTGATGGGTGCACAAGAGACCAGTGCAATGGTGACGTATTTCCTATATCGATTATCTATTTGTGACTCCTCCTTGGGTGTAATGGGGTACCGTCAAGCCCTGTCTGTGTGTGTGTGTGTGTGCGAAAGCGTAACGGATGCACCTCCGTCTGGGAGCGCTGGGTAGGGAAAGGAAGGACAAGAGGCTGATAGTCATTCCTGAAAGGCTTCGCGGCGTTTGAGGACAGTGCAGAAGTTATTGAGGATCGGTTTGGGCGGGGGCAGCAGCCAATGAGTCCACCAAATCGACATGAAACCAACAAAGGTTCACCTGAACAACACTTAATCGCACAAGACGCGGCTGTGGCGTGAAGATAAACACCTTGGGGAGCCAAGACCTCTTAGAGAGGCCCTCGGCCGTGATGTGCAATATAAAGCAGTTTATTTTTTCGTCGTTTGTTTGCTCTCATCCCCTCTAATCTCGTTCACTCATACAAAAGATTCGGCGGCCGGAAGAAATGAAACACGGCCGCCCCTGGTTGTCTTCTCCAACTCCGCGGGTACGTGTTGAAGCCGGTGGCAGCGGCGGTATCCGGTTCCAAAAAAAGAAAAGGAGCGCCAGTACGCACTGTCCTTTAATGTGTTTACAAGTTGGGTCTATTTTCCTCAGCGGCTTTTTCCTTTTTTTAAACTTTATTTCATAACGCCTATAGTGATACTGACGTGGAGCACAGGAACGCAGCACCACACGCGCAAAATATGTTTTTCCATCGGTGGAGGAAGAGGAGGAGATGAAGCACGAGGCGATGTGCGTACACAGGCTGCCGTTTCTCCCGCGACAAGTGGACGAGGTATACTACAATTGAAGGGGAAAGAAAAGACAGGGATGAAGACACACACACACACACGCACGCACAAGCAAACATATACGAAAAGAGAATCACACGAAAATATCAACGCCCCAGAAAGGAAAGCAAACAAACGCTGAAGTAGAAGAGGGAAGACACAATGATAATGAAAATTTTGAAGCTGTACACTGTCGCAGAGGTAATCAGCAACAGGAACGGGCGTACTCGCACACGTCAGCAAAACATCTGTGGAAAGCAGGGAAAGGAGGTGAACAGGGGAGGGGTACCGGTGGAGGGGAGGGGAGGGGAAGACAACAGTGAGAAAAAGCAAACAATAGAAATAATACTCGGACCCATCCCTCCCCCCCCCTCCCCTCCACCACCACACACACGCATACTGACCACTCATGTTTACCGGAGGACCAACCCTTCGTGCTTATTAAAGAAACTCGAGAAGCATCCAGAAAACAAACGTCCGGAAAACCTTCCGTGCCCCGAGTCTTCTTGTGAAATAGCGAGTCGGGGGTGGCGCGCCACCCGAGACTACATGACAAAAAAAAAAGCGGAGCACATCAAAATTCTGAAGACGAAACAGATTGATGTGGACGCATACATGAAGCTCCACGCAAGGAAAGGACCATGAAGAGAAATCGAAGATAGCGTGGGCGGAGAGTCTAGACGTGAGAGTGCCCCTCCCCTTCCGCGCTCCTGGTGCATCACTCTCCTCCTTTTCCACGTCGGCTTCATTATGTATCGATGCGTCTTTTCTATGGAGGGGGGGGAGGGGAGGAGGAGGGGGGTCTCCCTCTCCCCTCGATAGCATTCGCACTCCCTTGAAGGGAGAAAAAAGGCCAGGCGTTCTTATTGTTTTTTTTTCTGTGTGCCGCTCGCCCTTTTCTCTCGTGGCGTTCGCTTCGCTTTACACCTCGTATACATTTGCATACAGAAAATGCGCACACCCGATTCCCTCTTTCCCTCCCCTCACGCGCGCTTTTTTCACACTCTCCTCAACACATACATGTATGCGGGTCTGTGTGCGCGGCACACTGCTGCACTATCAAGGAAGAGGTACGAGCATAGAAAATTTACACGGGCGTGGTAGCAAAACAAACTGGAGACTACGCATCGCGGGCGACGAGAGGGGGAAGAGAGACAGAGAGCCCAGAAAGAGAAACGAAGGGAGCAAAGCCCGGGGGAAAAGGGGATCGAGAATACTCACAGGGCTTAATGTTTTTTTTTATTCTGGTTATGTCTTTTTTTCGCTTTTTGTTGTGGCTGTTGTTTGGCGACGTAACCAGTGAATTCCAGTTCTCTCCGTGTGTTGTGCACTAATTTTTGGTGGTAAAAGCAAAAGGGAGGGGTGAAGGCGGAGACACCTGCAGAATAATAAAAAAAGAGGGGGTTGTCCAAAATACAGTTCTACGATCGACGCAAGGAAGAAAACTCAAAAACAAGTAGCCCAGACGCAACAATGCTGGTGAAATTAAAGTACGAGTTTGGGAGGTTGGGGGGAGGGGGGGGAGACAAAGTAGGTATCTCGATTTTTATTATTCATGGGCGACACACGTTTGTAGTATAGCTTTGATTTTTTTTGGGGGGGATTCTTGTATTCCCCACCGTTTTCTACTGCGCATTCACCGCTGTTCATTCCGTGTGTGTGTGTGTGTGTGTGTGTGAAAAAAAATGTGTTGGCGGACTTTTGTGCTCACTTACATGAGCACCACGTGAACGCAAGATCACATTTTCACGTCTAGACAAAGAAAGGAAAAAGGGAGAGAGGGACAAACGGACGGGACACACGCAAAGGATATCACAGAGAAAATGGGGAGGTAAGGTGTGGTCGAAGAAAACGAAAAACGCGACGCGGCACACGCACACACACATATCCAAGAAGCATTGATATGGAAACGTGTACATAAAAAAAATAAACAGCACACGAATAAGCGGAGAGAGGCGAAGAAAAAAAGGGGAAGGGGGAGGACCTACCTGTTAGGGGTACTCTAGCACACACACACAGGTCTGCCTTGACGATCTATTTTTTCCCTTTTGATGTTTGCGCGTTCTGTGAACAAAATCGCGCAGCCCCAGAGAAATGGGAAGTTAGATGCCGGTATACGGGAGACCCTTACCGCCGCCGTTGCCCGCCTCACCGGAAACCACGCTTGTGAAGGTAGGCGAGTAGCATTGAAGGGCGGTCTGTCTGCAGGATGCCAGCGCAGAGATGATCCACCATGTAGCCCCAGTTGGCGTCTGCGTCTTGCAATGCGTGATCATCGCTATGGCCGCCACATGTGGTCGGCCAGATCGTGTTGAACCAGAGCGCTGCCTTGGATTTCTTCGCGAGGTTTTGAATGTATTGCAAAATGTCAGACCTTTCGGTTTCAAAGTTGAGCTCATAGAGGACGTGGTGGTCGGCGAAAGCGCGGTCAATGGTCTCGTACGTTGTTTCGTTTGTGAGTGTTATAATGGGCATAAATACGACGCGCTCGAGCAGGTCCGCGGAATATCGCTTGCGCAGATCATCAAGAGGGATCTCCGACTTCAGAATGGTCTGCTCCACCATTCCCGTCTTCACGAGGAGCGGGTAGAGTTCATCAAAGTAGACGTCAGCCTTGTCCAGGTTGAGAACAATGCGGTCCTTTGCAAGTAGGAGTACCTCCTCTACCGTCGGGATCGTGAACTCGGTCATGTTGCCAAGACCGTCCTTGAGACGCAACGCCCGCACCTCGGCAAGAGTGTGATCGCACACCCTGCCACTTCCATTCGTTGTGCGGTCCAGGGTCTCGTCATGCATGAGAATAAGCGCACCGTCACGCGTGCGCCAAACATCCACCTCGACAATGTCCGCCCCCATCTCGATGCAGCTCTCCACAGCCTCGAGCGTGTTCTCGACGTAATTGCGCCAGTCCCCTCGGTGGCAGGCGACGCACACCGGAGACACAGAGCCGGGGAAGTGAAGCGGAAGACGCAGGCGAGGGCGCGAGCTCACCTCATTTTCACAAACACGATTGTTGCACGTTTCCATATCCATCTCGCCCCGCTGCGCAATCAAAGTGTGGTCCAATGAGGGATGGTGCATCGTCCCCACTGGCAAAAAAGGCCCCGTGGAGCTGCAGAAAAAGCCGATGAGGCGAAACCGTAGTCGGTGTGTAAAGAAGACAAGGACGCGTCCGAGGAAGTCGAGCAAGAACACCGGGTAAAAGATTCCTCTGATAAATAGAAGAGCTGCGCAGGGATGCTGCCGGTACGCTGCGACTAGTAACCGTGAGTGTAGGGGAGGGGGGGAGGGGGGGAAGGGAGGCATCAAATGATGTACAAGAGAAAACGGTTGAGTGACATTTCCCTAGAGGCGTCTATGAGTGTGAGTGTGGGTGAGGCGGTGTAAGAGAGAGGCACACCAAAAAATGTGGGTTAAAAGGGAGCAGGGAGTGTCAAGCAAACACACACACACACACACACACACACACAAGTAGTGCAGTTCACAACGTGTCATGATTCGCCAGAGAACAAAAAAGAGAGAGCAAGTAGAACCTGTGGATCAGTGTGCACTCAAGGCGCGTTCTCGAACACGGGCCAAGACAGGGACGCCAGAGTCTAGCGACGCAGGGTGAGATAGGCCTACCCTATCATACACCCTTGGTTCATGTCACGAGCTCCAACGCCCTCCCCCTTTTTTTTGTAAAAAGAAGGGGGTCGATGGAGGGTCACCCCAGAAGCGACGAGAACACTCCCAATAACGAAGCAGCGGTGCACTGACCAACTAGAAAGCCCATGAACGCTCCAGAACAAGCCTGTGGGTCACTGCCTGACAATTCACAATTGATCTACCTGGATGTTCAACGTTTTCTTTTTCGACACACTCACCTCTAGGGACAATTTTTAAAAAATGGGGAAACAAAAAAAAACCGTACACTCACGTTGGGTCGTCAGAAGAGCAAGCCTGAGCAAGCTCAGGCTTGAGTGACCCCATAAACACGGGACGTGGTGCACAGAGACTAAAAAAAAAAAAAACACAGAAGCCATGCGGGTACAGATATATGCCAGGACAGATGAAACGGATGGACAAGCAAAGATGTTCACACCTGCCGAATCCAACTCCGCGGATACCTACAAAAAAAAAAGAGAGTGCCCCTAAAGAGCGTACACACCACCACACAAATAAAGTCACTTGGCCGTCAGTTGTCAACAGAAAACACCGTCACTTACACACACAGACCGCGTGTATCATTCGGGGGAACATGGCGGCGGCAGAGAGGACAGAAACTAAAGGAAACAAAGCAAGTTGCATTGTAGGGTCACAGCCGGTGATAAAGCGCACGTGCTCCAAGTTCTTGAAAGATGTGCGAGTCAATAAGAAGAGCAACACAACGTTAAACTGGCACTTCACGAGGTGTGTGCATGTGGGCCTCCACTTTTTTTTTGCCGGTACAACTTCTCTTTTTTGGTTTTCTTTTGCCTTCCTCCCCGTGACGATACACACAGCGAGACCCCCCCCCCCTCCCCCACAACAGCCCAAAATGAAACGACGAGCGCGCCGCGATAACAACTCTGTTGGGGTGGGGGAGGGGGAGAAGAGAAGAGAAAAAGGGAAGAGGGAAGAGGGAGGGGAACAGAGGACGAGAAAAAAATATATACGGGGAGAAAGCGAGGTCCTACTGAGCCAGCAACAACAACAAGATCGTAGGCAAAAAGTAGGAGAAAATAAAAGCAAAGCAAACGCCTCTATAAATTCAAACAAGGAAGAGGGTATACGCAAAGCCAAAGGTCGTACACACAAAGGGAAAAGCCCCCACATCGAGGTCATAGAGGGGTGGTATAGGCAAGAAAGTCTAGTGAGAAAGATAAAAGTGGAGGAAGACGGCAAAAAAAAAAAAAAGAATGTCAGCTCTGAGGTGCACAGAGCGGCGGCAGCAGCAGCAACAGGGCGAGTGGCGGATAAGACACCAAAATATATACACACATTTGTGGTCTAGAGAATGCTACGGCTATTCTCGTTTTCTCCTCTAGCCTTTTGTGTGTTTGTGTGTGTGTGCGTTTTCGCTCTATTCCTTCCTTCATGCCCTTCGCCCCGCAAATACACCCTCCCAGCAAATTAGGAATACAAAATTCTTGGGGAAGCGGGGGGGGGGGGGGAAGGGAGCGAATATTCCATCAAAGCCCCCACCCCCACCCCAGAAACAAAAAAAACGTGCTCGTCATGGAAAGCGTAGAGGCCATGATCAAATCACCAAAAAAAAGATGGGATGAGAAAGACAAAGAAAGAAAACCTGGAAGGCGAGGGCAACAGTGTATGCAACAACTCAGCAGTCAGTCGCATACACCCGACGGAGCCTGAAAACGGCTAATCTGTCACGGGATCACCTCTCTCACGCCCTCAGACCCCCCACCACGCCGGTGAAAAAGTGAAAGAATGCACTAGACAGAAAAGAGGAAATCATCGTGAATGTAGTGGGAGAAGAGGCAGAAGAACTCACACCACTAGGCAGACACAGAAATGTACATTTTTAGTTTCATGTAAAACCCACAAGAAACAGTCAGTTTTCCGGATATAAGTGCACCCGACAATTTGGGGATTGGCACCGAAATGGTGGGGTAGATATGCACGAGAGGAGGGGGAGGAAGGGCACAAAAAACCTCAGAACACCTCCTCCTGTCCTCACCCTTAGCTCTTGTTTTCCGAGCCCCTGGTCGGAGTAGGGGAAAGGGGGGCACTATAGGGACCGGAGGATGCGAACGAGCTACTGCGCGTGTGAGATGCGCTTTCACTCTCACCTGTGTACTCCGTCTCCTCATCCGAATACATACTGGCACCCGTGTAGGTGTAGCTACTCGAACCCCTCACGTCTTCGGTAAGGGACGCTAAAGAGGTCCTGTTTAGATGCGTTGTAGCCTCCGTGTAGTCGTCGTACGACGTCCCGCTCCCTGTCATGTCGGATTCAAGCGGCGCTTGGAATCTGCGACTGGCGCGAAGGCTGGCCGATCCGCTCACGTCCCGCGCAGAGACGCTGTGGGAGGCACTTGCCACAGGGTCATGGCCACGCCGCTTCGTCGACCTGTGCCGTGCCGCCTCATAGCCCCCAGCGCCGCCTTGGCGACTGGTAGGCGTTGTGTCGCTGTAGTTTTCCTTATCTACGTCACTCTCGGACCTGCCGTAGGGCATTTGCGACAAGCGCAGTGACTCCCCTGGGAACGCCGGTTCCTCTTCTTCTTCGATATAATCCTCGTACTCATTCCTGTCGTTCCTAGCAGACGCGAAGGCGGAAGCCGGCGTCGCCGCGGCATCTACATCGTACCAGTCGCGTTGCGATGTCTTCAAGAAGGGCGCTGGTGCGGAGTCTGAGGTGTCTGTGCCGCCTAATATCTTCGCAGCGTTGTTGTCCTGTGGAGGAGTCCACCGGCTGTTCAAAAGCCGCTCCGCACGGCTGCTGCGGCTGTACAGGAGAAGCAGGAGAATCATGGTCACGATTAAGCCAAACAAGAGCCACCCAAGCGTCGAAAAGACAGGTATCAATGCCCAAGCCAAGCTGATCGCCTGGCGACCGCGCTCGATGCGCACAGCGACCAGGTAAAGTGAAAAAAGCAGCATGCCATTGGAGAAGAAGGAGCCCACCGTGTCGAACGCGACGCCCATGGCAGAGTGCACACCGATGGTCCTCTTCATTAAGCTGCGCAGGTACGCCTCGGCGATGCGGAGGCCCGTACGGACACAAAACGGCACGAATATCGTAAACCAAGAGCGGTTCAGTCGCCCATCCAGTTTTAAGCCAATGAGTACCCACTGCGCCACGCCGCACAGCATGTGCAGGAAGCCCATCGCAAAGATGCCCTTGTATATAAGTGGGCTTGGAGGGGTGTTGCCGACCTCCATCTGCAGCCGCAGCCGCCGGGGCCAGCGCCAGATGAGGGAAGTCGCATAGTATAACACGTCACCTAGGATGGGCATACTCATGTACTGCATGTAGAACCCCATCCCCGATGCAGGGTCGTCGCGGATCTGGAAGACCATAACAAACGTGATGCAGAGGTAGCACACGGAGGCCAGAAAGTTGCCGGCCGGGGACAGACGATCCACATTCGACATCCCCTCTCTATACGTCCTCAGTGAAGTAAGGTTCACTACGACTGCCATCGCGGTGATCGCAACCATGATCGAAACGAAGATCATGAGCGGCAGCGTGATCATCTCCAAACTCAGCGACATGTAGGCCGCGTCGTGCATCGCAAGAAGCACAAAAAAACAGCCTAGCAGCACCACCTCTATCATGAGTACGAGCGAGTAGAGAATCACAGAGCCGACAGCCCCGAGAACGGGGACAAACGGCCCCCACGTACCGCTGGCGATGAATCCATATGCATCTTCGCCAATCGAATCGTAAAGGTATTTTCGACTGCGGTTGTACAGCACCAAGTAGGCCTGAAAGTAATGGTGACGTAGCGTGACCTTACGAAAATTCCATTTCACCTGCCGTGCCGTCGTCGGTCGGACAAGGTCGAGCAGGTGATACAACCTCCAGTTGCGCGCGGGCAGTATTTCGTCTTTGCACATTGGATATGCAGTGAGATAGTCTTGTGGGGTTTGAAGATGAAGCTTACGCCTACTCGAATAAATATGCACGCACACAATACGGGAGTCCTCGCCGAATGGGCGGTTATGACTCTGTCAAACCAAGTAGAATGGAAGCCACCACCCACCACCGTACACACCCCTTCGTCTAACAGTGGAAAATTTAATCCGTTGGACGTCGGCAGTTTATCGAGAAAAAAGTGATCGTGAAGAGGGCATGCAGATGACGCTGAAAAACAAAAGCGGGAAAACATATAAAGCACGGGAGAACGAGGGCGCTTGGTAGTGGGAGTGGGGAAAAAAAACCTGGCGAAAACAAAAATTGATGCTCAAAGAGAAATCCACCTAATTCACAGATGTTCGCCCTTACCCCGTGTCACCAGGAACGCACCGGGGAGGGGGGGAAGAAAGGGGGAAAAAATGGTGCAGACCACTGAGAAGAGAGAGGAGGAGTGTAGGTTGAGGGAGAGGAGAAATGGAAGGGGAGGGAAAGGGGGGTGGGGAAGACATATGAAAGGCAACCAAATGGGCAGAGCTCACGAAGACCAATCTCTCACACTGACATTAAAAACAAACGCGAAAACGCAAATGTTCTTTGCTGGATGCACAGCCAAGGCAAAGGGGGGAGGAAACAGCTAGACAATGCGTTTCCTTTTTTGCTTTTGTATTTTTCCTTTTCTTTTGGTGGAGAGTGGAGGGAGGGGGATGGGGGTAGTCGCACGGAGATGAGCCGGAATATAAAGATGAGAGTATGGAGCGATAGCGACGTCAGCGCCACTTACTAGCGCTTGGGTGCCCATTCTGGTGCTCGATTTTCAGGCAACAGAGACGGAGACCGGCGAGAAGAAATGAGGCAGTAAAGCCCAAAGCACCCGGGCACGCAAACCAGTGAACGAAGTGCTCTTAATATGCCTGCCGATTGGCGATCTAGGAGTAGTATCAAAGTACGGGTGTAAGAATGGCTCCGTGCATGTGTGCGTGTGTGTGTGTATGTCTAACACTGCTCCGATTAAAGAGGAAAGAAATGTAAACGGGGGGCAGAAGTAGTACCCACATAAATACATACAAGCTTCCCTACAGATACACACACACACACATACACACACATTGAGCCCGTGTAGAAACGTGAGTCATATTTGAAAGTCAGTGAAAGGCGAGGCGGTGAATTAGCATCACGTGCGGTTGAATAAAGAGTTGCGGCAGCTTTACACTGTTATCGCGCACTGTTTCCATCGCATCTGTTTGTCTTTTTTATGTTGCCTTTTTTCCACTGTGAGAAGATCATCCCTCTGCCGCTACACACACACACACACACACACACACACACACACACACACACACACACACACGCACAGAGACCCACAAGTGAAGGGGGAAAAAAGATACGTAATGAATAGAGGGAGGGGAGGTAGAAGGGACGCGGTAGTGTAACCAACCCCCTCATTCATCCCCCCTCTTTTTTTTCCTCGTTCACCCGAGCCGGCGCCGGATGTTTTCCTTTTTTTTTGCTTACGTCCGTTGCTTTTGAGGCGCACAGGAGAAAAAAACCAACCCCGCTCTCCCCCACCCCTCAAAAAAAAAACAAAATCGCCCCCACATCCGTTAGCGCTGGGCTTTGTACTGTTCGTGTGTCACGGGATGTTTCCACGTGGTCGACTTCTTGCCAGACTGTAAAAAAAAGTATTGCGTCGTGCGGCGCGACAAGCCATATTCCCAGCCGCTGGGGAGGGGCGGGAAGGGGAGTCCCGGCGCGTGCGTCGCGGCAGTGGTGGCGGAACTCGAGGCAGCCATATCTCTAACTTCAGTCGGGGCAGTAGTGGGGAGCTCATTGAGCGCCTGCGCCGCCGCAGAGCCACTCGGCTCTGGTGACGAGGCAGCGGGTAAGGCTTGCGGAGCCTGAGTGCCGCTGGCCGCCGCCCTTGCCTCTCCCACGAAGCGCACAGACAAGTTCGAATGAGAGGTGGCCTGCTGTCGCGCCAGTCGCGCGTTTGCTGCCTCCGCAAATTGCACCACGCCGTACCTCAGGGCTTCCACGGTGCGCACCGTCTGCGCGCGGCGAAACCCGTCGCACCACCGGAACATGTATACAAAGGCGTCCTCGTCGATTTCAGGAGGCAGTGGCATGACAATAAGCGTATCCTTGTGCCGTTCTTTTTGCCAGGAAGTCTCCACGGGCAGGGCGACTTCCGGTGTCGACGCACTGCCAGTCGCGGCCGCCTTCCTCGAAAGAAGCACCGGTGGAACAAGTAGCCGCCACTGCTCAGATGCGCGCAGGTGGACACATTTACATTGACCACCAGCGTCGCACTTGTCCTTATCACACTCAGAATCGAATTTGGTGCAGACATCAATGGGGGTAAAGTCGCCCAGCCGGCGATGCTGGAGGTACGCCGCCAGCCCTGACGTCGGAAATAGGCCCCCGGTCGACAGAACGCACCAGCCAAACGCGCTTTGCGCGAGGACGGTGTCATGGACGCTATCAACGAATACGGCACTGTCCGCCTTTGTCCCGCTTGTGGCGCCGGCATTCATCTGATAAAGGTGCACCTTTGTCCGCTGCTGCTCCTCTGTGGTATGAGGCTCCGTCTGCATCGATACAATCGGCAATCGCTGAATACTTACACGGGGCCATTTCGAGCGCCTCCCTGGCTGACACAAGAGGGCGGCACACAGGTCAGCAGCCTCGGCGCTCGAGAAGAAAACCGTAGCCCACGCATATTCGCGCTCTTGCAGTGGAACCCCAGGCAGCTGTGCAATCTGGTGAGGCGACTCAAGAAGAACTCGCTCCACATGGCTGGTCATGCGTACCGACTCGATCTCGTCCATCACCTGCTCCTTGTTGAGCTGTGTGAGGGCGCGAAAGACGCCCAGGCGTAATCCGGCGCGCACATCCATTTCACTGATGTCCTTCGCCGACGCACTGAGAGTCGGAAGCGGCGCCGGCACAGGCCACGCACCGGAGGGTGGGCGGGGAAAGATGGGACCGTATCGTGGCGCAGGTATAGGTGCCAATGGCGGCGCTGGAAAAATCGATGTACCACCTTTTACCGCCTGCGTCGAAGTGCTGGGTGCACTAACGGGGATGGAGTCTTGCAGGCGCTGACCCACCTCCTCCAGGCGTGGAAGCTTTCGAGGCGCTGTCCCTGCCTCTGCACCCCCATCGCTGGCCTCTTCGTCCGATTCATCGCTGCACCAAGACCCATCCGCGGACGTGGATGCCGATGCCGATGCCGAGGGTGAAAGAGACGATGTAGCGAAGTTACTGGGGCCGGAATCATTCGACAAGTTCTCTTGCGCCGCAGGGGAGTCGGTGGCGGAAGCGGAAGAGAAAGAAGTAGAAGCGGTGGTGGCCGTGTGCGTCCTTTCTGAGGCGGACACAGATACTGCGCTGCCCCCTTCTTCTTCTTCACTGCTGCCTCTAGAGATGCTACCGCGGTCTCCGTCTCTGGACACCGCTCGTGAAGTTGTGGGCATCGGCTCCCTGGAAGTTCGGAGAGGCGCTACAGTTTCTATATGAATAGACTGAAATAATGGGCTATGCCTACGTGTGCAATGTGATGGTCTTTTCTCATAGTTACTCTCTGTTGTATGAGTCCATATCGGCGGAAGCCCATATTCGCTCGCTAGGAAACGCGAAACCACGCGGAAAAAAAAAGCGGGGAGAGAAAAATGGAGGAAAAGAGAGAACAGCGCCTTGTCGGGTATGATAGCAGGCGGAAGGCTTTTTTTTTCCTATCACAGTAAAGCCCCCCACCCCCACCCCTCAAGGGTCAACGCGCGAGCATACAGCGATCATCGATGTGGTGGATAAGGAGAGAGGAGCAGCCAAGGAGAGCACAGAGCTTGGCAATGAAAAGTTTGGGGGAGACTTAACCTGTGGGAAGCCAGCGTTGGATGTGCAGTTGTCTCACAATGAAGTGGGCAGCAAAAAAAAAAATAGAGGCTGTTCATGGAAAACAGTGACCGTACCGCAGCCGATGTTCACACTCGATTGGCAATGACACACTCTAAATGACCGACTTTTGTTTCTCTTTCGTCCTTGTAACACAAACTATATCTAAGGGTCGCTCTGACCGACGCCACGCTCCCTTATGTGACCTCCGCGTGTGGATTGAGGGAGGGGGAGGGCGTGAGGCTGATCGATGCAAATGCAGCGCCTCGACGTAAGACAAGCGCGCGCACCCACGGAAACAGACGATTTTCTCCTGATTTCTATTTTTTTTTTTGGGGGGGGGGGTAGTGGGGGCGTTGTCGTCGAGAGGGAATGCAGAGGCACACGGAAGCACCGGCAGGGAGGGTGAGAGCAAGGGGGAAGGGAGGAGGGGGCAGCGGAAATCAGGCACACACCTGAGAGAGAGAAACAAAGACATGCCCAGGCAACGCCTAGCTCGCAGCACCCTTGCGACAGGCGCTGTACACACACACACATATATATATGTATATATAAATGTACATATATATGCATGACCACGTCGCCCCCTTCTCTTGGCGCATGTATTCAATCAGATGAGGGGATTACGTGCAGGCGGACTCCGACGTCTGCGGTGGTGTCGGTAGGCGCTCGTGTCCGGGGAGAAGGGGGTCATCACAGCATGGTCGGCATTCGAATGAGTGGGTCGTGGTGCTGAGGCGCGCCGCGAGACTACAGACACCACCGAGTCCGCCCGGCTCACCACACTGTTCACCGAAGTTGATCTACCGTGCATATCAGAGACGCTGTCGCAGCGGCTGCGCTCGCGTTGCTCGCGCCACCCAACCCACTCCTCTTCCAGTGAAGTGTGTTGTCGAGGTCCCTGCTGGTGCCGCTCCAACCGAGCAAGCACCTCTGCAATGTACTTCTCGTGCTCACTCGGTGGACGTCGATCAGCGGGGAGATCTGCAAGGTTTGAGGTAAGCGGTGGCGGTCGTTGTTGCATAAATGTGTGCTCCCATCCGCCCTGCACGCTGGAAGCCTCACACGCACGCGCCCGGCGGTAGCCGGAAACTGTTTGGTCTGCATCCTTCGCGGACCACTGAGAACCACGCAGCGGCGTGTTGGTGCGGTTGGTGTCCGATGATGCCAGCGGGCCCGAGGTAGGGGTGTTGGCGTCTATCGACGTCTCCAGGCCTCGGTGAGGAGACGACCGCAAGCGGGAACAAGCCTGCGAGGCTTTCTGAGCTACAGGATTCGTTGTGTTGTGCGGGTGCTCTGGCGACCAAGACCACCGCGGTGCGTGACTATCCGCGCCACTCTCCGCATGTACGTTTGAAGGGCTGGTGGTATCCACTAACGGTTTCGGAGCGGTGTTCGACGACGTGGTGGCATGTGCATCAGCAGCTGTAGAAGAGGCAGTTATAGCCGCGGGCGGCTGAGGAGACGCGCGCCAGTTCATCGGGGATCTATTACCGTTGGTTTCAACGCGACGAACTCGGACATCCAGCGCGGTACGCTGCCCAGTGGGATTATAGCGGAACGGAATGGCGTACTCCTTCCACTCCTTCACATCGGCTTTGAGCTTCGCAGGATCCAGGGAAAAGCGAGCGACTTGTCGCTTGCCTTCCAACAGTGAAAACCGCAACTTCTCTGAACCGTCCACCGGCTTGAGTGTAATGCACGCCTGTTGTCCCTTATACACCACCTCTTTGGGTTCGCAGCAAACGACGGGGGTCGTGCTAAAGCTGTAGGAGCCAAAACGGATTCTCACACTATACTCGCCACCTAGAAGCAGCGGGGCTGGATGATCGAGGTCGATGCTATCTGATCTCACCACAATGCGCTCCAACTGTATATCCAGGCTTTGCACAGCGCCAGGTGTACACTTAGTGAAGATTGATGTCCCCCTAACTGGTGTGGAGCGCATTGCTGTTGTCGTGGGCATCGGCTGTGCGAGCTGTTGTTCTCCTCTATCGACGCCAACGTCGTCGTCCTGCATCGGTTTCTGGTCTGGAGGTGGTGTAAAGGAAGGAACGTTCGATGTCGCGCGTGGGGGCGTCTTTAGTAGGCGGTCGCGGGACGGATTACGTTCGAGGGACATCTGGCCGGCCATCGAGGGCTTGCTTGCCAGAAACGTAGCGGCGTTGCTGGAGTGCGCCCCTCGTGCATCCTCGATTTCATGCACATAAAGGGAGAAGAGAAGTTTGCCTGTCACCGCACCGCAGGCATTACGGAGCTTGATGGCATAATTCTTCTTTGGCTTGTCAAAAAAGGGACTTGGGTCAAGAGCACACTTGGCCACGGCGGGTAGCGGCCCAGCACCGCTGTATGTGGACGGCCGCAAGGCGAAGGTGACCACATCCCGCTCGCTGTCTAAGATGAGTTGATGCGACTGCGTCGAAAACGTCAGCACCACGTCCGCGCCGATTTCCTTGAAGCGAATATCCTCTGTTGCTCCATCTACGTGGTAGACACCAGTGCTGCCACACGAGTTGGCCTTTGAGCGCGGCGTCCGAGACCAGCTACAATGATAGGAAAGAGCATCAGGGATGTCTCGCTGCGCCGCATTGTTTGAACAGAGCCCTGTGAAGCTGGAGATGTCGCACACAAAGCGGTACAGGACAAAGTCGAGCTGGATCATTTCCACTAGAAACGGGTGGGTATGGGGATGTGAGTAGTGGAGCCGGCTCACTGCCGTAGTAGTTTCCACACTCCCGTGCCGCCGTAGATTCGGCTGAGAAAGGGGAGGACGAGAGAGGGAACGATGAACAAGCACCACGGACGCGTAACAAAAAAAAAAACCCTCCAGATCACCAACAGGAAAACGAAGGAGCCTGCCGATCAGATGGGCCTTGCGTGGGAAGCAACGGATTCAAGGGAAACACACACACACACACAAAGTAGAAGAGCGATTTGGAGGAAGGGAGAGTTGTTTCAGTACATCGTCGATGCCGCGGTTGCGATAGGTAGATCCATATTGGCTTCGCGCATAATCCCTCGAGAGAAGCGCAAATAGAAATGTTTAAGCCTGAGTGCTACATCTGCGTAGCTGTCCCTCTTGAGCTGAACGGGGTTTGCCCAGTCCTCCCCCTCCCCCTCCCCCAAGGGCAACGCTGATTTTGGCCTTGGGCTGAAAAAAAAAAGAGCGGAGATGAGGGGGCAACGCGGAAATTCGATAAAAAAGAAGAGAAAGTCATCACAGCAGCACCGATTTCACGTGTAGAGGGAACCGAGGAAAATTCTATCGATGTCGCCTAGCGCCACTACATCGGTTGACGAATCGGTCTCCCGCCCCTCGGGCCTGACCGTCTTCGTATCAGCTGCAACAAGGGTCTCATGCGCCGCAGAATGAATGGGGGCATGTGTATCACCTGCAACTCCGTGCACGCTCTCACCAAAGACATAGGTCCGATTCACTTCGGCTGCTGGACCAATAGGAGACGGAGAGCGGCTACCAAACAAGTCAATATCACCCTGGCCAGCCTTCACGGTGCAACTTCCATCAGCGATGGCGGCGCGCGGACCCTCGCTTGCGTACTCGCGGGCGCGGTGACTCGCCAAACTGCTTGTGCGGGTCACCAGGGGCACCGCAGTTGCAGAGAAGACATTCTTGTGGACGAAAGATGATGTCGCTCTCTTCTTACCACGCCTCATTTGGTGATCCGGATCGGACCCCAATCCAACCACTGCGGCAGGATTCGATTCTCCCCGAGCAGCCGAAACCCACTTGGTGTTGCTGGAATTCTGCATCGACTGCGCTGCGTGCCCCTTGGGCATCGGGGGCAGTGATTGAGAAGAGTGCCAATTTTCCGGCAAGTGCAAGAGCGCCGAGCCTACATGTCGGTTTTTCATAATAGCATCGACGTATTCCTTGCGAAGGTCCAACTGATTGGCCTCCTCCATGACGTGGTGCTCGAGGGCATCCACCTGCGCATGCAATGACTGTAGCGTCAACTGGTCCACCTTTGCCTGCAGGCTTCGTTCGCGGAGGAGGTCTAACTTCTGAAACGTGTCTGCGAGTAGGCGTTCAGTCTCGACGCGGTAGCTGGTGAGGGACTGTGACCACGTGCCCAGCTCCTCGGTGAAAGCGGCACGAGCAGCGCGCAACGATTGCTGTGCCGACATGACATCACCGAAGCGTTGGTTCACGCTGCGAAGAAGGCCAGTAGTGAGGCTGCTGTTCACAGGCACTGGGGAACTTGTTGAGGTCAGGCAACGCGACAGTTGCCCTCGAATCGTCTGCTCCCACTCAGCACAGACAGCTTTGACGACCGCTCGTTGTTCCGTAGCCTGCATCCGGCGATGCTGTAGTTGCGACGCCCAACCGCAGGTGAGCTCCTTGACGTCGGAGATGCTGCGCTGCAGTGCCTCGCGGCTGTGCTGAAGTGAAGAGAGGGAGTGCTGCCATCCTCCGCTGAGTTGCTGTACCGAGGAGGAAGAAGACACGTGCGAGTTCCCATAGTCGCGCATTCCACTGGTCCGGTTGTAGTCGACCGCGGGGGCGACTCCCCCCGGAGACAATAAGCTCAGCTTGTGCTCGCGTCGACTGCGAAACAAAAGCACCAGTTGCTCCATTCGGATACGGACGCGATCTAACTCGCTGTGTACCTCCTCCACTGTTGGTGCGGTAGACACTGGCACCCGAGACGGAGACTTGATAAACGTGCGATGGATTTCTCGACTCTCCCGCAACGCGCGTACTTCGGCCTCTGCACGAGAGCGAAACACTCGGTGCTGTGCCGCCAAATCCTCCTGACGCGCCGACAGCTCCTTTGCTGCCGCGTCCCGCTGCGTGATGGCGATTGCAGACTTCGTTTCTAATCCCCGGCGCATCTCCTGCTCCAACATGGCGCAGCTTCGCTCTGTCATGGATGCCAGCTGGCTTTGAAAGGCAGCCAGACGTTGACTGCACTCGGCATTGTGTTGCCGATGCGCCGTTTCAGCGGTGATCTTGAAAACACCAAGGGCGCTGTCTGCACGCTCTTGGAAGGTGCGGCGGCACGTGTCTTGGAAGGCGGCCGCCTCCGCCTCACGCCGCGATCGGTGTTGTGCCATCGTTTTTGCACGGGCCTCGGCATCATTGGCAAAGATATCGGCTCTTTGCTGTCGTGCTGCCGACAAGTGCTCACGAGCACTCCGCACCACTGCGTCCCTGCATTGCAACGCCAACCTTCGCTTCAGGTGACGTACGCCGTCCTGGACACCAAGCAGGAGAGCATCAATCACGGAGGCCTGGAGCTCATCGCTGGTATCCTGTGTGGCGGCTGCCTCGAACTCCGCACGGAGGGTGAGGTTCGTCGACTGTTGCGCCTGCACAGCCTGAGTAAGATCTTCTATTTGTTGTTGGTGGCGCTGCGTGCATTCACGACGATACTCACGCATCTCTTCCTCAGTGTCCCTCGAGGCTGTAGCCGACACGGCGCTCTCGCGAACTCTTCGCTCTATTTCAGCCTCCTCTTTTCTTTTCTGCTCACGGGCTGTGGCCTCTGTGCTCCTCAGAGACACTAGCGTCCGCTCGAGCTCCGATACCTCGACCGTCAGCGGATGGAGGCCTCTCTGAAGTTCCTCTACGCGACGCTTCCCTTCGTCCAACTGACGGTCCAGATCAATCAGTTCTTGACTCAGGGTCGCTTTCTGGGTCTGCTGTATATCTGTCTCTTCCGAGGGGTGTAAGGCTGCAGGGCTGGCGGTGGTAACGGCACCGCTGTAGGCAAAAGAAAAGTCGGCTGCCATTGGAGTCGCCGAAGCGGCGGCCGACGAGTCCCCACCCTCGTATCGCAAAAAGACCGGCACAGACCTCGAGGGCGGCGACGCCATCGGCTCACAACAGGGGGCCGGCGGCTGACTGTGACAATCTAAAAGGGCAACTTCGTGCACATTGCCCTGTGTGGACGAGGGGTGACCTGCCTCAGGTTTCGGGCTCGCAGTTGCGGGTGATTTTTCGATCTCATTCAGGAAGTCAAGTGAATCATGCTCGGTTGCACGGAACACGGTAGCGGTCCTCACCGGTGAACCCACAGCCGATGAAGTCTCGACAGCCACGGAGAGGGGTGCAGAGACGCTGGGCGAAAACGGCGGTAATGTGCTCGTTGATGCCGTGACGGCACCGGGCGGAGCAGGCCCAATAGCACCATTGTCTATAGTGCTTAGCCAGGAAGGGCAACTCGCTGCCTGACTCGCAGGGACGGACGGGGCAGCAGATGGCGATGAGGCAGGGTTCAAGCCTTTGCGTCGCCCTGCAATCGGAACTGACATTCAGCCTCACGCAGACGATGTGAAATGGAAGAGGGTGCTCGAGTTTTGATCCCAATCTCTGGCTCGCAAGAGAAGGGTTCCACAGGGTCAAAGACTGTAATGCAGCCTGACCAGTGCGAGGGGGAGGGAGGGGGGAGGAGGAGGAGGAGAGGCGGCGGTTGCGCCAGGGTGCGGTGGCTTTGGTGGGGTGTTGTATTAGGCCGTTTCCGGCAGAAAGTCGGCTTCGTTGACAGTACGTTGCGTCTTCCTGAGCGTTGCGAATCAAAGAAGAAGCGAGCTCTATTGGTGTCTAATGGGCTAACCAAATATCTGGCAAGCACCGCTCTCTCCTCTAGTGAGGCTGACCCTCGTGGCAAGATGCACAAACAGAACTCCACTGAACACAGCGGTTTCCGTGGTGCATTACGTCGCTTAGTGGTCTCTGTAGGCGAGAAAAAAAAAGAGAAAGAGGAAGTGCAGAGGGAGCAGCGGATGTAGAGACGCGCTTGAAGCCTGGGCACGCCACGCGGCGAGTACACGCGAGGCAGATTTTTTTTCTTGCACTACTGCACAGGAAAACCCCTCCCGTGGCACACAGCAATGGAGCTACGGCTGTCCTGGTATGCTCGGATAGTCTTGTTCACTAACACTTACGCTCGTTTTTTTTTGTCTCCGGAGTGGAGCCGCTTTGCGGGCGCGAGGATGAGACCTCTCTGATTCGATTCAAAGGGTCGTTTAATGGGCAGAGTGGTTGAGGGGGCTATGGTCTGAAGCGATCCCTATCCCGAGGCGCACAAGTGCACAGAAACCCTCCCATTTGCGTGCGCGAAACAGCGGATAGTACATGTGGTGGTGAGCCATGGGTACACCGGGGAAGGGGAGGAGAGGTGAGGCGGGGGTCAGATCCCTGGGATAGCATATGCGCACACGCACGAATATGAGTCCCTATAGAGAGGGGAGGGGGCGAGAAAAAAAAAAAGAAGAGCACACCGACAGGCGGACCCTATTCCTCAAGCAACGTGAACTCAACAGCAAAAGAAAACACACACACAAACATATAAAACCAGAAAACTGTACATCGTAAAACCCAGAGAAACAACACTGGAAACAAAACATCGTGCCCCCCCCTCCTTTCTCTCTCCTTCCCTCCCCTTCCGCCCTCCTCCCCCTGTAAGGCCACATTTTCTTCCATTCACTAGTGAGGAAACATTTCGTGGACCTCCGCATACAAACGAGAGAGCCCAGATGAACGGAATAAGCAAAAAGCGAGTTTTGGGGGGGGGAGGGGTAGCGATGCCTCGCCGGTGCAGAAATACAACTAGTCAAGAGGAAGAGGCGGAAGAAAAAAAAAACAGACGCAACAAAGCTGCGAATGTTTCTACTGTTGGGTCAGAAATGTGAGGAGGTCGTGATCCACCTGTGCTGCGTCGCAAGGCAATTCTTCCACCGGAGCAATAGGGTCCAACTTGGTCGCTAATGGCCCAGCTTGCGAGTTTGCATGGTGTGACATCCGTGCATGTCGCTGTCCCTCTTGTCGTATTCGCTTGAACAGCAGCTGAATAACGCGCTCTTTGTCCGCCCAACACAGATCAGTCACCTCGACCTTCTTTACATCTTGCCAGGTCAGAGTGGTGGGCAGGGGCTGAGGAAGCGGCGTCTCGCCTGTCGTGAAAGTGTCTACTAAACGGCAATGCTCTGGGGAAGCCAGAAGGGGGGGAGGACTGCATCCTGGTATGTCGGGCGTCTTTCCGAGTCGAAACGGGGCGCCATCCTCCAAAGAGGTGGTGGTGCAGGGCTCCCTTTGGCTACCCGACGTGCCAACACCCACGCAGCGATCTCTTGCGGTGATCAAAAGCGAGGGGGTGTGGTGCTCCTGGAGACGCAGGTATGGCGGTGTTGAATGCGATAGCGCGACAAGAACGCTACTGTTTTTGATGACATCAGCGGGAGGAGACGGTTGCGAGTTTGCTGGTGCTGGACCGCCCAGATGCGCCGTACTTTGAATCGGGTTTTTTGAGAACAAAGCCGCAACGCCAGATTTCGGATGCCGGGCGCTTGAGGAGGCTGCGGTGATACGTTTGGGGAAGCCTTTGCGATCTAAAGACCAGCCTGTCGTCGGAGATGACGACGTCAACGGGGCAGGTCCTTCGCTGTCTGTCAACATGAGTCGCTGAAAACCCTCCAATCGTAAGAGAGACGAATTCGTGTGGGCCGGCAAAGCCTGCCTTGGGTTGGTGACACGCCCTGCCGGCATATTCTCCAGGAGTGCTCGCCGCCGCTCCGCCACGACACTTTCACGTACCTCTGCCAAAGCCGCGTGAAAAAACTTTTCCAGCTCAGACCGCTGTGCGAGCAAGTTGCTAGCCGCGCCTCGCAGCTGTGTGAGCTCGCGCTGAAGCTGCACTGCGTCTCGCCGGGCATCATCTCGTTCCCGGGTCAGTAGCTCAAGTGCATCGCGGTGAGACTTGCGTTCGGCAAGGAGCTCTTTCTCATACTTGGCGACAGCGATGTCGAGTTTGTCCTCGGAGGCCTTCACCTGCAAACGCAGGGCCGCGATTTCGTCCTTTTGACATATACTGCGCTGGAGCATCTCGCGTGTGACGCCGCCGCCGATGTCCGTCTCACGCTTCAGACGCACATACTTGTCGTTCAACTCACTGTAATCGGCACGGACCTTTGTTAACTCCTGCGCTAGCATGAGCTTCTCCTTTAGAAGCTCGAAGTTGCTGTCGTGCACCTCCTTTGTGTGAGGCTCAAGTAGCTCCGCAGCTTTAGCGTGGACATCGGCGGTGTAAGTTGTAGCTAGCTGCTCCTCCTTGATGCGGTACTTGACCCGACTCTCTAGCATTTCGAGGCGGGCGTTCCGCATCTCTCTCTCGTTTGCGGCGGCCCCCACCTCGCATGCTTTCTTCAGCACCTGTAGCTCGGCGGATGTGTCGGAGCGCTGATCGAGCTCAATGAGTGCACTGTGGAGTTGTCTGCTAAGCTCTTGTACAGTGCGGCGCAGATGACCGATTTCGTTGTCTTTCGCGCGCAGCGCACGCTGTTGAAGAGCCGGAGCGAGGCCGTCGTCGGAGGTGGGCATCGACACCTTGCACAGCCCGGATGCCGCCTGATCGCCCTCAGACGTATGCGATACCTCGACTGCTGCATCCCTGGGAGGCAGTTTAGCAGCAGATGTCGCTAGAACACCTTCCCCTCCGCCATCGACCGCGCTGTTGGTCCAGTTCGCAGAGTCCGGTGAAGAGAAAACTGGGAAAAAGGCCTCCGCACGCTCCAGTGCTCTCGCGATGCGGTCTTCGATCCGAGAGCGATCCGTTAACGCCTTTGCTGCCACAGTGGATGTAGCGGTAGCGCTGCTAGCGGAAAGACCCACAGCCGTTGGCTTGTGTGCCTGCTCCATCTTTTTTCCTCTTCCCCACCCCGGAAAAAAAAAATTGACACTACCAGGGCCTCGAGAGCAAAGTGAAGGCACCACGAGGCGCAACCCCTCCCCCTCTTCTCCTCCTCCTTTGATTTCCCTGTCAATTGAGGGGGCCTTGATTCTCTTCGTACTGTTTTACCCCCCACCCCACCCCCTTTGTCATGCCAAGGTCTTCTTGTACACCACGGCGTGCAGCGTAAAAAAAAAAGACCAAAACGGCAAACCAAGCAAGGAGAGGAAGGGAGAGGGTGGCAAGTAAAAAAAAAAGAGCGAGGAGAGAAGGCATGAGTGAAGCTGGGGATGACAGAGTGTGTGACAAGGACACATACGCGCCGGGCGCGGGGACCTCGCTGGGAGTACAAGAGCGAAATAGCAGGAGCAGACACCCTCCCGCCGGGACTGGGATGGCGCACCATTAAACCTGCAGTTATGCCCCCTCCGATATCTTTTCTGCTGCCAGTGCTCCCCTGCCAGGAAATGTAGGAAGCGAAAGAGGAAAAGCCCAAAGGGTGGAGGGGGGTAGGGGAGAATGAGGAAGGGGCGCGAGGAGTTTCTTCTCACTTGATGTTGGTGTGGCATTTCCACCACTCGCCCTCCCTCCCCCATTCCCGCGCATGTCACACGGCGTGAGCTGTGTGGAGCTGTGGAGGCAAGGATTGTTGAGGAGGTTGTAAGTACGGTCACACACACACACACACACAAGAAAAAAAAGGGGGGCGCTTGTGTGTGTGGTGTGTGTGTGTGTGCGTGGGGGGTAAACAATGGATAAACAGTATCACAGTCGCCTCGCCAGAAATGCAAACGGCTAGACATCAACGGCGCACATCCCGAGCGCCAGTACCCCACACGAGAACCAAAAAAAAAGAATGGCCATGACGTACTAGCCTGTAGAGATCTGACGTTTATCACCCACACAGAGTGAGACGCCAGAAACAAAGGCAAGGGCTTATAGATGGGGACATGTGTGAAAGCACAAGCGACGAGTAAGATTCGCAGCGCATAGTAATGCAGATCGCACAGCACATATCGGTATATTCTCTCTGTGTGTCATATACCCCCACACTCTATGGCATTCCTCGAATGGACTTGCCTTCCTTCACCCTCTGCCCTTCCTCGGCAACGAAACGCTTGGCCCTCGCCAAGACATTCTCATCACGGCTGTTGAACAACGTCTGATCCTCGCGCTCGCAGGGGGAGTTGTACATTAGGTTCAGGGCGATGCAGTCGTAGTGGTTGCCGGTGTACACGAGGAAGGCGCGGACTGTGTATCCTTGTCCAGTGCCGAAGCGCTGGAGACTAGAGGACTGGAGATCTAAAGCAAAAATCTCTGTCTTGTACAGGAACGAGAGTATCTCAAGCTCTATGGCACCGCCCCACGAGTCTTTCTCCGAAAGCCAAGACGCGTAGGCGACCGGGTCCATTCCAAGTGTGTTCATGTTGAACATCTCTGGGTGATCTAATATGGCCCTGACGCACTCCTGCCGGATCAGCGCTCCTTCAGTGCGGCTCTTGTCGCGCAGGACGTAAGCGCAGGCGTGAAAAAGGCAGCTGTTGTCTGCAGGACACTGGCGGCGCGTAAAGTGCGCCCGCTCAGAAGCCGGAGGAACATAGCGCTCGCCTGTGTTTCCCAGTTGAACCTTGGCCTCTCCCTCTTGAATGATCAACATGTCGTTTGGGCGGAGCTTGACAGCACTGAGAGGGCTGTCGGAGGCGAGGTCCACAGGCTTCGGGGGGAAACCAGCGAGCACGCGGAGCCTATCAATGTCTATGCCCGAACTCTGGGACAATAGCGCGGCAGCTTCGCCCCAGGTGGCGCTAGGGTTAAGCTCCACCTGCAGCGGTGTGCTGCTCTTCGGTGTACGAATGCGTACGGTGATGGACATACGGAACAATATAGCTGGGTGAGGCGGCGAAGGGAGTCAGAGAAGAGCCGGTAGGCTGTTTCACTGGAGCGCCTAGACGATGTCAAGGCAACACTGTGACACTGACGCTTCACACTAACGAAGCAAAAATAACCTCCCCTTGGAAAAACAAAAAGAGGGCCAAGGCAGTGCAGCAGTGACGATACATTCACTGTGTGTTTCTGGTTCAAGGAAAAAGCGCACGAAACGAAAAGTGGGTGAGTTGTGCATCGTACACAAGATGATGAAAAAGAGTTAAAAGGGTGGGGGAAACAAGTGGGCGAAGAGAAGAGGCCTGGTGTGCATTCATGCAAATTGCTGATCATCGGTCACAGTCGGCATGGCTGCTGCTGCCCGAAGACCAATGTTGGCGGCGGCCAGGTGAATGCAGTGATCCCTTTTTGTGTCGAGTGTAGAGGAGACGTCGCGCACGCTGCTGAATGCTAAAGGCACAAGCCTATACGCCCCAAACACACGAGGATAGAGACGCAAAACAGAACTTTATATATACATATATATATAAATATATCCGCGAACATATTATGAAGGGATATGCATTCACGTTTCTTGCAGACGCCCCCATCACCCTGTCCTTTTATTCTTTGCTTCGCTTTTTTTTTCGTGGTGTTGGTTTAAGAAATTACATCTTGTGTGGGGGGGAAGAGGGGGGTGCATGAACAAACACACATGAGAAACAATTTGGTACATCGGCCTCTCCTCTCCCTATATGGGTGCGCCCCGGGGGGGGGGTCCACATTCTACGCGACACATCCTTGTGGGTTAGGAGTAGAGAGCGGGAGCGTTTGGCGGACCTGAGAGGCTCGCCTTGATAAATAGTTTATGGTCTCGCAATACCCTCAGCCTGGAAAAAAGAGAGGAGGGTGGGGGAAAGCTGGTGGCGTAGACAATGGTTCCCCTCGGCAATTCTTTCCAACATGCTAGTAACCAATGCATCCATGCATGCACATCGGCAGTGGTGCAAAGGGGAGTGGCGTATGCGAGTCTTAGCCCGACCTCCTCCTCCCCATTGCCCTACAAACGGATACCAGCGCACGAGCTTGGGTATGCGAGGAACAAAAGGCAGCTCCCCAGAGCGACGGCAGCACACCACACAGCAGACACATTCTTTCAACTTCTCCCACAAGTCGCGGTCAGCGTGGGCATGGTAGTCGGTTGAAGAAACTCATGTCATTTGCGTCAGACATGGACTCCCCAACAGATACACAGTACTCACGACCTGATATAGTGGCTGAGGCAGCCATTGCACTGGCGGCATCCCCCTGAGCTTTCTGTGTTTTCCGTGCTTCAGGTCGCAGTGGCACGTGCTTGTACAGCGTTGCACGTCGCTGGTACATCTCAAAGTACTCACGGTACGTCGTCTCCTCAAAGCTGGTGAGATAGTCGGGGTCTCGGTGAGCCTTGAGGTAGAGTGCTATATATTTGAGTGCGGACTCTTCGACGGAGAGCCCTGGGTAGATGGGGCGCGTCTGTGCCACCGCGAGGAGCGCCAGAGCCACCGGATCGTACATCTGGCGCTGAATGTATTCTTCGTGGTCGACAATGTCAGATGGCCTGGTGCCGGAGGGCAGAGG
Source organism: Porcisia hertigi (assembly GCF_017918235.1). Lineage (NCBI taxonomy): Eukaryota > Euglenozoa > Kinetoplastea > Trypanosomatida > Trypanosomatidae > Porcisia > Porcisia hertigi. The sequence continues at coordinate 3,461,718 of NC_090595.1, forward strand.
ACGCCGCAGAACCTGTGGCAGGTGAGCACCCTCGACGTATTGCCATGGGCGGCGCAGGAATCGCGCCATATGCTCCATGTTACGCAGCGCGTACAGCTGTCCGTCGTACTCGACAACGGAGTTGAGTGATCCCTTTTTGGCCACCGGCTGGATGACGCCACGCATCCCGCGATGCTCGCGGGTGTCGTAAAGAAGCACAGGGCAGCAGCCTTCGAGTGCCAAGTCGGCCTCTTCCACTGGAGAGGCAACAACTGATGGGAGCTGTTTCGGCATGGGCTTGACCTTGGACGGGTCGGTCACCGTTGTCGGGTCACTGAGGAAGCGCTCCAGGTATTCGGCGGAGCTGAAGAAGTAGTACTGATTCAGATAGATCGCACCCCAACGCAAGTCCACCTCATTTGTAGCCGGTGGGGAGATGGCTGCCGCTGCAATGGCCTCCTCGGCAGTGGTCGTAGGCACGCGTACGCTGCGCACCAGGTCGTCGTGCTCAAGCCACTCGTACGGGCAGAAGGCGCCATATGGGGAGAGGTGGTGGTGAAGGTGACGATAGACTTGGTAGGACTTGCTTAGTCGAGTTGGAAAAGCGCGGTACCTCTGCAGCATCGCCTCCTCCGCCTGCAGAACGTGTTCCTCGACACCGTGAACGGCCGCCACAAGATTGCTGGCATCGAGGGAAACACTCGGCCGTGGAAGTGAAAAGTGCACGGCCGCGTGGCGCCCCAACGTGGAAAAAGCCGCGGCGCACCCCTCCGCCTTTGCATGTACGCTCGCTTCCGGGGGTTCACTCGGCGCACCACTATTCACGAAGGCAAATGACGTCGCCATCACCTTGACAATTGGAGCGGCACATGCTATCTGTGAAATGGATTCTGCTGAAAAGCCGGTGTTGGGCAAGTTGAGCAACACAGCTCCAGTGCGCTTCACCTCCGCGGTAGACAAATACAGGGTGAGTAACTTGTGCACAAGGTCAGCCTCGACGAAGCCCCGCTCAGCCGCGAGCATGCAGTCTAGCTTCAGCATCTGCCAGTGGGGGTGCACAGCCCCCCACGTGAGCAGTGACGGAATAGACACACACTTGACTCGTAAGTTGAAGGCTATGGAGTCGGCCAGCACACGCTCCTTCTCGCCACTCTTCTCCGCGGCGTAGCGGTCGTCAAGATCGTATACTGAGACAACGGGTTGCTGCAGCAGCATCGGGTTCGGCGGCGCTTGACGAATAAACGGCCATGGGTCGCGCACAAAACAAAGGAGCGAGTCATCGTCCTCGAAGAAGTAGAGACGGTGGTGCACACGCGCCACTCGCAGCGCTGCTTCTCGCTGTCGCCGCTTCTTTCTTCTCTCCACCACGTCGCGCAGCTCCTGTAGATCGTCCGAAAAAACTTCACTCAGCTCCTCCGGCTCTTCCAGCTCGTTAGGATTGCCCTTCTCGGCATCCACATGGCCGCCTACGCCGTAGTATTCTTCCTTCGTTCGTTGCGGTCTCTCCGCGCTGACACGCACACCGGCGGGCTTCCAAGCGCACTGGATTTGGGGGCCTCCTTGACGATGGCGGTACACACGGACCGGGTCTTCATAGCCGAAGGACGACAGGTCACAACTGCCGGCCACCAAGCGCGCCTGTGCGTCCTCGAAACTGATCACCTCTGGCACGTAAAACAGCGATGCACGGTAGCGCATGTGGCGTCCGAGGGCATCGACAGCAGCGCGGTAGACGGTCTCCTTCGCTGCCCTCCCATCAATTCGAACGATTTCCACAAGCCTCTCCTCAACACAGTCCACAAACTCATCTAGTGCTTCTTCCTGTCCCACAAAAGTATCTTCAGTGGGCAACGGCGCGTCCCCCTCGCCGGGGACGTCAGCATCCGCCACTTCAGAGTCCTGACCGGTGCCACCACCAAGCACATCGGGGGCCTCCTCTGTCTGCTGCACCACTGCCTCGTCATCTGCATCGGAAGGGGAATCAATGTCATTCACACCAATGTGGCGACGCCGCCACTTGCGCAGCGCCTTCTCGCGACGGCGTTGGAGCCTAGCGGCGTCTCGGGCGGCTTGGGTGGTCTTCCTTTCGGCCTCCGCCTTCCTCGCTGCTGTGTCCTGGACTTGAACGCGGTGTAGTTCCTCCTGCCGCTGCGCGTGGCGCAGCGCGTTCCGCTGGGCGAAGGTCTCGCCTTCGATGTTCAGCCGCAGCACCACTTCTGGGACGCAACCCTCCTCAAAGAGGATTTCAAGATCGCTGTCAGAAAACGGGGGACAGATCATCACGTAGCCGAGCGTTTCGAAGGGATGAAAGCGCGTCACGCAGCTCGCAATACGCAGGTATGCCTCATTCAAGCGCATCTGCTTATCTTCGGGGTCCTCTGGTTCAAACTCAAGCTTCTCCTGCAACTCAGCCTCCTTCGCTTCGTCCCAGTTGTCCTCCTCCTCCTCGTCCTCCTCGTCCAGGCCTGAGCCGCTGCGCGCGGCGAGCTCCTCCTCGCGCTGCTCGCGTTCCCTCAGCAGGCGCTCCGCCTCCGCCTTGTCCTTGAGCTTTGCCTTCTCTTTCTCCGCTGTGTTGCGCACCTCCTCGAGCAGCATGCGGGCGCGACTCACAAACGGGTTCGCACCTCCGACATCCTGGGGAATGAACACACCGCTCACCATGCCGCCGCCTGGCGTGATGGCGGCCTCAATACATTCCTCAAAGAATTGGCGATCGTACTTGAAAAACGGCACACGGTAATCCTCCTGGAGTCTGCCCGCTAGTGTTTTCTTGCCGGAATGCACCGATCCTACCAGCCACAAACGAGGCGGGAGCTTCTCCGGGGGTAGCTCTCCGATGTACCGTTGCGGACAGCGTGTGAACGCGTCGCACGCCTCCTGAGTAGCAAATATGTAAAGACCGTCCAAGTGGCGCAGGCAGAACTCCTGCCGCCCTCGCACGAGGATGCCGCGGTCGTGCAGCGTAACGGGGCAGTAGTCGAGGCGCGAGCCAAACTGGTGCAAAAAGCGACACATCGGCCGAGTGAGCGGGTGCCGCGGCGGACGCGGCACTTGCGGAACCGCCTCCTCATCAGGATTCAGGAGCGCCGCCTCCTCGGCTAGCTCCTCAGCCTCCTCGTCGTCCGCGTTCTCATCCTCCTCGCCCAATGCCTCGTCCACGAAGGCCTCTCTCGCTTGGATGGCAAGAGGGTCCAACTGTTGCATCACCTCGGCGACTATCTCGTGCACCACAGGTACCTCAGGTAAGGTAAAATAGAGGACGTTGAAGGGCTGCGGCTCTTGCTGTGATGCATGACCTGCCTCTGCTGTCACAGAACGCCATTGCACCATTGGGCCGCTTTCAAGAAGCTCCAGTATTTGCGATAGAACGGACGCGCCACTCCCTTCGACATCGCCTGTCTTAGCCTCATCCTCTTCCTCGGCCCCCATCGAGGCTGTGGCGGCGGCAGGACGCAGGACCAGCACTGACTCGGGCATCAGGCCGTTCTCCCACAAGCGCTGCAGATAGCTTCCCTGGAGATCTGTCGGCGTCACTGCTGAGAGCAGCACCGGGGGTGCGCGCGCCGCTTTCTCCGTCTCTGCACGAATAATCATCATTTTCTTATCGGCCATGCTTTGCGGACCCTCCAAAATGCTTGACTGGAGACCGCGTCTCTGTGACGAGTCCGTGGCGGAGGTGCCGCTCTGCTGCTGCTGCTGCTGAGACGCCTGGTTTTTTGAGGAGACAGCACTTGCCTCCCCTGTTGGCTTCTTCAGCTTTGGCTTAGTGGGCACCGCCTTACCCCTGCCCTTACCCTTGTTTTTCTTTGCCAACGCCTTGGCAGCGAGCTCCTTGCGCTCCGCTCGCGCCTTGCGGGCTTTATCCTCCGCCTGCTGCCGTTCGACGCATGTTTCGTGGCGCTTCTGCAGCAGGGTCTGACGCGGCTCGAGGTGCTTCACAAACTCCGAGACCGTGTAAGGCCTCAGATCAAATTGTGCTGCGATTTCACCCACCAGGTGCTGCATGGCTTCTACCACCGCGCTCGTGGAGTGGACTAGCGTGTCGTCCGCCACCACGAGCAGCGGTTTTCGATATGCTGAAGAGCGCTGGCGCAGGTACTTGACAGGGAAGTCCATGAAGGCCGCCCGCTTGCTAGAGGAAGCGAACAAGTAGTAGCAGCCACGGTAAGCGCACGCGTAGCAAGCTGCTCCCTCCACTAATACGTGGTCCTCAAATGCTGTTACAGGGCAATACCGTTTCCATACGGGGGAGAGCGACAGCTGTGCATGCTGGGCAGCCTCTTCTACAAGACGGCACGTGTCCTCGTCCATGGCGACCGAATAGAATTGGTCATAGTCGCCCTCTTCATGCTGCCCATCTTCCCTTTCACCTGTCCTCGGGAGACCGAGAAACGTCGGCTCGTCACACGGGTACAAACGAAAAACCTTCGCGATATAAGCTGTTACCTCCTTCGTGCTCGCAGACGCAATGGGGTCCACAAGCACGTGGCGGTCTATGCTCTTGGCAGAGTCCACATGTTCCCGCCAGCTCGAGGTCCAGTCCTGTTCTTCAAGGGAAGGAAGAGTAACAGCACTCTCCACGTCATCTGCGACGGTGAAAGGAGGCTGCACCCCCGCAGAAAGGCGACCTTCATAGATGAGAGCTGAGAGTCGCAGGCGCATCTCTGTCGCCTGTTTCTCAGAGAGTGCAGAGAATGGCGACGCGTTCGCGTTCTCCGGCTCGTCAGCGGTGTCCTCCTGATTCCGCTCGGCATCGGCTTTCTGCTCCTCCTCCTCCTCCTCCAAGGCGTCTAGAATGTCCTGTGCCTCGGCCGCCTGTTGTCGAGCCAACTCCAAATCGGAAGCGGGCGGTGCTGCCTTCCCTGTCGCGGACTCGAGTTCAAGCAAATGCGCTAAAATCTTCTCGCAGTCAGCCCGCATCTGTGCCTTCTCCAGGGCTTGTGCCTTCTTTGCTTGTTCCTTGACGAATGCATCCACCGCACGCCGCGATGCCGCTGCCGCAGCACTGATTCTGTCCCTCGCGTGTTCTAGGTACACATCAGACACTGCGGTGCACAGCTCCACCACGTGGTCTGGCATCGAAACCTCAGCCAACTGCAACGAATTCACAAAATGCTCGTTGAAGGCATCTGTGGTGCCTGCGGTAGAAAACAGTGTATCACTGAGCACGTAGCCGCGATACTCGACACGCGCGCTTGACAAGGCCTCCTGGACTAGTTGCACCTGCACCGTCATCGGAATTGGAGTGCCTTCTGCAAGGCATGCCGCCAACATCTCGGCCACTGGCGCTTTTCCTGGATTTCGAAGCGCAGTCATGGCCAATTCAAGCACATCCAAGTGAACACAGTGCAGTTCCTCGGCGAGTTGTCTTCCTACATCGCTTTTGCCGATGCCCACAGGTCCGAGGAGGAGGATGCGCGGGCACCTATGGCGGTGATAGCGCTCAGCCTCCTGTTGCACAGCACGTAGTTCATCAGGCATGTACAGTGTCACAGGACTCAACAGGTCGCGACGCCAGCTTGATAGCGTGACCTCCTCCGGGTGGAGGAAAAAATCGGCATTCGTACGAGCATCTTGCTGCGCCGCCGTTGCAGCATCGCCTTGGTTTGAGTACGCCTTGGCTTCCTCAGTGCGATGCACCAACTCTTGTAGGTAGGCGGCCGCGTCGCTGCGTTGGGCGTACACCGCGCATATTTCCTCGCAAGCCAGTTGGAACTGTAAAACAGTGAGCTGGCCGTGCGGGTCGCGGTAGCGCTTGTACAAATACTCCGCCGCCTCGCTTGACCTCAGCGCGTTCGTGTTGC